>NC_050575.1:5495494-6156327 GCF_011100635.1 Trichosurus vulpecula | reverse complement strand
CACATACATACATATACACATAGATACATGCATACATACACATTCACTTATATATATACATAAACATATATATATGCATATATATATATGCATATTCCCTTCAACTACCCTAATACTGAGGTCTCATGAATCATACTCATCATCTTTCCATGTAGGAATGTAAACAAAACAGTTCAACTTTAGTAAGTCCCTTGCAATTTCCGTTTCTTGATTACCTTTTCATGCTTCTCTTGATTCTTGTGTTTGAAAGTCAAATTTTCTATTCAGTTCTGGTCTTTTCACTGAGAAAGCTTGAAAGTCCTCCATTTTATTGAAAGTCCATATTTTGCCTTGGAACATGATACTCAGTTTTGCTGGGTAGGTGATTCTAGGTTTTAATCCTAGCTCCATTGACCTCCGGAATATCGCATTCCAAGCCCTTCGATCTCTTAATGTAGAAGCTGCCAGGTCTTGGGTTATTCTGATTGGGTTTCCACAATATTCAAATTGTTTCTTTCTGGCTGCTTGCAGTATTTTCTCCTTGATCTGGGAGCTCTGGAATTTGGCAACAATATTCCTAGGAGATTTCTTTTTGGGATCTATTTGCGGAGGCGATCGATGGATTCTTTCAATTTCTATTTTGCCCTGTGGCTCTAGAATATCAGGGCAGTTCTCCTTGATAATTTCCTGAAAGATGGTATCTAGGCTCTTTTTTTGATCATGGCTTTCAGGTAGTCCAATAATTTTTAAATTATCTCTCCTGGATCTATTTTCCAGGTCAGTGGTTTTTCCAAGGAAATATTTCACATTGTCTTCCATTTTTTCATTCCTCTGGTTCTGTTTTATAATATCCTGATTTCTCATAAAGTCACTAGCTTCCACTTGCTCCAATCTAATTTTTAAAGTAGTATTTTCTTCAGTGGTCTTTTGGACCTCCTTTTCCATTTGGCTAATTCTGCCTTTCAAGGAATTCTTCTCCTCATTGGCTTTTTGGAGCTCTTTTGCCATTTGAGTTAGTCTATTTTGTAAGGTGTTGTTTTCTTCAGTGTATTTTTCAGTATTTTTTTGGGTCTCCTTTAGCAAGTCATTGACTTGTTTTTCATGGCTTTCTCGCATCCTTCTTATTTCTCTTCCCAATTTTTCCTCTACTTCTCTAACTTGCTTTTCCAAATCCTTTTTGAGTTCTTCTATGGTCTGGGGCCAGTTCATGTTTTTCTTGGAGGCTTTGGTTGTAGGCTCTATGACTTTGCTGTCTTCTTTAGGCTGTATGTTTTGGTCTTCTTTGTCACCAAAGAAAGAATCCAAAGTCTGAGACTGAATCTCGGCGCGTTTTCGCTGCCTGGCCATATTCCCAGCCAACTAACTTGACCCTTGAGTTTTTCAGTGGGGTATGACTGCTTGTAGATTACAGAGTTCTATGTTCTACGTTTGGGGGGGAGGTGCCAGCTCTGTCAGAGCCGCACTCCTCCTTCCCCAAGGACCCCCAGTCCAGACTGGGCTCAGATCTTCCGCAGGCTGTGCACCCCTGCTGTGATCCGCCACTTAATTCCCCCCACCAGGTGGGCCTGGAGCCGGAAGTAACAACAGCTGTAGCTGCCCCACCTCCGCTGCCCCCGGGGCTGGAAGCCGAACCACGAACTCCTTCCACTCCCGCAGCTTTTCCCACTAACCTTCTCCGCAGTCTTTGGTGTTTGTGGGTCGAGGGGTCTGGTAACTGCTCACGTATTCAGGGCGCTAGGGCCCTCTCCGCCCGGCCTCTGGTCTGGATCGTCCACGCCGCTCAGGCTGGGCTCTGCTCCACTCCGTTCCCAGCTCCCAGCTCCCAGCTCCCAGCTCCGTGTGGAATAGAGCTCACCCAGAGACCATCCGGGCTGTCCTGGGCTGGAGCCCTGCTTCCCTCTGCTGTTCTGTGGGTTCTGCCGTTCTAGAATTGGTTCAGAGCCATTTTTATAGGTTTTTGGAGGGACTCGGGTACGGAGCTCACTCTAGTCCGTGCTTACCAGCCGCCATCTTGGCTCCGCCCCCCTGTTGGTGAACATTTATTAACACTTTTGTACTGTGCTAAGTACTAGTGATACAAATATGAAAAAAGATGGTCTTGGGGACTGGGGGGAGACAGTACACAAAAAGAAGCTGGAAAGTAAGGGGAAGGAGGGGGCCCCTGGAGAAGGTACCCAGCATCAAGCGCATGGTAGAAAAGTCAGGAAAGTCCCAAGCTAGTGCAGCTGGATGAGAAAGGAGGAGATGTTCTAAGCTGAGTTTCCTCCATATTGGAAGTTTGGAGTTCACTCCCCAATCACAGGGAAAGTGATGTGGTAGAGTTTCAAGGCTGAAGGAATCTTGCAAGGGGCATGAGGCTTTCTGTATAATGAGCTTTCTGGAACATGGTTGGTAAAATCAGACAAGTCTAAAGTAGTGCAGCCAGGTGAGAAATGTACAAAAAACAACTTCTGTCATGGTATTTAAAAAAGTAATTGTGAGTACATATTTACATATATACATATGTGTATGTGTGAGTGTATATTCATAATATATACATATATAAAAGTTTATCCAGGTCTTAACAAATTACTCTGTTTTTGATTTGTTCTGCGCTTCCCCCCATCTTTGCATCTTTTTTTTTTTTTTTACCAAGAAAAAAATACTTTATAAGCAATGTTCCATACTAATGAACCCCCACTTCTTCAAAGCAGCAAGGGTATCTTCTCGCATCTCTTTTTTGGGGGGCCAAAGTGTCTTCACTATATTTTGCAACATTCAGTTTTTTGTTGTTTTTTTTTTTTTTTTTTTTTTTTGCTATCAAACAATTTTTTTCTTTTTTTTATTTAACATATTTAGTTTTCAGCATTGATTTTCACAAGACTTTGAATTACAAATTTTCTCCCCATTTCTACCCTCCCCCGCACTCCAAGATGTCGTATATTCTGGTTGCGCTATTCCCCAGTCAGCCCTCCCCTCTGTCACCCCCCTCCCCTCCCATCCCCCTTTCCCTTCCTTTCTTGTAGGGCAAGATAAATTTCTATGCCCCATTGCCTGTGTATCTTATTTTCTAGTTGCATGTAAAAACTTTTTTTTTTTTGTTTTTGAACATCTGATTTTAAAACGTTGAGTTCCAAATTCTCTCCCCTCTTCCCTTCCCACCCACCCTCCCTAAGAAGTCAAGCAATTCAACATAGGCCACATGTGTATCATTATGTATAACCCTTCCACAATACTCATGTTGTGAAAGACTTACTATATTTTGCTCCTTCCCAACCCATCCCCCTTTATTAAATTTTCTCCCTTGACCCTGTCCCCTTTCAAAAGTGTTTGTTTTTGACTACCTTCACCCCCATGAGCCCTCCCCTCCATCATCCCCCCCATTTATTTTTATCTTCTTCCCTCTTCTTTCCTGTGGGGTAAGATTCCCAATTGGGTATGTATGGTATTCCCTCCTTAGGCCAAATCTGATGAGAGCAATGTTCATTCATTCCCCCCTCACCTGCCCTCTCCCCTACTCCCACAGAACTGCTTCCTCTTGCCACCTTTATGTGAGATAATCCTCCCCATTCTATCTCTCCTTATCTCCCTCTCTAAGTATGTTTCTCTCTCATCCCTTAATTTGATTTTATTTCTTTTAGATATCTTCCCTTCATCTTCAACTCACCCTGTGTCCTCTCTCTCTCTCTCTCTCTCCATATATATATATATATATATATATATATATATATACATATATATATATATATATACATATATATATATACACACACACACACATACATACACATATATATACATATACACATAGATATATACATACATACACATTCACCCATATATATACATAAACATATATGTATGCATATTCCCTTCAACTACCCTAATACTGAGGTCTCATGAATCATACACATCATCTTTCCATGTAGGAGTGTCAACAAAACAGTTCACCTTAAGTAAGTCCCTTGCAATTTCTTTTTCTTGTTCTTTTTCTTGATTACCTTTTCATGCTTCTCTTGATTCTTGTGTCTGAAAGTCAAATTTTCTATTCAGTTCTGGTCTTTTCACTGAGAAAGCTTGAAAGTCCTCTATTTTATTGAAAATCCATATATTGCCTTGGAGCATGATACTCAGTTTTGCTGGGTAGGTGATTCTAGGTTTTAATCCTAGCTCCATTGACCTCTGGAATATCGTATTCCAAGCCCTTCGATCTCTTAATGTGGAAGCTGCGAGATCTTGGGTTATTCTGATTGTGTTTCCACAATACTCAAATTGTTTCTTTCTGGCTGCTTGCGGTATTTTCTCCTTGATCTGGGAGCTCTGGAATTTGGCGACAATATTCCTGGGAGATTTCTTTTTGGGATCTATTTGAGGAGACGATCGATGGGTTCTTTCAATTTCTATTTTGCCCTGTGGCTCTAGAATATCAGGGCAGTTCTCCTTGATAATTTCTTGAAAGATGATATCTAGGCTCTTTTTTTGATCGTGGCTTTCAGGTAGTCCAATAATTTTTAAATTATCTCTCCTGGATCTATTTTCCAGGTCAGTGGTTTTTCCAGGGAGATATTTCACATTGTCTTCCATTTTTTCATTCCTTTGGTTCTGTTTTATAATATCTTGATTTCTCATAAAGTCACTAGCTTCCACTTGCTCCAATCTAATTTTTAAAGTAGTTTTTTCTTCAGTGGTCTTTTGGACCTCCTTTTCCATTTGGCTAATTCTGCCTTTCAAGGCATTCTTCTCCTCATTGGCTTTTTGGAGCTCTTTTGCCATTTGAGTTAGTCTGTTTTTTAAGGTGTTGTTTTCTTCAGTGTATTTTTCAGTATTTTTTTGGGTCTCCTTTAGCAAGTCATTGATTTGTTTTTCATGGTTTTCTCGCATCCTTCTCATTTCTCTTCCCAATTTTTCCTCTACTTCTCTAACTTGCTTTTCCAAATCCTTTTTGAGCTTTTCAATGGCCTGGGACCAGTTCATGTTTTTCCTGGAGGCTTTTGGTGTAGGCTCTTGCACTTTATTGACTTCTTTAGGCTGTATGTTTTGGTCTTCTTTGTCAGCAAAGAAAGAATCCAAAGTCTGAGACTGAATCTCAGTGCGTTTTCGCTGCCTGGTCATTTTCCCAGCCAACTAAGTTGACCTTTGAGTTTTTCAGTGGGGTATGACTGCTTGTAGACTAGAGAGTTCTAGGTTCCACGTTTGGGGGGGAGGTGCCGGCTCTGTCACACTAGCACTGCTCCTTCCCCAACCCCCACTCTGGACTGGGCTTAGATCTTCAGTGGGCTGTGCACTCCTGCTCGGATCCGCCACTTAAGTCCTCCCACCAGGTGGGCCTGGGACCGGAAGCAACAACAGCCTTGGCTGCCCCACCTCCGCTGCCCCCGGGGCTGGAAGCCAAACCACGAACTCCTTCTACTCCCGCAGCTTTTCCCACTAACCTTCTCAGCAGTCTTTGTTGTTTGTGGGTTGAGAAGTCTTGTAACTGCCGCAGCTCACTGATTCAGGGCGCTAGGGCATGCAGTGCCCAATTGCTGGTCTGGTTGGTCCACGCCGCTCAGGCTGGGCTCTCCTCCACTCCGTTCCCAGCTCCGAGCTCCGTGTGGGATAGACCTCACCCAGAGACCATCCAGGCTGTCCTGGGCTGGAGCCCTGCTTCCCTTTGCTGTTTTGTGGGTTCTGCCATTCTAGGATTGGTTCAGAGCCATTTTTTATAGGTTTTTGGAGGGACTCGGTATGGAGCTCATGCTAGTCCCTGCTTACCAGCCGCCATCTTTGCTCCACCCCCCCTTTGCATCTTTTAAAATACTTTTAAACTACCCTCCCCCCCATACCTGTCACTATCCATAAATCCACCTCCTTTTTCTCCACCTCTGTCTCCTCCATACGTCCTTGGAGTAAATATGAAAAATCAAGTAAAACAAATCAAGATATGGGCCATGTATGAGAATCCATATCTGTTTTCTCCATCACATCTCCCCCAAGGGGAGGTAGAAGAGATGGTTCATTATCCCCATTTTAGTCAAAGTTCTGAGATCTTTCAGGGTTGTTTCCTGCACGTGATTGTTCTTCTGGTTCAGGTCACTTTACTCTGTGTGAGTTCATATTTATCTTTCCATATTTCTCAGAATCTTTATATTCTCCACTTCTTATGGTGCATTAAGATTCCATTACTTTCATATGGTGGAGAATCTCCCTGTGATTTTCCGGTCAAAGTTAGCAGCATAAGGATTAGAGAATTGGTCGATATTCCGTTGCATCTCAGCTTCAGAGGCTGCGTTGAGTGCACAACCATCTACCAACAAAGGCACGCATCAACTGTCCCTCTACTTTAGTGTTGGCTTGTAGCCTTTTCAAATTAGTTTACCATCAGCGTGGTAGCTGACCTTGGTGCTGTTTTTCCCCTTGTTGAAGAAATGCCTGATGTGGCATGTCTGCATCAAAGAAGACACTGTACTCCATGAGCAAAGTAGAATTGCAGTAGCACAAAGGAAATGTAAGATGCACAGATCTAGAGACATCTCCATCCCAAATGTTCAAATGAACTATTTGTGCCAGACCTGTGGTAGAGCCTTTAGAGCTCATGTTGGACTGATCAGCCACAGTCCAGCACAGTGCACCTTGACCCCAACATCATGATGTCATTGATCCTCTTCTAGTACAAAGGACGAATAACACAACAACACTTTCATATTTGATTCGTTCAGACATTACACCATATACCCTGTATAGCTAATACTAATTGATGGGAATTTGTTTTGTTTCTAGCTCTCTGCCACAGTAGAAAAATTCTGCTATAAATATTCTTGAACCTGTAAGTCCTTTTCCCCTGTACCTGACCTTCCCGGGTTACAAACCTAGCAATAGTATTGCTGGCGCAAAGAGTATGTACAGACTGGGTGAGGTAGCACAGACCTGTAATCTCTGATACTAGGTCATGCGGAGGCTGATGATGGCTTGAGCTTGTGAGTTCTGAGCTTCATTAAGGCCAAAGTCAATCAGGTGTCCCACTAAATCCTTATTAGTGGGGTCCCAGAAGTGGAAGAGGGACTGAGCAGGAACATTAGGTTGCCCAAGAAGGGGCCAGTGGGCCCAGGTCAGAAATGGAGCAGGTGAAACCTTCCATGCTTATCAATGAATGAGCCAGTCTAGTTCTAGCCTGGGCAAGGTAGACCCAGCTGTTCAGTTCTCTCCCAAACCAAAAAACCCCACAAAGAGTATGTACATTTAGTGACTTTGTAGTTATAGTTCTAGGTTATTTTCCAGAAGAATTGAATCAAGTGCAGCTCCACCAGCAGTGCAGTAGATTCCTTGTTGTCTCAGTCCCTTCAGCAATTGGCTGTTTTCCTCTTTTTGTAATCTTTGACAATCTAGTGAGATAACACTAGAGAGTTGCTTTCGTTTGCATTCTCTTTTTATTTATTTCAGCATTTTCAGTCCATATGGTAGCTTATATTTCTTCATTTGAGAATTACCTGCTCATGTCCTTTGATCACACTTCTAGTGAGGAAAGGCTCTTATTTTTATATTTGTGTCACTAAACCTTTATTAGTGACATGTCTTGTGAAGATTTTTTTCTAAATTACTTCCCATTTCTTACTGAATTTTTATTTGTTGGTACAGAAGTTTTCAACTTTATGTAATTAGAATTGTTAATTCATACTTGCTTTTTATGAAAGGTTAAGTGTTTTATTTTTGGGATAAGTTAAATATTGCTTAATTTTAAAATACTTTGCTTAAAAATTGATAAAAGTTTTTGTTGTATATATTTACAAAATACATTTTTACCTTTTAAAATATTTAATCTTCATCAGTTTTATTTTGACTTACCTAGAGATAAATTTAATGGGAAAATAGTAATAAGGCATTTATACTTTATTATTTTCAAATAAAGTTGTTCTTTTTCATTTTAAAGGGTACATTAGCTGGAATTCTGATTGGTCTTGCACAATTAAATTGTTCTGAACTAAAGCTGAAGAGGCTTTTCTATCGACATGGGTGAGTTGAGCTGTGATATGAAATTTATGTACTGAAATTAAAGCAGGTTTTAAAACTTAATTTTCCTAAATAGTGTAATTCAAAAGTAGTTTTGAGAAAGAAGCTTCATTTTTAGTAGAGTTAAGTAGGAGTCATAAGGCGGCATGATATAGAGGAAGACCTGAGTTCGTATCATGTTTCTCGACACTGTCATGCTAGCTGTTTTTACCTTTGGGAAGTCTCTTAAGCTTTCTGAACTTCATAGAACTCTTCAAATCTTGTTAAGTTATAAATGAGTTGTGATTTGCATGGTGAAGAGTATCTCCATACCAACATGAAGCCACCAATTCTTGATGTCTTGATGAAGAAAAATTAATTTGTGCTGCATGGAAGTAGAATTTCTTGGGCCAGGATTTAGCCCTCAGAAAATGATGTCATAATAATGATTATTATTTTTAGAGTATGAGATAGCACTACAAAATATTAACATTTTCTTATATTACAGTAAGGAAAATAAAAAAAATATATTTGTTGGTGGAGTCTAGAAGACAGAAGTCTTCATGGCTAGGAACTAATCGGAGACTTATAGTTCTTTTTTGTCCTTTGCTTCTGAAAGCCAGTCATTTAAATTCAGCACATTTCTGTTTGTTATGTATAAAATTAGAGTAATAGCACAGCTGTTTTAAGTTAACCTTGGTATTGTATAAGACTATGTAATTCAGTTCTAATTGTTAATATATTCAGAGAAATTCAGGTAGGAATTTAGAGGATTAGTTTTACAATTTTTATTTTTAACAAACTGCATAGCTGTAATTGTTTAACTTTTTTCAGTGGAAAATTTACTCATCATAAAATATCAGATTTCTTCCATATTTACTAATGTATATTTGCTATGTAGTTTGCTAGGTGTAGACAAATTATTCTCTTATGCAATTGCGGAATGGCTTAATGATATTAAGAAGAACCAGCTGCCAGGAATTCTGGGAGGTGTTGGGCCTATACATTCATTAGTACAATTAGGTGAGTTAAATTTTGTTTTATGAGGGTTTGGGGAGTGGATAACCATCTAGCTAGAATGACAGGATAGCTTTTGAGATTTAGATCAATTAATGCCCTCAATGTATTCTAGTGCAAGGCCTGAAGGACTTGGTCTGGTTACCAATAGAGCAGTACCGAAAGGATGGCCGCATTGTAAGAGGATTTCAGAAAGGAGCAGCTTCATTTGGTACTTCAACAGCAATGGCTGCTTTGGAACTAACAAACAGAATGGTTCAAACTATACAGGTACTTTTTTATGGCTATGAAACTATGGTTTTGACAAAGAAGCACATGAAAAGTTTTGTTAAAATGTTATTTTAAATAAAGCTGTTGTTTAAGTGTGGGAAAGGTTAGAATTAGAAATTTTTAATGATTTAGCTCTTGGTGTATTTTAATCACCAACATTAACTTCACTCCAAAGATAGTATTACCAGCTTATGGAATAAAGCACAAATAAGTGGTCAAATGTTTGCATGTTCAGATAAATTTAAAAGAAGTAAGTTAGCAGAACTGGTAACATGTCTACCTATTTGAAAACAAAGATCAGAATCAAGTTCAAGGAAGTATCCTGGAGCAAACACTTAATTCTGTTGGGTTTTGGAGAGCCTGGCTGCAACTTTAAAATGCACAGACCACTCTGTTTATGGGTGAGATCATAGGTGCTAGGACATTGTTGAATATATTCTTTTTTTGACATTAGCAATTTGCATAAAACTAGGATTCAGTTGTCTTTTTTTGTTTTTGAAATAAAAAAACTGCATATTTTTGAATAGAAAAAAACATCAAACTATAAACATTTTGAAGTTTTCTTAGGGAAGTTTTGACTTTTAGTAAAAAATGACAGGACTTATAAATTTGAATAAATGTATTCAAATATAGTTGGTTTACTGGAATAGCAATGCTGTGGAATTTATAATAAGTAGGCCAAGAATCAAGTAAGAAAATGTTTGTCATCTAATGTTTTATTGAGAATTCTTTACTTATTTCCTGGTACAACCCTCTAGGCAGCAGCAGAGACTGCTTATGACATGGTATCCCCTGGTACAATTTCAATGGACCCCAAAAAAATGAAAAGATTTTCTCATCATCGTTTAGCGCATCAGCCAGTAGACCTGAGGGAAGGTGTGGCCAAAGCGTATAGTGTCGTGAAGGAGGTGAGTGAGTGAACACTAAACCCACAGTAAGTCCAAGATCTTTTTGAATAATTTCATGTGTTTCATCAAAAACTCACCATGTTTATTGGAAACAGTTTCAAAGAGACAAGAAAGTACAGTTTGGAGAGAATTGTTAATAACACCGTATATAGGAATGTCAGTTGCAAATGAAGGAAAGGTGCTGCTAAATAATGAGTGATAAGAAGACTGTTTTTTGAAGCAGGAACACTCATGCTGGCCTTGTGACCATGGGCAGATCTCTCAGTGCCTCTGGTATCTCTTTAAGATTTGTTACTGATGAGTTGCTGTCTACACTGATGAAGAGACGACCTGTATAATCCCCTTTAAAAATGCAGAGAGAAAGAAGAAAATGAGAATAGCTATAAGTAAAGTATTGGTATTAGGTGGACAACTGATGGTCTGTGAGATGGGCGCCAGGCTGCTCTTTCATGTTTTAATATTTTGAGGATCTCTAATTTCATTGGAGTATTTTGTCTACCAGCATAGATTACAAACCTGTCACTTCAGAGTAGTCTTCATGAATTGCTGTAGCTTAAAGAAAGTTAACCATCCTTTTAATGATTATCTGCTCTACTCTCAGGTAGGCGCATTCTCAGACAAAAGACACATTGTCTGTAGCAGGCCTGTACAACCTGCAGCCCCCCAAAGATTTTCAGGCAGCTTGCAAAAAGTGTAGAGGAAAACACCCTCTACATTTTATGCTAGCCACCTGGAATCTTGTGGCGTGCCTGTGGGCCGTAAGTGGCCTGAAGGCCACAGGTTGTGCAGGCCTGGCCTATAGTATTACAATTATAAAAACATTATTTCTGATTGAATTAATCTCTTTAATTGGAGTTTTCATATTGGAGTCTTCTCAAAAGCAATTTTATTCCGGGGTCATGAGAATTAGGTCTTTTGTCCTTAGTAGTTTTTGCTCCGAAAAAGTTTGAGTAGAACTTAAAGGCTGCCAGAAAAAGATTAGGGGTTACTTAGAAATGGAAAAAGGCCAGTTTTTATTTTTAATCTTTTTTAAGGCACAGAGGGAACAGAAAGGTAGTAGAAAATGCTTAGAATTAATTCAGAGAGATAAAATCACATGGAGAGCTATGGAGACTAAGCAAAAGCTAAGTTTGGGTCAGATTTTATTGGACTTATACAAAGTAAAAGGATTTCGAAAGGATTCAAGCCAGGCTACAAAGAATGGGTGAGGAAATGAGATAACGAATTTGAGAAAGGGAAGGTAGGTGAGCAAGTAGCAGAAGCATCATTATAAGAGGAGAAATTCAGGGGATTCTCTATGGTTAGAAATGGTAAAAGAATCATATCAAACTGAATTTCAATTATATATCAAAAACTTAAAGAGGAGGAACTATGATCAGATAAAATACAAAGTGACATGTACGTGCCGTATGGTAGTAAGTATTCCTTCTTAGGTCTTGATAACTGAAGAGAACAGAAACAATTATATTTATAGATGTTTCCTCTCTTTTAGAATAGAATTTGGAAAACATAATTCTCAGTGTTGGGGAAGGCCTCACTTATATCTAAGGATTTTTTCCTCACTTTTGCTCACGGTTCATAATATTGGTTATTGCCACAGCTTTGGCTTGAAAATGTTTCCGTCTCCTCGCCGTTTTTCTCCTTGTCATATAATTTGTTTTCTAGCATTGCTATATTGAGTAAAAATGAAGTCTTCTTTGCCTTGCCTGAAGTCAGGGCTGTCCAAAATGCGGCGGGGCAGTGTGGTATGTGGCCGGCCTACAAGCACAGAAATTTACATACATGCTTTAGTAAAGGAAGTCGGGCTACCGCAGAGCTCCCGCTAAAATGGCAGATCAAAATGTACTGTCTGTTGTTTCAATGAAAACCTGAGGTTGGGTAGCTGTGCCCTAGAGGGTTGAGCTTTGGCTTGGGACAAGCATCACAGGATGATAGATGCCTTCCAAACTTTCCTTGTTGGTATGTTCTAAAATTCTCTCTGGGTTAGAAAAATGAGTTGTGGTTTTTCTTGCTTTATAATTTCTTTTGTATATTTTAATTTGATGCTCTCATCCAAGTTACTGGAATATTTATTTGTAGGACTTACTATTTGATGGTCAAGATAATTTTTATGGAATTATAATTAAGACAAGGAAAAATTTGTTGTAGCAGTATTGTTTATATGCTTAAAACAGGTTCTTCCTTTCTCTGTTGATTTCATTTAGTGTATTTATTTGTATTTTAAGTTGTCTTTTAAAATTAAAATGATTTTATATAATTTCTTGTGTTAAAAATTATCTCTCATTCTAAATGAATGCTTTATTTATAGCCATCTTTTCTAACATAAACTAATTTAAATCATACTAAAGCAGTTATTTGGGTTTTAGTAAATTTCATTTTCTTGTCTAGTGTCAAATCAAAAAAGCTACAATCAAGGATTTCATTTATTTATTTATTTATTTTTAAAAGAACTTTTAAAAAGACTTTTCTTGGTAGGTTGGTGCCACCAGAAAAAATACTTTTAGGTTATTAAATATTTTTTCATATTGCCTTACCCCACTTAATCTTAATTAGTGCTGAGAAAACCCAATGTCAGACAAAATGACATTAGAGGGACAAGCTAATGCCATAGGGATCATAGTATGTTACAAATGGGCCATTAATCTAGTGTTGGCCTAGTAGGGTATCATCATTCTGATGGGTGTGTTTGGTTGTTGAAATATGATATTTTTTTTTTGCATAGAAATCCTATAATAAAATATTAGATCATTCTTCCCTTTTATTTTAATTTATAATTTTAAAGTGAAAAATAATTGGTTGGTTGTCTCCAAAGCATAATTTATGTTTTCTAATTATGGGTGAAATTTTGAATAAATAGACCAAAAATATGCATTACAGTTTAAATTAGAGACTCCAAATTAAGAAGGATTTTGTTGCTGTTCTAGTAACGTCTGTTCTTTTTTTCTTTCTACATCAGGGTATTGCAGACACTGCTCAAACCATATATGAAACCGCTGCTAGAGAGCATGAGAACCGGGGTGTTACTGGAGCGGTAGGAGAAGTCCTCCGTCAGATTCCACCAGCTGTAGTTAAACCTCTGATTGTCGCAACAGAAGCAACATCAAATGTTTTAGGTGGAATGAGAAACCAAATTAGACCAGATGTTCGACAAGACGAATCACAAAAATGGCGCCAAGGGGAGGACTGACACTTCCAATATGACTCTTTACGAAGGTTATGAAAGTGGAAGTAAGGAACGTGATATCCCAGTGGCAGCTTTAGATGGGACTAATTTAAATTTACTGTGTTTATCTCAGGAGCAGACGCTTTTCTTAGTTAAGCAATTTCATATCAAAACTTGTAGCGAAAACCTTTGATGTTTTTAAGGCAAGTTTGATACTTGCCTTTAGAAATGACTCTTACTCATTATGTGCGATGGCTAGTTCCATGTGAGTTGGGTCATGTGCTTGCTTTTATTAAAATGTCAACCATAGTTCTCTTACGATAGCTGAAGTGTTGTTAGAAGCAGCCCTTTTACGACACATGGAATTCAGTGTTTTCTGAGCCCTTAAAAGTTACCTGTCAGCTGTCCTTCTTTGATGCGCAGAACTAAAAATGTCACGCGTTCAAAGCAGCTGTTGTGGTTGTGAGTAATAGCAGCGAGTGGGATTCTTGTTAGGAATATGTGGAAGACGAACATCTCCTGAAAAGGTGCATTTAATATTTATATTTTTAAGAACAGTTTGTGAATACATTATGTAACATATGCACATGTGCATACACTCACACCCTTGTTTCTGAGGGATTTTTTTGGGAAAAATGACCATTTTCAGACATGTTCTATTGTGTTGCACTTTAAATAATTTATTCTGCAAAATGTGTAGACAATACAAGGTCATGTGAGTTAGAAACTTAACATTTTGTGAAGATGAGTGAGTGTGATGAAGGTTTTGACAAAGTGTATTTAAATGTAGATGACATTGCTCGCTTTGTTCCCGACTGACTAGAAACTGTACCGTTAGTTCTAAGCAGGTAGAGATTTCGAGTTTGCTGTAGGGCTGGGTGCAGTGGGGGGAAGGGAAGGAAGGGTGTCGTTTGCTTTTTTGAGGTGAACCAGTAGTAGCCCCCTGGCTTTCATTAACTGTTTCAAAGTAAAAACTTTAACAGGCTAACTGTACGTTTTAATAGCCTGTCACATTTGAATGAAGTAAGTTTATTTAAAAGTGAGATTGTTTTATGTGCCTCTATATAATTTACAATCTTTAGAATATGTTCAGAGAAATGACACTTATTTATCCCAAGATTCTTAGAAAACTTTCTCAAGACTGACTGGTTAATATCAAGTAAATCACTAGGTAGGCGTGAGATAGAATTTGCTACCCGAAACAGTCTTCTTGGCGTTATGTGTATCTGACATGAGCATAAAACGATAATTACGTGTCTGGGCACCGTTTAAATTTGTAATATGCTACTTCAAATTCTGTTATTAGGAATTTCAGAATATTACTTTTTAAGTCATAGTCTAGAAAATTAGGTTGCTTTTCAAATTAAGAAATATCAGTCTATACAGTGGTCCAAATTACTCTAAGATATTAAAAAATGAAATTTGAATTTTCACTCATTTTCTCTCTCTTTTTAGAAATTTTAAAAGAGGTAATCTTAGAATTAGGCCATCTATTTGTGCATCACTAGTGCAGTTGACACCAGTTAACTGCACAAGCACAGCACAATTTTTGCCAAATCTGACACCAATTAAGCTATATAGTTTTTATAGCATTTTGTTATTATTAGGATTTAATCTTTTTAAGGAGAAATCCAAACATGCTGTATATAAACATAAAAACCCCAGAGTAAGTCATCCTTTCAAAGTGGAATATCAGCTGACTATATAACAGGTTAAGTGTTTTATCAATTATGAACTCAGTAAAAGATGAAAGTGTGTCTTACTGTACAATTAAGACATTTAGTTTCCATTCTTTTACTTCTCTCTAGTGTTTCTGTGGTCACATAAATGCATAGTCCAGAGGAAAAAAGTCCACCTCTAACATGAACTCTTAAGTAGCTAACAAAAATCTTTCAGAAATTGCCTTTGTAAATTCTGCTTTAACAAGTACTTGTATAACCTCTGGTTGTATAGAACACTATTTGCACATCCAGGCCAATAGTCCATACTAATGCATCACAGCAAAGGAGTGGATAGAATTTGCAAGTTAGTGTAAATGAAAATGTACCTTGGCTAAAAGTGTGTATATGTACAGTACCTGTATTTGAATATTTGTATAATATTAAGCATCTTTAAATAAAACTAAGTGTTCTTCCAAATGTATTGATGTTTTTGGAATTTTAAGTAATTTTTTTTTGGAGGGTAGAGTGCTTCCCGGCTTTAGGTACTTAGTCTGATAAAATCTTAGTGCTTTGATCTTTTCGGAAAAGTGCTGGGTGTTGCTTTGTGAAGCATTCACATCTTTTAAATGCTTCTAGTAACTGGAATTTACTTTTTGACTTAAGTGTTCCCTGCTTAATTTAATGTAACTGGTAATTCACAGCATAATTTACATCTCTTCTCAAATCAGACAATGTGGATAAAGCGCTTTATAAATATATTTCATTAAGAATGTTTCACATTGCATTTAAATACAGTTATTTAATGGGAAAGAAGGGGAAAGGAGTGTTTAACTTCTTGGATACTGCTGTTGTGGAACTAACAAATTATCTCTTTTTCACATTAAATCCTGCCCCTATTCTCTCCATAATTATAATCATTTACAAATACATTGAATGCTGAACATGTGCTTTGTGTATGAAAGTTTAAAAAACAACCACCAAGTTTGCCTTTAGCTTTGGTTTCCAGTTTAATGAAATGGTATTCGAAAGAGATTTTTATGTCCCTTTAAAGTTATTTTTTAGATAATAAATTAGTAAAATCTACAGTCCGCCCCCATTCTTAAAGTTTGGGTTAAACTGGAAAAAAGAAAAGCAAGGAAAATATTTATTATTTAAAAAAAAAAGAAACATTAAAAACAGAAACATTCCCATTTTTCTAAATTAAAGCTCTGAACATGGACTCTCCTCTGTTTTCTGAATTTTAGTTCCTGTGTTCCATTCACATATGTACAATGTATCTGGTCCATTTTTGATCATGTGAAGACGGCCGATGTTGTGCAGATCTTTTGTCTAGTAGACTGCTTGTTAGGGCTCTATTCAAGAATGTGGGACAGTAGTAGCAAAAACAAGTATGATTTAAATCGATGAGTTTAAAAAAAATTGTACAACTATGGGGAAAGGTTTAATAGGCAGAAGATTTTGGACTAACGACTAAAATGAAGGTTGAGATTGCCTTTAAAAACAAATTATTGCCACAGATAATTGTCCCTGTGAGGTCATTAGAGGCAGGCCGGGTCACTGGACTAGTTGTCAGGAGACCTAAGTTGTAGTCCTGGCACTGCCACTGTTTCATTGTCTAAGATAACACAAATCATTCCCTAGTTATGGGCCTAAATGTTCTCATTTGTAAAGTAAGTGTAAAAGCAGTTGGACCAAGATCCTCTCATCTCCATGGTCCCTTACAGCTCTAAGACACTAACTACATACCCATTTTAGAAATGGCTTCTACTTCTTAAAAAACATTTAAAAATGTATTCAGCAATCTTAATAATGTGTTTATAAAAGTGACGTGTATACATATGCTGTATTTAAAAAAGTCACATACTGTTATAGAGCAGGGCTTCTTCACCCTTTTCCATTTCACTGTGGGGTCCCAGAGTTTCAGAAGTGCTGAAGAGGACCTGTCTGGAAGTCGGGAGGGAGTAGTTCTAGCCCCTCCACCTCAGATTTAGCTTTGTGGTGTGGAGGGAACGGATGAGCTTCTCAGCTTCACTTTAGTTAGCCCTGAATTACTAGGATTGTCACAGGACCCTGTTCGCATTGGGGTGAGACTAGCATGACCTTTAGGTGGGGATTTTATTCTCTCTTCCTCCCTCTGCTCCCCTTCCTTAAATTAGGGGGAATGTTCATGAAGTTCTTTCAGTTCGTTGGGTTTATGTAAACACAAGGTGGTATCATTATTATATGTATATACTCATGTGTATGTATATATGTTATTTAAACGTGCTGTCATACATTAGAATGGCTTTCATGATCTGTCCTTAAGTATATTAAAGTCAAGTGTAAGTTTAATTTGTACTTCTTGGGACGCTATCAAGTTCTATATTTGCATAGTACGTGTAAATAATGGTATAAAACTTAGGAATGTCACCATTTGCCGTCTCCAGTTGTCTTGCAGTTTATTGTAGGGTGCACAGCCACTCCTATTTATCAAACTTGTTCATTGAAAGAGTTTTAATCCCATTTATTTTTCAGTGTAATCTTAGCCAATTAAACAATCATTTATTAATTAAATCCTACGTCGAAGATAGAGGGTTATATTGTGTAGCTGAAAATGACTCCAGCAGCCTGCTTTGGTTTTATTTATAGGCAGCCTTTTTTTGGTCAGTCATTAGCGAATCAAAGGTAGAAACCTTTTAATACACAGTACCGTTAATGCAGTGATTTAGCTTAAAAACTGGAGTGTTTCGACATTTCATGCACATAGGTATATTGATATTTTTCTCTTTTTTAAAAAAAACTTTTTGCATTAATACTACAATTTGATTTTTTTTTAACTTCTGAAGAGTTGGTTTTTTTTGTTTTGTTTTGTTTTTTTGGTAAAAAATATCTAGTATACATTGAACACCAGCACTCTGTTTTGAAGGGTCAGGAGCTTAGGAGATCCTAAGTGATGTAGTTTCATCCTTAGTGTGCCAGATTGATTTCAAATTCCTACAAAACAGCTTTTTTTAGTATTTTGATCTTTCAAATGTATTTTTGTATAAAATAGAATAATTTCTGATAGCTGGTTACATTATTTGTGTATTATTTGTGAAGACTGCAGGTCATATAACAATACCTACCTTTTCTATGTTAAGAAACTGGGGAGTGTGGCCATAAATTACCTAGCATTCATAATGGAAGCTTTATACAAACAAACATTTTGATTTGTTACAAATGCAAAAGTTCAGTTACCATGAATAAAAGATTAAAAAGTTTACAAGTATTTATTATTGTCAGATTATCCTAATAAACTGTACCTGTTCATGTGAGTATTTTAAAAAATGCCTGCACTGTGTGATTAATGTTGTGGGAATGGAGTATGATTGTGTGATTAAAGTATTTATTTGGATTGAATTCTGTTAGAGGAAATTATTTATGTCTTTTGTGATGAAGGGGCTTTCAGATCATAGGATCCAGAGATTTTTAGAGCTAGAAGGGTTGTCTCATTTGTCCCTTGCTGAAGATCGTATAGCTGGTATGTGAAGTAGGATTTGCACTCAGGTCCTCCTAACTCCAAGCCTCAATCCACTTTACTAACTAGTTATAATGAATAACCTAACGACATAATGCTCTCTTTGAACGTATACGGAATTGTGAATTGAGATTCCTAGAAAGGTAAAACTAAAGAGACCTTATGTTCTAAGAGACAGAATGTTCAAACATTAACTCACATTTTAAAGGACCTTAGTCATACAACACAGAGCATCCCAACAGGCCTTCTCAATCATCTAGTCCAGTCCTCCTTATTTCACAGAGGACAAGATAGGCCAGAAGAGGTAAGCTTTTAATCTTACTATTTCATTACTCTTTCGCTGTTACCCTTGACCCTTTAGTTCTCTCTTAAAAACCTCATTGTGGCAAGGAACTGATCCTGGATTTGGGAAGGTTATGCCAAATGGAGCACAAGTTCTGACAAGTCCAAGCTGGGAAAGACTTAAGTCCAGGCATAGGCTGAATGAACAGTTGGGTGTCTATTATGCAAGAAACAGGTTAGTTGAGCTTGGTGAGGCTTGTTACCAATTAGACAAATGAAAAACCCAAGAGACAGAGTTTCTGGGTAATTATTAATTAGGCTAGCTGATAATAAATTTTTTAAATTATAAACTTATATTTTATTTTTAGTTTACAACACTCAGTTCCACAAGTTTTTGGGTTCCAACTTTTCTCTCTCTCCCTCTTCCCCCCGTCCCCGCCCCAAGATGGCATATAATCCAACGTAGGTTCTACATATATCTTCACTTCGAACTTATTTACATGATAGTCCAGTTGTAAAGAAGAATTATAACCAATGGAATGAATCATGAGAAAGAAGAAATGAAACCAAAAAATAGGAAAATAAAAGAGCAAATAGTTTGCCTCGGTCTGCATTCAGACTCCATAATTCTTTCTCTGGATGTGCATAGCTTTTTCCATCATGAGTCCTTTGGAGCTGGCTTTGAACCTTGCATTGATGAGAGGAGCCAAGTCTATCAAAGTTAGTCCTTACAGATACTGTGTCTGTAATTGTGTGTAATGATCTCCCGGTTCTGCTCCCCTCACTGGCTGATAATAAATTGGTGGTCAGTGGTTTCAGTACAAAAGGCAAAACCATGGAGATCACTCAGAGCTTAAATACCTTTGGAAAAGGGGCTGCCCCTGACAAATGAAAAGCAACCCTGATTGGTGAACAATTATATCATGGGAGGGGAATAAAAACAAGTGATGCCCCCTGGGAATAGGAGGCAAAAATCACTAGAAAGAAGTGACAATGCAGACGGGAGAGCCCTGGAGAAGAGTACCAATATGGAGGTGACCACTTTGAAATGAGAAGCTGCTTGCTTGGTCACGAGACTCCGCCACCTCCAGCAATCTGGACAAAGGACTCCTTTTCTACCCTGACCATTCTGGTTGGTTTTCTTCATGAGCTGGGTTACCCCAAACTCCAGTGGAGGGGTGCAAGGACATAGTTTAATGCTTTGGGGCTAGAATTCACCTAGATTAGATTCTGTTTACACTCTAAACAGAAAGAAGTTTTCCTGTTTGGGTGGGGTCCTGTGCAAATTCAGGAGGCACGTTCCCAGGGGATTTGGGCAATCTCATCTATCAGCAGTGGCCTTCAGAGAACTGACTGACTTACAGGGGCTGGTCACTGAAATAGAAAAGCCTAATTTAGTAATTAGTTATTAATATATTGGAAAATAGTACTTTATCCAAAGAGTTGGTCAGCAAATGATGAAATTTTTAATCACAGCTACTCATAAAGACCGTCTCCTGTGGATGGGTTAGAGAGAAATTAGGGAAAAAAACATACTTAAATCAGAGATTCTTCAAGAATTGAATTATGTTGCCAGGTATAAGCAGGTAAGGTTAGCTCACCAAGGAACATTGGGCGAATTAATTAGGAGATCTTTTCCATGAAATTGTGTAAGGGAAGAAGGCCAGGGATCTTCCTCCTAGTTAAAAGGATAGTAGGGATGATCTCTCCATAAGTGTTAAAAGCCAAGGCTCTTTCTCTTGTGGACACCCATGGAACTGAAACATGTTAACATACATTAAGTGCCTAGCATGTGTCAGGCACTGTGTTAAGTGTTGGGGTTACAAGTAGCTCAGTCTTCTGGAGACAATATGCAAACAAAATATATATAGGATAGTTGGAGACAGTCTCAGAAGGTATAAGATTAAAGAGAATTAGGAAATCCTTCTTGCAGAAAATGGGACTTTAATTGAAACTTGTTAGAACCAGAAAACAGGAGGCAGAGAAGAGGAGGGAGAGAATTCCAGGCATAGGGGACAGACAGTGAAAATCTGGAAGTGTGAGACATTGAATAGTAAGGAATAGAAATAAGGAAGTGATGTGAGTTTGAGAGGAATAGTAAGGTCAGTGTCACTAGATCAAAGAGGCTGTGGAGGGGATGGGAGTGGTACTGGAAAAGTGTGGGAGCAGAGGTGGGGGTAGATTATGAAGGGCTTTAAAAGCCAAACAGGATTTTTATATTTGATCCTAGAAGTAATAGGGAGCCACTGGAGTTTATTAAATAGGAGGTGACATAGACCTCTATGTCCAATGCTTGGAGAGGTCAAATCAAGAATTCATGAAGCACAAACTATGTTTTAGGCATGGTGCTAAGTTCTGGGAAATAAAAATAGATGTGAAAAGGGCAGTCCTAAAAGAACTTATATTCTAATGAAGGAAAACAAAATAGAAAGTGAAAAGAGGAGGGGGAGGGAGAAAGTATCCAAATTGGAACATGGTGGAAAAAGTTTGAAGAGTCAGAGGAGAGGAATGAAGACCTAGATGACCTGGGAGCTTTCCTTAAAAGGCAGGTTCTGAAAGGAACTAACCAGAGGAAGGGGCTGCAGGATCCAATGAACCTCTAGGGTGTAGAGGTTGCTGCAGCGTGGTGGAGAAAGCTCGGAGTACCAGAAGTAAATCCTAGAAAGGAATAAAGGTTAAGAAAGGGAGCTGAAGGAAAGGCCATCAGATTTGACAATCGAGCTATTTATAGGATAATTAATACAATTTTTGTTTTTTGGAGAGGGGAAGGCAGGGCAATTGGGGTTAAGTGACTTGCCCCAAGTCACATAGCTAGAAAGTGTGTCAAGTGTCTGAGGCTGGATTTGAACTCAGGTCCTCCTGACTTCAGGGCCAGTGCTCTACTCACTGTGCCACCTAGCTGCCCCAATTTATACATTTCTATATCTAATCCACTACCTGGTTAGTGACTAGCTCCAACATACTCAGAACATGAAATTTAATGCTAAGTTCAGAGAGACAGGACTCCTGTCAGAGTCTAGAAAAGATGAGCATTCTGACTACCCTGGCCCAAGCAATCCACTCTCCCTTCAGAGACCCAGTTAGCCTCACTGCCCTGGCAGACCTCCAGCCCGGGAATGGTTGGTGTCTGCACTTCCATATTGGTACTCTCCTCCATGGCTCTCCCGTCTGCATTGTCACTTCTTTCTAGTGATTTTTGCCTCCTATTCCCAGGGGGCATCACTTGTTTTTATTCCCCTCCCATGATATCCAGAAGGTTGTCCGTACAATCATCCTTTCTCTTTCCCTAATCTTAAATCTTTTCCTATCTACTGGCTCCTTCCCTGCTGCCTACAAATATGCCCAAATCTCTCTCATCCCTAAAAAAAGCCTCACTGAATCCTGCCATCTCAAGCTATCATCTCATATCTTTCTTCTCTTTCTCTGCCAAACTCCTAAAAGCTGCTTCCACTAATTGCCCCATTTTGTTTCCTCTCACTTCCCAACTCTGTGCAACATGGCCTCCAGTTTTATCATTTAATTGGAGCTGCTCTCTCCAAAGCTATTAACGATTCCTTAATTGCCATGTTTGATTGCCTTTTTTTCCCAGTCTTATCTTTCTTGAACTCTCTGTGCCATTTGACAGTATAGACTATCCTTTCCTCCTGGATGTTTTCTCCTTTCTGGGCTTTTGTGAGACCGTTCTCTCCATTCTCTTAGTTACCTGGCCATTCCTGTAGCTCCTTTGCTGGATCATCCTAAACTGTGGGGGCCCTTTTCTTTCTTTCTTCTCTGTGACTTCATTAACTCCCATGTGTTTAATTACCATCTCTATATAGGTAACTCCCAGATTTATCTGTCTGTCTGTCTGTCTATCTATCTATCTATCTATCTATCTATCTATCATCTGTCTATTATCTATCATCTATCTGTCTATCGTTATCATCTATCATCTGTCATCTATTATCTCTATCATCTATCTGTCATCTATCATCTGTCTATCATCTATCTGTCATCTATTATCTACCTGTCTATCTATCTATCATCTATCCATCTATATGCAATATGCAGTCCTAGTATCTCTCTTGCACTTATATCACCAGCTGCCTATTGGACATTTTCAATGGATTTCAAATTAGTGTGTTCAAAACATCTCATTGTCTTTCCCCACAAACCCACCCCTCTTCTGAAATTCCTTACTGCTGACAAGGGCCTTTAGATCATGTCTGTCTATGTCACCCACAAGCCATGTGTATACATTTAAACCCCCTTCCCCCAACACACACATCCACTACATCTGTGTGCATGTTGTCCTCCCTGACTAGACTGGACGCCCCTCAAGGGCAGGAATTGTTTCCTTTTCGTCTTTGTATCCCTAGCACCTGGTTTGGTGTGTGGTGCCTATTAGATTTTAATAAATGCTTGTTGATTGACTCCTGAAACATTTAGAAAAAATATCATAGGATCAGATTTAGAGCTAGAAGAGATTTTCAATGCCATCTATTCTAATGCCTCAAGCTTTAGAGATCATGAAAATAACTTAACCAAGGTCACACATGAAATAAATTTGAGAGTGCTGACGTAGAGTAATAAGAATGAGAACTCTTTACCTTTTTTGTTCACTCACTCTTTCAGAAATCTCTTCTGTTGCTGACCTCGCTGGGAGCTCTTTCATAGCTGGGTCTGTAATCTAGGTCCTTCTGGGAGACCGCAGCATCGCTTTCCTGTGAAGGGGCCTGAATCCCGTGATCTGGCCTGGGTGACCCCACGCTGCGGGTTTGGGGCACTGAGTCTGCACTGTGTCCATGTTCTAGGGCCTAAGCTGCCTAATGAGCTTATGCTCCGTTGCCATGTAGTAGTGTGGGATATAGAGTCAGGACACCCATTTTGGAGTCTGACTCCTCTCACTAGCTGTTTGGTTTCGGAAGGTTCACTTACTGTCTCTGGAGGCACCCCAGGTTTTTTCTGTAGAGTGAGAGGGCTGGGGAAGAAGGGCCTCTAGAGTTGGACTCTAAGGTTCCTTCCAGCACCAAATCTAACTCTTGTCTCCATTACAAAGTATCTGGTTGGTGGGTTCCTGAATGAATGATATAGTTTGAAGAATAAACATTTCTGGGTTCATTTAAATGGATGTAATATAGTGCAGTGGAGTCTGTTGAATTTGTACCCTATAATATATTGCAATGGAACACAATGAACCGCAGATTTCAATGGTTTAAAGAATACATTTTGGAATAAAAATATAAAACTGAATAGATTGTTCCTATAAGGTGAAGCATTTGGTTATTTTAAAAAATAATTTTCATTGATATCTTTTGTTTTTACGTGGCTGGAATTTGTCCCAGTATCTCTTTCCTCCTCATCCTTTTAGGAGAATTATCCCATATAAGAAATACTTTTTTAGAGAAAGAAAAAGAAATTCAGCAAAACCTATCAATATACTGAAAAAAATCTGGAAATATATACAATATTCCATGTGGATGGGGAACCTGCGGCCTCGAGGCCACAAAGGGTCATACTCGAGGACCTCCAGGGCCACGTGTGGCCTCGAGGCTGCAGGTTCCCCACCCCTGTTCCACACCCACGAATCTCCCACATCTGCAGAGAAGTGGAGTGGGAATGTTACTATTTCCTCCTTCACTCCTGTCACACATGATGAGGTGGCCTTATTCCTTACCAACGTAAACCCCTCTCCGTGCTCAAGCCACCCATCATCTCCATCAGATTGTTCCCTCTGTCAGCACCACTCTTTTCCTTATTTTCAATCTCTGCTTGTCTACTGGCTTATTTTCTACTGCATACAAACATGCCCATGTTCCCCCATCCTAAAGGACAAAACAAAACAAAAAAGCAGCCCTTCACTTGATATTTCTGTCCCTGATAATTATCATCTTTCTTTTTTGGCTTTTGTAGCTAAGGGTGTCGGCAACGGATGCCTCCACTCCCTCTCCTCTCACTCTCTTCTTAATCTCTCATAATCTGGCTTCTGACCTTATCATCCCACTGACACTTGATCTCTTAATCGCCAGACCCAGTGGCCTTTTCTCAGTCCTCATTCTCTTCAGCCTCTCTGTAGCCTTTGACATGGCTGATCACCCTGTCCTTTGATACTCTCTTCTCTCTAGGTTTTCAGGACACCTCTCTCTCCTTGTTTTCCTACTCCCTATCAAACCATTCCTTCTATCTTTCGCTGGATCCTCTTCCAGATCACACTCTTTAACCATAGGTGTCCCACAAGGTTCTCTGCTGGGGCCTTTTCTCCCTCTATAATTCTTTAGTGATCTCATCAATGTCTACAGAGTTAATTGCCATCATTATTCTAATGATTCTCAAAACTACCTTTCCTATCCCAGTCTCTCTGCTGACCTCCAATCTTGTTATCTCCAACTGTCTTTCAGACATCTCTAAATGGATGTCCAGCAGACATCTTTTATACTTTCAAGTTTTTTTTTTTTGAGGGGAGAAGGCAGGGCAATTGGGGTTAAGTGACTTGCCCAAGGTCACACAGCTAGTAAGTCAAGTGTCTGAGGCAGGATTTGAACTCGGGTCCTGACTGCAGGGCCGGTGCTATACTCATTAGCTGCCAGCAGACATCTTAAGCTCAGTTTCTCCTGGCCTAAAGCCTTTTCTCTTCGTAACTTCCCTGTTACAGTTGAGTGCACCACCAATCTCCCAGTCCCTCAGGCTCATAACCTGGGAGTCATCCTGGACTCCTCACTATCCATATCCCCTCTTATCCAATCTGTTGCCAAGGCCTGTTGATTTTACTTTTGCAACATCTTTCAAATACAACGTCTCTCCTCTGACATAGCCACTCCTGCGGTCCAGTCCTTTATCACGTCACAGCTGTTCTGCTGCAACAGCCTGTTAGTGGATTGATTGACCTTGAGTCTCCCTCCACTCCAATCCATCCTCTATTCAGCCACGAAAGAGATTTTCCTAAAGTGCAGTTCTGAGCACATCACCCCTCCTATTCAATAAACTCCAGTGGCTCCCTGTTGCCCACAGGAGAAAATAGGAAATCCTTTGGTTGACATTCAAAGCCCTTCAAATCACCTTCTACCTTTCCTGGCTTCTTACACCTTGCTCCTAGTCGCTTACTCTTCAGCCCAGTAACCCTGGCCTCCTTACTGTACAGGCATTTTCCCTGACTATCCCTGAAGGCTGGAATTCTTTCTCTCCACCATCTCTCCCTACTGGTTTCCCGGATGCTTTTAAAAGAATCCTTTCCCACCTTAATTCTAGGGCCTTCCCTCTTCTAATTATTTGCCATTTGTCCTGAGTATAGCGTGCTTGTACAGATTTGTTTGTTGTTTCTCCCATTAGATTGTGAGCTCTTTGAGGACAGGGATTATCCTTTGCCTCTATTTGTATCCTCAGCACTTAGCACAGTGCCTGGCATACAGTAGGTGTGTAATAAATGTTTATTTAGAAGACTGTCTTCTTTTACCTCTATTTTTGGAGCCCTGCTTATTCTTTTTAATTTTGCAGCATTTACTTTTCATATTTTTGTATTTATATTCTCAATGCTTAACATAGTCCTTAGCACATTGTAAGCTCTTGATACATGATCTTCCCTCCCTTATTCCTCCCTCCCTCCTCTCCTCTCCCCTCCTTTCCTCTCCTCTCCTCTCCTCTCCTCTCCTCTCCTCTCCTCTCCTCTCCTCTCCTCTCCTCTCCTCTCCTCTCCTCTCCCCTCCCCTCCCCTCCCCTCCTCTGCCTCCTCTCCTCTCCCCTCCACTCCTCTTCTTTCTCTCTCTCTCTCTCTCCCCCTCCCTCCCTCCCTCTCTCTCTCTCTCTCTGTCTCTCTGTCTCTCTCTCTCTCTTTTTCTCTTTCAATTTACATTATTGTAGTCATCATGTATGTTGTTTCCCTGGCTCTGCATCAAGTCCTGTAAATCTTTCTCTGCTTCTCTCTGCTCATCATATTCACTGTTTCTCATAGCACAGTAATATTCCATTACCTTCATGTGCTACAATTTATTTAGCCAATTCCCAGTCGATGAGCATCGACTTTGTTTCTAGTTCTTTGCTACTACCCAGAGTGCAAAACTTTCACTTATAATGTTAGCTTTGAATTAGACTAAAGTATAAAAATAGATGTGAATTACGATAGTTTCCAACAATCCATTTCTTGGATACAGAGCAAGAATTTTTTTCTCTACAGTTTACACACACGTTCTCATCAGACATTCAGAGCTGTAAGGGAACTTAGTGGCCAACTAGTCCAACCTCTTCATTTTTACTGATGAAAACTGACCCTAAGAGAGGTTAAATAACTTATCCAGGATTGCACAGCTAGTGTCTGAGGCAGTATTAGAATTTATATCTTTTTGATTCTAAGCTCAGCTTTATCCCATCATTCTATTTATCTCCTTCTGTCCTTCCCTCCCCCTTTTATTTCCCAATTACATGCAAATTTTTTTCAACAATCATTTAAAATTTTTTTGGTTCCAAAATTCCCTCCCTTCCTCTCTCCTCTCCCAGCTCCTCGAGAAGACAAGCAATTTGATATCGATTATATATGTGAAGTCATGCAAAACATTTCCATATTGGGTTGCCGATGTTTCTATGGAAATTCCAATAGCACCATGATTCCAGCAGGGGGAGCTCAGTCACTGCTCCTCTAATGGAAAATTCTGTTGCTTTTTCATTTTAATCAAAGCAAAAACAAAGGGACCAAGGTTCTATTGTAACAGATGTGTGAAGCCCATGTGTACAGAGGAGAAGGCCCTACACGTGTAGAGTGACTGTTGCAAGGGCTGTCGGGGGCTCAGGGAGATAGGACGACCTTCTTTCTCTAGCCTCCTTTCCTCCCGCTGCTATCCCAGGGAGACTTTCATTCCTTCCCAAAGGGGAAGCAGGCGGTTGGGGCCAGAGGCCACTTTTCTCTATCAAAGCTGGAAGTGCCCAAGTGACTCTTCTCTTTGAGTTGCAAAGAAGATTCAAAGCTTGTGAACCCCTAGAGGGGACTGACCCTGAAGGGTCCTAAAAAGGGGACTGGCAAAGGTCGGAACTCTCTTGCCTTTCACCAACTCTGCTCCGCCGTCACATAGGGCAAGGCCTTTGTCCCCACCAATGAGGACAGAGTCCCCTTTCAACGGATTTTGGGGCAGGCTTTACCCTACAAAGCAACCTGAGCGTTAGAAATGCTGGCGGTCCAGTACACTGGGAGAGATAGAGAACATAGAATTTAAAACTGGCCAGTGCCCGAAGATTATCTAGTGCAGATTCTTTATTTTACAAATGAAGGCGTCACCCAAATGGGGAAGCAACTTGTCCAGGGTTAGACAGTGAGCTACCAAGCTCAGTCAGATGCGAGACCCAAGGGATCATCATCATCATCATCATCACCATCATCATCATCACCACTATTACCATCATCATCACCACTATCACCATCATCATCATCATCACTATCACCACCATCATCATCACCATCACCATCATCACCATCACCATCATCACCACCATCACCACCATCATCACCATCACCATCATCATCACCATCACCATCATCACCATCATCATCACCATCACCACCATCACCATCACCATCATCACCATCATCATCACCATTGTCACTATCACCATCACTATCACCATCATCATCACCATCACCACCACTATCACCATCATCACCATCGTCACTATCACTATCACCATCACCATCATCCTGTTGTTCTCATTTTCCCCCAAGAGTCCAGATAGAACTGGTCTGAGGACAAAGCATATCTTGCTATTAAACTTTTATGTTTAATGTTCTGCGGATGATTTTGCACATGGACAAAATGGTTGATTTTTGGAATTGAATAGATCATTGTGATGTAAATGCGTTTTCTGAAAGCATCTTTGGAACAACTCCACCGATTCACAGCACAATGAGAATGATATGCAGTTTATCCTGATCCCACGTTTTATATTTCTTTTGCCTGGCAAATAGCAAATGTTTAATAAATGCCGGTCAGCTGAATGAATGACGGTTGTGTAGGTAGGAAGACCCTAGATGCTGCTAATGTAGGAAACCTCAGACGAACCAAATAGGGAATACAAGCATGAGATACGAAAATGGCAGGATGACATTGTTAGAGGGGGTGGTGTGGGGCACGGAAATCCTAGTTTTCAGAACGGTCAGTCTGTTTCAAATTAATGTCATGGACCTCAGAGAAGCCCATCGATGCAGGTTATTTTGGACTAGCATCAAAGGGATGCCATGTGAAAGAGGGATTAGACTTGTCTTACTTGGACCCAGAGGAGAGAACAAGGAACAATGGCTAGAAGTTGCAAAGAGACAAATTATGTGAGGAAAAACTTCCTAATGATCACAGTCACTGAAAAGTAGAATGAGCTCCCCTTCACTAGAGGTGTTCTAGGAAAAGCCACTGAATACTGGTCAGGCACGTCATAAGAGTCTAGATCCAGAAATAGAAGGGACTTTCACGCTTATCTATTTCAGCCCCTTTCATTTTATGGACGAGAAAACTGAGTCTGGAAGTGATTTGCTCAAGATTTCAAAGGTGGAAAGAGAAAGATCCGTGACGAACCCAGATAGCCTGAGAACAAACCTGGGACCTTCTCCACTTACTGCCTTGTGCTGCTTGATTATGGGGGAATTCTTATTCCTGTAAATGTTCGATTTGATTCAGTGAAACGATTGCTGAAGTGCTTATTATGTGCCAGAAACTGTGTTAGTTGCTGTAGATACCAAAAGAGAAAAGAAAAGAAAAGAGAAGAAAAGAAAGGAAAAGAAAAGAACAAACACCCCCCAAATTCCCCGGCTTCAAGAACCTTATATTCTACCGGAAGGAAGGGTAAATGTAAGAACGTTCGAGGGGGAGCAGAAAAGGTAGTACTCATGTGTCCCATGACTTGATCCATGATGGAAGCTGCAGGTTCTAACAGAAGAGGTTAGGAGGGAATGTATTTCAGGTAAACAGAGGAGGCTGTGGCAAGGCACTGATGTGTGCCCTCCCGACTTCAGGCCCAGCACTCTGAGCACTATGGCGCCCCCTGCCTGCTCTAGGTATATGTATATAATCCGATTCAATTTTCCTTTGATGATTCTTCAGCCTGACTCATCAAAGATTCCATTTGCTTTTCTGAAGAAATTTAATCCTTGAGATTTTGTTACAGAATTTCTCTATGGCAGTATACTTTTAAAAATTACTAAAATTACTTATTGTTAAAAATTACTTTAAAAATTGCCTTCAAGGACAGGAGTGGTAGAGAGGACAGGCTTACCAATGGTAACTTCAATGTGTGCTGAAGCAGTGGGGGCGGTGATCTGCACTAGGGCTAAGGGCACACGCAATGTTAATAATGCAGATTAAAATTAAAAGCGTGTTGCGCATAGATTGTTATTTTCCTGGAGAGTCTCTTGTTAACCATTACTAGCCTACCCCTGGTGTTATGGCTACAAAAACCTTAAAGAGCTCCAGCACTATATTGATAACAGGTTTGTGGATACGGATGTTGGTAAGTGACTGTCAAGTTCTTTTTTTTTCTGCTTTTGGGCAGGGAAATTGGGGTTAAGTGACTTGCCCAAGGTCAGACAGCCAGTACATGTGTCAAGTGTCCGAGGCCGGATTTGAACTCAGGTCCTCCTGACTCCAGGGCCAGTGCTCTACTCACTGCACCACCTAGCTGCCCCCAACTGTCAACGTCTTATGACTCATATGACAGAGGTGAGGATGCTGTGGTTTGGGTTTGTCATGACTGGTGGTCAGCCTAGGCTAGGTAGAAGTTGAAGCTGTGAGAGTGGGTTAGGGACCCATGATTTCTCAATTCTGGCAGGCAGCTGTTCTGGGACTGGGAAGGGAGGCAGGTTGAATTTTGTCTTTCTGATGGGAGGTTGATGGTCCAGCTGTTGCTGGAGCCTGGAATGTCAAAGTACGTGGATGGCTTGGTAACATCTAGAGTCTAAAGCAGTTCTAGTTGTCTGTTGGACTGGATTCAGGAGCAGTGGAGTGGGTGGGTAGAGTGGCAGCTCCTGAATTCAGGAGCTTTGGTGATGAGCAGTTGCCCACCTGATTGATAGAATCTTAAACAATTAATGTTTGTTGGCCTACTGGCTGCTGGAAATTGAAATTATGGAAGGACGTTCACCGCTTGGCCAGGACTATGGGAGGAGGTGGCTAGCTAGGTAGTGATGGAGGTTGGAGGTGACAAGGTTAACACAGGTTCTAGGACTCTAAGAGGTCAGGACAGTATAGTTCCATCAGCATCAACATCCATAAATGGATTGAAATTCCTTTGAAAAGTGTGTTTCATAATGGTTTAAACAACATTACCCAGTAATACTGTACCTTTAGAAAATACACCCGAAACAGAAAGATACCTACAGATTTAGAATGAGAACTTGACATGAAATCTGTTATGTTTCAGCAGATTCTATAAAAATCAGAAGATGCAGTCATAATTAAAGGCAAAACTGAATTCCAAGTAGGAAACACTATGAAACATAAAGAGGAAAACAACAGGGCTTAAAGGTTCCATAGATAATGAATCCTTCTCCAAAAAGTTCTTTGGTTTTTTACCAACATCATCTCCTCTATTCTTTTCTGGGAAATATAATTGCAGAACACGTGTCTCTGTTTTACAGGTGAGAACCCTGAGTCATGAAAGAGGGTGACTTTCCAGTCACACAAATTTTTGACACAAATTTGACACAAATGACACAAATTTTTGTGTCAAGTTCAGAATTTTAGAATATAGAAACACTGAATGCCAGAGCTAGAAGGGGGGCCTTAGAATCATAGACCATAGAATTTTGGACAATATCTTAGAGATCATCCATTTTAATCCTAGAATACAAAAGAACCTCTTGGAGGCTACAGAATAATGGTTGATTCCCTGACTTCAGCTGGATGAAGGCACATCAGTCAGTCCAGAAAACAAGAAGCGTGCTAGTTAGAGCAGGAACAAATATTAGAGTGATTCTCTCTCTCTCTCTCTCTCTCTCTCTCTCTCTCTCTCTCTCTCTCTCTCTCTCTCTCTCTCTCTCTCCCCCCCCCCTCCCTGTTCTCCCATTTTACAAATAAGAAAATCAAGACCAACAGAGGGAAAGTTACTTGACTAATGTCACATATTAGAACATTAGAGGGATCTCCTCTTTCCTGGTGCTCTTTCTGTTATATCATACTGCCTCTCTAGTGGCCAAATATGTTTTAGAGTTCATCTGATCCAACTTGCCTTAGTTTTACAAATGAGGAAATTGAGGAATAAAGAGGCTCAGTGATTTGCCTAGGATCACATGGCTGGTATCTAGTGAGGCAAAATTTGAACCCAAGTCCTTCTGATTCCAAGTCCATGGCCTATCCATTATGCCAAACTGCTTCTTAACTTGGAGGTGGTGGTGGAAGTGACTTATCCAAGGTCACACACTTCCAAACTAACAAGAATTATTATTTATATACAACTTTAAGGTTTGCAAGGCTCTTTGTATGGGTTATCCTATTTGCTCCTCAAAAACAACCCTGGAGGGGGGCTGTTACTATTCTTATCTCTCTTTAATGATGAGGAAGCTCAGGCTCTAAACAGTTCAATAACTTGCCCAGGATATCACCCAGCAAGTGTCTGAAACCAGGACTCCACCTTCTAGTCCCCTTGACTCTTAGTCCAGAGCGTAAGTATTCCATGCCAGGTAGAAAAGGACTGTGCTGCCTCCCCAGGAGGGGCAGTGGCATTGTGGGCTGGGACTTCTAAGAGGGGGCTGGAGGTTGGGGATCCGGCTGTCTAAATGGTCACTCACTGAGCAGTGAAGGCAGCAGCAGTCTGTCTAGTGGGTTTGGGCCCAGAACTGGTAGCTGGAGTTGTTATCCCTGGAGAACGCGTGGACGAGGTGCCTGTCTCTTCCAGTATCCCTCTGCAAGCCTTGAAAGGATAGAGAAGCAGGGAGAAAGGAGTATAGGAATACTTGTGCACAGCACATTTCTTTGGGGATGCACTCGGAGAATTTTTATTTTTATGGCAAACCTTTATTGGATGTTCAATTATAAAGGTGATCTTTATCCATCAAACTGAAGAAATTAAAACCACTAAACAATGTTTTTACAATTAACAACTAAACTTTACTTTTAAAATATAAGCAAAAAAGGAGACAAAACAATTCTTTTTTTGAGACATTAGGTGCATGCACATACAAATACATATGTACATATGTGCATGTGCACAATACACACACAGAACATACCCTGTATGCCTGCCTTTCAGGGGCATGAGTGGCAGGGAACATGAGAGTGAATCACAAACTCAGAGTCTCAAGGTTGGATTTGACCTGAAAAACTTTCTAGCCTAACCCGTACCTTGGTGGTAATCTTCTCTCCAGTGTTTCTGATTTGCCTAAAGACCTAAAATGAAGAGCAAACCACTCCCTCTTAAAGCAGCCCATAAAACTTTTGGTTAGCTCCATTTTAAAGGAAGTTTTTTCTTATATCAAGCCTAAATCTGTTTCTCTGCAACTTCTAACTGCCCTTAGTTTTATTCTCTGGGGTCAAGTGGAACAAGCCTAATAACCTCTGTTTGACATGACATCTCTTCAAATATTTAAAGACAGTTATAATGTCCTCCCTGAGACTTTTCTTCTACAGCCTAAACAATTTCTTCAGTTGATGCCCAGGCAATATATTCTTAAAGCCTCGTTTAATCCTTGTGGACTTCCTTTGGACACTCTACAATTTATCAATGTTCTTTTTTTTAAGGGGGAAGAAGGCCATTCCTGTGAAACTTTAGCAAATGCTAAAGGTTTGCAAAGACTAAAAGCCAAAGGCACTGAAAGGTAAGAAGAAAGCGGTCAGATGGAAAATAAACATTTTCTACCCTAACAAGGCAGGGTAGATAGGTGGTGCAGTGGATAGAGAACCAGGCCTGGTGTCAGGAGGACTTATCTCCCTGAATTCAAATGTGGACCCAGACATTTACTAGCTGTGTGACCCTGGGCAAGCCCTTTACCCCTGTTTGCCTCAGTTTCCTTATCTGTAAAATGAGCTGAAGAAGGAAATGACAAACCACTTTGGTATCTTTGCCAAGAAAACCCCAGATGGGGACGCAAAACATTGGACACAACTAAAACAACTGAACAACAACCCTAATAAGGGTGAGAGACTGAATACCTTAACTGCATATGAAGGGCCAGCCAGGCGATGAATGTTTATTGAGACAGACAAGGAAGGTCTATTGAGCCCAAGTCCAGAGCTCTTTCTAGCAAAGGCCCTGTGTCTGACATCTATTTCCTTATTCTTGAGGGTCTGTAAACCAAAGGACTGATATGCATATGTGAGGCTCTTACCTAAGTGAAGTGGGAAGAAAAAAAGAAGACATCACCTGCCTCCCTTTCTTCTATCCACTTTCAACAGCAAATAGGTGGCTTTTAAGAAGTGTTAGGGAAAGGGCTGGAATCTGTTGACTTCATCAGTATAGAGAACTCCAGGATAGGAAACTCCCTTTACCAATGCAGGTCAGCCCATTCTCTGCAGTTCATAGTTTTAGCCGCTGATGTCCCTGAGAAGTTAAATGACTCATCCAGGGTCACTCAATTGTGATGTGTTGGAGGTTAAATTTGAACGCAGCTCTCCCTGACCCTAAGGCCAGGTCTCCATTAACTGCATTTCTCAACAGTCTAGTGCTTCATGGTTTGTAAAGTGCTCACCATGCATTATCCTAGCTGACCTTCATGATAACCCTATGGAATAGATGCAATCATTCCCATTTCAAAGATGGTAAAACTGAAATTCAGAGATGAGTTGCCCCCAAATCCTATAGCTCGTAATTATAGTAGCCAGAACTTGGCCTGCTCTTCTGGACCAGGCTGCCTTATAATGGTGATAATTGTCATGTTGGTAACTCACGCTGACATGCTGCTTTGTGGTTTGTGACAAAAAAGAACTTTCATTCCCACGTCACTATTATGGAGACTGAGATTTAGAGTGGGGTGTGGGGTGCGATTATATGTGGTGGTGGTGAAATGACTTGTCTATGGTCACAACCCAGCAAAGAAAGCGGCCAAATCCACACACAAACCCAGGTTTTCTGTTACCAAGTTGAGTCCTCTACAATACTAAGGCTTGCTAGAATCTGGGGTTCCCAGCAAAAGGGGTTGTAACATGTAATGTTGCATGTAAGGCTGCAGGGCCAGACAGCTGCCAAGAATTCCTAGGACCACTTGAGAAGTGTTCCGATGCACTCCTATTACCGGTGTTATGGGTATTGTAGTAAAAATTAGCTACTAGGTATGTGGATAGAGAAAGACTTTGGATTAGGAAATAATCTGAGGCTGATGGCTGAGTTAGCATGGAACACTGGAGCATGTGAAGGGGTGGCACTGTAGGAGACTGAGAGCCCTAACAGTTGGTCCACAGGTGTGAAGCAGGAGAGGGAGGGTCCTGTGCATAGGAAAGAGGGAGATCGAGAGTGAGCAGAGTAGATGGGTTGGATAAATTAGAGAAAGAGAGGCAGTCTGAATTAAGATGTCTGTAGCCTAGCAGGTGTGCAGAGACCTGCTGAGTGTGAGAGCTGTGTGTGTGTGTGTGTGTGTGTGTGTGTGGGTGTGGGTGGGTGTGTGCGCGCGCATGTGCACGCGTGGGTGGTGGTGGTAGTGGAAGGAGGCTATGGGTCAGGGAGTTCTTATTTTGTGGCTTCTGGTGCCTCCTTCCTACACAGTGATGTCAATGATAGGGAAATCCGCAATGAGAAAACCTGCTCCTATTCCATATCTGGATGGCCTGTTTCTGAGCTTCCCGTGACCTCTACAGTGGAAGCTAGAGCGCCTGCAGGTGGAGGGGGTGGATATGTGGAGCATAAAGTGAGAGCAGCATTGCTACATAGAGAACTCCCTGATAGGTTTGCAATGGGAAATGGTCCCTTACCCAGTGGGAGCCCTCTTTCCAGTGTGGAGAAAATAAAATGCGACAGGGAGAATCTAACAATAACCCTTCTAATGTTTTAATGGCCCACATAAAAGCAGCTGATTTTTTTTCTATCCTAAGGATACATTGACAAAACATCTGGTAGTGCATTGCTTATAAACTTCGCAAATCCTGACCCTAAAAAGTTTCCCCACAAAGACATAAATCACAGGATTTAGACAACTGTTGAGGAAGGCAAAGAAATTGGCATATATCAAGCCCAGGTCGATTAATTCTTCCCAGAAGCAGCCCTGGACAGCTTTCACCCAGAACAGGTATTCCAGGATAGCAAAGCAATGGTATGGAGTCCAGCATATTATAAAAACAGTCACTAGGGTAAGGAGCAGAGTGGTGGCTTTGGTGTCCCTTGTCTCTCCTGATCTCTTTATGTTGCTCTTAGTTCGACTCCTCAAGGAAGCTATTATCTGAGAGTTGAAGAAGATGATGGCAATTAGGGGGAGGATGAAGCCCACCACACTCAGCTCGACAATCCTGATAGAATACCATGCTTTATGGGGGAATTGAAGTATACAGGCAGAGGTGTTCAGATCTGGGACAATTCCCACTGATCGGAACAGAAAAGTGGGGATGCTTAGGAGGCCACCCAAGAACCAGATGCAAACACAGATGATCTGGGCTTGTCGCTGGCTGCGTTGTATCCGGCTGCTTAGGGTGTGAACCAGAGCAATGTACCGGTCCCTGCTGATTGCCACCGCCAAGAAGATGCTTGTGAACATGTTGGCTTTGATGGCTCCATTGATGATGTGGCAAAGAGCATGGCCAAATGGCCAAGTGAACTGCTCCTGGACACTTACTGCCCAGAAGGGCAGACCCACGACAAACACCAAGTCAGAGGCTGACAGGTTAGCCAAGTAAATTTCTGCCACAGTTAGGCGTCTCCTGAGCAAGAGGAAGATAGACAGGGCAAATATATTTCCTAGTAAACCAAAAAAAAAGATGACAGTGATCAATGTTGGTAGCACACTGTACAACACATCCCAGAGCTCTTTTGTGTCCATGCAGTAGCTTGTATTCTGGAAAGGGTTAATTTGTTTTGAGATGGAAAATTCTGGCGGTGTCTGGGTTGCCATTGACTTCAATCTAAAAGGAACTACAAATAGGAAAGTATGAACCTCAACAAACAACAAAAGGAAAAGCATTCATTCTTCCTCTCCCATCCCACCCCACCCCAGCCCACCCTAGCAAAGAAAACAATTTATTTCCCATTCTAATGATTATAGCAATCCCTTATAATTTTATTGTGCTGTGAAATGGCCTTGTCCAACTGTTGGGGTACAGGAGGCAATAAAATCTGCTGATAATGTATATGCATTCTTTATTAAAAAAATAACTACACATGCCCTACACCCTGGTTCCCACCATTAGGCATACCTTCCTCCAGGATGGAAGAATTAGGTCCAACCAATGAGGGCCAGATAGACAGGGTCCTCATCACTCAGATCCTTTGTTTGACTCCAGAGTCAAGATATAGACTCATATAAGTTATATAATGCAGTTGTGTGTGGCCCCACACACAAATACCCAGGGAACATAGACATGACATATGGGCTACTGGCTGCTTCTCCCAGGGGGTAGGTAGCCAGTGGTTACACACAACTTAAAAAAAGCACCAGACCACTGCTACTAATTTACTGTTGAGTCTCTCTAAGCTTTTTACTCATACACCCTGAACAGTGAATAATGAATAATACCAAAGGCAAGCCATTTTGATATCTATATGCCAATGTTGCAGTGGCCTCATTTAAAAACTCCCTATAGCCTAGGTATGGGTGGAGTTGTTTGAGTTCCTTTGCTTCAAGTGAATGGACCTGAGCACTTTCCTTGACCCTGTCCTCAGTCCTTCTCCTTCTCCTCCTCCTGCTATTTTCCTACCCTGGAAAAACCTTCATCCTGAGGCTCTGCTCTCCTGATATGTGCCTTCTTCCCTGGTACTGCCATTTTAGAAAAGGACCCCAGCTGCTCTTCTCCTTTCTAGCTACCCTATATGCATTGTCTTCCCTTATTAGAGTGTGAGGTCCTTGAAGGTACAGACTGTCTTGTTTGCTTGTGTTTGTATTCCCAGGGCTTAGCACAGTGCCTGTGAGAGAAATGATTGTTAATAACCAATGATTTGGGAAGATTCAGATTTCCCCTTTTGCTTTTATTCCCACTTCAAAACCTCAGTCTCTGAGTAACCGTCAGTCTCGGAAGGTTGAGCTAACCTTCTCCTCTGTCCAGACCCCACCAAGGTGGGGCAGCCATTGTGTTGTTCCATTCAGGTTTGAGTAAGGATAAATACTGTGAATAGATTGACCATGGCTGGGGCTAGCTTAAGAATTAAATGACATAGTCAAAGTTCAGGTCCGACCCCTCATTGTGATATTCATTCTCTCATTAATTGTAACCAATCAGAGTTGATTGCCACCCTGGGGACCATGCCTCCATCCTTTTATTAAAATGCTAGCATTATTAATGAGATGATTAAATTACCCAGAAATCATGTTTCTTGAACCTTTTTAAACATGACACCTGGCACATGGTGATACTTTAAAGGCATTATCAATCAATCACCTATCAAGCTACTACTGTTTATCTACTATCTATCTTATCTACTACTATCATCTATCTACTAACTAGCTATGATTTACTATCTACTTATCTTTATTACCTACCTATTTTATTATCTATTGTCTATCTACTTCCTATATTTCTTATCATTTATCATCTATCTATGATATACTTTCTATCCATCCGTTATCTATCATCTATTTCTTATCATCTATTTACTATCCTTTCTTACCTACTGTCAGGTACGTATGTATATATATATGTGTAGTGTGTGTGTGTGTGTGTGTGTGTGTGTGTGTGTGTGTGTGTGTGTGTAATCTATCTTTGCCAAGGCACAGCACTCAGATGAAGGGGAGTGGTTGGGTCCCTCGCTGAGGACAAGAAAGGCTATCCAGTTTCTTTTTGTGGCTTGAGTTGTTAGCTTGGCTCTACAACAGTCTAGGCTCTCTGGATGGGATTCAAGAGTGGCAAACTTGGAAACACAAATTCAGAAAAAGAGAGCAAAACTGGTTTGTGAAGAGCAGCCATGCAGTGAAAAGCATGAAAAGCCAGGCTCTGAAGTGTTTGACAGAGGCTTAGACTATATGACCTATGTGGAGGAGGTGAAAGGTGATTTCAGCGTTAGAGCCAAAGTCAGTTACCAGAGATTTTTTTTAGGTGACTGTCCTGAGCCCTCTTTTCTTCATTATCTCCCTTGGCCTCATCCTATGGGTTCAGTAGTCATCTCTGTGCTGATGACTCCTACATCCATATATTCAGCCCTAATTTCTCTGTTGAGGCAGCTAAGTGGTACAGTAGATAGAGTGCCGGGCCTAGAGTCAAGAAGACTCATCTTCCTGATTTCAAATTTGGCCTCAGACACTAGCTGTGTGACCCTGGGCAAGTCACTTAACCCTGTTTGCCTCAGTTGCCTCATCTGTAAAATGCGCTGGAGAAGGAAATGGCAAACCACTTCAGTATCTTTGCCAAGAAAATGGGGGTCACAAAAAGTCAGACACAACTGAAACAACTGAACAATAAAAAAATCTCCCTTGAGCTACAGTTCTGTATCACATCTACCTACTGTATATTTCACACTGGTGGTCCCATAGGCCATAAAAACTCAGCATGTCCAAAACAGAACTCATCCTTCCCTCCTCAAACCACTTCTCTTCCAAATTTTCCTATTAGTGTTCTGGAAGATGGCAGAAGAAGGCAGGAAATTACATGGCTCTCCTAAATTCCCCCAGGAACCATATAAAATAATGCCTCAAAGTGAACTTTGAGTGGCAGGAACAACTAAAAGTCAGGGTAAAGCAGTTGTCCACCTAAGACAACTTGGGAGGATTTTAGGAAAGAACCTGACCTCCCAGGGTGGTAGTTTGATCTAACTGAAGTGCAAATACCTCTGGGCAGACACTGCTGAATTAACAAACAAGCAGCCCCGGGGGCAGGTGTGGCAGCCTGAGATTCTGGAACTTTCACCTCAGGGATAGCCCATCTGGGGAAGATTGTAGTACTCTCCAAGGTTCTGAATGCTGGGCCCAGGTGCCCTGATCTGACTGGGTACCTAGCTGGTGAGTGTAGGTTTTGGGGGGCAGGCACTCTGCTGGCTGGGGGCACTTGTGGAGTCCCTGGTTTTGGTTCCAGGGAAGAGGGGTGAGCCGAAGCTGAAGCTGTGGCTATGGGAGGGACTGCAAAGAACAAGAGTTTGTGGTAACAGTTTTGGAGACGTGGCACAGGGGTGGAGAGGAATACCTGAAGTCAGGTCCCCGTAGAGTTCAGAAAACAACAGCACAAAAAACCTGAAGCCTAGTTATTATCCCCCACACCTTGGGACTAGGACTCAATTTTAACAAAAAGTTAACAGACAGGAAATAAGCTTACAATAATAATGCAATAGAGATAGAACCCAACCATAGATGGCTACTATGGTGATAGAGAAGATCTGGGTTCAAACTCAGAAGACGATAGTGAAGTTTAAATAAATTCTTCTACCTCAAAGGAAAAAAAGCAAAATGGTCACAAGCTCAAAAAGAGATTTTGGAAGAGCTTAAAGGACTTTAAAAATCGAATAAGAGAGGTTGAGGAAAAATTAGGGCAAAACAGAAGTTAAATGACTTGCCCAGGGTCACACAGCTACTAAATGTCTGAGGCTGGATTTGAACTTAGGTCTTCCTGATTCCAGGGCAGATGCTCTATCCACTCCATCATCTAGATATGTTTTGAATTTGGGTTTCTAGCTTTATGCTTTTGGAGAATTCTGGGAGAGAGAGAAGCTAGGAAAGAGGAGTACATTATCATCTGGGAGCTATGTGGGTTCTCTTACTCCTACTTTCTGAGACTTGGATAGGTTGCTGTGGTTGCTGCTGCTTTAACTGGACAAAGTGATGCAATACCAAAGAGATGGCTGAGAGTTATAGCTGTTGAGATAACACAAGCATCTTGCTGAGACATCTACCCATTTTCCTTTTCTGTGTCAAAGAAGGGAGCAGCAAGTCCTTTGAATTTTTCTCTTCTTCATTCCCTGAAGGGAAAGGAGTTAAGGGCAGGGTGGGATGCAGATAAGGTATGAAAAGCTGATTTGGCTTCTGCAGCAGATAGCACAAGCCTGGCTTTTTTCTATCCAAACGAACTGTTTCAATGGTTTCTCACTGTATCTTTGTAGCTATTTTGTACCTTCCACCCCTTTATGCAAAAGAAAAAATAGAGTTTTATTTATTTATTTATTCTGGGGGAAAAACTAGAGTTTTTCTCCAAAAACTCACCATTCACTGCCTCTTTGGTTAATTCCAAAATAAAAGTTTGGATTTCTATAAAGGAAGAAACTATTGCTTTAATGTGTCTGGAGTTTGTGAAGGGAAGATGAGCAGAGTGTGACTCCATTTGGCAGTCATAAATGTAATGAAGGCAACATGGAAATGGTACCAGAATCTGCCAAGTGTAGAGAAAGATTACTAACATAAATGTAAATTCACTCTCATACCTAGAATAGATGAGCCCTTGAGGCAAAAATGAAGCAAGCTAGTGAAAAAGATAGCCATGCTATGGTGCTCCAAGTGAGGTATTTACCTTCCCCAACCAGAGGGACATGTGGTTACCCTGACTAAATCTTTCAAGCAATAGTCCCTTCCCCCACTAAAATACTACACATATCTGGGATCACCTCCTAACAATTTTGCATTACACATTACTCCTATCCCCACTATCTAAGGAGGCAATGACACTGGCCTTTCTTCTGTTCCTTACCCATGATACTCCATCTCCTGAGTACCTTTGTACTGGCTGTGCCCCATGCCTGAATTGTCCTCCCTCTTCACCTCCACCTCTTGGAATTCCTAGTTTCCTTCAAGATTCAGCTCAAGTGCCAATTTCTACAAGATCTTTCCTATCCCTCTTTGTGCTAATGCCTTCTCTCTGTGGATTACTTACAATTTATCTTGTATATTGCTTGTGTGTATATAATTTTTTTTAGTGTTTTCTCCTCCATTGGGCTAACTTGAGAGCCCCGGGAATGTCTTTTGTCTGTCTTTGTATTCCGAACACTTAGTACACTGTCAAGGTAAACGATATTTACTTTCAACAAAAAATGCTACCGTGAATATTTTTTATATATGTGTTCTTTCCCTCTTTCTTTTTTAGTTGGGTTTTGGTTCCAAAATGATGTCTAGAATGGCTGGATGAATACACTAATGTGACTAACATGCCACAGCCCCTTCAAGAATTGCGCTCTCTCTCTCTCTCTCTCTCTCTCTCACTCTCTCTGTCTTTGCGCATTTCTCTTCTTAGTGACGTAGAGTATTTTATCATAGGGTTGTTGTTGTACCTAGGGTTTTATAGGTTATTGCCCATTATGTTGCAATGTTTGCTTCTGGATCTTATATTCCTAATATGTTCCTATCATCAACTGTTCTATTTTTTGACCAGTACTAAATAATTTTAATGATCACTGCTTTATAGTACAGAGAGCTGATATTGCTACATTTCCATTTTCCCCACTTTTTCATTATTTCTGTCTGGATTCATGATCTCCAGATGAATATTTTTTTTAATTTTCTAGCTTTATAAATTCACATTTTTGGAAGTCTTATTTTTGTGGGACTGAATAAGTAACTTAATGGAAGCAAAACTGTAATTTTTATTTTATTGGCATGGGCTAATCATGAACAATTTATGTCTCTCCAATTATTAGATCTGTATTCTGGTAAAGAGGGTAATTTTGTTTGTATAACTCCTGTGTGTGTCTTGATAAGTGGATTCACAAATATTTTATGTATTCTGTTATTTTAAATGGAATTTTCCCTGTTCATAGCATCCTGCTGGGTTTCGTTGTTAATATACAGAAAAGCTAATGATTTCTGTGGGTTTATTTTATATCCTGCTATTTTATTAAAGTTATTAATTGCAACAATTACTTTGTTAGTTGAATCTCTAGAATTCTCTAAGCAGATCATCATGCAATCTGCAAAAATGTTAATTTTGTTTCCTCTTTGCTTTTCATATTCCTGCAAATGCTTTCTCTTATCTCATTGCTAATAGCTAACATTTCTAGTACTGCATAAAGTAATAGTGGTGATAATAAACATCCTTGATTTCCCCATTATCCTATTGGACAGTCCTTTATTGTTTCTCTATTGCATATATTTCTGGCTCTTGGTTTCAAATAGAGACTATCACTTTTAAGAAATTTCATTTATGTTTTTTAGAGTTTTTGAACAGAAATTGATGTTGCATTTTGCCAAAGGCCTTTTCTACATCTTGTGATCTAAGTAAGTGATTTTTCTCATTAATATGGCCCATGATATTTATAGTTTTCCTAATATTAAACAAGCCCTGCATTCCTGGTATAAATCCAACCTATTTATACTGTATATATTTTAAATAGATTGCTGTAGACTCTTTGCTAATAATTTATTAAAATTTTTGGATTGATATTCATTAGGGATATCAACCTGTACTTTTATTTCTTTATTTTGTTTCATCCTACTTTAGGTATTAAGAACACATTTATATCATAGTAGTAATATGGTAGAATCCCCTATTTAACTATTTTTGCAAACAATTTATGTGATATTAGAATTAATTATTTTGTGAATGTTTGATAGAATTCACTTAGAAAACCATCTGGGAGTTTTTTGGGAGGAGTTCCTTCTATCTTGTTCAACATCTTTTTCTGATATTAGTTATTTAAATTTCCTATTTCTTGTTCTATTGTTTATTCTGAATGTTTTATATTTTTGTAAATATTAACCCATTTCACCTAGCTTATTAATTTTGTTATCATATATTTGGGTAAAATAGTATCCAATTTCCTTTATTTCTTTACTTGTTGGAAATTCTCTCTTTTCGTTTTTGACATTGATAATTTGGTTTTCCTTCAGCTTAAAAGATCAAATTAGCTAATTATTTGTCATTTTATTTCACCTCCAAAACAGCTACTTGTTATATGTGTTGATTCTATTGTTTTACTTTCAATTTTATCTCTTCTTTGATTATCAGAATTTCTCTTTTTGATTTTAATTGGGGTTTTTGAGTTGTAATTTACTGATTTTTAGTTGAACACCCCATTCATTGTTCTCTTTTTTCTTACTTTTGTTGATGAAAGTGTTTAGTGATATTATTTTGCCCTTAAGGGCTGCTTTGACTTGATCCTCAAAGTTTCAGTATATTGTCTCATGGTTGTAATTTTTGGGGAGATGAAGCTGTCTGTATTTTTTGTGATTTGTTCTTCGATCCACACATTCTTTAGAATTCAATGATTTAGTCTTCATTCAAATTTGGATACTTTTTGTAAATTACTTTTATTGGTTATAATTTTTTCAGCATGGTCAGCAAAAGATATATTTATTATTCCTGCTTTTATTAATTTATGATATTTTTATGCTGTACAACCTGGCCAGTTTCTATAAACATGCCATGCAGGGTTAAGAAATTCCTATTAGCAGAGATAAAGGATAGTTAACATTTCAGAAATTCTATTCAGGGCTTTAACTTTCTTTCTTTTTTCTTTTTCTCTTTCTTTCTTTCTTTCTTTCTTTCTTTCTTTCTTTCTTTCTTTCTTTCTTTCTTTCTTTCTTTCTTTTTCTTTCCTCCCTTCCTTCTTTCTTTCTTTCTTCAATTCTTTCTTCCTTTCTTTCTTCAATTCTTTCTTTCTTCTTTCTTTCATTAGATTTATTTAAGTTTGAGTGAGTTACATGGAGGTCCCAAACTATTATAGTTTTAATATTTATTTTTTACTTTACTTTTTCCTTAAGTTCTTAGGTGCTATGTCATTCAGTGCATATATTAAGTATTGATGTTATTTCATCATCTATGATGATTTTAAGCATGTCATTTCCTTGTTATCTTTTTTTTAAATCACATCTATTTTTACTGTTGCTTTGTCTGAGATTATGACTACTGTTCCTGATCTTTTGGGTATACCTGAAACAGTAAATTCTGCTCTGGCTTCCTATTCTTACTCTGGTTGAATCTCTATGTTTCAAATGCATTTCTTATAAATAACTCATTGGTGAATTCTGTATTACTACACTAAATTCTTTGTACGTGTGTGTATGGATGTGTGTATTCAACCCTCTTTGTTCAGTCTAAATATGGATGTGGTTCATTCTATGGGGATGATTTTCATTCTCTCAATCCTTTCTTCTATTTTTATATACTCTTCTTGTTACACAGCCAAATTATGAGACATTATAATTTCCACCTGTTTTTTCTCATTTCTTTTTGAATGTATTCCCTGTCCCCTCCCTTTTCCTTCCTTTCAAGACCATCAGCCAGTCAAACCATCAAACCAATTACAATCTCTCTGTTTGCCTCTTTCAATTCTTTTACCTTTATATTAGATTCTAGAGGATCACTTGTCTCTTCACTCTCTGCTAGAATGCAAACACTTCATTATCGTTTAGTCCCCTATAATTTCTCAGATGTATTTAACTTTCTAGATTTCTTTTGAAATCAGTATTTCAACTCAATTCTGGCATTTCATCAGAAGTACTTAGAGTTCTTTTCTTCTTGTAGAGGTCAGTTTTTTTCTAGTGGGAGGGATTATACTCAGTCTTGTAGGATAAATTATTCTTACTTGTATTCCTTTGTCTTTTTAAATATTGTATATTAAGATTTTATGTTATTTATAATGATTGCTGCCAAGCCTTGTGTGATCCTAAGTGTGGTTCTTTAGTACTTGAATTCTCTCTGGCTGCTTGCCAGATATTGACATCTTTGATACTGAAGCTCTGTATTTTGGCTGTAGCATTTCTTGGAGTTTTCCTCTCAGAGTTTCCTTCAGAAGCTGACTGGCAGATTATTTCTATTCACTTCCAGTACATCTGGGCATTTTTAATGATTTCTCAAAATATGATATCCATGTTTTTTTCCTTTCTGATTATTCTTAAATGATCTCTCCTTACCTGTTTACAGGTCAGCTATTTTTCATAGGAGATGCGTTACTTTTCTTCTATTTTTCCAGTATTGATTTTATTCTAATATTTCTCATCATCTCATTGTATAGCTGAGTTTTGTTTGGACCCTTCTAATTTTAAAAATTCTACTCTTCAGGAAATAAAAGGCAGCTAGGTGGCATAGTGACTGGAGCACTGGTTCTAGAGTCAGGTGGACCTGAGTTCAAATCTGGCCTCAGACACTTACTAGCTGTGTGACCCTGGGTTTGTCTCAGTCACTCATCTATAAAATGAGCTGGAGAAGGAAATGGCAAACCAGTCCAGTATCTTTGCCATGAAAACCCCAAATGGGGTCACACTGAGTCAGACACAACTGAAGAATGCCTGAATAACAGCAGCAGCAAAAGGAGAAAGCCTTCTTTCTGACTTTACAAGCAGAGCGGATTCCTTCCTACAGAGGCCTAGTAACTCTTGAGAAAGCAGAAGAAATCAGATTATAGCAAAGATGCAGGGCTCCGCACCTCAAAGTCCCATGAACTATGAAAGAACACCAGCTTTAAAGTCGAGGATTTTGGAAGGAAAGAAGGAAGCAAATATTTATTAAGCACCTTCTATGTGCCAGGCATACGCCAGGTGCTTTACAAACATCTCACGTGATCCTCACAACAACCCTGGAAGGTAGATGATATTGATATCTCATTTTACAGTTGAGGAAACTGAGGCAAACATAAGTTAAGAGACTTAGCCAGGGTTACACAGCTGGTAAGTGTCCGAGGCCTGATTCGAACTCAGAGCTTCCTGACCGGAGACCTGGGGTTCTATCCACTGTGACAGCTAGCTGCCTCAGGTTTGAGTTCCTGCTGTGAGACATTGCTAGTGGGTCTTTGGGCAAGTAACTTTTCTGGGTCTTATTTTCTTCAAAGGTATAATGAGGGGGTTGGGACAAATGATGTCTATGGTGCCTTCTAATTCTAAATCCAACGATCCTGGATCTCCTGGATCTTCTCTATCACCTGGAAGGTTGGGCAGAGCTTAAAGAGAATACTATGTTAATGCATGCATAAAATAGTTGGCAATAGCCCAACACTCAAAAGAAAATTCCTTGTCTTGTATAATTTTAGAGTTCCTGAGAAATCCCAGCTGCCTCAAAAATATCTTCCTGTGATACTGAAAATATTTTTTAGCAGAGTCAAAAATCTTCATTCAGCATGGAGAGATAAATCTGAAAACGCAAATGTCCAGGTGACAGAACAAATATGTTCCTAGAGATGTGGGGTGGGAATGAGGGCTTGGGGAGAAAGGAAGGGCAACTAATAAAAAGAGTTTGGGGTTTCATCCCTAGTGCTACTGCTAACATATTGTATGTTCCTTTCCTCTTTGAGTGAAATTCTTATCTGTGAAATTAGGAAAATGGATGAGATGAGCATTGAGGTCTGCTCCATCTCTAAAATCCTAAGGTTCTATGATTCCAAGGAAGAGACACAACTTTTACTGACCACAATGCAATAAGAAATTATATTTCATAAAAGGCTTTTTAGAAATTAATTGGAGAGTAAGTAATTTAATTGTGAAGAAGTAGTGGGTCAAAGAACAAATCATAGAAACAATAGCTAATTGCATTAAAGATAATGATCACGATGGGACAAGATAACAACATTTTTAGGATTCAGGGGAAAAAATCATATCTCTAAACACTTACATCAACAAAAGAGGGAAGGAACAGATTAGTGAATTGGGCCTGCAACTAAAAACACCCCAACAAAATAAAAAAGAAACCCAATCAACACTATAATAGAAATTCCAAAAATTAAAGATAGTTAACTAAATTGGAAATAAGTGACTCAAACATGTTTTTTAAAAGATATAACAACTTATTTGTTTTTAAAAAGGAAAGAGGAAAATGAAATTGCCAAAATAAAAAATGAAAAAGGAGAATTTACAACAAATGAAACAGAAATAAAATAAATTATTATATTTTGCCCAATTATGTGCCAATGAAACTGAACTTACATGAAATGGATGAATTTTTAGAAAAAAATAAATTGCCTGGATTAATAAAATAAGAAATTAAGAATTAAAAAACACAAATCTCAGAAAAAGAAATTAAACAAGCCATAAACTCCTAAAGGAAAAAAATCTCAGGACTAGATGGATTGACACCTAAAATCTATCAGACATTCAAAGAACAACTAATTCTAATATAGTTCTGAATTGTTAAAGATACAGTCTTCCCAAATTCCCTCTCTGATACAAATATGGTCATAGTACCTAATATCCAACGAGAATCAAAAAGAAAACTATAGACTAATAACCCTGGAGAACGTTGACACAAGAATTAAAATATTAACTAAGAGACTGTTACAGTAATCTGTCAAAAAATGATGCACTACAATCAAGGTGGAATTATGCCAGAAATTCAGGGTTGCTTCAAAATTAGGAAAACTATCACCATATTAGCAAAAAGAAAAACAAAAATCACATGGCTATATCAGCTGATTCAGAATTTTTTTTTGACAAGATGCATTTACTTTAGTTAAAAACACTAGAAAACATAGGAATAAATGGGCCTTTCGTTAAGATAATAAATAGTAGCTATCTAAAATCCAGAGCCATAATTACATGTAATGGGGAGAAACCAGAAGACTTTACAAAAGATCAGGGGACGTCCATTATCTCTATTTGATATGGTGCTAGAAATGCTAACAGTCACAGTAAGACAAGAAAAAGACTTTGAAGTGGTAAGTGTGAGCAAAGAAGGAACAGAACCGTTACTTTTTGCAGATGTGATAAGCAGTAACCAACAAGCTGCACAGTATAAAATAAATTCACATAAGCCATCAGTATTTCTATGTAATATCAACAAAGCACAGCAGGAAGAAATAGAGAAATTCCAGCTAAAAAACTACAGACTGTACAAAAGACCTGAGATTTTGCCTACCAAGACCAACACACACATAGGAACTTTATGAATACAACTATAAAACTTCGTAGAAATACAGAACTAAAGAATTGGACCAATATTAATTATGCTTAGGTAGGCAAAGCCAATGGCAATACTAATTAAAGTAATTTACTTATTAAATACCATATCAATCAAACTACCAAAGGATTACCTTAGAGAACTAGAAAAAATAATAGCAAAGTTCATATGGAGGAACAAAAAGGTCAAAAATCTCCAGGGAAACAGTAAAAAAAAAAGTGGGAAGGAAGCTGACCAAGTAGTGCGAGATCTCATATTAGGCTACAAAGCACAAATCATCAAAACGATTTGTTATTAGTTAAGAAATAGAGAGGTTGATCGATGGAACAGATTAGGTACACAGCATATGGAAGTAAATTAGCACAGTGGCATAATGTTTGATAAACCCAAAGACCCTAGCTGCTAGAGTAAGAAAACTCACTCTTTGACAAACCTACTGGAAAAACTAGAAGGAAGTTGGGTAGAAATTAGATATAGATCAGCACTCAAAGTCTCAAACTCTATATCAGCACAAGTTCCAAATGGATATTTGACTCATACATAAAGGGTGATGTCATAAACAAATTAAGTGTGCAAGAAAAAAAATTACTTCTCAGACCTATGGACAGGAAACAGTTCATGACTAAATAAAGGATAGAGAGGATCACAAAACCAAGGCAGCTAAAAATGAGAAGGGAAGCCTTAAATGGGGTGGGGCGGCAAAATCTTTGGTATAAGGTCTCATTTCCAAAATATATATATATATATATGTGTGTGTGTGTGTGTGTGTGTGTGTGTGTGTGTGTGTGTGTGTGCGTATAAAGAATTGATTCAGATTTATAAAATTGAGAGCAATCCCTCATTTGATAAATGGTCAAAGGAAGGATATGAACAGGCACTTTTCAAAGGAGGAAATCCAAGCTTTAAATAGCTGTATGAAAAAACCCTACCTCCAAATCGCTATTGATAAGAGTAATATAAATTGATGCAACTCTGAGGTTCCACTTCACACCTATCAGACTGACAGGCTACCAGAAAACAGGTACAATGATGGCGGAGCTATAAATTGGTCCAGCCATTCTGGAAAGCAATTTGGAGCCAGGCCCCCCAAAGTCATTAAATTGTGCATATTCTTCTACCCAGTGATACACTACTAGCTTTATATCCTAAATAAATCAAAGAAAGAGGAAGAAGTAACCATAATAGCAAATCTTTTTTTTTTATGATGGTGAAGGACTGGAAGACAAGGGGTGCCTATCAATTAGGGAATGGCAGAACAAATTATGGTATATGAATGTAATTGAATACTATAGTGTTGTAGGAGGTCATGAAAGGGTGTGTTTCGGAAAAAAAAACCTGGGGAGACTTGCATGCACCAGAACAATTTATACCGTAACATAACATCGTATGGACAAATAACTTTGAAAGACTTAAGAACTTTGATGAAGGCAAAGACCAATTATGATGGCATAAGACTGAGAAAGACTATACTATCCACCTCTGTGAGGAGACAGAAATGATAGACTCAATTTGCATATTCAAGCAAATGAATTAGTCAAACAAAATGAATTCCCACAATTTCCATGTCCAAAAAAGTCTTATTTTTTGAATGTGGCAGTTGTGAGAATTCATTTTGCTTGACTATGAATATTTCTTAAATAGATTTTTCTCCCCAAGGAGAAAGGGTGAGGTAGAAGGGCAAAATTCCTAAGTATGCAGTCCCAGGGCTCCTTGAACACAAACACACAATCATTTTAAGATCTTTCCCAGATCCATGACTTCTATGATTTTTTTTTGGAGGGGAGAAGGCAGGGCAATTGGGATAAAGTGGCTTGCCCAAGGTCACACAGCTAGTAAGTGTGTCAAGTGTCCAAGGCTGGATTTGAACTCAATTCCACCTGACTCCAAACTTTTATGATTTTTAAGAGCTCCTCCTGATCCCACCAGTTACTACTCCTCAATCCCTCTCGCAATTACTTTGTATATATTCTACATTCACTTGTGTACATGTTGCACCTCCCCTCTTCCCCTCTTCCCTTTCCTTTTTCCATCCCTATTTTCCATTAGAATGTAAATTCCTCTAGGATAGGGTTTCATTTTTTTTGCTTTGCATTCCATAGCACCTGAAACAGTACCCTGCCCATAAAAACTTAAATGTTTATAGATTTGAATCAAACTGAACTGAATTTGTCACTTAGTGAATGACTTTTTTTTACATTGATGTGAGCTATTCAGAGGGATAGTTGTTTTAACCAATACATTGTCTTTCTTCAAAATAGCACTTGAAATACAAACAAAATAAGGCACAATGTGTTTTAGTTCTTAAAATCCTTGGTTTATGGTTACAAATGGCATATAAACATAAGCTATCAATAATTGTGAAAAATAAAGAGAGTTACTACATTTTGTGTGTAACTATTACAAGTTAACCTACTTAATAGTTTAGAAGTCAAAAAGCTTCAGCTTACCATGTAGATTTTGAAATATTAAATACTCTGTGGAATGCTTTCATATTTCATAATTTATAGAATATGGCTATTTTGAACCAGTGGAGGAGAAAAAGCTGGACCCAGAATTAGGAGATCTGGATTCTAGTCCTCTCTCTCTCACAAACTCACTATTTATTAAAACTCTGATTGAGTCATTCTCCCTTGTTAGATAGTTTTCTTATTTGTAAAATGAAAGAGTTAGACTAGTTAATATTTTCTAGTTATAAAATTGTATGTTTGTTTGGTTTAGTCTAAAAAATAATCATTTTTAAAACAAAAACTCTGAAATAACATCTTTCTTCTCCTCCCCCATAATCAAACCCTCCTGCACCCCAAACTGGCAGAAGTGCCCAAGAAGAACTTATTAAATTGAACTAAATTAGTATCAGAAAAATCTGGATCCCAAGTAAGCAGAGAGCCAAAGAATATTTGACTATTTAAGAAGAGAAACAAAATATTTCCAGAGAATATGGCTCTAGCCCCATAATCTAAGGCAGCTAAGAACTCAAACTTGACAAAGTTTGTCAGTTACTTACATGTCTGAAGTAAAAAATGGATTCAGTGTGCTCCTTTGGTTGAGTTTTTAATCTTAAGAGCTCTGACCGGAGAGGTGCTTTTCTGTGTTCTGGAGAAGACTTAAAGAAAAGGCTTTTACATTTCCTTTCACAACTTCAGCCCTAATGATGTCATCAGTAGTCATGTAGAAAAACAAAACAGCAAAAGAAGTAATTTGGAACTTTAAAGAATTGAGTTTATGTGTATTGGACAGAAAGCAATGGATTCAAGGATTCCATTATCATTTGTCTTGGTGACACTTGGAAAGTCCTCGCTCTATCATTAATTTCAGGGGGTTTTACGGTGCTAGACCTTTTCTTAAGTCCTCAAGGCAGATTTTGACATAGATCGGTGGTTCCTGGAATACAGTCAGTTGACACATGTTTCTTCATAGCTCCTTCTCTGCTTGCTCTGAATCAGTTTTATGAGTGGACTAGCAGGATTAATTGACAGTTTCTTGGAAGAAGAAGTACTTTGAGATGATCACAAGGGATTTTCTTGCCAGGAAGTAATTAGTGCTATCTCTACTTTAACCCCTCACCAAAACTGTGTTGAATAAAAGATATAGGAGGAATTATTGATTTTTACAAAACCCCCAGATTTGTGAAATACATTATATATTTTTTTCTAAACTTATCTAGCAGTTTTGCAGGTCTTTTAGAAACTAGTCTGAATGCATCAAGTTGAAATGTCTAAGAGCCGTGTTGTCTCATTTCCCTGAGATTCAGTCTGTAAGTTATTTCATCTTAGGTTTGCCCAGTCATGATGATTTCCTTTGAAAAACAAGATTCTGGTGTCTCCTTCTCCAGATGCAGCTGATTCCAGACACCCGTGCCTTCAACTTCTATGTGGACGCCTCTCAAATCTTGTCATCAAAATAGTAGTGGTCTCTGAATCAGGAGAGAACAGGGTTTGAATCTTGGCCCTGACACTTACTAGTTATGTGATTCTTGTTCTATTTCTCATTTCTTCATCTGTAAAGTGGGGATAATGATACTTGCAGTATCTAGCTGCCAGGGTTGTTGTGAGGAAAATGTTTTGTAAATCTTAAACTGTGTGTATTTATCTATGTATATCTTATCTCTGTCTCTGTCTCTGTCTCTCTCTCCACTCATATAAATATTCTAGTCTTCCTGCGTTGGAGTAATGGTCAGAAACCGACATGTATATATGTATATGTATAGGAGAGTTGGTTTCTGACCATTATCCTACCCTAAGAAGTGCAAAAACATCTATATCTGTATCTATTTCCACACACATGTTCACTCATCCACCCACATCCACAACTCCTTGTATATGTATATGTGCATTCCATATACATATATATGTATAAACATATATGATTTGGTTTTACCTAGTCCTAATTAAAGTAAGAGGCAGATAATGAAGTGTTTAACTGTGAAGAAGAGTTTATATCTTGTCACTCCTTAACGAAGCTTAAAGCAGACCCTTGATTAAACGGAAGGGACAGCACTATTGGCTGGATAAAGATTGGCCATGCTCCTGATAACACCTTAAGAAGCTGGTGTTACCAGCTCATGGAATCAGCTCAGACAGGAGTAAACAATTGAGTGAGAACCCATTCCCTAAGAGGGAATAACTTTTTACTCCTTCTGGGAGAGAGGTTAAGGCTGGAGTGGGTTATGGGAGAGACATATTAGAGCCACCAATGTAGACATCTATTAACTGAAAAGGAGGTAGGTTGGTCATGTAGTGAGAGTAAAGCATAATAATCTTAGAGGCACTAGGATCCACTTGATATTAAAAGACCTACAGAGAGGCCTCTTGGGTATACCTCCTCTATAGAAAATTTATGGAGAAGAATTTCCCAGGATAAGAAGACATCCACAAGAATCCATCAGCATTGTTGTAAGTACTACCTTTGCCCTGGATCTTGAGTCATGCCTTGACACATCCTTCACAGCCCATTTGTTTGGGATTCTCTTCATCAGTGGAGAATGATTATTCAATGCTCCATGCCTGTGTGAAGGGAGAGTTTGGTGAAAGCTTGAGAAAGGAGAGATCCTGGTTTTTTGGGTTCTAGCTTCAAGAGACAAGATACGTAATTCTATATTCTCATCACTTCCCAGAAGAGAGAGAAATCCTGGGAAAGAAGCTGACATATGGAGGAGATAGCACCTATATCACATCCCTATCCCTAGCTTACTCCACTAAAGATTTCAGGGAATTTCTCCTTGGGTGAGATCTAAAACTCTATTGGTTGAACTGAGTTATCTCACTCCCAGTGGAACAGCTCCTTCATTCTGTATTGTCTGATGTATTCTCATATGTGTACCTTCTCTTCTGCTATTGACTTAGATAAATGGGTTTATTCATTGTTTGCTATGTGTGTTCACTTTGGAACTTTGGCATTTAGTGGGAAGGTAGCCAAACCTTGGACATATATAACTTAGGGAACTTTTACTTTACTTTTTTAATTTTTAAAATTAATTAATTTATTTTTAGTTGTCAACATTCACTTCCATAAGACTTTAAGTTTCAAATTTTCTCCCTCTCCCTCTCCTTCCCCCTCCCCAAAACTGCATGCAATCTACTTACGCATTCATATTAAACATATTTTCTCATTAGCCATGATGTAAAGAATAATTAGAACTAATGGGAGGAACTTTAAGAAAGAAGCAAAACAAAACAACAAAAGAAAAGGAGAGAAAGTAGTATGCTTCTATCCATATTCAGACGCCAAAGCTCTTTCTCTGGATGTGGATAGCACTTTCTATTGCCGAGAAGAGCTAAGTCTATCAAAGTCAGTCATTGCACAGTGTGGTTGTTATTGTGTACAATGTTCTCCCAGTTCTGCTCATTTCACTCAGCATCAGTTCATATAAATCTTTACAGGTTTTTCTGAAGTCTGCTTGCTTATCATTTCTTATACCATAATAGTACTCCATTACATTCATATACTACAACTTGTTCAGCCATTCCCCAATTAATGGACATCCCTTCAATTTCCAATTCTTTGCCACCACAAAATGAGCTGCTATAGATATTTTTGTACATGTGGGTTCTTTTCCCATTTTTATGATCAGTTTGGGATACAGATGTAGACATGGTATTGCTAGGTCACGGGGTTTGCACAATTTTATAGCCTTTTGGGCATAATTTCAAATTGCTCTCCAGAATGGTTGGATCAGTTTACAACCCCACGAACAATGCATTAGTGTTCCAATTTCCACACATCCTCTCCAGCATTTATCATATTCCTCTTTTGTCATGTTGTCCAATATGATAGGTGTGATGTGATACCTCAGAGTTGTTTTGATTTGCATTTCTCTAATCATTTTTTATATGAAGCATTTTTTATATGACTATAGCTTTAATTTCTTCACCTGAAAACTGCCTGTTCATATCCTTTGACCATTTGTCAATTGGGGACTGACTTATATTCTTATAAATTTTACTCAGTCTCTATTTATTTTAGAAATGAAGCTTTTGTCAGAGACACTGGTTGTTAAATTCTTTCCCAGTTTTTTGCTTCCCTCCTAATCTTGGTTGCATTGGTTTTGTTTGTGCAAAAACTTTCTAATTTAATGTAATCAAAATTATCTATTTTGCCTTTCACAATGTTCTCTATCTCTTGTTTGTTCATAAATTTTTCCATTCTCCATAAGTTTGACAGGTAAAGTAGTCCTTGCCCTCCCAGTTTGCTTATAGCATCAGCCTTTATATCTAAATTGTGTACCTATTTTGACTTTATTTTGGTTTACAGTGTAAGATGTTAGTCTATGCCTGGTTTTTGCCATACTATTTTCCAGTTTTTCCAGCAGTTTTTGTCAAATGGTGAGTTCTTATCCCAGAAGTAGGAGTCTTTGGGTTTATCAAACAGTAGATTACTACAGTCATTGACTACTGTGTCTTTGTATCTAACCTATTCCACTGATCCATCACTCTATTTCTTAGCCAGTACCAAGAAGTTTTGATGATTGCTGCTTTATAATACAATTTAAGATCTGGGATGGCTAGACCACCTTCCCTTGCATTTCTTTTCATTAATTCCCTTGATGTTCTGTACATGTCGTTCTTCCAGATGAATTTTGTTATTATTTTTTCTAGCTATATAAAATAATTTTTTGGTTCTTTGATTGGTATGGCACTGAATAAACAAACTAATTTAGGTAGAATTGTCATTTTTATTGTATTAGTTTGGCCTACTCGTGAGCAGCTGATGTGTTTCCAGTTATTTAGATCTGACTAGCCTGAGGAACTTGTTCCCCATCAAGAGATAGTAGTCAGGACAACAACTTGAACATGAAAATTATTTCCTTTAGAGTAATAATATTTAAGGGAGAAGATAGATATAATTTTAGCCCAGTACTCCCTTTCTCTCTGAAGAGAGCAAAGTGGCCAGGCTCTGGCTACAATCTCTTGCTTCCCCTTTTGGCAGGAATCAAAATCTCCCTTGGAAAAAAGTGGAAGGAGGAGACTTTAGAGATATCTAATCTTGCCCCTCTGAGAGCCACATCTAGATAGATCCATGTGGACCCGCATAAGATACATGGGCAAAACAAAACATACACACACACAAGTGCACACATACACATACACCACACCACACCCTTACAAAAGTATTAAACTATGTGATGATCTGATGTCATCTAAAATGAAAGCCTTGTAGTCATTGTACATTTGTCTCTCTTCCTTTACACCCAGAGACCACCAAGTCCCATTGATTTTTCCTTCTAAATGTCTCATGCCTCTATTCATTACATAATATTCCCAGTGTCACTATAGTAGATGAGACCTTACAACCTCCTGGAAAAAAATCTAGAATGGATTATTAAAGGGATGATTAATGACCATTTAGAAAAAGAAAGATGGCTTGGCTCCATCAAGAACAAGTCATACTAACCTGAATTACTTTTTTTTTTTAAACAGAGTCACTAACCTGGTAAATTGAGGAGACCATCATAGACATAGTTAACCTATATTTTAGCAAAGGGTCTGTGAAAGTATCTCATGGCATTCTTATGGAAAAGAGGAAGAGAGTAGGGTTAGAGGATAATATAACTAGATAAATTTGGGATTGCCCATAAAGCTGGACTCAAAGAGTAGTCTTGAATGATTTGATGTCAGCTTGACATGAAGTCTTCAGTGAAGTGCCCCAGAGATCTATGGTTGGCCCTGTGCAATTTAAATTTCTATCACTCATTTCTCACCTAGCCTTAATCACTGAATGAACATTGCCTCAGACAAACTGAGACCTGGGAAAGACTTTAGCTTAAAAAGGCCAAGGTCTCCCATTGCGTCCAGGGCCATCTCCAGTTGCCTTGATGTATATCTTGCCACTGGACCCAGGTGGCTCTGGAGGAGAAAGTGAGGCTAGTGACTTTGCACAACCCTGCCTTGCTTAAATTTGATTCACTTGCAAGTCATCACCTTCTTGATATCGTTGGTCTTCTTTGAACAAGTGAAGGACAAATAACAACAAAAAACAATTTACATTTCTATCAACGACTTGGACAAAGGCATAGATGTTTATCCAGTTTGTTGATATCATGTGCCTAGGAAGGATAGCAAATGCATTGGATGGCAGAAGGAGGATCCAGAAAGACTTTGATAGGTGCAAGATTAAAAAGTGCAAGATTAAACTGAATAAAGAAATGTATAAACTCCTGTACCTGGGTTTAAAAAAGTCAATTGCACAAGTACAGAATGGGTAGTAATGGCAAGACAGCTTTTCTGGAAAAGATATCAAGATTTCAGTGGATTTCAAATTCAGTATGAATTAACAGCATGATACAGCAGTAAAATAGTTAATGATATCATGGTCAATATTAAGAAAATCTTAGTTTCCGGTGTAAGGAGGTGGTGGGGCCTGGATACAAGAAGTGCTTAATAAATGTCTGTTGATTAATCAATTGACTGATAGTTCTACCATCCTTTTCCTGTCCTTTTCAGACTACTTCTGTAACATAGTATAGAGTAGGGTTTTATGTGCCATAGATTAGGAAGGACAGTGATAAACTAGAAAATGTCTAGAGCAGTGCTTCTCAAACTTTTTGATTTCAGTATCTCTTTACTCTTTTTAGAAATTATTGAGGATCCCAAAAAGCTTTTGTTGATGTAGGTTATAGCTTGATGTTTATTATATTAGGAATTAAAACAGTTACACTTAACCGTATATAAATTCATTTAAAAACAATTATAAACTAATTGTGTTAACATAAATTACAAATTTTTATGAAAAACTATATTTTCAAAAACAAAAAATAGTGAGAAGCATAGGATTGTTTTACATATTGCAAATCTCTTTAATATCTGGCTTAATGGAAGATAGCTGGATACTCATTCTACATCCAATCTGTTGTGACATGTTATTTTAGTTGAAATACGTGAAGAAAATTTAGTCTCATGCAGACTTGTAGAAAAGGGAGGAGTATTTTAACAGACAAATCATGTCAGTATTTCTAGGAAAACGGTTTTGATTCCAAAGAACTATAAAAATAGTCTTAGGAACCTCCAGGGAGTTCATGGATCACACTTTGAGAACTGTTGGTCTAGAGGAAAGCAACCAAAATGATGAAGAATCTTGATTACATGGCACATTAAAATTGCCTTAAGGAAATTTGTTGTTGTTCAGTTGTCTTTCAGTCATGTCCAAGTCTTCGTGACCCCATCTGGGGTTTTCTTGGCAAAGATACTGGAGTGGTTTGCCATTTCCTTCTCCAGTTCATTTTATAGATGAAGAAACTGAGGGAAACAGGGTTAAGTGATTTACCCAGGGTCGCACAGCTAGTAAGTGTCTGAGGCCAGATTTGAACTCAAGGGAGATGAGTCTTTCTAACTCTAGGCCTGGTACTCTATCTATTTCAATACCTAGTTGCCCTTAAGGAACTAAGAATGTCTATCTTGGAGAAGAAAAGACTCAGGAGAGGCATGAAAGCTGTCTTCTGGTACTCTAATGTCTGTTTTTGAGGGAAAGGAGTTTCATTTTTGTTTGGCCCCAGAGGGCAGAATCAGAAACAGTGGCTGAAAGTTGCAGAGGCAGATTTTGGCTCAAAGTGAGGAAAAGCTCCTTATTCATTTGTCATCCCAAAGTGAAACAAATCAACTGAGAAGTTAGTGGGTTCTTTATCATTAAAAGTTTTTAATGTTGGATAAACATTTGAGGTTGAGGATACTGTAATGTGGGTTCCTACTCAGGTACAGTGAGATGATCTCTGAAGTCCCTTTCAATTGAAACTCTGTGATACTGTGACAATCAATTATAAAATCTCATAATCGAAAGGGTCTATGGTGTAGTGGCAATTTGGATTTGAAGATCTTTCCCACTCATTAATAGGCCGTGTGACCTGCTTATGTCACAGGAAGCCCAAGTTACATGGTAGGAGGAGCTTCCTGACAGGAAAAGGAAGTTATGTCACAGGAAATGCTGAGGGGGGGGCAGTGTTATGGCTGGTAATGGCCTCCCTCGTGATTGTTAGAGCTGAACAGGCTGACTTAGCTGTACTGTGAGTTTGTCTTTGGGAAGACCCAAGCAGGGGGTCAGAGAGGCTTTGGGATGGTGAGGCTCCAGGCTGTTATATGGTGTTTTAAGTTCTTTGCTGTTATGATAAAGTGGGCTGACTGGCTGTGGGAGCTGAACATTTGGTTATGGCATATGATTTTCTGGTGTGTGAATAAATGTTACACTTCTTTTATCTTCTTTATGGAGAGTCTCTCATACCTTGCAATACAGAACTACATAGGCATATTCATGATTATCATTGATGTTGTGTTTATTGCCTTACACATGGAGAACCTCCAAACACCTTGTTTTTCTTTAGTACCCTGACAAAGAATTATCCAGATAGGGCAGGGGATTTGGAGCTAAGAAGACCTGAATTCAAATTTCATCTCAGACACTTAATAGCTGTGAGTCCCTGGGCAAGTCATTTTACCTCTTTGTGTCTCAGTTTCCTCATCTGTAAAACAAGGGAATTGGGTTCATTGGCATTTAAGATTCTGTCTAACTCTAAATCTATGACTCTGTTCTTCTAAGTTTTCCTGCAACAAGGAATTCACTGTTCTTTAAGTCAGCTCCTTTTATTGCCAGATAATCTTAAATTGTTACAAGGTTCTTCTTTATGTCATGCCAGAATCTGCCTTCTCATAATTTCCATGTATTCTTCCTATTTTCTTTACTGTGAAAGCACACAATCAAGTCAAGGAAGTTGGCTACAGTCTCAGATTAGAAAGTTTTTTCCCAGACCAACCAAACACCAGCAGCATCTTAAGACGCAAAGTTTTTATTATTTTTTTGGACATGGTTCCAAAGATTTGATTAACAAACTATTCTAAAGCATGTTCTTTGATATTATGACTTTTCCCATGCTGTTATTTGCAGTGATAACAAACTTCATACTGACTGTATTTTAACTTCTAACGTCTGTGCTTCTACATTGGCCACTCTCACTCCCTCATCCCAGGCCATTGGCTCAGCTTCCCAGTTAGGATCATCTCATCCTTAATTAGTATCACTAGCATTTACTCCTATTCAGAGAATCATAGAATGCCAGGAACCTTGAAATCATAGAACGAAAGAATATAAGAACTTGAAGAATGGATTGTGCAATAGGGGTGGAGAGATATGACAAATGCCTTTAAGTGTCTGAAGACCTGCCATATTGAGGAGGGATTCGACCAGGCCTGCACAACATTTGGCCCACATGCTGCTTGCAGCCTACAAAAGGATTTCACGCAGCCTGTGAAAAACGTAGAAGGTGTGAAATGGGCTTGCACAACATTCTGCCTGTAGGCTGCTTTGGTGGGCCACAAGTGGCCCGTGGGCTATATGTTGTGCATGCCTGGATTAGACCTTTCCTGTTTGGCCCCAAAGGGCAAAACCAGGAACAATGGCTGGAAGTTGAAAAATAGCAAATTTAGGTTGGATTTAAGAATTAGAAACTATAGGACTATAGACTTTTAAGTTGGAAGGAATTTAAAATGCTATCTGGTTAAACCCCCTTCATTTTCAAGACAAGGAAAGTGAGGTCCAGAGAGGAGAACTGATTTATTCGAGGTCACAGAGGTCACAAGCTGAACAGGGATCAGAACTGAGCTCATCTGACTGTAAGTCCAGTTCTCTTTTAAGGACACTTTTTCTTCCAACAGGATCCCTGACTAGGCCCATGTAATGTCCAATTAGTACCTCAAATATCTTATCCCAGATCCCTGCCACTGACTTGAACTTTGGAATAATTTGCTTGACTAGAAAGCATTGTTTTGAGTGCAACCTGAATCACTCCCTGTTTTGTATCCACCTATTTTGGTTTGTACCAGACTCATGAATGAGGAAGACTGACTTTTAATTTGGGGCTTAGGCTCTCCCTTTCCTTCTCCTTGTCTCTGGCAAACTCTCACTCCAGGAACAGGCTAATCATAGTTTCAATTGTTGCTCATGCCTGGGTCTCCAAAAAGGGGAACGTAAAAGATGTATCATATCAATTGGGTTTAGGACAGGTCATTTATTTCTACACAGAAAGCAACGATAGCCATAAAAAGAATCAGGACACATCAACGAAATGATTGAAATGGGATTGATCTTGTCAGGACACAACAGTTTGCTGGTGACAAGCCTGTATATGAAGCAGCCAAACAGGCTCAGGCTTTTCTCTGGAGCATCATTCTCTCTGATGCAGGCGTTTCCCTTGTTCTCTGTTACTGCCTCTGCCCTTGCCACATCAGTGTGCACTGCTGGCACCACTATGCCAGGGAACAAGGTTGCTGCTGCTGCTAACACGGACCTTTCTAACCTCACAATGTCACTTACTTACGGAAAGGAAACACAGAAGAGAGGTGGCTCCATCCCAGGCACAGGGTTGCCTAAGCAGACCATGTGGTCATGGCCACCAGGATGAGGTGGGAGATAGAGCAGCCACTGTTTCTTCCTCAGATTTTTTGGAGAAAACTTGGAACAGTCTTCACATTTTGAATCCAGTAAGGAAGAGTGAGTCAGAGGGGTGAATCATCCCTTTTGTACAATCGCTGAGTTCCAGCAGCCATTTAGGGCACTCTTCATCATACATGGCTGGAAAAAGACTCACCCCAAACTTTCATATAGTTTCCAGGAATATTGACTGATCACGTGTGGAACACAGGATGGGAGGAGGGACCTTCTACACTCAGATTCTTATTTTTGTTTTACCAAAGGACTTTTATGAGGAAAACACTGTGTAAAATGATTTTTAATGAATCTATGATTTCACTGTTGGTGTCGATTGCTCTTACCCATGTCTTTTTACCCAGTCTGATATAGAACCATAGTCTTTCATAGATTCTATCATGTGCTGGAGGCCTTCCTGTAGATTTTTCACATTTTGGCTCCCCAAACAGCATCTGAACACTCCATTTGTTAGCCTTTGCTCACAGGACATGCCTGCCCACCTCCTTTTCTTATTACACATTGTTTCAGTGATGTTCCTTACCTCAGTGGTCTCTAAACTATTTCAAGCACGTATCCTTTTAGTAAAAAGAAAAAAAGCTTTTTAGTGTATACCCCCAACATATATGTATTTGCTTATTTTAAAATGATATGAGTATATAAGTATGCAGTGAACTAGTATGTAATAATTATGTCTTTTGCTCAACGCTATGGTCTGAGAAAACATTAATGCCTTAGCCCTCCCCAAGCACTGAGCGCCCAGGGGGATGCCTGTCCCAGGCAGCCCAAATCAGGAGCATTGGGTTCTGCTTCGGATGCAGCGGTTTAGGAAGGACAGTTTGGAAAAAATGGAAAGTATATAGGAAGGGCAATCAGAATTCAGGTCCTAGAGTCCAAGATGTATGAGGATCGGCTGAGTGAACTGAGGCTGTGGAAGGACATGACGGCTGCCTCCAAGTACCTGAAGAGGGACTGCATGGAAGATTAATTAGATTTGGTGATCTCAGAGGGCAAAACCTGGAGAAATGGCTGAAGGTTACTCTCTTGTTAACTTGAATTTATATATTTCTTTAGAAAAAACCTGCACTGAACAAAGCTCACTGTTTCCTATACTATCTTTTTCCTCTTCTTTGTACCTTGAAATACTTGTGTCAATTGAAGATTGTCAAGTTCACAATAATTTTTTAAGTGCAGTGTTTTAATTTAAAGTATCCCAGGCCTTTGTCAACGACCCTGGTATATTCCATGGAATTGTGAGGGCTAATTAATTTTTTATCATTTTGCCTTATGTTGTCATTCAAGGCAGAGGTTTCCAAAGTGGGTCAGCGTTGCCCCCCACCCCCACCCCAAGAACTTATGGAATGGTCCAAAGTGGGCCATAGCCTGATTCCAAAGGATTTGTGATTAACCAATCAGAAAGTGAGAAGATGGGTCACAGTCCAAACCCTTTCCCACTCTTCCCCCAACAAACTGTGCTCTTGTTTCCAAAAAACTACCCTACCTTCTTTGAAACTCCTCATTTTCCCCCTTCCACCATGGGCTTCCATGGCTGCCCCAAGTATGGGCCCCTTAGGACCTTTATACCTATGCCAATCCAGCCACCTAGAGTAGGTGGCAAGTCTAGTCCTCTTGCCCCTACATCCTCACTTCCAACCCTCATCATCACAACAGTGGGCTCTGTAGACTCTGCTCTGGGAGGGTGGCCAGTAAGCTCATCTCCTACCCCATTTCCAATTTTTGGTGGAAGAGTGAATAGCATGGGATAAGCAGGTACAGGTAAGTTATAATTACATCACCTGTCACCCCCTGTCAAAACATTGATTTTCTTAACTCCTCTATTTCTATCTAGGGCAACATCATTCTTCCAATGTCCTAGGATCTCAACTTCCTCATTAACCCCAACATCTCACTCAACTAAAACTCTAAAGTTACTAGTGACCTCTTAATTGCTACATCTGATGGCCTTTTCTTAGTCCTCAATTCTTCTCAGAATCTGATACTGTTGACCATCCTCTCCTCCTGGATATGTTCTTTCTTCACTCTGGGCTGCAGTGGCACTTCACTCTCTATTCTCCTTCTACCTGTTTGATGGTTCCTTCTCAATCTCTTTTTCTGGATCATCATACATAAACCCCCAACTGTGGGTGTACCCCAACGTTCTGTCTAGGGGTCTCTTCAGCTCTTTCTCACTTGTTGACACAAACATTTTATGGTTAATTATCACCTCTAGCTATGCATAAACTTTCCAGACTGCTATCTTTGTCTTGAACACTAATTGACTTTTGGACTTCTCAAAATGGATTTTTCAAATTCAACATGTTGAAAACAGAATTTGTTATCTTCCTCCACCTTCCCATTCCAAACTTCCCTATTTCTGTTTAAATTGTTCAGTCAATCAATCAATTAAGCATTTATTAAGTACCTACTATATGTTACGCACTCTCATAGGGGGTACTCTAGCATTATTTTACATTCTCACAAGGACACAGGTGTGTACACAGAGTAAATATCGGTAAATATCTGATCTTCTGAATCTGATCAGTAAATATCATGAAGTATTTAAATATAATGTATTTAGGGAAGGGGGGTACTAGTATTTGGGGAAAATCAGGAAAGGTTCCATGAAGAAGGTGGTTCTGAAGGATTTTGTGAGGGATTCCAGGGGAGGAAGAGATGACTTCTTCTTCATGAGACATTCTTCTGAGGGCATGGTCATCCTTTTGCTGACTTGGATTTACACTCTTAGTTTTGTTCTCTATTTCTCATTTCACGTATCCAATCAGTTGTTCAATCTCATAAAAATTAAATTCTCATTGATATGTTTTATTTTTATATCACCCACTGTACCTTTCCTTCCATCCCCTCCCAAAGATCCATGCCTTATGAATGCGTGAATGCAAAAGCACCTATTAAGCACCTATGATGTGAGACAGTGCTTGCCCTCAGGTTACATTTTAGTAGGGGAAGAATGTCACATAAAGAGGGACTAGAAGTAAAATTTTGGGTCTGGTGGTGAGAAGGCACAAGTACTCAGTGGTGTGGTTTGGGGAATGGCTGGGAAGGGAGTAGTAAGCCAGACAGGGCTAAATAAACCAAGAAGAGTTTAAATGCTACCTCAGTAGTGTGACCCTGGGCAGGTCGCTTAACTTCTGTCTCCGTTTCCTCCTCTGTGAAATAAAGATGATAATACCACCTTCCAGATGTTATGGAATAAAGATAATACAGGGTTGTTGTGAAAGTAAAATGAGATATTTGTAAGTGCTTTGCAAACTCTGAAGTGCTATATTAGTGTTGGACATCTTATTCTTACTCTATTCATCTTTAACTTATCCTTTTTACTTTCTATTTTTGTGGATGTTTCATAACATATATAATCATTAGTGCAGTGATACTTACATAGAATTTATCTAGGTAAATATACATCTATTGACAGTACGTGCTAAAACTTTTTTACAGAGAGTGTGTATGATCAAAAAAGTTTGGAGATCATTGCTTTACGGGATAGAGGAGCACAGGGGCATATTGCTTTGATTTGGTTGTTTTCTATGGCATTCCTCTTCACTCAGGCAGGTAAGTGTCACAGTAGATAGAGTCCTGGGCGTGGAGTAAGGAAGATCTGAGTTCAAATCCATTTTCAGGCATTTACTAGCTGTGTGACCCTGGACAAATCATTTAACCTCTCTTTGCCTCTGTTTGCTCAGCTGTAAAATGGGGATAAGAACACCATTTACCTCCCAGGGTTGTAAAGCTCTTAGCACAGTGCCTGGTGCATAGAAATTGCTATATAAACGTTTGTGTCCTTCCCAGGTCTTCCTCCCCTGCCTCCCTTCCATCCTCATCATTAATAGGTGTAACTCAGTTTAGTTGGGTTCATACAGAACCTTTCACGCACCTGCCTCAACCCAACTCTGCTTCATTCACTTACAAAATTGAATAGACCGTTGCACATTTACATCATTCGTCCATTTATTCTTTGTATGTAAAACCGATTTTATTTTTACGTTGAGACACAATTTCCGACCCTTTGAAAGACATAATACTTTATATACCACAACATCAGTACAGCTCATAATCTTCTCCCTTCCCCTTTACAGACATACTTGTGTCAGGTGTGTGACAGTTTGAATAGCTGTGTCTGCTGGGTGGCTCTGGGGCCAAGGGCTAGGCACCCTGCGACGCTGTTTGCAATGGCAAGAGAGGAAGCAGGTGCCTCTCAAACTTCTCAGGAGATACTTACAGAAGCATTCCACTGCTGGCTCATCTGTGCTCTTTTAGTGAAATGCTCTACAAATAGCCTCATTTCCTTTCTTTCTGCCTTTCCCTTGGCTTGACAATAAACACATGTCGGCATGTATACATGATGGCAATATATACATTTTAATACTGCATTGGTGATACTGCTCATTTCTACCGGAAGTATGTGAAAGCACTTTTCTTTACAAAGTGATCTATAAATGCCAGCTATTATTATAATTGCTGTATTATTTCTTCCCCAGCTACTAGGGCAGGAGGGCAGTCAGGGGCATCGAAAGAAAAGGGATTATATCATAAAAATTATGTCTTTGTGATTCATGATTAAATTTTGTAACTATGTGGACCTATCAAAAAACCGCTCGTCGTCCAAGGCTCAGCTCACATCCTGTCCCTGATCGCCCCTGTGCAAAGTGACCTCTTCCTCCTCTGAAATCCTGCAACACTTTTGTTTCTAACACTTAATGTCCCTTAGCAGCATAATCTTGGGTAAGTTAATCTACCTTCTGGGACCTCAGTTTTCCCATCTGTAAAATGAAATTTTGGCTTAGACTAGATAGTTCCTAGCATTCCTTTCAGCTGTAATATTCTATGTTCTAAGTCTCCTCCCTACTTAAGCATGCTGTGATCTAAAATTCCATGATGCTAAGATTCCTTCCAGCTCTAACATGCATTGTGATATGGTCTTTTGTATTGTGATTTCACTTCTCACATGTGTGTCTTAAGATCCTCGAAGGCAAGGACCACTTCTACTTTTCTTGTATCTCTTCTCCAACAGCTCCCTTGCTCACCCAGAAACCACCACGAAAGTCTTTATTAGGCACTGTATTTAATGAAGACATAATGAATCTGATAAAGATAAATTAGGGACACAAGCTTGGCAACTGTGTCAGCTTCCCAGGCTCAGTTCAGGCAACAGTGGCTTTGATTACACCTACATGCCTTATCATATTTTCACTTGAGCTACGTCCCTTAGTAGTTGTAAGCTCCAAGAAGACAGGGACGGTGTCTTGAAATTCCTATTTGTAGCATCTGTAGTGTTCAGCACAGAGCTCTATGTTGAGACAAACTGAAGTTTCAGGAATTATTTCCTTGGTGGGTATTAATCCATGATAAATACACAATGCCCCTACCCTTAGGTACCTTTCACAAAGATCTGAAGACCTGCAATATTTTTAGTATTTCACTTCCATGAGAGGTTGCATGGTGTAGTGGATAGGGCTGTGGACTTGGAGCCAGGAAAACCTGGGTTCAGATTCTATCTCAGACACATACTAGTTTTATGACCTGGGAAACTGGCTTAACTTTTCCATACCTCAACTTCCGCCTCTGTAAAACAAGGGTATTGGACTCCTAAGGTCCCTTCCAGCTCTCACTCCATGACCCTTTTCTACTCCATCCACAATTATTGCTCAGCTGAGTTCATTCAGCACTGACATCTAACAAAGTCTGATTTTGGTTTAGCACATTTCACTTTTCTGCGTACTTTCCCCATTAGTCTCATGTGACCTTTACACCAAGCATTTTACAAATGAGAAAGCTGGAACCATGGAAAGGTCAAATGACTTGCCTAAAGTTATGCTAGTTCCATCTACTAGTCACAGTTTGGAGACTAATATGTCCAAGGATTTTATTCTTTCCAGTACCCCGCATAACTTCACCTTTTGATTTTCTTGGAGGGGGGAGGTGTTGGAGCTGAGGTGAGAATGAGGTGAGATTGGTGACTTTTTTGGTGAGAGCAATGCCTGGTGTGGGAATACCTCTTGGAGTTCCCTGACGCAGTTTAGCAGCTGATACGGATTATCAAGGCCTTGATAATTTCTTTTTCTTTTCCTTTGCACTGGTCCAAGGTTGTACAGCTAGTGTGTGTCAGAGGTTGGACTAGAGCCTAGGTTTGCATAACTCTAAGGCTGGCCTTTTAGCCCCTAGTCAATCATGCCTCATTCTACTTTCCCATTACCCTAGAAGGTCACATGCATTTCTACCATCTCCTCAACTGTTGCTCAAGGGCAAGAAGCACTGCAGGTCTCATAGCAGACAATCATGAAATACTTGTTGAATTGGTTTGGATTCTCTTTCTTGCACTGAAACATGTCTTACTTCTTTCAGTTATTCATCTGAATATACAGAAAGTGGAGGGAGTTAAATACTGCTGCTTGTCTTCTATCCCCAAACAACTTCCTTACTGAACTTGGAGGTGAGTCTTCATTAGTCAGGGATCCCATCCTTCGAAACCATAGCCAGACTCAAAAACTCAGGGAAAATCATTTGGCCAACCCCAAACTGGGCAATGATGACTGTGTCATTGGAAGGGCAAGAGAGCTTCCAGGCCCAGGATTTCTTCTGAGGATCCATGATGACAGGGGCAGAGTAAAGGAGAAGTTAGGTGGATGTAAAGTTAGGTGAACAGTTGCTACTCCCCTCTCTTCACTGCTCTGCATCTCCAGAAAAGTGAAAGCTTTTCTACTGGCCCTTGGTGTGGCCTGACCCCAACTGTAGCTGGTACATATTGAGAATGGCTCTGAGGCCATAGTTTTACAGTCTTTTAAAAATAAAATAGAACAAATTATTGACTACCCTCCCGATACCTATGCAGTTTGTTTATCTGCCGGTCCATTGATATGGAGGTCCTCAAAGTGCTCATTGAATTTTGTGTTTGGATTGAGTCTGATTGACACCACCCAATCTTGAACCATTCCTTGTAGACCTCCTTGGATTTCTTCCGGAATCTTTTCCCCACAAAAACATATACCAGAGGGTTCAGGAAGCTGTTACTATAACCAATATATGTTCCTATCTGTGTAAACACATCGATAATAATTTCAGCCTGACAACCTGAGATAAGGTCTAGTCGAAAGAGGGTATCCATCAATGTGCTAACCTGGAAAGGGAGCCAGCAGATGATGAAGAGCAGAAGGACCACCTGGACAAGGATGGCAGCCTTCTTCTCTGTCTGAATCTCCTTGAACTTTTGCATTTCATTGTTCTGCAGAACACGGATGATTTTCACAGAGCAGAAACAGATGATGCACAGGGGCAGTGCAAAGCCTACAATGTTCAGGAGAATATTGGTGAAGATTGCCCAATTGAGGGATGGATAGACTAAGAGACAAACAGTGACGTTGTGGCCTTCCTCATCATAGTCCTTTAGGGCACGGAAAGCCACCATCGGAGAGCTCACTAGCATTGTGAAAAACCATATGATGAAGCTGTAGCATTTGGCGTAGCGGGTCCCACGCATTCGACCCACAGACATGGTTTTCACCAGAGCCAGGTAGCGATCAATACTGACCAACATCAAGAAAAAAATGCTGCAATACAAGTTCATGTACACAAAGGAGTTCACCACTTTACAAAGCACCTCCCCGAATGGCCAGTGGTAGTTGTTGGTGATGGCAACAGCCCAGAAAGAGAGGCAAAAACCCAAAATGAGGTCAGCAGCGGCTAAGTTTCCCAGGTAAATCTCAGGCACCGTGCAACTGCTTTTGTGCAAACAGAAGACACTGAGAACGAACACGTTTTCAACTATGACCAACACAAAGATGATCCAGAGGAAGGGGGCCTGGATTACGTTGAACCAATTCCAGAATTCAGCATGATAACACTGGATGTTCTCAGTCTTGTTGAATAATGATTCATTACTTCCAGGTTGAAGGACTTCTTGTGTGCTGTTGAGCATTTTAGCACTGAAAAAAAGGAGGGAAATGGTCATTGTACCGCACGGTCAGTGACAAGTCAAAGGAAAACTACCCCATGGATTGTTGGGATAATCAATTTAATTCAATACGACTCAGCAGCCTTAACTCCTCTTAATTCCAGTGCTTTCCCTCTCTTAATTACTTCCTCTTCATCCTACATTTGCTTGTTTTGTATATACTTTCTTGCATTTTGTCTCCCCCATTAGATTGTAAGCTCCTTGGGGGCAGGGACTGTCTTGCTTCGATTTGTATCTCCAGCATTTAGCACAATGTCTGGCACATAGTGGGTGCTTAACAAATTTTTATTTATTGATTAAGTGACTATTATGTACAGAATACTGCATTAGACTTCAGAGTTGATGCAAAGTTCAAATAAAGTGTTCCCTGATCTCTTGGATCCTACAGACTGATAAGGTGACAAATACAAACAGATAAATATAACATACAATAGAATGGGGTCAGCATATTAAAAAGTTGCAAAGTAAAGGGCTTTTTGAGGTCCAAGAAAGGAAGGGATGGAAGGGAAGTTATTATGGATAGATCAGGTTGGTTATGTAGAAAGTGCAGTATTTTAGTTGGAATTCAACAGGTGAAGGGGAAAGAAGGCATCCACTGCATAGGGAATAATATGAGCAAAGGCATGAAGGTGGGAAAGGACAAGTCATGTTTGGTAGGCAGTGATCCACTTTGGGGCAAAGAATTCATTGAGGGAAGCGGAGTGACATCAAACTTGAAAGGACTAAGGTGATACGTCCTACTAAGGGATAATGTTTTACTTCCACAGTCTATGGAGTGAGGCAGAGAAGTTTAGAATCATTATCTGCATCTAAGTCTGTCTTGGCAAAGGGGAGATGTTGACCGGTTTTTGGAAAAGGATTCACATCAGGCCAAACATGTCCTTTTTATTGTTTTGTTTTTGGTTTTTCCCACCTTCATCACACTCAAGTCCAGAACTAAGGTGAGGTCCTAGAAGAAGTAGTATAGTATAGTGGGAGAGTACACTGATTTGAGAATGAGAGAATTTGAGGTTGAATCTCTGCTCTATTATTTATTACATATGTGACATGGATAAATCATCAATTTCTCTGGGCTTTAGTGGCCTCATCTGGAAAATGAATTGTTGTAGGTGATCTCTGAGGTTCCTTTTAGCTCTTAAGCTTATGATCCTACAATCTCTGTAAACAGGAGGGTGACCAACGTTCAAACTTCATCACCACCCACCACCAGGCTGGGGTCTGCTTAGTGCCTGGTTTTGTTACAAGGAGGGAATGATGGGAAAATGAGATTCATGGAACAAGGGGAAGCAGCTGATAAAACAATCACATGGCAGGAGATGCTCCATTACAACCCACAAGGCATCCTGTCATTATTACAGGCCTTCCTCCAAGGGAAAATGTTTCTCTCTTAAGGATATATTTGAGATCCTTCAGGCAGGATCTTTAGTTAAGGGATTTCCTCTGTTCTGTCTGGAAATAAAATATCCTTGATAGGGCATGGAATCCAAGAGGGAACAATAACATACTTTATGTGTAGAAATAACTAATGTGTGTAGAGTGAGAAATTCTCTCAATAACAAAAGTTGAAGGACAATCCATGTAGAGTAACAGATGCAACCCGCTGTGCTTTCTGTATTGGCCTCAAAGAAGCTTTCCTGGGAAACCCAGGCATGCATACCAGCATGACGGTCTATGGTGCAGAAAAAAGCCCTGGTCTGAAGGATTGAGCAATTGCTCCTGGCACCTGAAACAATCTTCCAAGCTTAGGAGATATCTGGGGTCTGGGTCTTAGTCCCAACTCAGGAACTAACTCATTATATGATCATAGACAAATAACCTTCCCTTTCTGGGCCTTAGTGGCCGCCCATGTAAAATAAGAGAATTGTCAGAATATGAAGAAAACCTTCCTAATAAGCAGAGTTGCTCCAAAGTACTCTTTCAGAACAATCCCGTGAGGTAGATTATGCAAATACATTATCTTCATTTTAAAGATGAGGACAATGAGTCCCAGGGGAGTTAAATGAATTGACCGAGGTCAGATAGCTAATAAGTATGAGAGCTGGGATTTGAATGTAGGTTGTCTGACTCTAGGTCTGTCACTCTGGTCTTCTCCTATCACTTTGCTGGGGTAAAAAGAAGAAAGATCAATAGCCTTTTGGAAAACAACGCTATAATAGCACAGCAGGAATTGGCCAGACCTGGCTTGCTTTGGATTCGTCTGACAACAAATTATCTAAGGTAATTTTTTTCCCTTTTGCTCCATTTCTTCCCATTTCCAGTGTGATTGCTTCTGCGTCTCTCCCAATCATAGTGGCTTTGCTGTAGACCAGCCCAACAACGGGTACTGGGAGTCCATCTTGGTAGTCCCCCTTCTGTCCCTAGGTACTGAATTTTAGTTCCACTTGAGTCTGTTTCTGAGCCTTAGGAAAACCATCGCAACTGACTAGGATTTGGCAGTCTTTCAGGTTTAGAAGCAGCATGATGAAAAGAATATTAGATCGGAAGTCAGGAGGCCTAGGTTCTAGATGAAGTTTTCCACGAGAGGTGTGATTTCGGTTAAGTCACTTCCCTTCTTTGGTCTCAGTTTTCTCTTCTAAAATGAAGAGGTAGGTAGCACCATATGACCTCTAAGGTATAATTATTATTATTGTTTATTATGACTAGATGACCTCTAAGCTCTTATTATCTTTACCTTTTTCTACAGCACTGGCATGTTTTCCTCTGTTTCCTTCATCTCAAAGTCTATAATTAATTTCTTAGAGTTCTATTTATAAAGTCAGATGTGACGTTTCAGGAGGATGATCGCTACTGAAAGCTACAAAACTCCAAGGGCCATTTTAGTGTAAACAAATACTTTTCTGTTTCTTTGTATAGATCTCTGGTATAATTTTTGGTGTAGACCATCTCTTCTTTACATCTGCAATTTGCTTTTTGAAGACAGATGAGAACATATTACTAAATGTTGAAATGTTATGTGGTAGGTTTATTCTGCTCAGCATGTTTCAAATTAGATTTTCCCCACCAGATCAGAGTCAGGCAGGAGTCAGGGTCTTAGTGAAACTTGACTTCTCCCACAACACCAAGCACGGTCCTTTGTATACAGTAGGTACTTAGTTTTTTTTGTCATTTTGACTTTGTTGAGTTGAATCTTTCCCTCCTGAAACCTTACGTTGCTTTTGTCTTCCGTACTTCTGTCAGTGACAGCACTGCTCTCCCACCTAGCCCTGGTAACCTTGGAGATGTATTTGACACCTTCCTCTGTCTTACACTCCACATTTCATTTGGTGTAGTGGAAGAAGACTGACTTGAGTGGCTCTAGTCCTACCTCTGCCAGCAAACTAGCTGAATGACCTCAGGCAATTCAACTGAATAACTTTATTAAGTTCCTAACACATACAAGGCATTATGCTAGGAGATGGGGATATTGAGATGAAAAATGATAATCTCTTCCTCTAGGAAATTATAGTAAACTAGGGAGGATGTTACTTTATTTCTATCTTAGTTTATTCATCTTGAGGAAGGTTCACCAACATGATTCCCAAGGTCCTTTCCAGGACTAAGATTCCGAAGTCCTATGATGTTGTCAATCCATCAGTCAGCATTTATTAAGGGCTTTTTGTGCATCAGGCACTGGGTTAAGTTCTAGGTTACAAAGGAAGGAAAAAAATACAAAGAAAGGCCCTGCCTTCAAGGATTTGGATGAGGTAGCAAGTAAAGCAGGCACATAGAAGACACACACAGAGTAGAAGGAAAGTAACCTTAGAGGGGAAGGCATGAGTGTCTGGGGGTGGGGGATGGGGTGGAAGGGACCCTGGAAGTTCTTTCAGCAGGTAGTATTTGAATTGAATAATGAAAGAATCCAGGGATGTAAAGAGAGAGAGGTATGATGCAAAAACGAGGAGATTGGAGAAGGAGTGTCCTCTGTAAGGAACAGCAAGTGAGGCAGACTGTAGAGTATGTGGAGGAAAGGAAAGTCTGAGAGGATGGAAGGGTAAGAAACAGCTAGGTGGTAAGGAGTCTTCCATACCAGACGGAGGGCTTTCTATTGGACCCCGGGAGTAATGGGTAACTTGCTGGAGTTTACTGAGGGAGGAGGCAGAGAAGCCACTTTGGCAGTTGAATGGAAGATGGCTTGGAATGGGGAGTGACTTCAGACAGGGAAACAAATTAGAAAACTATCATGATAGCACAGATGAGCAGTGAGGAGGATCTGAACAAGGATGATGACGGTGTGTGTGCGTGGAGAGCAGGAGATACCTATAGGAGATGTTGTGAAGACAGAAAGGACAAGATTTGGTAACGTCTTGGCCTATGTGGGGTGAAAGAGGCAACAAGAAAGATGTCTCAAGCCTGGGAGACTGTGAGGATGGGAGTGCCTTGACACTATTATGGAAGCCTAGATGAGTGGAGGATTTTTGGAGAAAGATAATGAGTTTTATTTTGGGCATATTGAGTTTGAGATGATTATAGGACATTCAATTCAAGATGTTCAAAAGGCAGTTGGTGATATGGGACTGGTGATACGGGTATGGGACGTGTGTGTGTGTGTGTGTGTGTGTGTGTGTATGTGCCCGTGCATCTGTGTGTATAGGATTGGTGTTTTGCGTATGGGATATATATATATATATATATACATATATATATATATATACGTATATATATATGTATATGCATACACACATATCCCATACCCATAACACCAATTATAGACTATTATAAAACATCTTTATTAATAAAGTTTATAAATCCATAAATAGATGAAAGGTAAAATATCAAAAACTAACTGAAGTATACCAAGCTCACTCTCAAGACCTCACATTCCAAACTGCCTTGGCCTTCTCCTGGTAGGTCAAGTCAAAAAAAGAGAATGGTTCCCTGGGTTCTCCTGAGGAGAAAAGTGATGAGGAGCTGCAGGAGACAGAGAAAGTGACAGAAGAGAAAGAAAACGGGAGCCCAAAAGGTGGCCACCCAACACTGTCATCTCTGAAGTAATTTTGGAAATGAAATAATTGAATTCAGTATGAATTAAGAGCCTTCTTCCCTCCTATGTGCATTGGCAATCCAGAATCCATGCTGGATCTCGATCTTCTGGCCTTGAGGGATCAACAGACAGGCTGCGATCAGCCTGGGGGCATGTATGTTCTCCCCTAGATTCAGGGCAGATCTATTTGAGGGATGGCAGTTTCACAAAAATGAAAAAAAAAACACAACAGCCTACAGTTTTGGAATGATTCCCCATCCTTACCTCCTCACAGTAGAGAATGCCCAAATCTATTTCCACTCTATTTTAAATATATTACAACAGGCAAACCCCGGTCATTCGACAAGCTGTCTCAGCAGATGGCCGAGAATAAACGGTTCAGACACCTGGGGAATAGGCAAACATACTGAACATTAACCATATTTCTCAGGCCCTGATGTGGTGGCAGGACAAGGCTATGGCCATCTCAGGCTTCTCTGGGTCATGTTAACTGCCGCTGAAACCCCAACTGGCCTGGCCTGGCCTGTCAGAGCTTGTTGGAGATGAAATTCCATCAGAAGCCAGTGTCCATTTTGGGCTGTTTGCTTCCAGAACAGCCAACCTCCCCCACTAGCCTGGCTGGCTGCATTTGGCCCTAGCAGTGCTCCCCTGCCTTGCTCTTGGGTAATTTATAAACAAAGAAGAGATTAGAACAGGTTTTCCTCACCCTAGGGCCAGGGGGCTGTCACAGGGTGTCATGGGGAAGGACATTTAAGGAGGTTGGGGTTCGTCCAAGCCAAATTCTCTAGCAGTTACCCAATAGTCTCTATTGGGTAAACACCAGGCTGATGGAAAGGAAGAGGTCTCACTTTCCTCACCTGCTCTTCCCAAGGTCCAAGTAGAATGAAAACTATTTTCCCAATTTCTTTTAGACCTGTATATTGCATTCATTTAATACATACTTAGAACCTGCTAATGTGTGGCACTGTGCTAGGCCCTAGGGCAAAGCTAAATAAGATGAGGTCCTTGTATTTGGTGAGGTTGCAGAGGGGATAACTATCCATGCAAGACTATCACTATCTGATAGTTTGAATATGCAATGCCGATAACTAAAGGGAGGGTGGGGAAAAGAGGTAGCCTTTAACTGGGGCCTTACAAGATGGTTAAGATTTTGATAGCTGGAGATAGCAGGTGGTACATGTCAGGGAGAGTCAGGGGGACTTCCAGGAATGGTAGAATAATGTCAGTAAAGGACGAGTGCTGGGAAAGGATAAGTCTAGTAAGTAAAGACCGAAAAAATAGTGGAAGGCCTTGAACAGCAGACTGAATCTGGGATTTATTCAGCAGGCAAAGGAGAATGCTATCAGAGATATACTTGAACAAGATAAGTCTGGTGACATGTAGGATGTGTCTCGGGGAAGAGAATGGAAGCAGAGACTTAGTTGAGAGGTTATTACTGTAATCCAGGCCTGAGGTGACCAAAAGTCTGTAGTAGGGCAGGGGTGCCAGGAGCCAAAAGGAATGGAGGAGATTCTGAAAGAAACTGAAGGATTAGTAGTTAACTGGATTGGGGGAGCAAGAAGGTGGTCAGAGGCAAGGGTAACTCAATCTCTGAACCTGAGGTGCCATTGAAAGAAACAGGAGAAACTGGTTTTTGTGGGGCAAAGGGGAGTTAATAACTGGCCTTAATTTCTACTCAACATAGGAGAGTGAAATTCAATACATGATGTCAAGGGAAACAGTGGAAGGGACCCTGCCAGAACTAAGGGAACAACAGCAAGAAGTTGAAATTATCCTCCTCAAAAGCTGCGATAGATACCACAAGTTCCACTTTTACAAGAGAACCATAAACCTCATTCTCTGCTGTACCTGACAACCAGGAATGCCCCTACCCCCCAGTCTTGTAGCCAAGGCATACATTTTTAACCAAAGCCCTTTTTTTTTCTGCCCAAATGCAACTAACTACACAGTAAACTCTAACTTGACCACCCTATAGGGGTTGAAAAGGAAAAGTTAGGGGGATGAGAAACCAACAGAATAAGAAAGCAAGCTATGGTTCTACCTCTGTGGTGGTGGACTGACAAAAATTCAACTTGTTTCCTCATGGAAAAGGGGAATTCACAGTGGATGATGGTCTGAGTAACAGCGCTATTCTCAGCTTAGGGTAATATCTATTTTGCTGAGATGCTAAGGTGTGTAGGAGAAACTATTGGTCCCATTTTAGTCCTAGGAAACATCTTATTGAAAGCAATATATATGTATGTATATCTATGCACATATGTGTATATATGTATATATACATACATGTAATCATCTACATAAAAATAACTGAGCTAAAAAAGAAATTGAAGGAATTAGTATAAACAAAGAAGAAAGTAAATTATCACTCTTTGCAGATGATACGATGACTTGCTTAGAGAATTCTAGAGAATCAAGTAAAAAACCACTTGAAATAATAAACGACTTCAGCAAAGCTGCAGGATATAAAATAAACCCACATAAATCCTTGACATTCCTATACATTACTAACAAAGCCGAACATCAGAGATAGAAAGAGAAATTCCATTCAAAGTTACTGTAGACACTATAAAATATTTGGGAGTCTATCTGCCAAGACAAACCCAGGGCCTATATGAACATAACTATGAAACACTTTTCACGCGAATAAAGTCAGATCTAAATAAATGGAAAAATACCAGTTGCTCGTGGTTAGGACAAGCGAATATAATAAAAATGACAATTTTACCTAAATTAATCTATCTATTCAGTGCCATACCAATCGAACTACCAAAAAATTATTTTACAGAGCTGGAAAAAGTAATAACAAAATTCATCTAGAAGAACAAGAGGTCCAGAATATCTAGGGAGTTAATGAAAAGAAATTCTAGGGAAGGTGGCCTAGGCATTCCAGATATTAAACTGTACTATAAAGCAGCAGTCATCAAAAGTACTTGGTACTGGCTAAGAAACAGAGTGGTGGATCAGTGGAATAGGTTAGGTACACAAGATGGAGAAGTCAATGACTATAGCAATCTCCTCTTTGATAAACCCAAAGATGCCAGCTTCTGGGCTAAGCATTCACTCTTTCACAAAAACTCCTGGGAAAATTGGAAAATGGTAGGACAGAAAGTGGGCATAGACCAATATCTTATACCGTATACCAAAATAAAGTCAAAATGGGTTCACAATTTAGGTATAAAGGCTGATACTATAAGCAATTTGGGAGAGCAAGGAATAGTTTACCTATCCGATTTATGGGAAAGGAAAGAATTCATGACACAACAAGAGATAGAGAGCATTACAAAATGCAAAATGGATAATTTTGATTATGTTAAATTGAAAAGTTTTTGTATAAAGAAGCCAATGCAACAAAGATTAGGAAGGAAGCATAAAATTGGGAGAAAATCTTTACAACCAGTATCTCTGATAAAGGCCTCATCTCTAAAATATACAGGGAACTGAGCTAAATTTATAGGGATACAAGTCATTCCCCAATTGAGAAATGGTCAAAGGATATGAACAGCCAGTTTTCAGAGGAAGAAATCAAAGATATCTATAGGCATATGAAAAAATGCTCAAAATCACTATTAATTTGAGAAATGCAAATCAAAACAACTCTTAGGTACCACATCTCTTCTGTCAGATTGGCTAACATGACAAAACAGGAAAATGATAAATGCTGGAGAGGATGTGGGAAAATTGGAATATTGTTTCATTGTTGGTGGAGTTGTGAACTCATCCAGTCATTCTGGAGAGCTATTTGGAACTATGCCCAAAGGGCTACCAAAATGTGCATACCCTTTGACTCAGCAATACCGCTTCTAGGGTTGTATCCCAAAGAGATCACACAAGTGGGAAAGGGACCTGTATGTACAAAAATATTTATAGCAGCTCTTTTTGTGGTAGTAAAGAATTGGAAATCAAAGGGATGCCCATCAATTGGGGAACGGCTGAACAAGCTGTGGTATATGAAGGTAATGGAATACTATTGTGCTTTAAGAAATGGGGAAGATACGGACTTCATAATAACCTGGAAAGAACTACATGATATGATGCTGAGTGAGCGGAGCAGAACCGGGAGAACACTGTACACAACCACAGATATATTGATTCTGTAATGACTAACCTTGATAGACTTGGCTCTTCTCATCAATACAAGGTTCAAAGACGACTCCAAAGGACTCATGATGGAAAGAGCTATGCACATCCAGAGAAAGGACTATGGAGTCTGAATGCAGATTGAGGCAAACTATTTGCTCTCTCTTTTTTTTCTTTTTTCTTTTGGTTTTGTTTCTTCTTTCTCACGATTCTTTCCATTGGTCATAATTCTTCTTTACAACTTGATTCTTGTGTAAATAAGTTTAATGTGAAGGCATATGTAGAAGATATATTGGATTCCATGCCATCTTGGGGGGCAGGGGGGAGGGAGGGGAGATGAAGAAAATCTGGAACTCAGAAGCATGCAGAACTGAGTGTTGTAAACTAAAAATAAAAAAAAAATCTTACTTAAAAAAATAACTGAACTCAGGAGATCTCCAAAGGACATAGTATAGAGGTAAAAGAAAAGCTGACTGAGGATAGAGACACAGGGGACAGATATAATTAGTCAGAAAACCAGGAGAGAAGAGAGTATACAGTGTCAAATACTCCAGAGATGTCAAGCAGAATGAGAACTAAGAAAAAGTCATTTGATTTAGCCATTGAGATCATTGGTAACTTGGAGAGATCAGTTTCCATTGAATAATGAGAATGGTAGCCAGATTGCAGTGGGTTTACACAAGAGGAAGTTAAATCATCACATGATGAGAACATTTTCCAAGATGTTTAGCTGAGAGGAGGAAGAGGGATGTAGAATTTGTCAGTAGGTACCATGCACAGATGTACCACTCCCTTCCCTGACGAATTTAAAAAAAATAAAAGAAAAAAATCCTAAGAAACACTGTGTATTTCTATCAGGTGGCTCTGGGCCCTAAAAACAGCATAGTTTTACCCAGCAGGCTGAATTTTCTTTACCTGCCTTGGTTCCTTCTGTGACAGCTACATATTAATCACTGGCTAAAGGTTACAAACAAAATAGAAGGTTCCAAGACAAAGGTTCAGGCTTTTCTTTAGTAATTTCTTTTGATTTTCCCTGTCTCTGTCCAAGAAATGGAGCTATTTCAGAAGGTCACTTGCTTTCCTGAGAGGCAACATGATGTGGTGGAAAGAAGACCTTGGCTCCAAAAAGAATTTTACTTTCTTTTTGTTAATATTAATTTTTAAAAATTTTGAATTTCAAATTCCCTCCTTCCTTCCTACTTGATAAGGAAAGAAATTTGCTATGTATTATAAATGTGAAATTGTGCAAAACATATTTCCATATTAGCTATGTTATAAAACAAAACAGACCAACCCCCCATCCCAAGAAAAATAAATTTAGAAAAAAGTATGCTTTCATCTTCACTCAGACTCTGGAGGTGCATAGCATTTTTCATCATAAGTCCTTTGGAATTATGTTGGATTATTTAGATTAGAATAACTAGGTCATTGACAGTTGGTTATTGTACAATATTGTCACTGTGTACAGTGTTCTCCTGTTTTTGCTCACTTTGCATCAGTTCATATAAGTCTTCCTAGGTTTTTCTGAAACCATCCTACTTGTCATTTCTTAAGGCACAATAATTCAATCACAATCATATACCACAACTGGTTCAACCATTCCCAATGGATGGGTATCCTCTCAATTCCAATTATTTGTTACCACAGAAAGAGCTGTTAGAAATATTTGTGTACATATAAGGCCTTTTCCTTTTCCTTTGATCTCTTTGGGCTATAGTTATAGTAAGTAGCAGTATTGCTGGGTCAAAGGGCATGCACAGTTTTATAGCTATTTGGGCATAGCTCCAAATTGCTCTCCAGAATGACTGGAACAGTTGTTAACTCCACGAACAATGCTTTAGTGACCCAGTTTTCCCATACACCCTCCAACATTTGTTATTTTGCTTTTCTGTCATATTAACCAATCTGATAGGTGTTAGGTGGTACCTCAGAGTTGGTTTAATTTGCAGTCCTCTAATCAATACTGATTTAGAGCATTTTTGTCCATGTGACTATAGATAGCTTTGAGTTCTTCTGAGAACTGCCTGCTCATACCCTTTGACCATTTATCAATTGGGGAATGACTTGTATTCTTACAAATTTGTCTCAGTTTTCTGTGTATTCAAGAAATGAGCCTTTTATCAAAGAAATTTGCTATAAAATCCCCCTTTCCCCTTTCTTCTAATCTTGGCTTCATTGGTTGTGTTTGTGCAAAACCTTTTAAAATTTAATGTAATCAAATTATCCATTTTACATCCCAGAATGCTCTCTCTCTCCTTTTTTGGTTACAAATTCTTCCCTTATCCATAAGCCAGATAGGTAAAATTTTCCATGCTTCCTTAATTCGCTTATATTACCTTTTACGTCTAAATCATGTACCCATTTTAACCTTATCATGAGAAACAGTGTGAGATGTTGGCCGAACTGCTTTCCAATTTTCCTAGCAATTTTTGTCAAATGTTGAATTCCTGTCCAAAGAGCTGCGCATATCAAACACTAGATTGTTATAGTCATTTACTACAATGTATTGCATACCTAATCTATTCCGCTGGTCCACTACTCTCTCGGCCAGTAACAGATTGTTTCAATGACTATTGCTCTGTAATACAGTTTGAGATCTGGTACTGCTAGGCCACCTTCCTTCACATTTTTTTTATTCCCTTGATATCCTTGATCTTCTGTTCTTCCAGGTGAATTTTATTATCATTTTTTCTAGCCCTATAAAATATTTTTTTGGTAGCTTGATTGGTATGGCACTGAATATATCATTTTAGGTAAAACTGTAATTTTTGTTATTGGCTCAGCCCAATCATGAGCAGTTAATATTTCTTGAATTGTTTAGATCTGTCTTTACTTGTGTGAAAAAGGTTTTGTAATCATGATAACATAATCCTTGGATTTGTCTTGACAGGTAGATTCCTAAGTGTTTTATATTGTCTACAACTATTTTAAACGGAATTTCTCTTTCTATTTCTTCCTGGTGAACTTTATTGGTAATATATAGAAATGCTAATGATTTGTGTGGGTTTACTTTGAATCCTGCAACTTTACTGAAGTTATAAATTGTTTCAACCAGTTTTTTAATTGATTCTCTAAGTATGTCACTGGCAAATAGTGCTAGGTTGTTTCCTCATTGCAGAATCTGATTTCTTCAATTTGCTCTTCTTCTCTTATTGCTATAGCAAGCATTTAGGGTACAACATTGAATAGTGCTAATAATGGGCATCCTTGCTTCATCCTTGATCTCATTGGGAAATTTCTAATTTATCCCTGTTACAGATAATGTTTGCTGATGGATTTTTATTGTATTATGGCCTGAAAAGTATGCATTTAATATATCTGCTTTTCTACAGTTGGTTGTGAGGTTTTTAATGCCCCTATTAATGGTCAGTTTTTTGCTTAAATGCCATGTACAGCTGAGAAAAAAGTTTCTCCTTTTCTATCCCCATTCAATTTTATCCAGAGGTCTGACTTTTCTAAAATTCTATTCACCTTCTTAACTTCTTTCTTATTTATTTTGTGGTTAGATCTATCTAGTTCTAAGAGGGGAAAGTTGAGCTCCCCTACTAGTATAGTTTTACTGCCTATTTCCTCCTGTAACTCATTTAACTTTTCCTTTAGGAATTTGGATGCTATGCCATTTGATGAATATATTTGTATTATCTCATTGTTTTTGGTACCTTTTAGCAAAATGTAGTTTCCCTGCTTATCTCTTTTAATTAGATCTATTTTTAAATCAATTAATTTATTATTAGTTTTCAACATTCATTTTGATAAGATTTTGAGTTCTAAAATTTTCCCCATCCTTCCCCTCCCCAAGATGGCATGCAATCTGATATAGGCTATACATGTACAATTATATTACACATTTCCACATTAGTCATGTTATAAAAGAAGAATCAGGACAAAAGGGAAAAAACCATGAGAAAGATGAAGAAAAGAGAAAATAGTATGTTTTGATGTGCATTTAGACTCCATAGTTCTTTCTCTGGATGTGGATAGCATTTTCATTAGGTCTATTTTTGCTTTTGCTTTGTCTACAATCATGATTGCTACCCCTTCTTTTTTTTTAACCTCAGCTGAAACAGAATAGATTCTGCTTATTTTTACTTTGTGTGTATCCAGATTTTTTCCCCCACTCTCTCTTTCTCTTTCTCTCTCCACTGACTCTTTTTAAAAGTCTGTTTTGCTTCTGACTTGATCTACTCTGCTTCTATCATCCTCCCTCCCTTCTTTTATCCCTTTTTCTTCCTGCTGTCCATAGGTAAGATAGATTTTTATACCCAAATGAGTGTATATGTTATTCCTTCTTTGAGCCAATTTTGATCAGAGTAAGGTTCAAGCGTTCCCCATAACTCTCCCATGTTCCTCTCATCTATAAAAGCTCTTCCTTTCGCACTTCTTTTATGTGGAATAATTTTCCCCATTCTATTTTCTTCTCCTCTTTCCCCCTTCTCCAGGTGCATCCCTCATTGTCAGCCTTTACTTTTATTTTTTAAAAATCATCCCAGGATATTCAATCCCCATCCACGTTCTTTGTCTTTGTATACTCCTTCTAACTGCACTAACAGTGGCAGTATTTAGGAGTTACAAGTATCATCTTCCTATATGTGAATATAAACAGTCTAACCTTATCAAATCCCTCATGATTTCTCTTTCCTGTTTACCTTTTTATTCTTCTCTCCAGACCTGTATCTGAAAGCCAAATTTTCTATTTAGCTCTAATCTTTTTTATCAGGAATGATTGAAAACCCCCAGTTTTATTAAATGTCCATTCTCCCCTCCCTTCCCCCTGCCAAGGAGTATATTCAGTTTTGCTGGATAAGTGATTCTTGGTTGCAATCCTAGCTCCTTTGCTCTCTGGAATATCATATTCCAAGCCCTATGATCCTTTAATGTGGAAGATGCTAAATCTTGTGTTATCCTGACTGTGGCTCTACAATATTTAAATTGTTTCTGACTGCTTTCAATATTTTCTCCTTGACCTGAAATTCTGGAATTTGGGTATAATATTTTTGGGAGTTTTCATTTGGGGATCTCTTTCAGAAGGTTATTGGTAGATTCTTTCAATTTTGATTTTCATCCCTGGTTCTAGGATATTAGGGATGTTTTCCTGGATAATTTCTTGGAATATGATGTCTAGGCTTTTTTAATATCATCACTTCCAAGTACTCCAGTAATTCTTATATTATCTCTCCTGGATCGATTTTCCAGGTCAGTTGTTTTTCTGGTTAGATAGTTCACATTTTCTTCTTTTTTTCATTATTTTGATTTTGTTTTATTGTTTCTTGATGTCGCGTGGAGTCATTAGCTTTCACTTGCCCAATTCTAACTTTTAAGAAATTATTTTCTTCAGTGAGCTTTTGTACATCTTTTTCCATTTGGCCAATTCTACTTTTTAAGGAGTTCTTTTCATCAGTGAACTTTTGTGCCTCCTTTTACATTTGGTCCATTCTATGTGAACCTTATGAAAGTTTTGTTACCTAGTACAATCCCTTCAATTTATAGATGAGGAAAGTGATGTACACAGGGGAGTAACTTGTCAGATAGATAATAAGGGGAAAGGCTGGAATTCAAACTCAGGTTCTTTGGCTCTAAGTCTAACACTCTTTTCTATCATGTCATATCGCTGCTGGACCTCACGTGGAAATCTCTTCCCTACCCCTGGCTTTGGTATGATAGAGACCTTAGTTTTGGATGAGGTTTCTTTGAAAAGGAAATAGGCATATATATATATATATATATACATATGCATATATATGTATACATATATGTATATATGTGAGTATACATGCAAAAGGTTCACAGATATATACCAATATTTATTTGTATATACAAGTGTGTGTGTGTGTTGAAAAATAATCAAACAAAACATTTCTTTCGTGGATTACTATAGCCAAAGAATTCACCAAGATCCCAGCTTCTTGGTGATGAATCTTTGTATTTACAATAGCTAGGCTGATCTTTGGAAAGCCAACCTTAAAAATATTTACTGTCGGAAAAATGGGGGCCATTCTTTTCAATTCAAATAAAGATTTAAAAATGTCTTTTTAAATTTTTAATATTGTCTTAGCCACTTTTGTTGTATAATACACACACTTATACATACGTATATACATACACACACATGCACACTTATTAAGAGTGGGACCATAGTCTGCACTCAGGTTTTTATAAGCCAGGTTGGTAGCGGGGATGGGGAAGGAGGAAGAGATTGGCTATATTTAGACAAGTATGGAATTTCCGAGGCTCTGTTAGTGTAGAATTTCCGAGTCAGATGGTCTTGCGTTAGAAGGGCCACTTAAGATGATATTAGGTATGAGATTATTATGACAAATACACTTACAAATATGCTCTTGGGCTTTTCCCTTCATTTTAAAAAATGAAACACTGGAAGCAGTATTCACTTTTATTTTAATTTAATCAAGATCTTGTCCAGGACATACTTTTTAAGTGCTTGAGTTTATTTTATCATCTAAACAGTAGAAGTGAGTCTTGTCAGGACCAAATAGAACTTAGGACTCAGATTTTTGCCAGGGCCTGGTACGTTGGTGAATAAAGTCAGCTTAGGGGTTTGCTAGTATACTCAGTTAATAACAATAATAGAATACTAGAATAATAGAACACATACACACACATGCACACAGAGCAAGGTACCACAGTGGATAGAGTACCAGGTCTGGAGACAGGAAGACTTATCTTTCTGAGTTCAAATCTGGCCTGAGCTCTATGACTCTGGGCAAGTCACTTAACCCTGTTTGCCTCAGTTCCTCATGTGTTAAATGAGCTGGAGAAGGAAATGGCAAACCACTTCAGTAGTTTTGCCAAGAAAACTATCTATCTATCTATCCATCCATCTACCTATCTATCTATCTATCTATCTATCTATCTATCTATCTATTCATCCATACATCTATCTATCCAACCATCCATCATCCATCCATCCATCTATCTATCTATCTATCTATCTATCTATCTATCCATCCATACATCTATCTATCCAACCATCCATCATCCATCTATCTATCTATCCATCCATACATCTATCTATCCATCCATCCATCATCCATCATCTATCTATCTATCTATCTATCTATCTATCTATCTATCTATCCATCCACCCATACATCTATCTATCTATCCAACCATCCATCATCCATCCATCTATCTATCTATCTATCTATCTATCCATACATACATCTATCTATCTATCTATCCAACCATCCATCATCTATCTATCTATCTATCTATCTATCTATCTATCTATCTATCTCCTTAAGGTTTTCAAAGAGCTTTATAAATATTATCTCATTTTATGCTTATGACAATCCCAGGAGGTAGGTGCTATTATTATTCTGATTTTACAGGTGAGGTAACTGGGACAGATAACAGTTAACTGACTTGCCTATGGTCACGTGGCTACTGAGTGTCTGAAGCTGCATTTGAACTTAGGTCTCTGATTCTAGGCCCATCATTGTAGGCACTGTACCATCTAGCTTCCCGTAATCTGAAGTTCTAGGCTTGGCAACAACAGGTTTTCAGCGTCTCAAGGGTAAGGGCCACATTTTCTGCATTGTGTGAGGATGCCCACCACATGGTATAAACAAGAAACAGATCACTATGGGATGTAAAAGCCATGTCAGAAGGTCTTTTCAAGAAAAAAATTCTACCTCCACCAAGTACTCACTATATTGGTTAGTGTAAGGGTTTGGAGGTGGATGATCTGGGGTTGAATGTTAGCTTTGTTACTTTCCAATGAGTCACATACCTTCTCTGAACTTTCTTCATCTGCAAAATGGAGGGTTTTTGAGAACAGGTAGGGTTGGATTAGAAGATAATCCATTAGGTCCCTTCTTGCTCTAAATCCTATAATGCCCCTTTGAGCTTCAGTTTCTTCATTGGCAAAAGAAACAACAATACCTGTACTCCTTGTCCACAGGGTGATTATGGTAAAGAAGTGGGTAATCAGTAGGTTATGATGGGTGATAAAAGCTAATCAGCCAAGCAGCAGGGAAGGGAAACCAGTCATCCAACAAAAGGAGCGTTTTCTTCCTGGCACCAGTAAAGGGCAGTTATAACTGGTATTTGAATGGAAGACCTGTATTCAAGAAAGTTTCCATTCCTGCACATTAAAATAATTCAACCGGAAAATAACATCTAATATATGTATTTGGGAACGTTGACATTTGGGAAGCTTTATGGAAAGTTTTGGAAATATTTAAGGTGGAGACCTAAGAAAATTCATGAGTAGGAATTAAGAATTACTTGGCAACCTGCTGGTTTCACATCCTGTGCCCTGAGTAATTGTGGCAGAGATGCAAAGTGTTCAGGCTCAACCATGTGCTTTTGTGTTCCTTGTTGCTAGGTACGTCCACCCAGCACATTTCTTCTCATTTGGCCCTTTTGTGTTTTGAAGAATGGTTGATGTACCCAGTGCCCAGAACTTAGGAACTCAACACACTTATGTAATCTGGTGTTTTTCATGCGTGTTCAAAACACAACTTGAAGATTGTGTCTACTTTGGGGCTTTCTTGTAGAGGGAGGGTGGTGATAAGCTGGAGCCTATGTAGAGGAAGGGGCAGAGTGAGAAAATGAGAAACCGGTCCAAGATGGTACAGTGGGTAGAGAACTGGGTATCTAGCCTCAGACATTTATTAGCTGTGTGACCCTGGGTCAATCATTTAACTTCTGTTTCCTCAACTGTAAAATGGGGATGATAATAATAGTACCTACCTCCCAGGGTTGTCACGAAGCTTAAATCAGTACTTTCTTGCGCCTGGCACATAGTAGGCTCTATATAAATGTTAGCTATTATTATTATTGTTAGCTCCTACATCGCTTCCTCCAATTTGACTATTTTTGTTCCAAAACACCTGTGTTCAAAATCTGGGAGATTCTTCTCTCTCAACATTATTATCAGACACCGAGTCTCGCTGATTCCATCTCTGCACTATCTCTCTTTATCTCACTGCCAACAGCCTCGTAATGGCCCTCTTCGCCATCTACCTGAACCATTTCAATACTGACCAAGTCCCTCTTTCAATCTAATCATCGTGTCTGTACCAGAATAATCCTTTGTATCAACAATCTGGTCGTGTCATTCCCCTGCTCAAAATCTTTAGTGGCTCCCTCTTGCCTAGGGAAGTAATGATGAAACTCCTTTGCCTGGCATTCAGGACTTTCCATTATTTATTTTTGCCCTACTTGACAAGCCTTATCTTATCTTATAACGGTGGTTCCGAAGGCCTGCACAGGGATCCACAATAGCATGGTCTCAGGTCCCTGCTACATTCTTAAAAAATATTGAGGGGGACACCTCAAAGAGTTTTAGTTTATGCAGGTTGTATCTACTAATATTTACCATATTAGAGACCAAAATGTCTAAATATTATTGCAAAAATATTTTTGACCTCACAGGTCCCTCCACCCCCAAAAAGGGTCTCAGGTATGCCCAAGGGTCTGCAGGCTACACACTGAGAACTGCTGTCTTACGCTATTCTCCTCAACGAACTTTACACTTCAGTCAAACTTACCTTCTCCTTGTCTGTGAGATCACCCCATGCTCCTCTCCCACCTCCATGTTTTTGCTCATGCCTTTTTGATGCTTAGAATGTCCTCTTTGCTTGTTTGAATTCTTATTTTTCCTTGAAAAGTAACTAATATGTGGCCTTCTCCATGAAATCATCCCCAATTGGTAACCACTTTTATTCTTTCCAATGGGGGAGTTCTTTCCAGAACCTGTATTTTGGGGAAGGGCCCCATCCCAGTCATCCCTCATTCTCAGGGATGCCCATCTTTTCAGCTCCCATTTATGTGTTGTTTTCTCCTGTTAGACTATAAGCTTCTTGAAGGCCTCGACTATCTTTCTTTTTGCTTGAATTCTCAACCCCAGCACTTAGCACAGTGCCTGGCATGTAGTAAGTGCTTAATAAATGATTGCTGAATGACTGACTTGAACCTGAAGTAGTACAGTGTTTTATAACACTAGAGGCATATAGGTGTCTCAGTAGATAGATTTCCTGGGGTTGGAGTTAGGACAACCTGAGTTCAAATCCAGAATCAGACACTGTTTAGCTGTGTGACCCTGGGGAAGTCATTTAACCTCTGGCATATTCAAAGTAAAACAGAGATAATAATAGCACCTACCTCATGACATTGATGTAAGGATCAAATGAGATAATATTTATAAAGCACTTAGAGCAGCATCTGGCATGTAGGGGGTTCTATACAAATGCTTATTCCCTCCCTTCTCCATTTAGCATGTAATATGGTGTATTACAGTTATCCATGTTTGAATCATCCATCTATCAGATTATAAACTCCAACTAGGTCAGGTACTGTGTCTTATTTATACTTTGTGTCTTTCTCTAGTACCTAGCTTTGTACACAGTAGGTATTTAATAAAATTTTGCCAAATGAATAAAATGTTGAACCTGAGTATGGAATGACTTCATGGAGACAGAGTGAGACATTATCATTGCTTTCGAATAGGTGAAGGGCTGTTGTGATGAAGAGGATTGAATTTATTCTGTTTGGCCCTGGGGGGCAGAATTAGAACCAATGGGTGGAAGTTACAAGGAGGCAGAATTTGGCTCAGTATGAAGAAAAACTTTCTGTCAAGCATCACTGAGTATTGGAAAGGGCAGGAAAGAGAAGAGCCTCTGGGCTAAACACTAATTCATTTTGTGGCTTTGGGCGATCCAGATAACTTCTCTGAGCCTCAGTTTTCTCATCTATAAAATGAGGATTATAGCATCTGTTCTACATACCTCACAGGGCTCATGAGCTGCTCAAGTGAGAGTTTTTAATTTTAAAATTTTATTTTCCAGTTCCAAATTCTCTCTCTCCCTCCCTCTATCCCTTCCCCTACTCTTTGAGATGGTAATAAATATGCTATCAATTACACATATGAAGTCATGTAAAACATGTTTCTGTATTAGCATGTTCTGAAAAAAAAAAGAAAAAAGAAAGGAAAACATTTGTTTTAATCTGCATTCTAAATCCATCAGTTCTCAATCTGAGGGTGCATAGCATTTTTCATCATAAATCCTTTGGAGCTATGGCAAATCATTATATTTATTAGTGTTGCTAAGTCTTTCATAGTTGATTATCTTTATGATATTACTGTTACTATGTACAATGCTCCTTTGGTTCTGCTCACTTAACTTTGCATCGGCTCATATATGTCTTCCCAGGTTTTTTCTGAAACCATCCTCTTTATCAGGTATTACAACACAATGCTATTCCATTGCATTCATATACCATAGCTTGTTTAGCCATTCCCCAATTGATGGGTATCACATCAATTTCCAATTCTTGGCTACCACAAAAAGAGCTACCATAAATATTTTTGTATGTATGGGTTCTTTTCCTTTTTTCTTTGATCTCCTTGGTGTATAGACCCAATAGTAGTATTGCTGAGCATACACAGGCACAGTGGATAGAACACTGGCCCTGGAGTCAGGAGGCATTGAGTACAAATTTGGCCTCAGACACTTACTGGCTGTGTGAACCTGGGCAAGTCACTTAACTCTGATTGCCTCCCCCCAAAAAGGGGTATGCACAGTTTTATAGCTATTTGGGCATAGTTCCAAATTGTTCTCCAGAAAGGTTAGACTAGTCATCAGTGTACCTATTTTCCCATATCCTTTCCATCATTTATCATTTTCCCTTTCTGTCACCTTAGCCAAGCTGATGGATATAAAGCGGTACCTCAGAGTTGTTTAAAGTTACATTTCTCCAAGTAATGGTGATAGTTTTGATTTCTTGCTCTGAAACCTGCTTGTTAATATTCTTTGACCATTTATTAATGACTATTTTTTATAAATTTGGCTCAGTTTTCTATTTTTTTTTGAGAAATGAGACTTTTATCAGAGAAACTTGTTGTAAAATACCCCCCTCCAGTTTCCTGCTTTTCTTCTAATTTTGGTTACTTTAGTTTTGTTTGTGCAAAACCTTTTTAATTTTATGTAAATAAAATTATCCATTTCCCCTCCCATGAACCATTCTATCTTTTGTTTGGTCGTCAACACTTCCCCTATCCAGAGTTCTGACAGGTAATTTCTTCCATGCTCCCCTAATCTGCTTATGATATCAACCTTTCTTCCAAGTTATGCACCCATATAGAGATTATCTTGGTATGTGGTGTGAGATGTTGGTCTATGCCCAGTTTCTGCCAGACTACTTTCTGGTTTTCCCAGTAGTGTTTGTCAAATAATACATTTTTCCCCCAATAGCTGGGATCTTGGGTTTATTAAGTATTAGGCTACTGTGCTCATTTGCTTCTGTATATTGTATTCCTAATCTATTTCATTGATCCATTTCACTATTTGTTACCTCACAATACTAGTGAGGTAAATAGTATCTAGGGAAGTGAGTGGAAAATGTATTTATTAATATAAATTTTGTGCTAGGCACTATGCTAAGCATTTTACAAGTGTTATCTCATTTAATAAAAATATTGAACACATGTAGTCAATGCAACTTGTGCCCCTCTAAATTCATGTCCTCCATAGTCTTTCTTTCCTAGTAGTTTCTTTCTAAAGCACAGAACACTTTAAAAATATGAATTATTTTGACAAATGCCAAAAATGGAAATTGCTTCCACATTAGATAATTAATTTAATGACAATGGGATTGGTGAAGGAGAGTCTGGACTTGTCAGGGAGGCTGCAAAGGATTTTCATGCTTCAGGTATTCCTGAAGTCTCCTTCACATCTAGGATTCTGAGAGAATAACATCTGAGAAAGAATTAATCCTCTTCTGACAACACCCCCTTTTTCAGTTATTCAATGCTCTAACCAGTACTATTGCAAAAATTAACTGTAATTTACAGTATAATTGAATTGAAATGAATGACTCCTGACTATTGCAAGTAGCATAGCCAAACAAACAGTGATATATTCCAAGTCAGTCAGACAAGGAAAAAGCTTTTTGTTTGTACCTGAATGTGAGAATTCATCTCTATTATTTATTAATTAGTTTATTAATTCAACAAACGACTGGACGAGCATGCTGGATTTTATAGCCAGCCCAAACAGTGAGAAGTTCTAAGCAATTGGTTTGACCAAGCATATATAAAAGGCAGCCAAAAGGGAGAAACAATGCTTCGTCTACCAGCTATGCCAAATATGGAAATGAATTTGGTGGGATGAATGGTATATAGAAATGACTTTGACTTTTAGCTCATTCTCCATAGGACTAGGGTGGTATAGGGGAGAATGTGCCCTCAGGTTTTGGGATTAGGGTTCTTGCTGTATCCCTTTGTAAAAGCTAACTGATGCTAATTGGTAAATGATACAGTACTAGGCACTGGTGGTTAATTAACATTGGGAAAAACATACTTGTACGGAAGCTCAATCTTATAAAATTAGAGCAGGGGTGGGGAAACTGCAGCCTTGAGGCCACATGTGGCTCTCTAGGTAGATTGGATTCAGTCAAAGGGCCTAGAGGGCCACATGTGACCTCGAGGCTGCAGGTTCCCCACCCCTGGATTAGAGAATGGCACCTCCAGCTCTCAGGGAGTACTCATAAAATCCTGACAGAGATATAGTCTGATTTAGGGATCTTGCTTGCCTGTGAGACAGGGAGTTGGGTTAAGGATCTGCAGTCTAAAAAGGTTAAATGTACATTTTTGGACCTGATTCTTCTTCTGTAAAGTGAGAGAATGAGGGGGTGGGACTGATTAGTAATAATAATAGCTAGCATTTATATAGCGCTTTAAGGTTTGTAAAAGCACTTTATGAAGATTATCTAATTTTAAACTCACAACAACCTTAGGAGATAGACACTATTATCTGCATTTTACAGATCAGAAAACTGAGGCACAGAGAAGTTAAATGACTTTCCCAAATTCTAGGATTACCTTGTGATACAGACGTACTGCTAAATCAATAGCTTTTGAGCCCCTACCAATAAATTTCCCTTTAACAGTCAGCCATTATAGACAATTTGCTCAGGGCAAAGGCATTTACTAAAATGCATATAAAATTAGTAGCTATGAAATATTACTGTTCCACTGTGAAACTCCAGGCATATTTTCTCATAAATACATCCAAAATCTATGAGAAGAGTGGGCACAGAGTACAATGCTAGTGAGGTAAATATTTAGGGAATGGAATGGAATATGCATTTATTAATACAAATTTTGTGCTAGGCACTGTGCTAAGCATTTTGCAAATATCTCATTTAATAAAATATTGAACACATATAGTTAAGGCAACTTGTGCCCATCTAAATTCACATCTTTAATAATCTTTCTTTCCTAGTAGGATCATCACAAAGCTCCTCCATTGGCACAGTGTCTCTGCTGTGTGGGTTGCTCAGCTGGGCTCTTAGAATTTGCTCCTCTATGAAGCTCAGCTCTAGGGCTAGTTGTCTCTTGAGTTCATAGCCAGCTCTCTTCTTCACTGCCAGAGTCCCTGCTTCTTGAAGCTACTTGAACACTGCTTCTCAGTGTCCATGACTGCATGGAGAATGTGTGTCTGTACCTTGTTAGATATGATATCTCCTACTGTTCAAATAGCTCTGCTTCAAATTGCCAAGGATGATAGTAAATGTTGGAGAGAAAAGTCCTCTCCCTCCTCCTCCTAATGTTCTTTCAAAGGCTGCCTTTAGCTTGGACAGGCTTGACCTGGTGAACTCAGCCTTTTAAGGTCACTCAAGGATATGGCCAATATTTAATGGGCAATGGGATTCTCTTTTTGATTGAATTAGATAAAGAGGCTTATGCTTTGTAAAGGGATCGGCACATTAACACTTCATCACCTGTAACTAGCTACTGGAGAGGGAAATTAATAGGTCAAGGATCAACTTTTTCTCTTATATTGAGATTATAGAATAATAGAATATCGGAGTCATAGAATTTTAAAATCACAGATTCTTAAAATAAAAAAATTTTGGAGTGAAAAGAGCACACAGTTCAGCCCATCGCTCGATGCATGAATCCTTCTGCAACATCTCTGACAAGTGGTCATCCAGTCATCACTTGACCACTTCCGTTGGAGGAGAGATGATAATCTTATGAGACATTTGTTTTGCTGCTAGCCAACTTTAATTACAGAATCACATGGAATCCCATGATCTCAGAGTTGGAAGAGTCCTTACGGATTATCTAGTCCACACCATATCTGTAAAGCCATTTCCTATTCTATGTAACTAAGTGATTATTCTACTTATATCTGAAGATTTCCAGTGATGGGCAATTCCCTTCTTCTTGAGGTACCCCTTTCTTCTGAGGAACAGTGCTGAACCGTTAGAATATTTTTTCTTACATGGAACCACAAATTTCTCATCTACAGCTTCTCCACGCTATTCTTAGTTCTGTCCTTTGAAGCCAAGAAGAATGTCTAATCCTTCTTCCATGACAATCCTTAAAATACTTAAGATAGTTATCATGTCTCCCCTAATTCTTCTCTTATTTTTCAATCAGTCCTTATATGGTACAGTTGCTCTATTCCCTATGCTCTCATGTCTATCGTTAAGCATCCTAAAATGTGACACCCAGAATTGAATGTAACTGTTGTGATGTGAGCAGGGTAGAATATAGCACAACTTTCATGACCCTTGTTCTGGGTACAATTCCTCAATTAATACAGACTAAGACTGTATTTGATTTATTGGTTGCCACATCACATTGATTCATCTTGAGCTTGGAGTCTACTGTAACCTATAGATCTTTTTCACAAAGATTGCTATATAGCCATACTTCCTCATCCCATATTTGTACAGTTTTTATCCTGAGTGGAGTATTTTAAGTTTATATTTATATTAGTTAAGTTTTATCATATTATTTTTAGTCTACATCTCTTCTGTAAAGATAAATTTAATAAATTAGGAAGTTCTTCATTATATTGAACCAAAACCTGCCTCTCTGTAACTTCTATCTAGCTTGGCTATCTGTGGTCACATAGATGAAGTCTAATCTTTATTACATGTGGAAACCAGATATCTGAAGACAGTGTCATACCTCTCTTGTTCTCTGATCACCCCCCCCCCCAGTAGTCCCCATTTTCTTTTTAGGCTAAGATAAAGTGGTAGAAGAAGATTGCTGTACTAATACGAAAATATCTTTGCAATTTTCTTTTCCTATCTTTCTGATTACTCTTCTTTCTCTTTTGTTGGCTCCTTTCCCCCTTCCCTTAAATATTAATATAAGCATAAATATTAATTATACCCTGCCATGTCCAGAAGCATATCTATGGAAATGTGGAACTTTGAAAGTGGCTCTTAGTAGGTTGGTGAGACTTTCCAGAATTCCCTGGATTTGAAGGGTCTATGACTTGACCTAGGACAGAATGCCCAGGTAATATCGAAGGTGAACAAATTTGTGGGAAAGTGGTGGCCACAGGTAGGCTACTATGGGTACCTATAAGAGGATCCATGCTGGGACTGGTGGTGAGGTCAGAGAAAATTGCCCTCTGGTGCAGTTTGCTGAGGTTTGGGCCTGATGAGTCATGGAGTTCTAATGTAAATCAATATGAGGAAAGGATAGAATAATTGTAAGCAGGTAGAACTGTCAGGCTGAAAGACCTATGAAGGATATCATCCTGGCTAACGATTACTTCCCAGCAGTCCCCCAGGGAGAAGCAGAGACTCCTGCTGAGAAATATAAAATACCCAAGAGTCATGATAACATGAATAGAAGTGCTTCGGAGAGACCTTGGAGCAGGTGTAGACATTCTGTAACTGGTTTGGTATGCTAAACATGTGATTATGTGAGAAATAATTCATTTGGACTCCTACTCTGTTCCAATCAGATTGATATATTACACAAATCATATAGGGATAGGTAGGTTCTTATAGTGGACCTCAAACTTGTAATGTTTGTAAAGTGATGTAAAGTAATGTTCACTACTTGTTTACCAAGTTATGAGGCTCACTTGCACAACCGAAAGCATTCTGACAAAGATAGCTTCCTTCTGTTTTGCTCAAATTCCATTTTCAAACTGAGTATGGGTGGGATGCCTTGATTCTTTGGAAAGTCCCCCAATTTATTTTTGTACCTCTGGACCATTCTCTCTTGTCCAACATGAGCAACCATCTCATGAGGTCAATGAAGATGCCCCACGCTTTGCCCAACCTGTGAATCCCCCCACCACTGCTGATATGCCATTTTTGGCCCTTAAGAGCAGTGTCTATCAACCAATGAGATTCTGCATTTCACCATGCCTCTTTTGCATATTTGGGTAACAAACCCTATGAAAACAAGGTACTGGAAGAAGGGGCATCTCAGATCGTGAGGAAGATCTGAGGTCCACTTCATCAGAGGGGACCATGGACCCTTTAATAAAGTGCCATTGGCTCAGAGTTCTGCCTCAGTCTTTTTTATTGTAGGCTGAACAATTTTAATCCTCACATTAATGGCACCCCAAGATGGGACTGTGATGTGTGGATCTCAACCTCTTTAGGCCAGCCCCTGCAAGGGACCCAAAAAGGAAATGCACATCAGGTTGAATTTTTGCCAATGGCTCCCCCATGGACACTGGCCCTGGGGGTTGGATTCCCCTCACCGTCTGCACTGAAATTCTCTGAGCCGGAGGCAAATCTCTTCGAGATTGGTGAGTGTACGTGGATTTACCCTAAATTCATTTTTTTTAAAGAAGGGATCACCATTGGCCTAAGAGGGACTGCTTAAATTTGTGACTAATCTAAATTTATGAGCTTTGGAGCACTCCAATTCAATTTTTATAAAAATTATATGACCATAATTCTAAGTGGTATACATAGGCTACTGTTCCCCCTCTCCATTTTCTTTTACTTCCCTTTCGTTAAGACCAGGGAGATTCAGAATTGCTATTTCCTCATTTTCAGCCAGCTAGCCACTTGGCTAATTTTAAGATTTCCTGTTGGCAGGGTTAAAATAAGGTTTTTTGTCTCTAAATGATTTTATGAAGGATTAATTAAATCATTCTTTTCATTAGTAGAGAAATCTCTTCAACTTGTTGGGGGAAAACTTTTGGTGGCTCACAACAGGTGAGGAACCCATCTAGAGGACCCTATGACCAGTACCTGGATGGATAGAGCTTGGGGGAATGATTCCCCACTGAGTGCTCTGATACCACCTTGAGGGAGCAAGAATTCAAGCTAGACCTGACAACCTTGGGGGAGAGATTCCTCACCTCAACGAGACTGCCCTGGAAAAAATCCCAACTTCTTCTGACCTGAGAAGAATGCCCATTTTAATTTTACAGAGATGGGGAAAGGAGAAGGCTCCCTTTCATTTAGAAAGGTTACTATCACTTATATTTGCTTAGGATTAAGTCAGCTGCTGACAATCAGAACTAAATTTTTTGGGAAGTTTTAAAGGAAAGTAGGTATAAATTTTGTTGAATATTCACTTATAAAGGACCTTTATGTACTAGTTGACTGGTCTTAGGACTCTAGAGGTTAAGCCCAGAAATCAAGAATTGGAAGTTTTGGCGAATTTACCAAAATGAATCTCTGAACACAGTGTTCACTGTAGGAAAAGGATTTTCATAATGGTAGAACTCCGGTAGATAGAAGATGGCTTTCTGCAATCCATTATTGAAGACGGGCCCTCTCTAGTGTCTTCACTGGGGAACTTCTCAGAGAGAATAAGCCAAAGTGCAGGTACCTCTGGAATGTAGTCCAATTTTCTCAGGAGAAGTTCCTGTGAAGAGTGCCACTTTTGGTTGGGGACACTCCCAGATGAGATGGGGGTCAGGCATAAAAGGAGAAATGTATCCTACAGGTTCCTTATTGGGACAAGGGTGGACTCCCTGTCTGGGGATGACCAAAGAAAGAACTATTAAGCTGTGTTAAAGTTTAGTTTGAGAATGCCAATAGGGGCTTGTTTTGGTCAAAGCAGGGAACTTCTGATTACTTGGAAAGTTACAGAATTTTATTATACAATTTCCCCAAATCAGCTCAGAACAAATGAAGCAATGATGTTGCTAAATTCTTCATCATTCTCAATTTTTCTTCCTGTGATTATATTTCAGCAAAAAGGCTAGAGGAATGGAACTCTAATCAGTTCTTCTATCTATCAGGGCCTTGTTCTAAATACAAAGTGCACCTTAAATGGGTGAACCCAGTTGGCAAATTAGACTAAAGCAATTTTATATTGCTATTAAATTACATTTTTATAAGATTCTAAAAGCATTAACGTAATTAGGAAGAGGAAGAATTATCTTAGGCTGACAACAGGACCCCAGCCACAAGATGGTCATGAGTTCTATACTTATTAGAGGAGACAGGTAAGATCTTGAATTCAAAATCTTTTAGAGAAAATACTTCTTAAGTTCTTAGAAGTTCAGGCCTGATTTAATGTTGTGCCTTGTTATACGTTCTACGTATGTCTGTTTGGTAAATGATGAAACTAAATTTAGGAATAGTAGGTTCCTTACTTCAGATAGAAAGGGACTTTATACAATAAGCCAAATCTTTAAGAGAATCAGAAATGAGTGTCTATTTGCATTATGCTATTCATGCTTTGTGCTAATTTATAGACAACAGGTATTTTACCTCTGTCTTTATTTTTGGTGCTATTAACCAAAAGAAATAGGCCATTAAAAACTTTCCAAAAAGGCTTAAAAGAGGCCAAATCTCTTTTTTCTCTTTCCAATGCTGGCCATGTTGGAGATTTCTGAGATGAAAGACAGATATAGAAATTAAGTGAAAACTAAGATACAAAAAAGATTGGAAAACAAATTTGAGAGAAAGCAATAATTAAATTTCTCTCTTTTCTAAAATTATAACTTGACTGTCTTTATAAAGTATTTTGATAGTTTATGCCATACTATCAAACTCTGCAGAGTTTAATGCAAACAAGGTCAGTTATTCCCCAAAAGGGACCTTTTTAATGACTAGCAATTTATTTAAAGCTGAAGTTTGCATTTTAAGAACTGTCTTATCAGTCATGAGATGTGTTCAGAGGAGATTCCGTGAGATAGGAATTCAGGGCAGTATTAAAATAAGAAAAACTTAGGGAATAGTATAGAAGAAATTAGATTAAAACTCTTGTGAGCTTAAATAATTCTACAATCCAGAATTTAAAAAGGAAACACATTTGCTAAGCATGAAGTTTCAGTTTTGGGGTATCAATCTCTGAAATTGGTTTTAATTTTGGTGTAGAGAATAAAGATATACTTAAAAACCGCACTTAAAGTTGGGATACTTTTACATAGGAAGGAATCTCTATTATTAGAAAGCAGAACAAGGAAATCTTACATCATCTTCAGAAAAGAATGGAGTTCATTTACCCTTCTGTTGTTTACTGCTTTTAAATAACCTGAGAGTACCAAGCAAGTCCTCATTGGGACTCCTGATTGAAGGTGAACCCCAAAGTGCTCCCAGAAAAAGAAAGCTTCTTTTGAAATCAGAAAGCAGCTGAAGATAAGTGAAGTTTAATGATACTATTGCAATTTAAGTCAATTGTTTATGTAAATTAAAACACAGTAAAACTTATGTTGAAATTAATTGGTTAGTAAAAATAACTTTAAATTGTATAAATAAAGCTTTAGTAAGTTAGGGAATCATTGAGGATAGAATTAAACAGGTATATATATATATATATATACATACATATGACAGATATAGAAATAAATGAAGTATATGTATTACTAATAGAGGGTGCTCAGATTAGAAAAGATCAAATTAAAATAAGCATTTGGCTTATGAAAGTATAAAATACTGAATTTTTGAGAGGGAAAGCAGATCTTGAAAATCATTTAAAAAACAAAATAAATGGACTTAATTTTGAATGATTTGAGAGAAAATAGAGAAAAAGTTACACCCTGAGCCCTTCAGAAAATAGTTTTCCAGTATCGCAATTCCTGCTACATTCCTATGCCATAGTTGGGCTTTGGCTGATTCCCTTGGGCATTGCCAAAATAACTGGATGAATGCCTTTCCAGGATAAAAGAGATAAAAGAGAAGGAAACAGATGGTTTCTCCTCCAAAGTCATCCCGCTTACTGAAACCTGTGACACTCTAAAATGAGAAACTTGTTGTGCTAAGTGGGTGGTTTTGGGGGTCTATTTGCCTATCACTGATAAAAATTATTTGAAATATAACCAATTCTAATTGCCCAAAAAACCCTTAAAGAAATTGGTATGAATTGTACATTTCTAACCACTAAAGAACCAAAAAGGGGTTTACTAGAGGGAAGTAAGTAAACCAAAAAGGGGTTTACTAGAGGGAAGTAAGTAGAAGGAAGAAAGAAAGAGTAGTGTTGTATGAGGAAATTAGAAAAGTTAAGAATGAGTTGAGGGTAAAGAAAGTGGGTCTGTTTGCACTGACATAGTGTAAAGTCAGGGTTTGAAAGTAAAGGGTTTTGTAATTTTGAAGAAGAGATTTCAGAGAGGGTCTTAATGCCACTGAAATAAAAAAAATGATTTAGGAATATTTTTAAAGCAATGGCCCTCTGATATTTGCTGCATGTCTGCTTTCCCCAATCAATATAAAACTACAAAATATGTTTCATAAAATGCATGTTAATTGATTGATAAAGAATTGCTAAGCCAGAGATTGCTCTGGTTTAAATAGTTACGCTAAGGGATTAGTAATTTAGAAAATTTAAAGGAATCGATTTGGCTCTTTGGATAACTCAAAGAAACAAAGAAAAAGTAATGGGAAGTTGGGAGTGTCACTATGATTTTTTTTTAAATATAAGCCAACTAAAATAATGGAACCTCAAACAAAATGAAGTTTAGTTATTGCCACTGGTCATTATAAATTAAAATTTATTGAGTTGAAAATATTGTAATGGTAGTAAATTAGAGAATCTAATCCATCCTTGTATGTACAAAGGAGATGATAAATATTTACACATATCTTCCAGGGTTGTTGGGAGAAACATATAGTTATGAAGTGCTTAACACAATGCTTGTGTAAAAAATGAGCACTATAGTGTTCTGACTCTGTAGGAGTACAATTAAACAAAATGCTATCTCATTTATAAGGCACTTTTTCTAATTGGCATGGAATGTTAACAAAATTGGGGAATGAGAGACTAAATATTTCCAGACACAGAAAAGGCCTGGCGTGTGGTAGGCACTGCGTAAACTACTATGATTAGCATGAAAATGCCAGCGGTAATAAGGCAAATGACTTTCTATGGATTGATAAGTTTGAAAGGCATTTAACTAAATTATTATCACCTGATTAGTGACGTTCTAAATACAAGAAGGTTAAGAGAAGCTGTTAAAGCAAGTTTCTTCCTCTTTACAATCTGAATACTATTACATTATAAATATATCTATTACATGATTATTAGAGTATATATACATAAATATATTTAAAACTAGAAAATGACAATAACATTAGTAGTAGTAGTAAATGACTTACTGTTGGGAGAAAAACATGGTAAAGTCCTTTTAGAATATCTTTGTCTGTGAGGTTCCTTGGGATGAGGCCCGCGGACAGGCTACTATGAAACTCTGCAGCACGATGTTTGAGGAACTAAGCCTCTCCTACCAAAAGGGTAGAAATGAAACTTTTTGATAACAAGTGGGTATCATTTGGCATCATTTGGAACTCATGTAATTACATCTTTCAATGCTGTTATTTTGGACCAACTATTGACTGTATATGAACTTACGGTGAAAAAGTAGAAGCAGCGATATAAGGCTAACCAGCCTCTTAGGTCTGGGTGACTGGGATGGGTCATAGGTCACTCATAGCCACTCCCTCCCAAGCATACTTTTTTAATTCATAAGGGAGTATCAGTGTGGCACACAAGGGATAATAGATTTAATTAAGCAAGAGTGGGTTATTCCAGACACCACCCTGGTGGTAAGTTGCATGACAGCTGCTTGTGTAACTTGTGTAGTTTTTGATCAGCTTGCCTTTCAAGTCACATCCACTGGTGATCATCTAACTTGCACCCCAATTTGAGCACTTACAGAAAAAAGATTATTATTGTGCACAAGTCAGTCTTTAACCAAGGTTAAACTATTCCAGGGGTGGGAAACCTGCGACCTCGAGGCTGCATGTGGCTCTCTAGGTCCTTGGGTGTAGTGCTTGGACTGCAGCATAAATACAATATTAAATCTTTATTCGATAGGTTAATATTAGAGCACATCTGAGCTATTATAACGAGATACATGTATAAGCTTTGAGCTAGTTAGCCCAAAATTTTAGTCCTTCCTAAAATTAATATGAAGATAATTGGGGTTTGTTATAGTTTATAGGACCAAATTTTTGTTCTATTAATTATTAAGCCTAAAACAGAAATATCTTCAGTTTTGGTTTTTAAAAAAAGAATGATAGAATATCTTGCATTACCTAAATGAGAAAAGGCAATTTTATTTGGGTTTATTATTACCACCTTAATGTTTAGTATGTCTTGAAAGGCAAACATATTTTATTCTAAATAACTTATTCTATCTGCACTGTCTTCAAATTGACTATTCCATGCATTTATACATTCCATCCCAGAACTTTTTTCTGACAATTGCATTTATTTTGGCAACTTTTAAATGAATTTGTGTATCGGGGTCATCATTATAAAAAAGTGTTCTGTTAGTAATTTCCTAGCAAAATCTCACTCTGCTAGGGGAGGGATGAGAAGCTAAAAGAAAAAGGTAGAAAAAAAATAGCTAGAGTGATAATTTTTCAGTTGTTTTAATAAATAATTTAACAAGTTTAGGTAATTATATATGCCAAATATAAAATTTTAGTTTAGAATTTTTAAAATTTTCAGTTCTTCTTTGAATATACCAACCTAAAAACGTGAATTCTCTGGTCTAGTGATGTTCATATTAGTACTATTAAGGTTTGAGCTAGGTCTCACTACCTGACCTTATTACTGTCATAGAAAGCTAGAATTGTGTTAAAATATATTTTTTTCAGAGATTTTTAATGGAGAACCCCTGGGGTCTCGGCAAGGGGCCTGAACTAGAGAAGCAAATCTGCTAGAAGCTGCTCTGAAGCCCCACTCATTCCAGTGTTCCTAAGAGGAGAGATCTCTAGAGGATCACAGGATTGCATCAGAGGATGTTTCAGAGACTGGACAACTCTATGAGATGGGACGAGTAAGCACAACACCATTGTCATTGTCCTCCTCCTCCTCCTCCTCCTTCTCCTCCTCCTCCTCCTCTCCACAAATGATCCACCTGTTCCTGAGCCTGCAGTGACTGGAACCTTGAATTCTCCTTTTCACTCTCCTACTTTGGCTTTTGCTTCACCACTGACAGCAATGACTGATAATTCTTTTGTTTAAGGAGTTTGATCTATTCCTTCTTTTCTCCACTCCCTGTGCTACAGCCATCTAGATCTGTTTGTGTTGTCTGCAGGGATGTTGCCTTTCATCACCATAATAGGGTGTCTGTTTGTCAGAATTATTCAAATGGTTTTCATAAACTTGAAAAATGTCCAGAACCTGTATATAGGGCAGATGATGCTTGCTTTGCTGTGCTTGAACAAATGCCCTGTGGTGCCTGATCTACAAATCTTGTAGAACATATTTTACTAGGAGGTACCTGTCCCTCATGGTTCTTGGTCAGCGAGAGAGTCACCTCAGACATTTATTCTATAATTAGTATATGAGTCAATGTTTAATCAAATGGAACATAATTACTATAAGTTGTGCATGTGTGCCTCTTCTCTAATGTCACCTTTGCGTCTCAGTAAGGGGACTTCCCCCGTTCTGGTTTTGCGTAGCCCGTGGAGGATTGCCCTCAATGCAGTTGGACAGTAATGATCCAGAGAAAGACTGGGGTCCTTTTGTGGATCGAAGGAGAGGAATGTGAGAAGTAATTCATTTGGACCCCTACTTTATTCTAATCAGTTCGATGTATTAATATATATCTAATTTATAATATATGATATATTAATATATAATATTGATATATTATATAAATCATATAGGGATAGAAAGTTTCTTATAGTGGGCCTCAAACTTCAAAGCAATGTTCATTGCTTGTTTACCAAGTTATGAAGCTTACTTGCACAACCACAAGTATGCTGACAAAGACATCTCCATCCTGTTTTGCTTAAATTTCATGTCCAAACCCAGAGTGAGTGGGATGCCTTGATGCTTTGGAAAGTCCCACGTTTTACTTTTTGTACCTCTGGACCATTGTCTCTTGTCCAACGTGAACAGGCGACTATCTTAGTCAATGGAGATTCCCCATGCTTCGCCCAAACTGTGACACTGCCCACCCCCTTCCCTTCACTGCTATGTCATTTTTGGCCCTCAGGAGCAAGGTCTATCAACTAATGAGACTCTGTATTTCACCATGCCTCTTCTGCAATATTTGGGTATCAAACCCTATAAAAACAAGGTCCTGGAAGAGGGGGCATCTAAGATCATGAGGAAGATCTGAGGTCCACTTCATTAGAGGGAACCATGGACCCTTTAATAAAGTACCATTGACTCAGAGTTCTGCCTCAGTCGCTTTTATTGTAGGTCAGATGATTTTAATCCCCACAATTAGTCTTTCTGATTGGCTGCATAGTTGGAAACAAATAGCCTTAGCTAGCAAACTAGAAATCAAATCAACAGTACTTACAAAGCACCTACTACGTGCCAGGCACTATGCTAAGTGCTAGGAATAAGAAGAAAAGAAAAGAAAAGAAAGTCCCTGTTCTCAAGGAATTCGTAGCCTAGTGGGGGAAGCAACATGCAAACAAGGTAGGAGCAGGATAAATTAAAGGTCATCTCAGAGGGAAGGCACTAGCATTAAGGGAGAGTGGAGAAAGAGAATCTTGCAGGAGGTTTGACTTTAGCTGAGAGTTGAAGGAAGCCAAAGAAAGCAGGAGGCAGACATGAGGAGAGAGAGCATTCCAGATATAGAGAACAGCCAGAGAAAATGCTTTGAGTCAGGAATTGCAGCGTCTTGTTCAAGGACAGCCAGGAGGCCAATGTCATTGGATCATTGCATATGAGGAGGGGAGTCGGTATAAGAAGATTGGAAAGGTAGGAAGGGGTCAGGTTATGAAGGGCTTTGAATGTCAAACAGAGGATTTTATAGTTGCTCTTGGAGGTAATGGGGATTTTGAATACAGTGTAACCAAGCTCACTGTCCCGAAGGTTTCTAAGCTGCAGGTCAGAAGCAATAAATTAGAAAGGGTGAGAAATTCCTACAATGAGGCAAATAGCAGTGAGAAGTGATAGCTGACCGTCAGATGTCGATGAAAGGGCAGCAAACATATCAAGCAAGTACACGTATATTGATGTATACCTTAATTACCCCTGTACAACGACACCAATGATGTTGACCCTGCGTCATAAAGAAGCTACAGCCTATTCACCATGCATTGTGCAAGAAAACAGAGATGTGTATTGTAGAACGAGCTCTACTGAAAATGATTAAAATGAGAACGACGCATTTGGCTATTAAAGGGTTAAGTTCCATTTGTTTGGAAACTTCATTTTTGTGGAAGACGTTATTTCCTGATGACACTAGGTAGTTAATGAATCAATCAGAAGGAACCTCAGGCTTCCTGCACAAATGCTATGCTTCTGAGGTTGAGTACTAATAGAATTCTAGAAATTCAGACCTCAGAAATCTATGCATAAGTAAATCCTTTCTATAGAGTCCCCAGTGAGTAACCATCCAACCTCCACTTGAACACTTCCGGTGAAGGGGGCATGGCTTATCATCTCCTAAGGTAGCTCATTCTATGGATGGACAGCTCGTAGTTGTTAAGTTCTTTCTTATGAACCAAAATTGGCCTTCTAGTAACTTTTACTCACTGTTTGTCTCCTACCCTTGGGGCCTAATCCTTCTGTATGACAATTAGTGATCATTAAATAATTGACTAATAGGGTAAGATCATAGACATAGAGAGGATTCGATCCAATACCCTCACTTTATAAATGAGGAGACCGAGACCCTAAGAGACGAAATAACGCTGGGAGATGGTGTAATAGAAAGAGCATTGGACTCGGAGTCAGAAGATCTAGTTTAAATCCCAACTCTCATCCTAGCTTTGCGAACATGGGGCAAGTCAGTTTCCTCTAAGCCTCATGTTAAAAATGGGTGTAATGATAGCTTTACTGAAAGGACTTTATAAACCTTCAGTTGCTATAGAAACGTGAGTGGATTTTATTACTGTTCTAAGCAGTATGATATGTTCCCTGCATTTCTAATTACTGCAAGATCTATTGGGCAGGGCAGACAATCATAGGCAGCCAGAAGAGGTGGAGACTAGCTGGAAGACTCTCCTAAACAGATGCCACTGGGCTCCTCCTGGCCAAGTGACTTTCGCTTTCCACCTGATGAGATTTACAAAAAGCTGTGCAGAGGAACTCACAAGTAAAAGGAGGCAGTGAGCCAGGTGGGGATGAGTGAGGAAACAGCAAATATTAGGAAAGAGTCCAGTGAGAACAGTGAGATCCCTCGGCTGGCCAGTGACTTGTCCCTGCTGGGTTTGCATCATTTCTGGGATTAATTTTGTTTGCGTGAGTTGAATTCAAACAAGTCGAGGGAAACTGTGTTTGTTCTTCTTCAGCTGGGAATAATCTGGTTACCATTTCTCCCTTGCTGTAGCTCATGAAACCCTTTGCTCATAACAGCCCTGTGAGGAAGGTAGTAGACATTCCAGGGAAGTAAAAGTGAAAACTGTTATAATTACAATGATGATAATAGCCAGCATTTAATGCATCACTTTAAGGCTTGCAAAGTGTTTTCTAAGTGCAATTTCATTTGGTCCTTGCAACAACCCTGGGAGATAGTTGTGATTATTATCGCCCCCATTTTACAGAAGAGGAAACTGAGACAGTCACAGGTTAAGTGACTTACTCAGGGTCACACAGCTAAGAAGTATCTGAAGCTGGATTTGAACTCACGTCTTCCCAACACCAGGCCTGATGCTTTATCCATTGCACATCTAGCTGCCTACGTATGATCAAAGGACCATAGATTTGGAGTTGAAAGGCAATTGAGGGGAGATCAACTACAACCACCTCCTCTTTTAAAACAAATGGATAGACTGAATCTTAGTGCTGAAGTGACTTCACCAAGGTCACACATGTGCACACCCCCCTAGAAAGTAGCAGAACCAGCCTTTAAGGCCAAATACTCTTCTTCCAAGTCTAGTGCCCTTTTCTAGTACAGATTCACAGATGCTCAGCGTTTACAGGGATCTTGGAAATTACATCTGGTGAAGGTCCCCTCTGCAGCATCCTGGAGTAGTGATCCAAGTTCTGCATGAAATGCTCCAGGGAGTAGCTTACTACATCCACAGGCCCAGCCCATTCTCACTCACATTAGTTCACCTTTCTATAACTTCCATCCAATGGTGGCTCGTTCCGCCCTCTGAGGCCAAGCAGAGCAAGACTAAATTGTCTTCTGGGTGACAGCCCTTTGAATACTTAAAGACAGATATTACAGGCCTCCTAAATCTCCCCTTGCCTAGGCTAGACATACCAAGTTTCCTCAGTCTTTCTATGCAATGCCTGGAAGGCCTTTCTCCATCTTGGCTGCCTCTTTATATCAGAATTTCCAGTAAATCTTTCTTGGTAGCTACAGTGCTAGGGCACCAGGCCTGGAGTCAGGAAGACCTGAGTTCAGATCTGACCTCAGTTACTAGCTGTGTGAACCTGGACAAATCACTTAACCTACGTTTGCCCTAATTTTCTCATCTGTAAAATGGGATGATAATAACAGCACCTCCTCCTAGGATTGTCATGAAAACCAAATGAGATGATGTTTATGGCACGTAGGAAGTCCTGTAAATGTTAGCTCTTATCATATTGTCTCCCGTACTTTGACTTACCTGAGGTCATGCAGCCTTGTCTGTATGATACATTGGGAGGAGCCTGGAGCAAAGATATTTGGGTTCGAGTGTCAAGTGTGTGACTGTCGGGGTGACACCAGATGAGTCACTCCCCCTCTCCTGCCCTCAATTTCCTGATCTGTCCAATGGGACAGTTATACTAGAGAAAGGCCTTAAAGATTTAATGATCTACACGGACTGTCATGAGGAAGAGTGGTTAGCGCCTCGATCTTCTTGACCCTGGGGGAAGAACAGGGAGCAGTGAAGCAAAGTTCAGCTCCAAATCAGGAAACATTTCCCAATAATTAGAACTGCCCCAAAGTGGTTGTTGTTGTTATGGTGTTTGTCCTTCATTCTCAAAGACAACCGTGACGTCAGGGAAAGGATGACCCCAAGGTGCAATGAGTTGTCTGAAGACGGAATGAATTTCCCATCATTGGCTATACTCAAGTAGAGGCCAGACGATGACCACTGGGGGCTACTGGAGAGAGGGATTTTATTCCGAATGGTGTTGTGCATCCTTTAGAATCCTGCCCATTGGTCTGCCCGTAGTAAGTACTTTATAAATGTTTGTCAAATGAGTATTTTTAATGATGGGGTAGATGAGCTCTGACGTCTCTTCCAACTTTTTTATTCTGTTAGTCCATCATTCTAGCAATAAATTAACCAAACACTGATTTAGTACCTACTATGTGCCAAGTGCTATCATCCTAGGTGCTGGGAATACAAGAAACAATTATTAAATTTTCCCAGGTTATACGGCAAGAGGAGTGCAAGGATATCTCCACTGTCCATCTCTATGAAGGTAAAGGAAATCGATTGTCTTGTGACAATCACAGGGGAGTCTCTCTCTTAGTCACTGCTGGCAAGATTCATGCCAGAGTCCTCCTTAGTAAGCTGATCCTTCACCTGGAAGATGGTCATCTACCTGAGGGCCAGCGTGGCTTTAGAAAGGGCTGAGGAACAGTTGATATGGTGTTTGCTGCCCTACAGCTCCAGGAGCAATGCCAGGAGCAGAACAGAGGTCTGTACGCAGTATTTGTAGATCTGACCAAGGTCTTTGGTACTGTTAGTCATGCGGGCTTATAGAAAATTATGTCAAAATTTGGTTGCCCGGAGAAGTTCATCAGCATTGTACGTCAATTTCATGACCGCCTGCTTGCCCGGGTTCTGGATAATGGACACTGCTCTCGTGCCTTCCCAGTCACCAATGCAGTGAAACAAGGTTGTGTGCTTGCTGCCTTGCTCGTTAGCATGATGTTTTCAGCCATGTTGTCAAATGCTTTCAATGAGGATGAACGCGGCACCAAGGTCAGCTACCGCACTGATGGTAAGTTCTTCAACTTGAAAAGGCTACAAGCCAAGACCAAAGGGGAGGCAGCGTTGGTGCATGATTTTCTGTTTGGGGATGAGTGTGCACTCAATGCAGCCTCTGAAGCTGAGATGCAGCAAGGTATGGATCAGTTCTCTGCTGCCTGTGCTAATTCTGGCTAATGCCAAGATAAACAGGTTCTCCACCAGCCAGCACCACATCATCCATATGTGGAACCGTCACTTACAGCAAATGGAGAAGTAGTGTACTTTCCAGGAATGTACACATTGATAATGGGTTGACACATGCATTGCCGGAGCTAGCTCAGTGTTTGGGAGGCTCCGAAGGAAAGCATAGGAGAGAAGAGGTATTAGACTGATAACCAAACTGAAGGTCTACAGAGCTGTGGTGCTGACCTCACTGTTGTATGCCTGTGAAACCTGGACAGTCTACCAGCACCATGCCGGGAAACTGAACTGCTTCCATTTGAATTGTCTTAGGAAGATTCCGAAGATCACCTGGTAGGATAAGGTACCAGACTCTAACTGAACTGCCAAGATTTCAAATTCTGCTTCATAGAGCATAACTTCAATGGGCTGGCCATGTTATCTGAATGCGAAACGTATGCTTGCCTAAAAGACCGTTTTATGGAGAGCTCATACAGGGCAAGTGTTCACGTGGTGGTCAGAAGAAGTGACGCAGGGCCACTCTCAAGGTCTCTCCTAAGAACTTTAGAATTGATTGTGTGACATGGGAGATACTGGCACAAGACTGCTCAGCATGGCGTGCCCATATCAGAGAAGGTGCTGTGTTCTATGAACAAATCAGAATCGAGACAGCTCAAAGAAGATGCAGGACGCGCAAGTCAGGAGTGTCCACCTCAAATGTTCGCATGGACTATTTGTGCCCGACCTGTGGTAGAGCATTCCAAGCTCATATTGGTCTGATCAGCCACAGTTGGACACACTGAAACTTGGTTCTAGTACAGTGATGTCATTTTGGTGCTCTTCGAGAACGACGGACAGCAACAAACCAACCAACTAAACTTTTGGTATAAGCAAAATACACTTTGGATATTGGCTAATGCTACAAACCAGGTTTTGATTTATTGTTTCGTTTATTATCTAGACTTAAGAAAGTGATAAAGAAAATATTGATAAGTTATTTTTTTTGAGGGGTGGAGGCAGGGCAACCGGGGTTAAGTGACTTGCCCAAGGTCACACATTAGTAAGTGTGGCAAGTGTCTGAGGCTGGATTTGAACTCAGGTCCTCCTGAGTCTAGGGCCAGTGCTCTACTCACTGCACCACCTAGTTGCCGCAAGTGTTTTAAGTTAATTTTGTTTTGGAGGAGAAAAAGTTGATAAGACAGATTTAACTTAAAGGTATTTTGTGCATTTTTAGAGAGACAATTGTTAAACGCTTACTAGTAAATCCCCAAAGAGGAAAAGGCCTCATGAGCAGAGACATGTAGCATAAAAAGGCTACTGGATTAGGGATGACCTAATCAAGGGTGGAAAAGCAGTGAGAAGCTGAGCTGAGTTAGAAGAGTTTTAGATTTTAGGGTTATAGAAGTTGAGAATTTCAGAGCTAGAAGATTGGGGGTAAAACTTAATCCTATACTCTCACGATTCGGAAGAGAAAAATGAGCCTCAGAGTGAAACAGTGTGTAAGATCACACAGTTCTGTAGTGGTAGAGATGAGATTTGAACCCTGGCCTCCTGACCTCAAGTCAAATATCCTTTTCACAACCTTAGGCTGTTTCTCACACTACTTCTGTCTGTTTCCCTCAGTGCTATGTAGAGATAGGCACTCTGCCCATCAGAGGAGTGTTTTGTCCCTACATTCTTCTGTGTGGGGGCATGCTCTAGTATGTCATTGCTGACTGCCCACCCTGTTCTTGGTAATTTGGCCTCAGTTCACTAGTCCTGCACATGTATCTCTGCAGTGTTTGGGGAGGATACCAGATGGAACAGCATTAAAGATTCTTCACCTTGATTTTTGAAGAATTTGGAGACTTATTTGAACCTAAAGAGTGTAAAAGGGGAGGAAGAAAGAAGAATTTCTCAGTAAGCCTCTTTAGTCAAATCATGAAAGATAAGGGCTCTCCTAGTCTGATGGGAGCCAATAACCCTACCTTTCAGCCTGGTTTTTCTGCTCACAAGAATTTGTGCAGATAGTTATACCTTTCTAATTTTTGGGATGGAATCTATCAAGGCCCAGACATGGGGCTGTTGCTGAAAATCAGAGGCTATTGAAAAATACAGAGAAATCCTTAGAAATCATAGGACAAACATTTATAGAGCCAGGTGATTTGCTGAAGAAATATCATATCAGAAATCGGATGAATTGGATTTAAGCTTTTTCCTTGCCACTCAGCAACCGTGCCACCCCAGGCAAATATCTTTATTTCTCTAGGCCTTTATGAGCCTAACATTCTGTTTCATTCCTTTCCTGTTTTGACGTTATACTTTATATTCTGTGATTATAAGTTCCCTTTAGCTCTGACATCCTATGTTATAATTCTACCTTTTTCTGGAATGCAATGGGAACAGACAAATATAGAACAGAATTTTTATCAAACATAGTATGAAAATTATGTTCTCTAAAGAGTAACAAGATGCCTATTGAATTCTTCTAAGAATCAGATGATAAGAAATGAAAATTAGAATTGACCTTTGACCAAATTTCTCCAATATAAATTCCACTGAGTGACTTGTCTGATTGTGAGAATTTCCACAGATTTAGTGAGGTTGTGGTATAGTGGAATGAGACTGGAAGGCATTCTCATCCCAAATTTTCCGTTAGGTTCATAATCTTGAGCAAGTTACTCCTCTTCTTTGAGCCTCAATTTTCTTCTTAATAAAATGAGGATGTAGGGTTAGAAGATTTACCTTCTAGAGTTATAATTCTAACTGATACTATGGTTCCGTATTTCCCTTATTTCCAACTCCCCAGTCTGATCTAGGACTGTTCCCAACACATTTGTTCCCTTTTGTCTTTTCATTTTGTTCTCGCCCTAAGATGATCCAGGCACCTAGAATGCTCTCCTTTCCACAAGCCATCTGTTTCCAGTCATTTCCAGTTCCTGAAATTTCTCCTTTTCCAGAAAGCCTTCCTTAATAGAGCTGACCTCTTCCGTTCTAGCTAAACATGGATATTCATTATTACATATCTGTCCACAAATAAACTTACCCACAATGTAAATATTTGCAATTTAATCTGACTTGAAGAGGCCTAGAATCAAGGAACAAGGAAATGATAGATACTCCTAACATCTTGGCCCAGTCTAGTCAGACCACACTTGGAGTATCATGTTCAGTCTCTGTGCCACATTTTAAAATAGACAATTGTTAAGCTGGGGGCACCCAGAGGAAGGCAAACAGGCTGGGGAAGGCCTTGAGTTCATACTATATGAGAACTTGCTGAAGGGTATGGCGATGTTTTGACTAGAGAAAAAAAAGGACTTGGGGGAAGTGAGAGACCATGATAGTTGTATTCAAGCATGTGAAGGGCTGCCATGTGGAAAAGGGTTTAGATTTATTCTGTTTGGTTTCAGAGAACAGAACTAGAAGCATTAGGTGAAAGTTGAAAAGCAAAGAGTCAAATTTAGTGTCTAGGTAAGGAAATGCTTTCTCACAATTAGAACTAATCAAAAGTGGAAAGGGCCACTTTTGAAGGGCATTGGTTCCTCCTCTTTGGAGGTCTTCAAGTAATACCTGGACAACATTTATCTGGCATATTGTGGAGAGCATTCTTTTTTAGGCGTGGGATGGACTTGATGGATGGTGAAGTCCTTACCAAATCTGGTAAGGCAGCATGATACACTGGACTTGGAATCAGAAATGATAGTTTTTAGGTGCTCCCCAGTCCTGAATCCTACAATGTTATGACCCTGTGTGTTCTGTTAGAATCCTGGTTCTGCCACTTAGCAGTTTCATGATCTTGGCGAATTCCTTCACTTCTCTGGAACTCAGAGTCCTTATTAGTAACATGAGGGTTATGATGTTTGTCTTAGCTACTGTTAGCTCAAAAAAGCCATAGCACAGCTGACTTGTGGGGTCTAGAAGGCAACAGACACCTGCAACCTTGGTGAGGGCATTGGCCTCTCTTTGGTGCTGAGATTCCACGAAGCCAGCACACACAGGTTGGGGGCAGTAATGGTTGGTGTGTGGCAATAAATACTTATGGTGCATGTGCAATATTGGACGATGCTTGGAGGAGAACACACAGGAGGCTGGTGGTCCTTCCTCATGTCAGAGCACCTACAGATTCCAGGGTTCTAAGTTCGTGGTTCTCCCTGTTTGTGTCTACATTGGAATTTTCTTGTGCTGTGTGGACTCCCTTGGGGTAAGGAATTGCTGCCTTGTGTGCTGAGTTGTGTTGCTGAACTGTCTGAAGTCTGGGCCAAAGGTGGATATATATCACATTAGGAACGGCTGCTTCCCTTCCAGCATCTTTTTGTTTGTTTGTTTTGGGGAGGCAATCAGGGTTAAGTGGCTTGCCCAGGGTCACACAGCTAGTAAATATCTGAGACCGCATTTGAATTTAGGTCCTCCTGACTCCAGGGCTGGTGCTCTATCCACTGTACCACCTAGTTGTCCCTCCCAACATCTTCTAAGCCCTTCCCTCTCCTTTATATCTTGAGTGATGGCAAGGAGACCTCATCAGTTTGGTGTGATGAAAAGAACACTGCATTTGGAGGTGGAGGATCAGGGTTTAAACTGCAGCTCTTACTTCCTGTATGACCTTAATTTCCTCATCTGAAAGTGATGGGGTTGGAGGAGAACTTTGTTTCCTTCCAGTTCTAAAACCTATGGTCCTAACAATCCACCTTATGCTTTCTCCTTCAGCATGCATCCTGCCTAGTTTTAAGAGAGAAAGAGGTGAGATGAAGGATAGTAAGAAGTACTGAAAAGAGCAGACCTCGGTTAAAGTTTTGCTACTGCCATCAATTCACTGATCAGCCTTAGGCCAGTCCCTTCTCATCTCTAAGCCTTAATATCCTTGTTGGCAGGATGGAGATCATATTTATACCATGCATCTCACACAGGATTATTGTGGGGAAAGTGCTTTGTAAACTGTAAAGTTTATAGAATTTATTATTGGGGTTTGTTGACTGAGTGTGTTGTTTGTCTAAGGCTATAAACCCTTAAAGGTCAAGGATGAATGCCAGATACTCCATAATACCAAATACAGCCTTTTTGAGAATAGTAGAGAGACCCAGAACTCTATTCTTACATATTTCCCGTTTCTAATTTTGTCAGGGGCTTGGCAGCTATACATCGAATCTCTTTATCATTGTATAAGCTGCTGCCTGTAATGTGGGAAGGAAGCCAGCTTCCTTTAATTCTTGGGTCCCTTCCCTTTTTAAACCTTTTCCTCTCAGATTCGAAAACAAGCTGCGATAGAAGCAACTGAGGGCCCCGACTTTGGTCCTGTCTGTATAAGGAAAAGAATGCCAGAGTATGGATGTTAGGAAAGGTTAACCCTTTCCTCTTTTGCTCTGGGACGGTAGCTACTTTGCTTCTGGAACAGTGTCTGGGTACGACCCATCCATTGGAGTAAATGTCTGAGGTAGGATTTACACTCAGATCTTCCTGACAGGCCTGCTCTCTCCACTGTGCCACCAAGCTGACCTTGATATATAGATACACACACACACACACACACACACACACATATATAAAATTTGTTCACAAATTTTTTTATCTCAGATTCAAAATAATCATTTATTTCACTCATTCATTTGTTCCTTCAGTAAACACTTAAGAGCTTCAGTGAAGGTAAAGAAGGTGAAGCATTGGGGGAAAGCTACTGGCTACAGTTGGTGTTTTGCAAAAACTGTGATTCCATCCCAGGTCCTTTGATCCACTAAGGTCTCTTCTAGCTCTGAATCTATGATTCTTTGACTGCAGAGCCAACATTCTTTTTGTTGTCCCTCACTGCATATCAAATTGCATATATAAATGTTCCCAGAAACAGTGATCTCAATACACAGTGAGACTCTAGAAAAGAGTTTTAAGTAGGAATTTTTGCACTAGGGGCAAGTGGTACCAACTGTTCCTGGAGCAAGCAGCATGAAGCATATCCTTCATTGAGCAAGGTGGTAGGAAAGGAAATGGCTGGACACTCCCCCATGGTGAGTGGACAGAGAAATAGCACACTGGCAGTGGGGTGGAGCAGGAGAAGCTTAGTCAAATCCGCCACCTAAAAATTCCTGTTTTTAACTTATCCTTTCTAGTTAGGTGCTAAGCTCTGTTGTTTCTTATGTTAAAAGTCTAAAAGTGCTATTAGCACCCTCTAAATCAGATGATTTTAGGGGAAGTCTCACTTGCCTGCAATTAGCTATTATTCTGTCTTAAAACTATACCTCTAAGGATGCAGTGTAAGTCAGGGATGATCAGGTCCAGTGTATCAGGCCACAAGGAGATTCGGGGCTTGTGCCCAAGATATTGGTGCCTGCTGGGATCCTTAAAAACAAGTAACCAAAGGGCCCTAGCTGCCCTGAGTTAACTGCCTCCATTAATCTATTAAAACCACACATACTTTCTCTCTCTCTCTCTCTCTCTCTCTCTCTCTCTCTCTCTCTTTCTCTCTCTCACTCACACACACACACACATGCACACACATACACACACACACACACACACAATCATTCCTGTTATTTACGGCCAATTCCCTCCTGGGGCCTGGAGAAGAGACCCTCTGCCCTTGTGGTGTGATATACAGAGAAAGATCCAAAGCCATAAGTACATGATCCCTTGATCAGGTCCGGGGATGCTCACAAGGATACATATAGTCTGTTCCATGAAAGTGTTCTATCCAGGATAAATCTGGACATACACAGAAGTCCACAGAAAATGTGCACAGAAAATACTCATACTTGACCTCCGAGAATCATTGTCTTGGTCCAGGAAAGCTACAACCCTCACTATATATCATTTGTTCAGAAAAATGTTCTATCTTATTTTCAAAATAATCATTTAGTTCATTGATTCACTCAGTAAAGACTTGAGAGCATTAGTGGAGCTGTGGGGTAAGGCTGGAAGAGGAGTCATGGCGTCACCAAATCAGAAAGTTAGGAGGGTCTTTGGTGCCCAATGAATCCAATCCATATATGACATTGATATTCCTGCAGTTCAAACCTTTTCTTTTATAGCCCAACAATATTGCTGTACCTGCCTCTTCTGTCATGTGCCTGAAGCTAGGAAACCAGTCAAGACAAAGAGAACAGCATATATGATGGGGTCTTTTTCTCTTTTGTTAACATAAAGATGGGTTTTATTTAAATGACTAGAAGTTATCATGGTGAATATGTCCTCATTATAGCATATATGATTTGGGGTGAACTGAAGTTTGGCCTACAGTGAAAGCAGACTCCAAAGCAGTCACAAAGAAACTGCTGAACGATGTTTTTAATCAGACGTTAATCACAAAAATTGCTGTGGAAAGCCAAGATTTGAACATCTATTCTATTGTAAAGGAACATTTGTTTTGATGGAGATTGAAACAAAAGAGGGACTGTGCCAATAACCTCTTTCTGGTTTGAAAGAAGAGGTTCTGGCAATCCAGAGCAAAGAGGCTTATGGTAGCATGTCTACCACCTTTGAGACAAAGAGACTGAGCATGGATTCCTGATGAGTGCCTTTCTGGAGAAAATTGGGAAAGATTTAGATGACAATGAGAGATTTTTTATTACCTAATTTTTGGTACAACTAACCACCTTTACCTTATGTACCTTTGTCTACTACTCCCTCCTACTGTGGATCCAGATATGTTCTTTAAGAAGGTATATACTGATACACAAAATGCTAATAATGGTTAATGTATAAATTCTTACCACTTATGACTATATTGTTCTTTAGGGACCATATCGAGTCATGGTTCCTGGTACTTGTGATCTGAGTGGGACAGAACCATTTTGCTCTATTATTATGGAATCTACAATTGGGCATTGTTATACTATGCCGGGGATTAAAAAAAATGACCCTTTCTTTAATAACCTCTTGTTTCCCAATCCTCGCATTGCTCTAAGAGGATATTTATTTAATTAGGTCAACTTAGACACCTGAGTAGGTCCTTATGCTTGGAGAGGCAAGTGAGGTTTAACTGGACACTGTTGGGAATAATCCAATCTGTGGTTTCATCCTGGGATATATTCAAAGGGCTAGAAAGAGATGATTAATTTGTACAATTAGAAGTTTTTGTTCTTATGACAGAGTCTCATTGAATGAGCTCCAATTTTGGATTTGGGAGAACTTTTCTGCACTAAACAACCACATGAGAACATTCCTGTCATTAAGGAGTGGGTTAATCCAACAGTCTGAGACTCTCTAATTGCGAACAGCAGGCTCTGCATTCCAGGCTTTCTTGAATGACTAGTTGTGGACAATAGATGAAGACCTCACTCATCAGTCTTGGCCTGACTATTTACATGTAACATAAATAAATAACTCCTTCTGACTTACAGCCATGGAATTATGCCTGCAGGTCCTCAAATTGTGAATACATCTACTCATAAAGTGCTTTCCATGCCTGTGGCCCTGATAAGGGAATCTGGGCCCTGATACAGGGAGCTTGGGGACGATGCATGTGGGACTGAATATTTTTCCATGATGTGGAGGAGATCAAGCCCCTAAGAGAGCCTACTTTGCATATAAGAGCTCCTAGAAAAGTATTGGTAAGGAATAGGAATTCTGTGGACTTTCTGGCCTTCATAATTATCCAATAACTGGGAACGTAAAAATTAGGAAAGTGTTATAATACCTAAGATTTGTTGGGTTGAATAGAAAATAGGAAGTACACTCTCCAGGGAGAGAACTGGACTGGAACATTGGTATATAGGTTCAGAATACCATTTTGCTATACCTAAGGCTAAGGAGATCAGAATATCTACTTGCTAGCTGACCAGCAGAATAATGTCACTTCCAAGTTCCGATTGCCCTTAAATTAGACCACCTTGATTCAGACAGCTTTGCTAATCTTAATAGGCATCTGGCTACTGTTCAGGAGATGAAAGTGATCTTTCAGGATCTTTCCTTTGTTAGTTCATTCAGTCATTTCCAGTAGCGTTTGACTCTGTGACCCCATTTGGGGTTTTCTTGGCCAAGATACCAGAGTGATTTGCCATTTCCTTCTCCAGCACATTTTACAGATGAGGAACTGAGGCAAATAGGTTGAAGTGACTTGCTCAGGGTTACACAGCTAGTGAGTGTCTGAGGCCAGATTTGAATTTAGGAAGATGAGTCTTAACTCTAGGCCCAGCACCCTATCCATTGACGCACCTAGCTGCTCAAGATCTCGTGCCTAGACCATTGCAATACGGTGCTGGTAGATCTACCTGCCTTGAGTCCTCACTCCAATCCATCTTCCTTCAGGGCCTAATGGGACTTTCCTAAAGTGCAGATCTGATCACATCACTAAATAAACTCCAGCAGACTCCTATTGCCTCCAGGATCAAATAGAAAATTCTCTATCATTTAAAAAGCCCTTCATAACCTAACCCAGCCCCTACCCCCTTCCTGCCTTTCCAGACCTCTTACACCTTAAGCCCTGACACATGCTCTCCAGTGTCACTGCCACTGGCGTCCTGGATGTTCTACGAACAAGACACTCCCTCTTCTGGCTCTGGACATTTTCTCTGGCTGTCCTCCTGCAATGCTCTGTCCTCTTTTTTGACTACTGACCTCTCTGATTTCCTCTGAAGCCCAGCTAAAATTCTACCTTCTACAGGAAGTCTTCACAACCCCTCTTAATTCTAGTACCCCTTTCTCTTAATAATTTCTGATTTATCCTACATATATATATATATATATCCTATATACATCCTATATGTATGTATCCTAAATATCCCATATATATCCTATATTTATCCTATATCTCCTATCTATATCCTGTCTATGGCTTGTTTGCCTATATTTGTTTGCATGGGGTCTCCTTCATCAGGGTGTGATCTCCTTGAGGGCATGGATGGTCTTTTGCCTCTTTTGATATCTCCATTACTTAGCACAATGCCTGGCAAACAGTAGGCATTTAATAAATGTTTATTGTTTAGTTGATTGACTGGAGACTCAGGTATGCTTCAACACTGGGTTATTGTTTCTACCTATTGTTTTGTATACCCCAGCCAATATAACCTTCCTTTAAGGCAATGCCCTCAATCTTGCCATGCCACTGGTTATATACTATTACAGCATTTGGAAGAGTTCATCTCTTTCCTTGTTGTTTTGCTGCATCTGACGTATTAAAGCAAATTCAGAGATCACCGTATTTATAGTTAGTCTAGACTCGTGTATCTTACTATTGATGAAAAGCTACAAAATGAGATCCTAGAATCAATAAACATAGGTTATGCATCAGATTGATTTGTGCCAAGCACGACAAAGAGTATGAAGTATACTAACCTCCCATCTCCTTTTAAAGGAGTCTGAGGTCTTTGATCTAATCTGAATGAGAAACCCTTATTAGTCTCCATTAATTCCAAAACAATCTCCTCCATATCTCCTAAAATGTGTGATCCTGGGCAAGTCATTTAAACCGTCAGCCTCGATTTCCGCATCTGAAAAAAGAGGGATAATAACAGCACCTACCTTCCAGGGTTGTTGTAAGGATCAAATGAGATAATATTTGTAAAGCGTTTAGCATATTAGCTGACTTAATAAATAAATATTAACAATGAATAAATAATATTAATAAATAAAAACACAGTAGGTGCTTAATAAATGCTCATTCTTTTTCCTCCATCCTACCCCCTTAAATCTTTTCACATTATTCTTATCAAAAACTTAACCAGCTTCTTCAAAAATGAACTATTTTTGGATAGTTTTTATATTTATATCACTTGTTTCTTCCTTTATCCCTCTCCTTTCCCCCTCACAGAGACCCATTCCATATGATAAAGAGCATTTTTTAAAGAAAAAAAATAATCAGCAAGAGTGACTGATACATCAAAAAAAGAAAATTGAAAATATGTTTTGCTCTACATCCACAGACCTCCTGCTGCAGCAAAGGACTTGGGGAAGGTTTCTCACATCTCTTCTTTTGGACTGGGCTTGTACTTTGTAATTCTATAATATTTTTATTGTTTTGTGGTTATTCTTTCTATTTACATTGTTGTAGTTGTTGTGCATATTGTTTTCTTGCTTACTTCACCTGGCATCAGTTCATGTAAGTTTTCCAATGCTTCTCTGCATTCATCATATTTGTCATTTCTTTGCATTCATATGCCACAATTTGTTCAGCTATTTCTGATCAATGACATCTGCTTTGATTTTAGTCCTTAGCTACCTTAAAGTGCTGATATAAATATTTTGGCAGGGATTTTCTTCTTATTAATGATCTTGGGATATGCCTAGCAGTAGAATTTCTATATCAAAGAGTATGAACGTTTTATTCACTTTATTTACATAATTACTCATTGCTTTTCAAAATGTTTGTATTGCTTGATAGCTCCAGTAACAATGCACTAATGCCTATCTTCCCATAACTCCTCCAACATTGACTATTCTTATCTTTTATCATCTTTGCCAACTTGCAAGGTATGAAATGAAACTCGATTTACATTTCTCTTACTATTAGTTATTTGGAGAATTCTTTCATATGGTTGTTAATAGTTTGTAATTCTTTTGAGAATTGTTTGTTCATAACCTTTGACCACTTATCTATTGAGGAATGACCTTTGATATGCAGACGTAATACAAATACACACACATATATATATATCTCCTATCTCTCTTAGCTGTTTGTCTGGATACCAAATTATTTGCCAAGAAATTTGATACAAAGAGTTTTTCCCACTTGACTTCTTCACTTTTTATCCTAGGTAGATGAGTTTTGTTTAAGTGGAAAATTTTCAGTTTTATGTAATCAAAATTATCTATCTTATCTATTGTAATTGCCTCTATCTCTTATGTTGTTAAGAATACATCTCCTTATGGCTGTAAAAGATATATTATTTGCTTCTCTTCTAATTTTTTCACTGTCTGGTCTTTAATATCCAGTTCACATATCTATTTAGAATTTATTATGGGATATGGTGTAAATACTGGTCTAAACCTAATTTCTACCAGATTGCTTTTTCTTGACAAATAGGAATTCTTTTCTAAGTAATTTATGTTTGGGAGGTTTATAGAACATTGGATTCTCAAATTCCATTATTTCTGGTTGTCCCTTGTCTAAATTGTTCCACTTATCTATTTCTCAATCATTTTTAACCAAAACCAAATAGGTTTAATGATTGCCGCTTTATAATATAGTTTGAAATCTGAAAGTGCTGTTTCTACTTTTTTCATCATTTCTCTTGAAATTCTAGATCATTCATCTCTTCAAGTGAATTTTGTTGTTTTCTCAAGTTCTGTAAAGTAGAACTTTGATAGTTTGTTTGCCATAGCACCAAAACCGTAAAGTAGCTTTGGTAATATTGTCATTTTTATCATATTGGCATGATCTAGCCATGAGCAATGACCATTCCTCTGACTTTTAAAGTTGCTCTTTATTGCTTTAAGGAACATTTTCTAATTGTACTTATACAAGAATTGTGTGAGCTCTGGTAGATTGACCCTCAATTATTTTATTCATTTTATAGTTCCTTTGACCAGAATTGTCCTATTATTGTCTTAGGGATTTTTGATGTTAGACATAAATACTGTTGATTTTTGTGGGTTTATTTTGTAGCTACTCTGCTGAAGTTATTAATTTTCTCAATTAGCATCTTTGCTAATTCCCTAGAATTTTAAGAATAACTATCGTGTCATCAGCAAAGAGGTATAATTTGATCTTCTCTTTGCTTATCTTTATAGCTTTAATTTCTTTCTCTTGTCTTATTGCTATAGTTTATGAAACTATATTAAATAACTGTGGGGAGGATATGCATCCTTACTTTTATATTTAATAAGAAGGCTTAAATTGTATTTTTATTACGTATAATCCTTGCTTTTGTTTGAAGAGATACTTTTTCAAAAAAAGGACCCTCTATGCCTATGCTTTTGATATATTTTAGCATAAATGACAGCTGTGCTTTGCCAAAGGCCTTTCTTTATCTGTTAAGATAATCATATGGCTTTGGATGTTTTAATTTTTAATATGATTATTATGTTGTTTTCTTAATGTTGAATCATCCTTTCATCCCTGGCATAAATTCAGCTTCCTCACAAAGAATGATTCCGGATGAATTATTGTAGTCTGACAGTATTAGAAAAATTTTTTTTGAATTGATATTCATTAATGATAGAATTCTCCTCCTTAATAACACCTCTCTGGCTTATTGTGGAGAAAGGGCTTTTTAAATATTAAATATGAGTTGTTTCCTATCAAACTTCATGTCATCCTATGGTGCCCTTGTTTCTTTTTTCTTTCTCATGGCCTCTCTACCTACACATATCTACAATTTTATACATACATACACACATATGTGTGTATATGTGCAGGCAGAGGTGTACATGCATATGTGGTTGTTTATTTGTTGTTTAGTCATTTAGTTCATATCTGACTCTTTGTAACCCTGTTTGGGGTTTTCTTAGAGAAGATACTGGAGTGGTTTTCCATTTCCTTCTCTAGCTCATTTTTCAAATGATGAAACTGAGGCAAACAGAGTTAAGTGTTAAGTGCCCAGGGTCACACAGCTAGTAAGTATCTGAAGCCAGATTTGAACTCATGGAGATGAGTCTTCCTGATTCCAGGCCCAGTGCTCTATCCACTATGGCACCAGATAGGTGCCCTGATGGGTTTTACTAAACCATATTTCTTTGTAATGAAGAAAGAGCCTATGGGAGCAGGGAATATCTGGAAATGACAGTGTGTGAAAAAAGACAAACAAAAAACAAAGAGACTGCCAAGAGCTGTTAAGGAAACATGGGAGCTCTAGGTTTGATTAATCTGCATCAGGCCAATTTTAGGAGCACAGTCCAGGCAGTTAAAAAACTTGATATCTAGTCTGCTTCTGCCAGCAACTCACTAGGTGACCTTCTCTATACCTCATTGTCCTCAGTCTATAAATGAGGTATGAGACAAGACGTTCTCTAAGATCCCTCCTGGCTCAAAAATCCTCTGTCCCTGCTAATTTCTCCACTGCATCCTGGGCCATCTCCAGTCATCCCAGTGAATATCAGGCCACTGGACCCAGATGCCTCTGGAGGAGAAAAGGAGGCTGGTGACCTCGCACAGCCTCTCTCACTCAAATCAAAGTCAACTGCAAGTCATGTCATCATTTCTGTAATGTCATGGTCCTCTTTGAGAATGAGGTACTAACACAACACAATCTGGCACAGAACAGCTTTTCGTATCACTTCATAACTTCAAATGATTAGATCCATTATTTTAGCTGGTCCTTGGAAAAACACTGTGAGATAGTCCCTAGATTTCCATTTTAACTAGATTTGAATTTCAAAATTGAATTTCAATTTGAACTAGATTTCAATTTCAACAAAAAAACTTCCCAACAATGATGTAATGGGGTGAATTTGCCTATGACATACAGTTTTTGCAGCATATACAGACTTTTCTCACCTGATTCTGGTCCAAGCAATTATGTAGAAGTTTAGGGTGAGCCTATTTCCCACCATAACGACTCAAGGGTGTGCAATGGGTGATGATGAAGAGTATTCTAATTGGTTATAAATCTGGAAGAACTGATGATTAATGAGCTGCTGATCTGTAACCCACTGGGTATCCTAAAGAGGGAGACCTGCTTCTTTGTCTCTTTCCTTCCAGCTGTCAGTGAGGGTCAGGTGGGGGAAGGGCTGCTGCCTCATCTTCTAGCCCAGCCTGGCCAGATATGAGCATGTGGCTGCTTTTCTGTCTTTGTATTTGTTCCTTCCTGATTTTAAGAGGGGGTATTTTGACAAGGAATTGTGCTTGGGAGGTCTGAATGATCTGGGAGTGGACGTGGCCAGTGCAAGTAGAAGGGGCTGTTCTGGGAACAGAAGGACACCCCAAGGAAAAACAGAGGCAGAGCCTTAGACATCTGAGAAAAGGGATCATGATGCCTTATGGGAGAGGGGAATGTTTGCTATGGACTCCAGAAAGGCACTGATCCTTGAAGCCCAGCAGAGAGCTACAGAGAGTTTAAAGTGTAGAGAGCTGTTCAAAGACTGCATGAAGGGAGAAAAAGACTTCTAGGGCCACGAATTGGGAGATACCCTTTTGCCATATGTATTCTCTACACGTGAGCCTCCCTATTTCCATATTTTATGAGTCCATTCTTCCTGTGGACATTATACATATTTATGGGAGAATGCGCTTTAGGTTTTAGGGGGATGTTTTATACCAACCCTGCTTACTATACAACTTCAGTAAATACCTTTCCAAAGACTTAACTAAGTCTGGCTGGCTGATTGTTAAGGGGAAACACACTGGTGGCAACTCAAAAGCAGTAGTGTTAGAAGAGTGGGCCCTCTTGTTTATCCCTAGAACCCTGAAAGGTAGCAGCCAACCTCTGGGGACTCTAAATCTCAAATGTGAATTAGATCTGTATCACTGAGACCTAGGTTGTTGTCAAAGTGAGTACGGACTAAAGGTGGAATGAGTTATCTTAGAAGATGGTCAGGTTTCCATCACTGAAGGTCTTTCCAGCTGAACCTGGGTGTCCATTTATAGGGGATTTTTTTCATGAGGATTCCTTCTCAGGTATGAGTTCAACTTACTGGCCTCTAATGTCCCTTTGAACTCAAAGATGCTATGATTCCAAGAATTTCCATGTAGGAAATGTTCTTCCCTCATCCTCAGAGGGAGTCATATTTGGTTTAGTTTATCTTAACTGGCCATCTTATTTGTACTGCAGGAAGATAGTGGTGAAAAGACCCCAAGACCAAACAAACTTAAGAGGAGGAAATTAGTCAGACCACTGGCAAGAAGATCTCTCTTCCAGTGATATTATGTCTGAGGCAAACATGAAGGCACAAAAGGTGAATTTCTCATTGCATGTGAGAAATCAATTGCACATATGGCAAGAAATTTGGATATTTGAAAACACTTTCAAAGTCATGGAAGGCAACAGTGGCATAGTGGAGCAAACTTTGCTTTGGAGCTAGAGGCCGAACCTGGGTTGATAGACTGGTTTCATTACTTACTACTTCTGTTACCTTGGGCAATTCAGTTATCCTCTCTGCCTCTCACTTTTTTCCTCTATACAATGAGGGATTTGGATGCGGTCACCTTTAATGATGGACCGAATCTCAGAAGATGAAATTAGAGAGGAATAAGTATAAAATCCTACATTTTATTTAAAATTCAATGACACAAGTAGTGAAGAAGGAAGATTACACTAGACAATAAGTAGTTCAAGTGAAAAAGACCCTGTGGTCTTAGTAGACTGTCAACTCAATATGCATTTGCAGTGTGATGTTGCTGACAGAAAAGCTAGTACTATTCTAAGTTTTACTGAGTGAGACATGTCCAGAATGAGAGAGGTGACTGACCCGTTGTTCTATGCTAAGGTTAGAATGTACCTGAAATATCATGTTCAATTATGGGTACCATATTTTAATATGCTGAAGAGTATCTAGAGAATGGCAATCAATACAGAGAGAGGCCTGCAGAGCATGCCTTCTAAAGACTGGTTGAAGGAAATGACCCTGTGTAATTTAGAGAAGACTAAAGGAGTACATGATAGCCACCTTCAGATGTCTGAAGGACTTTTCATATGGAAGAGGGATTAAACATATTTTATTAAAACTTTGTAACCATCAGAGCGATCTCAAAAAGAAATAATACTGGCAACTTACATTTATATAGCATTTTAATATTTCTTTGTAACAACCCCATTAGGAAGGCATTATGTAATGTACTCAGTTAACAAGCATTTATTAAGTGCCTCTATGGGCTTGGTACTATGCTCAAATGGAGGTTCAGTGACCATGTGTGGAGGGGATGTTGTAGGAAGGATCAAGTATGGGTTGGTCTATCTAGATCAGGGGTTCTTAACCTGGGGTCCACGGACTCCCAGGGGGTCTGGGATAGACTCTAGGAAGTCTATGACCTTGGAAGAGAAAAAAAAATATACCTTACTTTCACTAACTCTTAGCTGAAATTCAGAATTTCTTTTGACTATGAATGTAGGTAATAAACATACACATACAGTAGTATTAAATATCACCAGATTGCCAAAGGGGTTCTAGGAATAAAAACAGTTAAGAATCCTGGGTCCAGATGGACTAGCAGCCTTCCAAGTTTGAGGATTTATTATTCTAAATAAAATACTGTATGAAAAGAACTTCATAACCCTTACTCCTTATATAAACGTAAATTATAATTCATTTACGACACATTTATCCTTATAAATGATGTAAAGCAACTTGGACTCCCTGGCTGGAGAATTTATATTTTAACAGGGATCCCACTTTAGGGTAACAACACTGATGTCATTCTAGGAAGTAGCTAGAAGGGACTGGGGAAGGCTCACCTCCCACATGGGACTTTGTTCACTACCCTCCAGTGAGTAGGTGGTTACTTTAGGTGGACAAACCCATTTCTGTAGGACACAGGCACCTTAAAAGGATTCCTTTGTGACTAGGGAAGAGGGACTAAACAGTGCTGGGAATGCTTCTTATTCTTCAAGAGTCATTGAGACCCTTGAATATATTGGGGTTTGTTTCTGTTTTCCTATCCAGTAATTACTTATGACTTCATTTCCTGGAACATAGTGGGGGCTTAATAAACGTTTATTGATATTGATTTCAATGTTGGAATGTGGTTCTTTGCCTCATGTTACCTATAGCCTGGTACTATCTTTATGTAATAGAGAGAATACTGGAGCAGCTAGGTGGCACAGTGAGTAAAGCACCTGCCCTGGAGTCAGGAGGACCTGAATTCAAATGTGACCCCAGACACCTGACACACTTACTAGCTGTGTGACCTTGGGCAAGTCACTTAACCTCAATTGCCCTTCCTTCTCCCCCTCCAAAAAAAAGGCAGAATAGAGAGAATACTGAACTGGAAATTAGGAAGCCTGGGTTCTTGTCCTTGATCTTCCACTTACTAACCTTGGGAGAAGTCTCTCCCCCACATCATGCAGGCCTCAGTTTTCTCATCTATAACATCAGGGGGTTAGATTGGGTTCCCTTCTAGCTCTGAAATTTATTCCTCTGAGATACACTTCCCAGGCTTCCTGTCAGGATTTAAGGATACAGAGCTTGAGAAAGTGCTTTGAATACTTGTGCTAAGTCCTGACTTTGAGGATCAAACTCCTTTGGCCCCACCCTTTGAGAGCTCTGACTCTGGTACAGGTTCAGACCAGCACGATGCCTTTTATCGTATGCCACGGCTGCCAGCTGCCTGCTGCCTAATCATCCTGATGTCTCATCAGAGCTTTCCAGCTACTGCTCCCTGATCCGATTCATAATAATTTTGACCTGGTTACACTGTTAATTTTAGCAAGTTGGTGCCCCATACTGTGGGGTAGCTAGGTGGCACAGTGGATAGAGTGTCAGCCATGAAGTCAGGAAGATCTGATTTCAAATTGGACCTCAGATATTTACTAGCTGTGTGACCCTGGGCAAGTCACTGAAACCCATTTGTGCCAGTTCCCTCATCTATAAAAATGAGCTGGAGAAGGAAATGGCAAAGCACTCCAGTATCTTTGTCAAGAAAACCTCCAATGGGGTCACACAGAGTCAGACATGACTGAAAATGACTGAACAACAACACAGGTAATGAGTGCAAGGATTGAGATTTTAACCCAGGTCCCAGAATCACAGAGTTTGAAGGAACCTCAGGGCCCTCTGGTCCAATCCATACCTCAAAGGACACCCACTATAACATACCTGACAAGTGGTCATCTTGAAGAGTTTCAATGAAGAGGAAACCAACATCTTTCAAATCAGACCATTCCATTTTTGGACAGATTTAGTGGTTAAAGTCTATTTTTCTGACATAGAATTGAATTTGCCTTTTTGCAATGTCCATCTGTCGCTCCTGGTTCTGCTCTCTGGACTAAAGAGAGAACAAGTCTAAACCCTCCCCTGATTTCAAATCCAGCACTCTCTTCACTACAACACGTTGCGTCTTAGGTCACAGAATAGCAGGGCAGATGAGACCCTAGGATTTGCCTGCAGAGAGAGGTGCTGCTCCTGTTACATGGTTCTTGTTTAAGTTTGGGAGGTAAAGGCTATCTTGTACACAAGGATTTTAGGACGATCCAACAGCATAGTCTTCCGCTGTTAGTTGAATAATCATATAGACGAAAGAACGTCTTCTAAAAAATGGAAGATTTTCAAATGCCGTTTTGTAAGACAAATACAGACTATGAACAGTTAGGTGCCCTAAACATGTTTAGGATTTAGGATAGAGCCCGCTTGAATGAATATGCATTTGATTTTTGACTGTCTGAGTGCATTTTAAGTGTGCAAAGGGATTACTTTGTCCCTGTGATTTTGCAGATGGGGAAACTGAGACCCAGAGAAAAGAAATAATTTGCCCAAGTTTCCAGAGGTTTTTAGCAAAGAACTTGGGCTACAGCCCAGGACTCCTAACTACTAAGCAACTGCCCTTTCTACTATATCATATTAACATAAAGAATAAATTTGGAGAGCTAGAAGTGACTTGAGAGATCACATTCCTCCCTAAGAGAATGTGGCATACTGAACGTACTGAAATTTTGGTTCGGTGACTGATGTCCTTGCAAGGTCATGGGTTCATAGTGTTTAGAGCTAGAAGGGGCTTAGAGATGACCTGGCCAACATCTTCTTTTTTCTTTTTTCTCTGTTCTCTGGGTGAGGAAACTGAGATCCAGGAGAACCCACTGGTTCAAAGTCACACAGGTGGGAAGTAATTGAGTTAGGATTAGAACCCAGGTCTCCTGGATCTGAATCCAGGACTCTGTTCCTCCCACTATAATATATTTCAAAAAGTTCATATTCTGAAGAGCAATTCTCACTGTCCAGGAGCAAGGATGAAAATGGAGACTCTTTGTGTTGCTTTATAACTTTTTTAAAGCACTAGTTACCACATAGAATGTCTCCCAAACCTGCTGCCTCCTTGGGTCACTGGCATACCACCAGAATTCTGATGTTCCCTCACAAACTGAGAGCTTTGCTAAGAGGCATCTAGGTGGCACAGTGGATAGAGTAACAGGACTGAAGTTGGGAAGATCTGAGTTCGAATCTAGTCTCAGACACTTACTAGATCCAGGTCACACAGTCACTTAACTTCTGTATGCCTCAGTTTCTTTAACTGTAAAATAAAGATTACAATAGAACGTACCTCCCAGGGTTGTTTGAGTTGTAGGAATAGCTGTAACCATGTTATTCCTTTGCCCCCAAATCATCAGATGCTCCCTTTTGCCTCTAGGATAAAATATCAACTGTGTAACCTGTAATGTAAAGCCCTGCACAATCTAGTTCCTACCTGCCTTTTTAATTTTTATCTTATATTACTTCCTTTCACAAATAATATGTCCTGGATGCACTGGACTGTTAGGTATTCTCCAAATTTGACAATCCATAGCTTACCTTTACAGAGTTGCACACACTACCCCCCATGCCTAGAATGTGCTTCCTCTTAGGATCCTTGCCATCCTTTAAGACTTAGTTCAGAAGCTACCTTCTCCAGAAAGCCAGCCCTCATTCTCCTCAGTTGCTGTTCTCTTCCTCTTCAAACTATTGCATTTTATACTTATGTGTATACATGTTGATTCCTGTTCTTCTTTCAATTGTAAGCTCCTTGAGGCTTATAGTTATAGGACTGGTTCTTGTGTGTGTGTGTGTGTGTGTGTGTGTGTGTGTGTGTGTGTGTGTGTCTATAGCCTAGTGCAGTTCCTTGAACGTAGGTTTTTAAATACTTGTTCAATTTAATTTAATTCTTATTATTGGTGACTAATGGAGTAAAATCCCTTAGTAGGAGTACAAGTGGAAGACTTAGCCTCAACAAGTTGGAGTTTTTAAGGTACAGAGAATGGGAAATGAAGGCTTTCTCCACAGACAACCTAATCATCTGAGTAGAGTAAGAAATAAAGAGATCGGAGTTGGGGGAGGAGGGAGTGGCTACGGGCTTTAGAAGAGAGAGGTCTAGAATAATTGCTGTGGAGAGTTTTAATCTGAGATGAATAAATGGTTTATTGTATATTGATGTGGGTCAGCCTGTCATTGCTTGCTCTTGGCTGAAGGCTGAGACACCCTTAAAAAACTCCTGGTCATATTCTTGTCATTCTGAGTCATCAAAGGAACATTCAAATGTGGGAATTATTCACGGAACTAAATGAATTTCTTTTGTTTTTGGAATTTGGCTGGAAGGTCCTTTGAGACTATGGGGAAGGAACTCCATTGATGACCTGGGTTATAGTTTTGATTTTTTGGCTGAGTGCCCCCCCTCTTTTTTCTTCCCCAGGAAATAATACTGGCAACTTACATTTATATAGCATTTTAATATTTCTTTGTAACAACCCCATTAGGAAGGCATTATGTAATGTACTCAGTTAACAAGCATTTATTAAGTGCCTCTATGGGCTTGGTACTATGCTCAAATGGAGGTTCAGTGACCATATGTGGAGGGGATGTTGTAGGAAGGATCAAGTATGGGTTGGTCTATCTAGATCAGGGGTTCTTAACCTGGGGTCCACGGACCCCCAGGGGGTCTGGGATAGATGCTAGAATGTCTATTACCTTCTCCAATTCCTTTTAAGAGGCAAGCCAACTATTTGCCAGAGCCCCTGCTCTCCCTGTTCATCTCCTTCTCTTAGAATCACTAGGTTTCCATCCAAGTTCATCTCAAATTGCCTCCTGCCATGCCAATCTTCCCTTTTACTAGGCCATCTCAGGGGAGATAAATCATGTTCTTTAAGGACAGCCATGCCCATATTGGCACTTATTCCCAGCCAATTACTGTTTGGGGTAATAGATGGTATGCTCTATGTTACTTCTCCTTCATCAATAGAGCTTATAGCCTGTTAATTGGTAATGACAAAATTTGTTGATCTGTTTAATCACCTAGCTGTCCAGAATAAGGCAGGGAAGGAGACTATCCCTTCATTGACCTAGGGAGCATAGTGTTCCTGGATGAAGGACTAATAAGGAGTCACATGCATGTCCACAGCACAGGAGCATCTTAGAGGCTTAGTACTGCAACCAATGATTTGGACTGGGTGAGTGCCCTCATCAACACTTCTAGTGAGAGTGTAACAAATATGGTCACAGACAAATAGATTGAATCAGAAGCAGGGCAGTGTCCAGTGGGGTACCATGCACATTTGATATTAATAGGTCACAAAGTTTCTCTCAGAGTATAGGAAGCCGGGGCTCAGGATTGGATATCCTGAATGGTGCTACCACTTTAGGGGTTGTGGGAATGGACTGTATAGTGCTAATTTCTACCTGATCCTACGTATTCTTTAATAAACACCTCTAGGTCTGGAGGTCTGTCTCATTCCCCCATTTCCAGTACCTTGTCATTTGACCCTGAGCACTAATTGCCAGATCTTTCAAGCTAACATTAATGACTAACAATGTCATTTGAAAGCCATGGATCACCCTGGCCCTTTGTTGCTAAAATTATTTGGCTCTTTAGAGAACAGAGAATGGGGGCATGTTGCTGCGCAGGGAAACTGATTTAGTAAGACCTACTTCAAAGTGCCCCTTGTTATTTTGCCCTCATTTCTGGTGGGAATGGCAGAACCACAATATAGTCGAGGATGAGAACCCATTTTCCATCAAGGGTACCCACCATCCTTCCACTCTCCCAGGTTCACAACTTCAGTCTGCTCCTGCTGCTCCTGAACAGGTAATCCCATTCAGTATAGCCAACCAGGAGCCTCCAATTCCTGTGCCGTGGGGTACGCTTTGGGGCTCATCCTCCATTCTCCCTCTCTCACCCCACTATCCAATTGATTGCCAAGTCTATTCAGTTCCACTCCTACAACATCCTTGACATCCATTCCTTTGGCTCCACTCACATGACCAACACCTCAGTTCAGGTCCTTATTGCTTCTTACCCAGACTGTCTTAATCACCTCCTAATTGGTCTCCCAGCCTTGAGTCTCTCCTCACTCCAATCCATCCTCCCCACAGCTGCCAAAGTGATTTTCCTAAAGCGCGGGGTTTGATTAAATTACTCCTTCTTCTCCAAAAGTTCCCTTTTGCCTCTAAGAGCAAATCCACATTTCTCTACTTGGCTTTTAAAACTCTTCACAACCTCAAACCAATCTACTCTTTCGGCCATTTGGAAGATGAGTTGTTCCTTCAATGCCTGGCTTGGCTTCTGACAAGTTAGGATCAGAGCCCTTTTACACACTCTATACAGTCCAGCCAATCTGACCTTTTTGCTGTTTCTTAGAATAGAGTTCCATCTTCCGCCTCTGTGCCTTTGCACTGGTTTCCTCCTATCCCTCTTCATCTCAATCTCTTAGAACTTTTAGGCTTCCATCAAAACTGAACTCAAAGGCCACTCGATCTCCCCAGCTGTTGGTGCATCCTCATTACCTATATTTCCTTGTATGTATTTGTATAACCCTCAGTAGAATATAAGCTCCCCGAGGGCAGGGACTTTTGTTTTTGTCTTTGCATCCCTAGTGCAATGCTTGACACATAGTACGTGCTTAGTGAATGCTTGTTGATAGATATAAATTATAATTTGTGGTGACACTGAGGCATTAGGTTAGTCACCACTTGTTTGAATTACAATTCTGTCTTTCGTAAAATGGGGAGCATTAAAATAGAGGCAGCATCTAACCCTGCAAATGCTGCTCTGAGGATTTAAATAAGTCAGTACGTGTTAAAGAGTTATTATTATCAACGTTACCTAGAAAGCGAGAATATTAATTACAAAAGGAAAGAAATTCAGAACTAGAAGAGACTTAGTTTAGATATTATTTAGTCCAACTCCCTTTATTTTTAAAGGTGAGGAAACGGAGTTTTAGAGCTGTGAAATGACTTACCCAAAGTCATACAGTGAATTAGGGCCAAGTCAGGGGTGAGAACCTAGGTATTCAGACTCATTTTGGCATAGTTCTGCCTGGAGACAAGTAACGATATAAATCTCAATGAAAAAAAATCAGTCAAATAAATCTCAACTATACACACACGTACACAAATGTTAAATGACAGAGTCCAAAAGGATATTGGAGGTCAACTACTACAATTGTCTCAGGTAACAGATTGAATTAGTGATTGTAGAAGCCAAGTCTCTGCAATCTCATTCAAGGGCTGTTGCCACTACATCACAGGTATCTGCTCCACCTATCAACTCTTTCTGAAAACAAATCCTCCAAGGATGGCACACTTCTCCCAGCAGGGTCTCAACTTTGGTTTCCTCTCTAGTAAAATCAAGGGGTCAAACTACATGACAGATGTTCCCAAAGTTCCTTCCAGCTCTGACATTTTACGATCTGATTCTAAAGTCCCTTCCGGCTTTAATAACCTAGGTTCTGTGATTCAAAGGTCTATGTATTTTGTGTTCTTTGATTCTTAGGTCTCTTCTCATATGCTATGGGTCCTTGATTGTCTTAACTTGGGATTTGCCTCAATTTCCCAGCTTCTTCAGGGAGTCCCACAGAAATAGTGAACTTATCTTTGGCAGGAAGCTCTGCCACACGAACACACCCTTTCTTAGTCTTGGAAACAGCTCAAAGCAGGAGGGATCGAAAGGCTGACAAACAAAAACTAACCCCAATCCGACCTGCAGCAATCCTTTCCCCCTTCATTTAGGACTGAGAAAAGGGGCACCTACCTCCTTAGGAGACGTACACACACCGCACTTGTGGAACACACACAGCCTCTCTCTGTGAAGGCTGGACCTTGCTGGGATCCTACCAACTTCTCAGGAGACAAGCGAGGAGCTGAAGGAGCAACTCATCTTTCAGTCGTTAGTGATTATGATGTAATCCGATTCCTGGATATTTCTCCTCCTTTGGCCCGCCCCTGGGGCCTGGAGTCCTATTCAGGAGCACTGTGGGGAGGGGGCGTTTTCCTCAAAAAGTACTTGATACATGAGGAGAGGCAGAAGTGATCCATTACTGGCAAATGACCAGAAATACCAAATGTGCGGGCATAATCCAATCCACCTTAGGGAAGTGCTTTTCTTGATCAGCCAGATGAAATAGTTTTTACAGAGGAAAACTCAGTCATGAATAGGTGAAGCCCTAGGCATATTACCACACACCTTCTTGCTACGGAAACTTGTGGAAACTACTTTCCTTCCCTATGGGGCCTCAGTTTCCTGTAAGATGAGGGTGCTGGAATAAATCGGGTCCCTCCCAGTCCTAGGATTCTATGAGTCTAAGGTTTACAGAGAGCATGAAGGATTTGTATTGTTGTGTCCAAAAAACAGCTGTGCCCTGAGATACATGCTTAGCATATTCCGTAACACATATTTGTATAATATTTTATCATTAAAAAGCATTTTCCTTTTGTGAGAGTGTTAGAGCTGAGAGAGACTTAGGGATCATGAAATTTAACCATTTTACTTTAAAGATGAGGAAGCTAAGCTCACAAATGCTAAACACATACAATGGTAGATTTGGGATTTGAACCCACATATTGGGGTCATAGATTTAGAAATGGAAGAGACCTTTGATGTCATCACCTTGATTACAGATGAGGGATGTGGGAGCTGGAGAGTGTCCTGGCCAAAGTCTCCTAGGCTGTAAGTAGGAGGCCTGGGATTTGAACCCAAGCCCTTAACTCTCACATTTATAAAACTCACCACAAGGCAAGAATGTCCCTATTTAGCTTTGGAAGATTTGGGGGGGAGTGTCTTCAAACAGTACAGGGAGATATTTGGGGAAGGTGGTCCCTATAACACAAGCAATCACCAAGAAAGGAAAAACGATTCCACATGGCTTTCCTGCCTCTAAGTCTGATGCACTTTCCGTAACATTATACTGCCTTAATTATTTCATTTGATCTTCTCAGGTCTTGTAATGGAGATGGGGCAGGTATTACACCCATTTTTCACAGGAGAACACTGAGTTTTGGAGAAGTGGTAGAGTTGAAAGTGAAACAGATTGGGTGTCAGAGAATCTGAGTTTGAGGACCATTTCTGGCATTTAATCAATCAACAAGTGCTTGTGCTAAGTGCTTGTGTAACCTTGGAATACCTACTTTGCCACTCAGAGTCTTTGGCATTGGATTAGTTCAATGGAGACCCTTGCTGGTACATCTGAACCAGATCAAAATATAATTGGGAAATATTTGACAAAATAAATGAAAATATAATAGAACATAGATAATGTTGAAATGTGGTTTTCTAAGTCAATATGTGACCCACAGAGATTCTTATCTACAATTTGGTGGCCCCCATTTCTATTTGAGTTGGAGCCTATGAGACTAGATGATTTTGAAACCCTGTTAGCTTGAAACCTAGAATCTTACGCCTTGGGCTTGGATATTAGGTCATGCTTGCAATAGATAAGATTTTTCTGTTTTTCCCTTGGCTGCTGTTTACACACTCAACTCTTGGCAGTAATCTGTTACAGAGGAGTATCTTTGTGTAAGAGCGGGCATTTGACAAGGGGTGTGGTTCCAGACTCCTGGCTATATATGGCTATATGAGAATGGTTCTGTGCAAAGATAGTCTAAATGACTCCTGCTTTAACTGTGCTTGACCTTTGAGACATGTGCAGCCAGCCTGCAGAGAACGGCGGTCTCGAGATGCCTTTGTACGTGAGGTTTTTTAGGCACGGGGAAAAGCTGAGGTGGCATAAAATCTATCTCTTCATCATATGCGTGTTGTTCAGTTGTCTCAGCTGCGTCCGACTCTTGGTGACCCCATTTGGGGATTTCTTGGCAAGGATACTGGAGTGGTTTGCCATTCCCTTCTCCAGCTCGTTTTACAGATGAGGAAACTGAGGCAAACAGGGTGAACCGGGGTCCCACAGCTAGCACTCTCAGCTAGGTGGGGCAGTGGATACAGCACTGGGCCTGGACTTGAATTAAAATACAACCTCAGATATTTACTTACTTGCTGGGTGACCCTGGGCAAGTCACACGAAAGCTGTCTGCCTCAGTTTACTTAACTGTAAAGTGAAGATAACAATAGAACCTACCTCCAAGGGTTGTTTTGAGGATTAAATGGAAGAAATATTTGTGAAACAATTAGTACAGTGCCTGATGCATAGTAGGCTCTTAATAAATGCTTGTTTCCTTTCTTCTACCCTACTATTTTTTTTGAGGGGGAAAGGCAGGGCAATTGGGGTTAAGTGACTTGCCCAAGGTCACATAGCTAATAAGTGTGTCAAGTGTCTGAGGCCGGATTTGAGCTCAGGTCCTCGACTCCAGGGCTGGTGCTCTATTCACTGGGCCACCTAGCAGCCCCTCTATGATTGATTGATTGCCTAGATGGGTTTCTCAGTAAAAGCCTTATCTTTCTCTCTGCTCTGAGGTATGGAATTTTCTCCTGCATGATCTGCTTATGCAGCCTCATTCCTGCAGTCCTATCCCTGCTCCACATAGCAGCTGTGTTTCCATTTTCCTAGCTCCACATGCCTTCCCAGGAGCCTCTGTGTACCTTTTCCTGCTCTGTGTATCTTCTATGTTCCTCACGGGGAGATGGGTTCCTTCTTGCATCTGGCTTCTGCCTGATTCATTGGAACTGACTGACTTGTCTTTCATGGGTCACCTTGGGGGCATGACCAATCATTCTTCCTCCAATGCTGTTTCTCACTTTCTAATTCACTCCTGGGACTTGTGAGCACCTCATAAAAGGGATCACCTAGTTGGGCCTGGTTTTTACAGTTGGTCTTAGGTCCTTCTCCTGAGATTATTTCCTGGGCTTTCAGAGACAAACTCTCTTACATAATAAGCTGACATTCCGTTCCATTGTTGCCCTGTATTTATCTGTGTCCTCTTTTGAACATCTTTCTGCTCTCTTCCGTACCTTTTAAAATATTTCATTGGTACTCCTTTATTTTCTTCTTTTGGGGGATATCATTATCATTACACCCCTTTTCCCACGTTTCTCCCAACATCTATAACCGTCTTCTGCAAAATATGGAAGTAAATAAATAACACAACCTTTCCCTTGTAGTAAATAAGTATGATTAAGTAAAATAAATTGACGCAGTCCATTTCTAGAAACGTATGTCTTGTTCTGCATCTTTAAGTCTCACTGCCAAATGACGGAAAGCATGATTTATCATTAGTCTTCTGAAGTCATAATATTGTATTGATCAAAGTACTTAAGCCTTTCAAAGTTGTTTTGCTTTTCATTATAGCTATGGTACAATTTGTTCTGCTCAACTCACTCTACATGAGTTTATGGTGATACATCTAAAAATTTTTGATTTATTTAGTTTATGGAATAAAAAGCATTTCCATAACAGAGTATAATAAAAAGAGATGATTGTACATGAAACTGCAAATCTATTATGTACAACTTGCTATTCTGTTTAAATACATAATGAAGTTATAATATAAGTTTCTTTCTCCCCTCCCTCCTCCCCCTAGAGATGGCTACCATTAGACACAATATCTATGTATATATAAATAAATATGCATATATATGTAAAATAATTCTATACATACTTCTTTCAAAAAATCAATTTCACAAATACGAGATGGAGGATCTGCGACTGGATACAACATTCTTTCACTCCTACTGGCTCTGCCTAAGAAGTCAGGGTGGAAGGGAACACAAGGTGAAGGGCAAATCTCTAGTCCTAGTCCCAGAACCAGTTAGAGAAATGGGGAATCCTTCCTCTTGAGAGACAATATTTATAGTCTCAGTCCTTGCTCTCTAAGATCCCTAAGATGAATTTTTGGAGGTAGGTGCAACTCCCTGAAGGTTAGACTTCTATCTAAGGGAAGGTTAGGCTGGGCAAGGGTTGATAGGTCTAGGCTGGCAGGGGTGGCCTCGAGGCTGCAGGTTCTCTACCCCTGGTCTAAGACATCCTGACACAGTGCCAGAGGCTAATGAGGGGAATTCACATAGGGCCCTGGTGAGATAGCTCTGGAGCAGGGCTGCAAGAACCAGAGAGGCCGAATTCAGGTAAGACAAGCAAGTTTATCAGCACGTACTTATAACCAGGAACAGCAGGCTATGGTGGACTGGGGTGGATCACCCTTGGTTGGAGAATAGTGCCAGGGATTTGGCCATGTGGTAGAATTTATAATTATTATAATTATTAGTCAGGGTGTTAGTCATGGCTGAGACTTGATAGTCAGCCCCATTGAGTTCCCAAGGGGATGTCACTTGGTTCATGTGGGAAAGCAGTGTAGGCTCAGGTCCTGACATGATAATTAGTGAATCTTATGGTGTTGGAAAAGGATCCTTATAGTAATGGGGCTGGACTATTATCACTGCCAGGGAGAGTGCCTCAGGGTAAGTGGGCCAAAGATCATTACAAATATTTTGGAGTTTTATCAAACTATAAGTTCAATGTCAATCAATGGTATAACATGAAAACCAAGCCAATATAATCATGAAATCCAACGATCTCAGACTGTATTAACATTTAATGTCAGAGCACCTGAGTTTGAGCCCCAACTGACCAAGCAATCTGAGTAGGTCACATCACCACTGAGTCTGGTGTTCAGCATGGTGAATGAATGAAAAAAAACATTTATTAAGTGCCTACAAGCACTGTGTTGGATGTTGGTCATACGAATAGAAAAGTGATGTAGTTCTTGTCCTCAAGAAGTTTATATTCATTCTAATAGGAGTGGTTAACCTGTATAGGTCCAGAGAAGGGTGGACAAGGATAGTGAGAAACCTTGAGACCACTGTGGGATATTTAGCTGGTCTAGCCTGAAGAACAGGAGATAGGGAAAGGATGGGAAAGAGGATCTTTGTCTTCAGTATTTGAAGGGCTGTCACTTGGAAGAATTAGATTTATTTTGTTTCATTTTAGGGATCAGAGCTAGGACCAGTAAATGGAAGATGAATTTGATTAAAGCTCATTGTAAGGAAAAAAAGTTCTCCAATAATTTATCTAAAACAAATTCTCCAGAAAACAACAAATATGTACTAGATAAACCTTGAAGTTGAATCTACATTATAAATATTTTCTCTATCACTTAAGTTTAGACAATCAACAAAAAAATAAATCAAGTCCAATTTTCAGAATTTGACAAATTTTACATTCAGCTTTTAACATTGTTGTAAGAGCCGTTTCCAGCACACCATTGGACCTACCCTATCATTTGAGGTGTTTTAAGTGAAACCATTTGTAGTGGAGTTTGTAAGCATTACTCACTGCCCTGTCACACACTCTCAGACTAATTTTCTGAGTACATAGATCTATTCATTTCACTGCTCTGCTAAAAAAAATATTTCAAGTGGATCCCTATTGCTTTCTAAGTAAAGGTCCAGCTCTCTTGGCTGACATTCAAGGTCCTCCATACTCTATCACTTCCCCACTTTCCCAGCCATATTTCACATAATTATACTCTGCAAATGCTAATAAAAATTAAAGCTCACAGTGGTATAGGTTGTCCCACAAGTCTTAGTGCATCTTAAAGCTTTATAGCTTGAACTAAGACTTTTAGAATATTTTGTATCAAAATTGCTGGGGAAAACTGGAAAGGAGGTTGGCAGAAACTAGAAATAGATCAACATCTCAAACTGTTTGTCAACATAAGGTCAAAATAGGTACGTGATTTAGACATAAAGGGTGGTATAAGCAAATTAGGTGAGCATGGAAAATTTTACTTGTCGGATAAGGGAATAATGGATAAGAGAAGAATTTATGACCAAACAAGAGATAGAGAGGATCATGGGATACAAAATAGTCAATTTTGATTACATTAAACTAGAAAGTTTTTACACAAACAAAACCAATGCAGCCACGATTAGAAGGAAAGCAGGAACTGGGAAAAAAATTTTACAGCAAGTTTCTCTGACAAAGGCCTCATTTCTCAAATACACAGAGAACTGAATCAATTTTATAAGAATGAGTCATTTCCCAACTGATAAGTGGTCAAAGACTATGAACAGGCAGTTTTCAGAAGAAGAAATCATAGTCATATAAAAAAATGCTTTAAATCACTATCGACTGGAGAAAGGCAAATTAAAACAACTCTGGGGAGTTAAACAACCTCACACCTATCAGACTGGTTAATGTGACAAAAAGGGAAAATAACAAATATTGGAGAGGATGTGGAAAAATTGGAACTACTGCACTATTGGTAGAGTTGTGAATTATTCAACCATTCTGGGGAGCAATTTGGAACTATACCTAAAGGGCTATAAAACTGGGCCTGCCCTTTGACCAGCAAGCTCTGTACCACAAAGACATCAGAGGAAAAGGAAAAGGATCCATATGTACAAAAGTATTTACAGCAACTCTTTTTGCTTGGTGGCAAAGAATCAGAAATTGAGAGGATGCCCATCAACTGAGGAATGGCTAAACAAGTTGTGGTATATGAATGTAATGGAATGCTATTGTGCCATAAAAATAATAAGTAGAATGATTTCAGAAAAATTTGGAAAGACTTGTATGAACTGATGAAAAGTGAAGTAAGTAGAGCCAGGAAAACATTGTACTCAGGAAGAGCAATATTGTACGATGATCAACTGTTAATGACTTAATTATTCTAATCAATACAATGATCCAAGACAATTCTGAAGGACTTAATGATAAAAAGTGGCATCTATCTTAGAGAAAGAACTGATGGAGTCTGAGTACAGACTGAAGCATGATTTTCTTACTTTATTTTTCTTGTTTTTTTTTAAATTTCCAACCTAGCTAACAAGGAAATATGTTTTGCATGATTTCACACGTATAATTAATATCACATTTCTTGCCTTCACAATGGATGTAGGAGGGTTGGGAGCAAGAGAATTTGAACTTAATTTTTTTTAAAAAGTGAAATTTAAAGTAAATAAATAATAAATATTTAAAAATAATGCCTTGTATCATGATTTAAGGTTTTGCAGATTATTTTCCACCTAACTCTGTAAAATAGATAGTGTGAATATTATTATTCTTATTTTACAGAACAGGAAACTGAGGGCCTGAGAAGTTAAGTGACCTGCTTATGGTTACACAGTAAGTCTGAGGCAACTTGTGAATCTAGGTCTCCCAGTACCAAGTCCAGTGGCCTTTCCAGTATGCCATTGACTCTACATGCCAAAATGGACTGATCTTTTCCACATGGATGTGTCATTCAAACATGCCTTGGATTTTCCTACCTTCATGCATTTGCCCATGCCATTACTTATATATAGAATGCTTTCCTCCCCTCTTTCTGCTTGTTGAACTTCCTACCTACCCTTTAAAGTCAAGGATGTCACCTCCTTGATGAACAGTTCACTGACTTCGCCAAGTAGTCTTGCCCCTTCAGATATCGCATAGCAATTTGTTTGCTGTTTCCTAATACTCTTTTCCATATTTTTTGTTATATTTATTTGTGTTTGTATTATAGATTCATACCAATCTGAGATCCATGAGGGTAGGGACTGTGTCTTGTCTAAACTTTGTACGTTTTTCAATGTGTGATGAGAGAATTTCTGGTTCAGTCTTCTTTCCGCCACTGTGTGAAGAACTGCCTCCCCCCTCAAAAAAAAAACAACCAAAAAAAACCTCAGGCTGTCCTAAGCATCTTGACACTGTTTTCTTGAAGCAAGCCGGTCATTTCTTTTGCTGAAGTTTGCAAAATCAAGCTTTGCACATACCCTTCAGCTCCAGTTTTGACTGACTAGTTTGGCTAGTTCCCTGACCTTCCCTGATGCAGACATCCTTTTCTTCCCCTTCTGGTTGTTTGATTCCTGATATGGAAATGCTTATATTCCCCTCCTGCTCTCTGTAAAATTTTATTGAAGCCATTCTCCTTACGTATGCATGTTCCATAGTCAGTTACTGAAACTCATGCTCTGAGCTCATTGACTTTATGTTCAGGCCTGCACTCTGGAAGTAATAAGACTGCCGTAACTATCTCTGTTATTTATTGGGTGATTAGCACCTAAGCAATCGACCGTCAGATCATTTTTAGCTCAAATGCATAGCATGTAGCAGGCAGTATGTAGCTATTTCTGCCAAAGATATATCTCTACATAGTATTTCCTTTTTCATTTGGGAAAAAAAGGAACAAAAAGCAGGCAAGGATAAGCTGGTTCTGACCCAAAGTATTATTTCATAGCATCTAGCACCCTCTCCCTTTAGGAAACATAGGCCTAGAGATGGGGGATGGCTTGTTCTAGTATACACGGCAAGTTTATGGCAGCATCCAACAAGAATATGGGTCTCCTACTTTAAGTTGAAGGTTCTTTCCCAATTTATTCCTGCTGTCTGGAATACTTAACGGTAGGAGGCCTTCTCTGACCACCATGGCCTACAGCGGTCTCTTTCTATCCTGAAATCACACTGGGTTTGCACCATTCATTTGGCAAGTAATCATTGACTGTCTTGGATTGTTCATGACTTAATGTCTCATAGGTCTGGATGTCATGTATCTTTGTATCCTTGTCAAACTTACAAACACAGATAACTCTATAGTATGGAGATAATAGAGTGTTAGACTTAGGATCAGGAAGACCTGAGTTTGAATCCTGCCTCAGGCACTTACTAGTTGTGTGACCTTGGGTAAGTCACTTATCCTCAGCCTCTATAATTTACTTGTCTGTTAGATGGGGATAGTGATTATGCCTGTATCTCAGGGTTATTCAGTTAGTCAATCAACGAGCATTTGTTAAGCACTTACCATGTGGCAGGAACTGAGGAAACAAATACAAAATAAAACAATTCCTATTTCCAAGGAACTTATATCCAAATGTGGCAGATAACAAGTACATACAGAAGCATGTGCAAAAAGATTTGAGGAGGAAAAAAAATGCAAAATGGTGTATTATAGACTCTGAAGTTATTCTCCCAACCCTATTCACCCTGGTAGACTGGGTCCTCAGAAATCAGCTGATACTTTTCCTCTTGATGTCCAGGGATAGCCTTAGTGGTTTTTTTTGGGGAGGGGAAGGGGGTGCTATCTTTCTTAGACTGTAACTTACATGCGCTCACAAGTGTACTTCCCTCCATTATTATCAATTGATAGAAATTTGTCAGCCAGACTTAATTAGCTTTTACAAATGGGTACTTAGTACGATACTAAAAGTGGTAAAGAATATCCCTCTCCCCCACATCCCCAAAGTCCATGAAACACTGCGTCACAAATACATACAGAGTCCAGGGCAAAGCGAGATTAATTCAAAACAGCGCATGTGACATAGCTCCTAAAAGTCCTTTTGCTAGATTCCTTGAGATGTTCCTCTTATGAATAGAGTTGGCTTTTCTACTGGGCTTCTTGTTGAAGTTTGAACCTCACTTTCCTCATCACGTCTTTCCTTTGCTCTGGATCCAAATGCTGGTACCAGTTTAGAAGTGCTGTCTTTGGGGATATTGCTAGGACTCTTCCTGCTGCTGTTTGATCTCCAGCCTCTTCAGGGGAAAAGAGCAGCCAAATCTTCCTCTGACCACATCTCGGGCCTTCAATCTCCAGTGCATCCTGAGGGAAGACTGCAAGGGTCCAGACATCTTCCATCTGCCCCAAAGCAATGGCTTCTATCTGTGCCAGTATGAGACAACTTTTACTTCCTACTGCCAGCCTGATTTTCCAACTGGGATATAGAGAACCTCGGATGAAAGAAGAAAAACCTTCCCTTTGACCTCGGGACTTCCGTTTCCTCCTGTGCCTGTCCCTTGAAGGATGAGGAAGAGGAAAGTTGATAGATGCCTCTCAACTACCCACCCCAAAGTTCCAACCAAATACCACTCACCCCTTCCACTGTGTCTGCTGGAATGCCTGTTCCAGAAGCAAAACTTCCCTTTATCCTTTCCCTCTCCCTCTCCTTCCATTTACTATTAGCTGTCTAGGCCACCCTTTCCTCTACTGGCTATACCTTTCCTCATTCTCTTCAGTTCACTGGTAAAAGTGGGAGAGTTGGAATACCCCTTGTTCTCCATTGCCACTTCCAGGTCTTCCCTCTTTCTCCATCACTCATTAATATCTCTTCCTTTGGAGGACATGCTATTCATATAGACTGCCCAATCAAAATCTTGGTAGCTGTTGTCTAAAGATCCCCAGGTCATTCTCCTTCCTTACTCAGGGAGTTCAGTACATTGCTTCCAATTTTTCTCTCCTAAACTGGAATGAGAGAGGAAACAATCCAAGCTGTATGATTTATTAGCAAAACAGACATAATAAACAAGTCAACATACTCCCCAGTCAGTCCAAAGACCCCAAATACAGAGTGAGATAATTAATCAAATAACTGAGCAGATTAATCAAATAAGACCAATTAATTACAAGAAAACAAATAACCAGGATACAAAGCTGGGTAATATGATTTCTAATTGGAGGAAAGATTAGGGACTTTCCAAGTTAGGAGGGGGAAGAGTGAACAGAAGCAATTCCCTGAAATCAGAAAAAGAGGTGTCCCATTCCCTCGAGTGTTTTCATTCAATCAAAGAAGCAAGCAGACAATAACTGATTGACCAGTGTGGGGCCAGTTTTCAGATGAGACATTGAGATGTATAATTATTTTTTTTTAAATTTATTTATTTATTTTTAGTTTACCACACACGGTTCTACATAGTTTTGAGTTCCAGATTTTCTCCCCTCCCACCCCCCTCCCTCCCCAAGACGGCATGGAATCTCATATAACTGTCATGTATAACTTTGCATTGAATTATTTTATGCACTAGTCAAGTTGTGGAGAAGAATTTTGACCAATGGACTGAATCATGAGAAAGAAGAAACAGAACCAAAAAAAACAACCCAAAAACAAAAACAAAAGAGAAGCAAAAAAGGCAAGCATGTAGTGCGCCTCGATCTGTATTCAAACTTCACAGTTCTTTCTCTGGATGAAGATAGCATTCTCCATCGTGAGTCCCCTGGAGTTGTCCTTGCCCCTTAGGTTGCTGAGAAGAGCGAAGTATGTCAGGGTTGGTCCTCACGGAATCCATATATCTGTGGCTGTGCACAACATTCTCCTGGCTCTGCTCCGCTCACTCAGCATTATGTCGTGTAGGTTTTTCCAGGTTGTTACGAAGTCTGCATCATCCCCATTTCTTATGGCACAGTAGTATTCCATCACCTTCATATACCACAGCTTGTTCAGCCATTCCCCAATTGATGGGCATCCCTTTGATTTCCAATTCTTGGCTACCACAAAAAGAGCTGCTATAAATATCCTTGTACATATGGGTCCTTTTCCCGCTTGTGTGATTTCTTTGGGATACAACCCTAGAAGTGGTATTGCTGGGTCAAAGGGTATGAACATATTTATAGCCCTTTGTGCATAGTTCCAAACTGCTCTCCAAAATGGCTGGATCAGCTCACAACTCCACCAGCAATGCAACAATGTTCCAATTTCCCCACATCCTTTCCAGCATTTATCATTTTCCTGTTTTGTTATTTTAGCCAATCTGACAGGAGAGATGTGGTATCTAAGAGTTGTTTTGATTTGCATTTCTCTAATCAGCAGCGATCCTGAGCATTTTTCCATATGCTTGTAGATAGCTTTAATTTCTTCCTCTGAAAACTGCCTATTCATATCCTTTGACCATTTCTCAATTGGGGAATGGCTTGTATTCCTATATATTTGGCTCAGTTCCCTGTATATTTTAGAACTGAGGCCTTTATCAGAGATACTAGTTGCAAAGATTTTCTCCCAGTTTTCTGCTTCCCTCCTAATTCTAATTCCATTGGCTTTTTTTGTACAAAAACATTTCAATTTGACATAATCAAAATTATCCATTTTGCATTTTGTAATGCTCTCTATCTCTTGTTGGGTCATGAATTCTTTACTTTTCCACAAATCTGATAAGTAAACTATTCCTTGCTTTCCCAAATTACTTATAGTGTCAGCTTTTACTCCTAAATCATGAACCCATTTTGACTTTATTTTGGTATATGGTATAAGATATTGGTCTATGCCCAGTTTTTGCCCTACCATTTTCCAATTTTCCCAACAGTTTTTGTGAAATAGTGAATTATTAGCCCAGAATCTGGCCTCTTTGGGTTTATCAAAGAGTAGATTGCTAAACTTGTTGATTTCTCCTACTTGTGTACCTATCCTATTCCACTGATCCACGCTCCTGTTTCTTAACCAGTACCAGGCAGCTTTGATGACTGCTGCTGTGTAGTACAGTTTAATATCTGGTGTGGCTAAGCCAACTTCTCTAGCATGTCTTTTCATTAATATCCTAGATACTCTAGACCTCTTGTTTTTCCAAATGAATTTTATTATTTTGTCCAGCTCAGTAAAATAATTTTTTGGTAGTTCGATTGGTATGGCACTGAATAGATAGATTAATTTAGGTAAAATTGTCATTTTTATTATATTAGCTCGGCCTAACCATGAGCAACTGATATTTTTCCATTTATTTAGATCTGATTTTATTCGCGTGAAAAGTGTTTCATAGTTATGTTCATATAGGCCCTGGGTTTGTCTTGGCAAATAGACTCCCAAATATTTTATAGTGCCTTCAGTAACTTTGAATGGAATTTCTCTTTCTATCTCTTGCTGTTGGGCTTTGTCAGTAATGTATAGGAATGCCGAGGATTTATGTGGGTTTATTTTATATCCTGCAACTTTGCTAAAGTTGTTTATTATTTCAAGTAGTTTTTTACTTGATTCTCTAGGATTCTCTAGAAAAATCATCATATCATCTGCAAAAAGTGATAATTTAGTTTCTTCTTTTCCTATTCTAATTCCTTCAATTTCTTTTTCTTCTCTTACTGCTACAGCTAATGTTTCTAGTACCAAATTGAATAATAGGGGTGATAATGGACATCCTTGTTTCACCCCTGATCTTATTGGGAATGCATCTAGTTTATCCCCATTACAAATAATGCTTGTCGATGGTTTTAGGTAGATGCTATTTATAATTTTGAGGAAGGTTCCACTTATTCCTATGCTTTCTAGTGTTTTTAATAGGAATGGGTGTTGTACTTTGTCAAAGGCTTTTTCTGCATCTATTGAAATGATCATATTGTTTCTGCTAGTTTTGTTGTTGATATGGTCAATTATGCTAATAGTTTTCCTAATATTGAACCAGCCTTGCATTCCTGGAATAAATCCTACCTGGTCATAGTGTATTATTCTCGTGATGAGTTGCTGCAATCTTTTTGCTAATATTTTATTTAAAATTTTTGCATCAATATTCATTAGAGAAATTGGTCTATAATTTTCTTTCTCTGTTTTAACTCTACCTGGTTTGGGTATTAGTACCATATTTGTCTCATAAAAAGAATTTGGTAGGACTCCTTCTTCCCCTATTTTCCCAAATAGTCTACAAAGTATTGGAATTAGTTGTTCCTTAAATGTTTGATAGAATTCACATGTAAAACCATCTGGCCCTGGAGATTTTTTCCTAGGGAGTTCATTGATGGCATGCTCAATTTCTTTTTCTGATATGGGGTTATTAAGAAATTTCACTTCCTTCTCTGTTAGCCTGGGCAGTTTATGTTTTTGTAGATATTCATCCATATCTCTAAGGTTGTCAAATTTATGGGCATACAGTTGGGCAAAATAATTCCTAATTATTGTTTTGATTTCCTCTTCATTAGAGGTGACCTCACCCTTTTCATTTTTGATACTGGTAATTTGATTTTCTTCTTTCTTTTTTTTTAATCAAATTGGCCAAAGGTTTGTCAATTTTATTGGTTTTTTCATAAAACCAGCTTTTTGTTTTATTTATTAATTCAATAGTTTTCTTGGTTTCAATTTTATTAATCTCTCCTTTGATTTTCAGTATTTCTAATTTGGTATTTAATTGGGGGTTTTCAATTTGCTTTTTTTCTAGCTTTTTCAGCTGTATGCCCAGATCATTGATCTCCTCTTTCTCTATTTTATTCATGTAGGCATCTAGAGATATAAAACTCCCCCTAAGAACTGCTTTTGCTGCATCCCATAAGTTTTGGTATGTTGTTTCATTATTGTCATTCTCTTGAATGAAATTATTAATTGTTTCTCTGATTTGTTCTTTGGTCCACTCACTCTTTAGAATTAAATTGTTTAGTTTCCAATTAGTTTTTAGCTTATTTTTCCATGGTACTTTATTAAAAATGATTCTTATTGCATCATGATCTGAAAAGGATGCATTGACTACTTCTACTTTTCTGCACTGGATTGTCAGGTTTTTATGCCCTAGTACATGGTCAATTTTTGAGTATGTGCCATGTACTTTTGAGAAGAAAGTATATTCCTTTTTATCCCCATTCAGTTTTCTCCAGAGGTCTATCATATGTGCCTTTTCTAAAATTCTGTTTACCTCCTTAACTTTTTTCTTATTTATTTTGAGGTTAGATTTATCAAGTTCAGAAAGGGGGAGGTTGAGGTCTCCCAATATTATAGTTTTGCTGTCTATTTCTTCCTGTAACTCCCTTAACCTCTCCTCTAAGAATTTGTATGCCTTACCACTTGGTGCATATATGTTAAGCAATGATATTGCTTCATTGTTTATGGTGCCTTTTAGCAGGATATAATGTCCTTCCTTATCGCTTTTAATTAAATCTATCTTTACTTTTGCTTTGTCTGAGATTAGGATTGCTACACCTGCTTTTTTTACTTTATCTGAGGCACAATATATTTTACTCCAGCCTTTTACCATTACCTTATGTGTATCCCCCTGTTTCAAATGCGTTTCTTGTAAACAGCATATTGTAGGATTATGATTTTTAATCCATTCTGCTATCTGCTTCTGTTTTGTGAGAATGTTCATCCCCTGCACGTTCAGGGTTATGATTTCTATCTGTGTCTTTTTCTCCATCCTAATTCCCCCTGTTTATGCTTTTATTTCTCCCTTTCCCCTTCTCCTCCTCAACAAAGTTTTGCTTTTGACCGCCACTTTCCTCAGTTAACCCTTCCTCTTTATTCCCCTCCCTTATCTTACTGTAACCCACTTGCTACTTCTCCTCTCCCTTCTGACCACCCCCTCCCTTTTCCCCCCTTACCCTCCCACTTCCCGTAGGACAAGTTAGATTTCTAAACTTATCAGAGTATGTTATTCCCTTCTTGAACTAGATCAGATGACAGTAAAGCTCAAATACTGCTCTTCTCCCTCCCTTCTTTCCCTCTACTATAATATGTTTTTGTGCCACTTCATTTGGTGTAATTTACCCTTTTCTACTACCTCCTTACTGCTTCCCTCATAGCCCTCCCTTTATATCTCTTACTTATATTTTATATCTTTACATCAGTTAATTTATACAGGCATTCACAACCTATGTATATCCCTTTCATTTGTCATAATAGCTGTACCATTCACAAGAATGACTTATACATGTATGTTTATATATATACATATATATGTGTATATATATATATATATATATATAAAACATACATAAGATGATATAATCCCACATAAAGATGTAAACAACCTGCCCTTATTGGTTAATAAGGTTTGTGGGGTTTTTCCCCCCTGTTTACCTTTTTATGTCTCTCTTGAGTTTTGTATTTGGAGATCAAATTTTCCATTGAGTTCTGGCCTTTTCATCAGGAAGGTCTAGAATTCCCCTATTTCATTGAATGTCCATTGCCTTGCCTGGAAAATTATGCTTAGTTTTGCTGGGTAGTTGATCCTTGGTTGTAGTCCCAGCTCCTTCGCCCTTTGGAATATCATATTCCAATTTCTCCTGTCTTTTAATGTGGAAGCTGAGAGATCCTGCGTGATCCTGACTGTAGTTCCACGATATTTGAATTTCTTCTTTTTGGCTGCTTGCAGTACTTTCTCCTTGAGTTTGTAGCTCTGAAATTTGGCTATAATATTTCTTGGTGTTTTCAGTTTGGGATCTCTTTCAGGGGGTGATTGGTGAATTCTTTCAATGACTATTTTGCCCTCTGGTTCTAGGACCTCTGGGCAGTTGTCTTTGATAATTTCTTCGAAGATACTGTCAAGGCTCTTTTTTTCATCGTGGATTTCTGGTAGACCAATAACTCTCAAATTGTCTCTCCTGGATCTATTTTCCAGGTCAGTTGTTTTGCCAATCAGATATTTCACATTTTTTTCTATTTTTTCATTCTTTACATTTTGTTTTATTACTTCTTGGTGCCTCATAGATTCATTAGCTTCCACTTGCTCAAGTCTAATTTTTAATGAGTTAGTGTTTACATTTTGCTTTTGAGTCTCCTTTTCCAATTGGTTGATTTTGCCTCTCAGGGTGTCATTTTCTCTCTTTAGATTCTGTATCTCCGTAGCCATTTCGCCAATCTTATTCTTTAGGGACTTTTCCATTTTTTCCATGTTTTCTTTTACCTCCCTAATTTGGTTTTTAAAATCCTCCTTTAGCTCTTCCAGCAGGGCTTTTTGGGCTGGAGACCAGTTCATGTTACCTTTTGAGGTATCTGATGTATCTGCAATATTGTTACTTCCCTCTTCCATATTTGTATTTTGATCCTGCCTGTCTCCATAAAAAGAATCTATTGTCCTCGGTTTTTTTGTGTTCTTCTTCATGTTGGTTTGCCTTTTGCTGGCTTTACAAAGAATTTCTATCTGTGGGTCTCAGGGCTTTCTGTCCCAGCTTTCTTATTCTGGGGGTTGTGAGTCTAGAATTAAAACCTTCAGTTTCCTGAGGTGTGGGGGAGGGGTCTGGCTCCCTGGCGTCTCACTCCCTGTGGGTGCTCTCCAGCACTTGCTTTTCAGCAATGGTCTCAGCTGTTTGTTGTTTGAGCTGATGTCTGGCACTTCCCCTGGGGGAGCAAGGTTACGTCTGGGCTCCTGGCGTTGACCCCTGCCGACTCTGCCCCTCTGGGACTGATGAACTTCTGCTATTTGACCACTGAAGCCCCACTACTTTCTGCTCAGTTCCAGCGTTCTTTTTTTTTCCCCTGAGGGATTCTCTGGGTGGGGAGGGGAGGGATTAGAGCTGTTTACCTGGCCGTTAAGGCTCTCGGAAGTTCAAGAAGCTGCGGTTCATACGTGTGGGCTGCAAACTTCTGGAGACGATATTTCACGGCCAGTGGTGTTGCGCTGCCTCTCATCACTTCCACAGATTGCCGTCCTGTGTTGGGAGTCCTGGGGATCTCCGCCGGTTTCGGGCGCCCAGCTTTCTCCCAGCCCGTCTCCCACGTGGATTTCCTGGCCAGCCGCTTCCGCCTTGGTCTGGAGCAGCTCCGCACTGAGCACTCTCCGAGCCTATAGGTTCGTGCCTCTGGCCTTTCAGACTCTCCTGAATCAGAAATTTGCCCCACGCAGACTGCTCACGGCTTCTGACTCTCTCAGATCTGCTCAAATTCACTTTTTTATAGGAATCTGACAGACCTTGTGAGAGAGCTCTGGTAAGACGCTGCCTTCATGGGGCCATCTTGGCTCCGCCCCGAGATGTATAATTATGAGAAAACTCCTTGCATTAGTCTTTGGATCTGACTGGTCAGCACAACCTAGGTCCTTAGTTAAAGGTTCCTAAGTAGCTGGTAGAGGTGCTCCAGTTTCCCAGCCATGCAGGGCCAGGTTCAAACAATGCAATAAAATTTTCTCAGAAGATGACCTGGATCAGACACATCATTGAGTGGAAAAGGAATTGAGCTAAATCCAGAATTGAGTCACAAGATGGAGGAAGTGTGTTTCATTCAGTCCCTACACAACTCCTGCCCTAATGCTAGGAGACTTTCCCTCAAACACCTGAGCCACTCAGTTCTTCAATCTACTCATCTCTTGTGATTTAATCCCTCACCCCACCTTAGCCAAACACAAACAGGGTCACACTCTTGATTTTCCATCACCCACAAATGCACCGTCTTCACATTATCTTTTCACCTCTCCCTCTGCCTTCTCTTACCAAACCCACCTCTTTGTCCACACTGTGATCTCCAATCTCTTGACCCCACAATTCTCTCTTGGGCTGTCTTCCCTGCACTAGCCAATGTCTTCTTTTCCTCATCTTGACCCATTGGTGAACCAATTAACCTTTGTACCATTCTCCTTTCCTGAGTCCCTAATTATTTTGCCATTTTGTTGATTGTACCCTGTGATCCCTCAGCCAGAGCCAGCTAGATGGCCCAGTGGGTAGAGAGTCAGGAAGACCTGAGATCAAATCTGGCCTTAGACATGTTCTAGCCGTGTGACCCTGGGCAAGTCACTTAACTTCTGTTTGCCTTAACTTACCAGAGAAAGAAATGACAAACCACTCCCATATCTTTGCCAAAAAAACCTCATGGTTCCACAGGGTTGTGAAGAGTTAGATATGACTGAACAACAATAACAATGCATCAGCCATGAGTCTCTCCAACTATCACCACCTTTTTTCTTACACACACACTGCCGAACTAATATGAACAAAAACATGCAACCATGATTGGGTTCTGATTGGGTCTGCTACAAATTTAAATTACACAACCTCAACTGGGCCCTCACTGCTGCTAGATGATTCTACTATACATGCCTTATAACTCCCTATTCCAATCTTCATATCGACTTTTCTAAACCCTTTCATCCTTCTTCAACATCCTCTGGCTCCTCTTCCCTTCACCCTCTCAGCTGAGAAACTTGCCTCATGTTTTACAGAAAAGAATCGAGCTCTTTGCCATGAGCTCCTTCTCCCTTCTACCTCACCTCACATCATTCGTATGCCTTCTGCCCCATCTCTTCCTCCACTTCTGTCTCTTTCACATTATGAGTCATCTTTATTCCTTATCAAGGCTAACCCCTCTTTACCTGCTCAAGTGATTCTATTCCATCCTGTCTCCCCCAACAGATCGCCCCCTCTGACATCTCCATTTATTCACTTTTTTCATTCTCTTCCTCTCTACTGGCTCATTTCCTACTGCCTACAAACATGCCCATCTCTCCCCTAATCTCAATAAATCCTCACTTGATACTTCCATCCCTGATAACTATCATCCCATGTATCTTCCCACCTTTGTGCCTAAATTCTTTGAGAAGGCTATTTACAATAGATGCCTCCACTTCCTCTCCTTTCACCCTCTTCTTAACTCTTTACAATCTGGCCCCTGACCTCATTCCAATGAAATTGTTCCTTCCAAAGTTATCAGTGATCTAATAATTGCCAACTCCAATGGCCTTTCCTCAACCCTCATCCTCCTTGACCTCTCTACAGTCTTTGACACTGTTCATCACCCTCTCCTTCTTCCTACTCTCTTCTGAGTTTTCATGATACCCTTCTCTTCTGGTTCTCCTCCTGACTATTCCTTCTCAGTCTTTTTTTTTCTGGATCCTCATACAGTTCATGCCCTTTAACTAAAGGTATCCCACAGGGTTCTGCCCTACCCCCTTTTCTCCCTCCATATTCCCTCTCCTCTCTCTATACTCCCTCGTCAGCTCTGATGGTTTTAATTACCATCTCTAATGATGATTCCAAACTCTGCTGACTTCCAGTCTTGTCTTTCAAACTGCTTTTCAGACATCTGGAAGTGGACTCCAGTAGACATTTTTTTTTCCCAAAAAAGCATTATTTATTTATTTTAGTATTCTTTTCTTTTTAAATTTTGAGTTCCAAATTCTCTCCCTCTGTCCCGTACCCTCTTCCACCCACTGAGAAGGCAAGCAATATATCAATTATACATGTGAAATTATGCGAAACATTTCCACATTAGCAATATTTCCAAGAAAGTAAGAAAAATAAAGTGGAAAAAATTATCATTCAATTTGCAAGCAGAATTCATCAGTTCTCTCTCTCTGGAGATGGGTAGCATTTTCTCATTATGAGTCCTTGGGAACTGTCTTGGATCATTGTATTGATCAGAGTAGCCAATTCTTTCATGGTTAATTATCACTACAACATTGCTTGTTACTGTGCACAACGATCTCCCAGTTCTTCTCACTTCACTTTGCATCAGTGCATATAGATCTTGCCATATTTTTCTGAAAACCATCCCCCTCATCATTTCCCATAGCACAATAGTATTCCATCACAATGATATGCAATAACTTTTTCAGCCATTCCCCAGTTGATGATCATTCCCTTGATGTCCAATTCTTTGCTACCATAAAAACAGCTGCTATAAATATTTTTTCCATATTGGTCCTTTCTCTTTTTTATCTCTTTGGGGTACAGACCTAGGAGTGGTATTGCTGGGTCAAAGGGTATGCCCAATTTGGTAGCCCTTTCGGTATAGTTCCAAAGTGTTCTCTGGAATGGTTGGAGCAGTCTACTACTCCACCAACAGTTCATTAATGTAACTATTTTTCCCTCGTCCCCTCTAGCATTTGACATTTCTGATAGGTGTGAGGTGGTGCCTCAGAGTTGTTTTAATTTGCCTTTTCACATTCAATAGTGATTTGGAGCATTTTTTCATATGACCACAGATAGCTTTGATTTCTTCTTCTGAAAACTGCCTGTTTATATCCTGTCTTAACCATTTATCAATTGAGTAATGGCTCTTATTTTTATAAATTTGACTCAGTTCTATATTTAGAATATGTTTAAGAAATGGGGCCTTTATCAAAGAAACTTCTGTAAAAAAAATTGATCTTACTCCATGTCTATAGTATCTTTTAGCAAAATGCAGTTTTCCTAATTATCTCTTTTAATTAGGTCTATTTTTTGCTTTGTCTGAGATTATGGTTGCTACCCCTGTGTTTTATTTTTTAAGTTCAGCTGAAGCATATTATCTAGTAGATACCGTAAAGTCAATATATATGAAGCACATCTTATTACCCTTTCTCTTAACTCCTCCAACCCCTCCCTTTCATATTACTATAGTGGGCAACCACCATCCTCCCAGTTGCTCAAGCTTGAAACCTAGATGTCATCCCCGACTCTGAACTATATTTATCCACCACGCTGTCAAGACGTGTCAGTTTCACTTTTGCAACATCTCTTGACTGTGCCCCCTTCTCTCCTCTGACATTGCCATCACTAGTGCAAGCCAGGATTATTGCAACAGTCTGCTGGTGGGCTTGCCTGCCTGAAGTCTCTCCCCACTCCAATCCATTCTCTATTCAGCCACCATAGTGTTTTTCTAAAAGCTTAAGTCTGACCATGTCGCCTTGTAGCGCCAATGTGATACCCACAGCAGCCACACTGCTATGAATATGCTGGCGAAGTTCTGAATTGCAAAATAGAACAGACGCTCTTCATGGAAGACAGAACCAAAATATTTATTCCAACACCAGAAAGCCAGATCCACCAAAGCAACAAAGAAATCTATACACATTATAAATTCAGGGGGCACCTCCATCCCCAAGCCTTTTCTCCATCACACCTCCTTTAAGCAAAATCACTCCCTCTCTCACTCACACTAGCTGCGGCTCTCTGCCTGCCTCCTCTCTCTCTCTGAGCTGCAACTTCCACCGTCTCTCTCCCAGCTCTGACTCACTCCAACTTCCTGCTCCACTCATTCAGCAAGCCCCTCCCATGACAAGCACATGTGAGTCAGACTCAGGTGACTCAGGCAGGTCACATGGGCCTATTAATGGATGGGAAAGATCTTCCCATTTTCATTAACAATACTTTCACTCTAGTATTTCCTCTATTGCCTCCAGAATCAAATATGAAATTCTCTGTCTTTCAAGACCTTTTACAACCTAACTCCTTTGTAGCTTTCCAGGCTTCTTATACCTTAACACTCCCTCTCCCCTCCTCCCCCCCTCCCACCACATACTCTTTGATCCAATTACACTGGCCTCTTGGTTGTTCCATGAACGAGACTCTCCATCTCTCAATTCCAGGCATTTTCTCTGACTGTTCCCAGTGCCTGGAATGCTCTCCCTCCTCATCTTTGCCTATTGGCTTGCCTGGCTTCCTTTAAGTCCCTTCTAAATCCCATCTTCTATAGGAAATCTTTCCCAACCCCTCTTAATTTTAGTAGTTTTCCTCTGTTAATTATTTCTTATTTATGCTGTACATTGTTTGTGTATATTTGTTTGCTTGTTGACTCTCACTTGATTTCGAGCTCCGTATTGTGAGCTCCTTATTTTGAGCTCCTTATTATAGGCTCCTCATATTTTTTGCCTCTTTTTGTGTCCCTGGCATTTAGCACAGTGTCTGGCACATAGAAGGCACTTAATAAATGTTTACTGATTGAATAACTCAGAGGAAGTCCAAATCCTCTTGTCTTCTGAAGTTCACAAGGTCCTCTGCTGGTCAGGAAGTGGGGAGGAAACCCGAAATTGAGACTGAGGAATTCTCTTCTCCTCTTACCCCAAGTGATTCTTTCTCAGGGCCTTGGATTTCTCAGGGCTTTCACCTGGCTGCCACTCATCCCACAAGACTGTGGTTTTGAATTAGTTTACTAGCCTATAGAATTCCCACAAAGTGTGACCAAATTCCTCAACCAATCCAGACAGGTTTCCTGTCATACTTAGTTGAAATACCTTTTGGTTTATTGATGTCTAGGCTTACTGGTACCTCTGATTGATTGAGATTTTCACCTGAAAATATAATTTTAATTTAATTTAATAATTTAATATAAAGACATAGATTTTGATCTTCCATGCTTTTCGTGGTTAAATACAAAGTATTTGAGAGGGAGGGCACTAGCAGTTGGGGAAATCAGGAAGGTTTCACTTGGAAGGTGGTGCTTGAACTGCATTTGGAGGAAGTGAGGGGTTCTATGAGGCAGAGATATGGGGGAATGCATTTCATACATGCTGGGCCATGGACATGGAGTGCTGTGTATCAGGAAAAGAAAGGACAATTTGGCTAGATCACAGAGTGCAGGAGGCTAGAAAGAGATTGGGGCCAGGTTGGGAAGGGCTTAGGTTCTAAACATATGAGTTTATATTTTATCCAAGAGAAAATAGTGAGACGTTGGAGTTGACTGGGGAGTGTGTCTTAGTTGGATGTCTACTTAAGGAAAACCATCTTATATTTAGTGTGAAGAGAGAAGGTAGATGAAAATTTACACACTGATAGAGACAGCATTAGGTGGCACAATGGATAGAGAGCTGGTCCTAGAGTCAAGAAGACTCATCTTCCTGAGTTCAAATCCAGCCTCAGATACTTACTAGCTATGTGACCCTGGGCAAGTCATTTAACCCTGTTTGACTCAGTTTTCTCATCTGTAGAATGAGCTAGAGAATAAAATGGCAAAGCACTCTAGTATCTTTGCCAAGAAATCACCAAATGAGGTCATGAAGAGTGGGACATGACTGATATGACTGAACAACAACAGAGACATAACGTCATCAGAGCTGGAAAGGACTTTAGAGATCATCCAGTCTAAACCTTTCATTTCGCGAGGCAGTTGGTGGGCTTGGAGTCAGGAAGACCTGAGATGGAATCCAACCTCAGACACTTGCTAGCCCTGTGACCCTGGATAAGTCACTTAACCGCTGTCTACCTCAGTTTCCTCAACTGCAAAATGAGGATATAAGAGCACCTATGTCTAGTTTTTTTTTGTCACGATCAAATGGTACAATATGGGTAAAATACTTAGCATAGTGCCTGGCACATAGTGGGCACTTAATGCATGCTTGTTCCCTTCCCCTTATCAACATCGACATTTTACAGATGAGGAGACAGGACTAGAAAAGGGGATAAGTGACTGGCCTAAGGTCACAGAGATCTGGAACTTCAACCCTTCTTCCTGATCTTTTCATTATACAATATGTATGCCCCTTACTCTCAGGTAAGTTCTTTGAGGATGGGGGCCACATCTTATTTATTGTTGTAACCTCATCGGCATCTTTCACAGGGCTTTGCACAAAAGAGGTACTCAACAAAAGTTTGTTGAGTGAATAACTAAATCAAATAAAAAATGCCATCATATATGTGAACAGGTACAGTAAGAAGGCAGAGGATGAACCCTTTGTAGGAAGAGATGAGGCTGAGCACGACATTGGAAAAAAATCCGTTTTCCTTAACTTTCAAATAAGGGAGTTGGAAGGAATGACTTCTGACTCCCCTTCCAGCAATTGTTTTGAGGCTCAAGTGAGAATGCATACAAAGCTCTTTGCAAACCTCAAAGTACGATAACAAGGAAAACAGTTATGATCCATGTTATGTTGTGATAAAGGGACTGCAAAATGTGCCTGGGTTGTATGTTGTATGAAATCCTAGGGTTAAGTCCAATAAGTTCATTGCTTGCCAAGGGGATTGTGTGAAGGGTATATGGAAGAGATGAAACTGATAATAGGTCAAGGATTTGCAATCACAGTTGGGGATGGAGGAGGTTCTTTTAGGTACAGGGAACAGCGTGAGCAAAAACACAGAGGTGGGAGAACACAGTGTAGGTTCAAAGGGTAGAAAACTATCTAATTTGGTTGTAATCTAGACTACATAGAGCACAGTCATACATGTTGTCCAAAATAGGCTTGACTGACTTTTATCAATCTCTTAAGGCACTTGAGTGCCTTACTTTCTTTTTTAAAAAGTTCTATATTTTGTCAAGTTTAATGAATATCTTTGTATATGTGAATAAGTGAAAAGCATTATCTGTCTTTTCCTGATCATCACAGACAAGGACTTTCTGTTGACTTAACTAGCTGTTTCAAAATCCCCTTTCCCACTTCCAAAAAGCAAGTCCTACTAGGTGCAACAATTTAATGATCTGGCCTGCTTGTTTTACCTTTCAACTTGTAAAAGTAATAGATTAAAAAGGCCTGAAAGTTAAAGATAAAGAAAGGATTAGTTACTTGGCTAATTCTTGGATTGTAAATTTAAACACTTGATAGAAATCCTTTGGAGGAAAGGTGGGACTGTTTCTTGTTTGGCTTTGTAACCCTCACAGCACCTGGCACAGTGCCTTGCACATAGTAGAAACTTAATAAAATTTCCTGATTGATCACAGAAATAAAAAAAATCCAGTGATAATCTTAACAAAAGTTGGCTATTTCCCTTTCCTATTACATGGCAAAGAATTGCCCTTAGGGGGTTCAAGGGGAAGAAGATGGAACAATATTTTTTGCTATTGTAGTTGTTAGTTTCTGGGATGACAAAAATGACTTCATAATCAATGTAATGCCTCATGTCTCACAAAATTTAGACATTTAAAACAAGATGAAGTGCTGCTCTATCGTACTCCTTTATCTACTCCCCAACTGCGAAGCCATAAAACACCCTCAAAGTCATTTTTTCTCTAAATATTAATTTGGGGTCACACTTTCTTGCTTGTCTTGAATATTGTAGTGCATGGTTTACCTAGCAGCAGTATCCACATAAAACAAGCCTTTTTTTCAAACCCATAAAGGGAAAAACAAACTGGCCACTCTGTCCTCTCCTGTACCCAAGGAAGTATAGAACACGGTATTTTAAGGTATTCTTTTTAAGAAGGTGCCATACAAATACAAGGTCATCTTCTTAAAGGTCAAAGCAGAGAAAGGTAGACACAATGTCAAAATTGTCTTTTTCCTTGAAATGCCAATTACTCTGAGCACTTATCCATTCCATTTCTACACATTCCGTTCTCTCTTGTCCATCGAACTCAATAGATCAGTTGCTTAAATTCCTGAATTTCACGGAAACTTCGACAACCTGTAATGGAGTAACAAATGATAAACCCTTCAGCTGCCCTCATGTGTTGGTCCCTCATGGCCAGGAACTCCGCCTGTCTAGTCGTATCCAGTATATCCAGGTTCATCATAGATACAAATTTGAATTTTATATGTATCTTCCGTGGTGGGATTGTGGTCCTTGGGGAGTTGATGATTGGCAACTGCATGGTCATGGTGCTCTTGCCCAGCTTGTGCTCACAGGACTGCCAGCCCCACTGTGGCCACCTGCGTCCCTCTTGTGTCAGGCACATGCCTGGCCCCCTCGGGGGTGTAACGGAGGGGAACATGGTCCTGTGCTGTAGCCTGTCCCTTTCCACCAAGTGTCCTATTTTCTAGGTCATTACTATTGTACCAATCAGTTAATTAGACTCTTTCTCTGGTCATGGGATGGGATGGAAGAAGTTAAAGGACACCCCCACTCCTCAAGCCGTCTTTTTGTATTTAATATAAAGACACAGAGCAATGGTCCTTTACCTTTTTGTGTGTGTCATAGAACCTTTGGCAGTCTGGTGACACCTATGAACGTCTTCTCTAAATAATGTCTTTTAAATGAATAAAATATACAGAATTACAAAAGAAACCCCATGTAAATTATATGTATCTATATACAGATAGCTCCATATAACTATATAATTGTAATTGGAACTATAACTACACACACACGTATAATTAAACCTACCTACACTTATCTATCAACAAGCACGTGGACTCCGGGTTAAGAACCCCCAACATAGAGAGAAAGTAGATGAGCCATTGATACAGACATAAAGTTGTAGATTATCAGATATGGAAGGGAATTTAGGGTTCATCCAGCATGACCTCCTCATTTTACAGATGGAGGAACAGTCCCAGAGAGTGGAAAGTAGCTTACCTAAGATCACACAGAGTGGGAACTTGACCTTGCCTCCTGATCTTCATTACATCATACTCATTTCCCTCATTATGTGGTAAACTCTTTGGGCTGGGGCCACGCCTTATTTATCTTTACATCCATCTCAGCTTCTAGAAGTGAGCTTTGCATAAAGTAGGCACTTAATAAGTTTGTTCAACAAATGGCTAACCAAGTGGAAAAAATGCCACATGTGTGAAATGTGTACAGCAAGAAAGTTGAAAAGAACCTTATGCCGGGGGAAGGGAAGTCGAGAAGAATAAAAAATCTGTTTCCTTAACTATAAAATGAGGGAGTTGGAAGAAATGACTTCTAATTCTCCTCCCATTGCCCCCATTCTGTAGTTCCACACTTCTGGGGCACTTTTGGCTGCTGACTTTCTATGTTCTCTGATTTTAAGCCCCCCCACCACTTCTGTTCTACCATATTGTTAATGTTCCTATGTATGAGTTGGTCAGCGTATTGTGCGTCTGCTTGGTTGGCTGGCCTCAGCAGCCCCAAGATGGGTTGCTTCTATCACTTTTATGAGCAGTGGTGTTTCCCAAAGTTTACAGGAAAAGTCTGTAGTCCTGGTTCTGTCATTTGGTCTGCCTCCTAAGTGCAGTCAGTTTCCTAATGCTGTAATCATGCCCCAGTCTCCTTGTCTCCAACAGAACTAAGTCTGCTGAAGCCAGTGTTACTCACTTGCTTTCAGATTCCGATAAGAAACTGTAAGAGGTTTTTTTTTATACCAGGAAATCATATTGTTGAGTATATCATGGTTCAATTCTCATTCCCTCTGAGTCCTAATGTCTTCTGTGACTGTTATCTAGTTAGGTTAGAGAACATTCCTAATAAGGTCAAGTTTGTGGCTCTGGTAGGCTCAGCCTCGTTCTGTTCCAGACCAGCCAATTATGGTACCAGTATTTTTTGTTACAATGATGGTCACAACAATATTTACCAAGGAAGGGATCTCCCATGAGAATTAATATTGGTAACACTGACAGCAGAGATTGTTGTGAGGGAAGTCCTTTGTAAACCTTAAAGGCCATAGAAATATATTTGTTTATGTACTTCCCAACTCACAGGAACAGTCCCTCAGAGATGGCTGTTGTAGATTCTCTTACCCAAATATCCATTAGACTGTAAGCTCCTCCATTAGATTGTAAACTCCTCAAGGGCAGGAACTGTCTTTTGCCTGTTTTTGTATCTTAAGCTTTTAGCATGGTGTCTGGTACGTAGTAGTTGCTTAATAAATGTTTATTGACTCACCAATACACTCACTGTCAGTGGGAAGTAAGGATAGACATAAGGAGCACACATGGGGAGGCACATATGTAAGGAACATGTGTGACCAAGGCACACACAGAGAATATTTGTGACAGTGCACAAGCATGGAAGAACAACCTGCATTTCTAGCACTACAGCTGATGTCTTCTATTGACATCATCTTATGGTTCCCACCAGACCTGCTCCCCATTGGACACATAAGTTCCACCAGGTACCGCACTGTCAAATACTGCTTTGTTGGGAACTTCTTTGCTGCGCATAATGTTTACTGGGTGTTACGAGGCATGGTCCCATTGCTCCTATAGCAGCAGAACATCTCTCTGCTTCCATCCTCTGGTTTTAGCAGAAATCCTTGTCTCTTCCTCTTGAGAAGTATGGCTTCTCATCTGCTTTTTTCACTCAAAAGTTAGATGCTTCCTTTTAAAAAGCTTTTTAGAAAAGTGTCCCTCCATTGCCTTGGAGACAGGGTTAATAAAAGCCTGAGAGAAAACTCTTTTCAGCTTCCTTCCCTCTATGGAGTCATCTGTCTGGTCCTTTTCATGAAGTCTTGACTAGAAGGCACTTCATCTGCAGCAAGAATTTCTTTGGCCCAGGGACCAAGCTGTGATCACATGGAGCAGTAGGGTCTTCTGAGCTTGCTAATGCTCTGAGGTGTCTTTTCTTTGGGCTTAATTCCTTGATCCATGGGCTTGGGTCTCTTGGTCAGAGACTTTACCCTTGCTTAAAGTGGAACATTATTTATACCTCTTTATTTTAATCTTTAAAGGACAGATGATGCCTATTTATCATTCATGTAAAGTTACTCAACCAAATAATCCTTGAATAACTCTGGGGTTCAAGGTTTCTCAGTTTTAAAGCTATATCAAAAATTAGTTAGTAAGAAAAATGCAGAGACAAAGATAAATTCAAAGGGCAAAGCCATTGTCTTTTCTACCTGCTCAACCATGATCTTGGCTTTATGTAAGTGGATATACCAACAAAGACTGAAAAATATTGATATCACCCTTACATCTATTATCATTCGTCCAGCAAACATTCAGCTTCCTATCATGTGGATTTTTGTTGCTAGGTATTGAGGAAGATGCAAACATTAGATAGGACATGATACCTAATCTAACAGAACTTTTAAAACATGACACATAAAGGTAATAAAGATGTATGAAATGAGGGAACTGAATTAGATAACTTTCAATGTCCCTAAATCAATAATCCTCTGATAAAACTATTGATAGGAAACCTGAAGAAGATATTCATCAATAGCTTCTGGCAGGTTAATGTAAGCTGTTGTAAGCTCCTTCCTGGTTTTTGAATTTTATAAAGGTTGTTTTTAGAGACAAAACCTTAACCTAAATGAAGAACTCCACTGCTTAGGAATTTGGGTCTATGGAAGACCAGCTATTTGGGAATTGCTAACTGTCTCCACATTAGGTTATTCCTGGCTTTCTGTGCTCCCAAGAACTGAGGGGGAAGCAGATGGGAATGTCAGTGTTTCTGGTATTCCGTAGCTCTTTTATTGTTAACTGCCTTCCAAGAGCAGCCAAGGGAATAGAAGACATGGGTGAGATCAGTGGCCAAACCACAGGGATCCCTGGCAAGTCATACCCTGGGCATGGGATATTCTTATCCAGAGTCATCTCCTTTCTCCTCCCACCTATCACCAATGCTCACCCTGCCAAGTTGTAGCCTCGCATTGTTCTCACCATGTACTGCCTTCAGTTCTACTTGTGTGCTGCTGATGAAAGCTGGAGAAAATCATTAAACTATGTTGACTAGGTCAGATTCATTACGTAATCTCAACTAGATCCTCACTGTGGTAAAACATTCCTTTTACATCTCCCTAATTGATTCACTAATCCACTCACCACATCAACTTTTCCAAACTCTTTCATTCTTTCTTAAACCTCCTATGAGTTCCCCTCCTTTCACTCTCTTATCTGAAAACCTAGTCTCATATTTCGCTGAAAAAAAAAATAATGAGGCTATTTGTTGTATTCTCCCTCTTATCTCCTCATCTTATCTTGTCTCTCACATCACTTGGATGTCTTCTGTCACTATCTACTCCTTCACCCCTGTCTCTTAGGAAGATGTCATCTTCTTGCCAAGGCAAACCCCTCTAAATACACAATTGACTAGGAGGCAGAGGGAAGGGGAGGGGGGAAGATAATGAGTTCAGTTTTGGACATGTTTCATTTCAAATGTCTCTGGGGTGTCTAGTTTGAGTGTCTAATAGGTAGCTGGAGGTGTGAGACTGGAGGTGAGGAGAGAGAGGTTAAATCTGGGTTTAGATTTAGATGGAATTCTACTGATCACTTCTGTATATTTTACAGAGAAGTAAATTGGCCTTTTTGGGTTATTTGAGTAGTAAGTGGTAGAAATGAGATATGAACCTCGGACCTTGGTCCCAAGAACTGCAGGTCCGGCACCCTTTTCGTTGCATTATGTATCCTCTGCTAAGGTCTCTTGAAATCTGTGATTCTATAAATACTTGTGAAACGTAATGGAATGAATAAAGAATGGGGCATTCCTGAATAGGGCTGGTGTGAAAGGCAATTCTGAGGGTGTCCTGACCGTTTTTGTTTCTGTTTCTCTGAGCAGATAGGAGGTCACAGGCTTAAGTTTTCTATAGGTGATTAGAACCAATAGCTAGCCTTTACACAGTATTTTAAGCTTTGCAAGACACTTTGCAAATATTATCTCATTTTATCCTTCTAACATCCCTGGGAGGTAGGTGCTATTATTACCTCCTACTTTAAAGATGAAGAAATTGAGAGAATACAGAGGTTAAGTGATTTACCCACGGTCACACAACTAGTATCTGAGGCCAGATTCACACTCGTCTTTGTGACGCCAGGCCCAGCACATGAGTGTAGGAGAAAGGAAATTCTTTCTAATGGTTTGTCTCATAGGTTTATGGTCACAGGATCTAGAACTGGAAGGGATTATTAGAACTCATTCATGCTGAACCCATCATTTTGTGGAAGAGAATCCCTTTGTTAGACTAGACATAGAAGTTTCATATAAGCTATATCTGATCACCTTGCACAGTGCTCTGAATATTTCAGGGGTTTAATTTCTTTCTTTTGAGTATGAACTCAACAGTATAAACAGTATCAAATCACAGCATTTGAAAGGCGTTTCCTCAAAGAATGTATGCTCCTGGAAGGAGCCTAATGTCTTTCTGCCTTCCCAGGCCTTCCAAATTCTGGGCCTGCTCTACTTACACAAGCTTGTTTCACACAAAACTCCAACACATACGATCCATTCTCAGGATGGGTTCCTCAACATAATGCTCAGTTACTGTTGCTTCAGGTGTGATGGGTTTCCTTCCACTGGATTTATTAAAGTTGAAGCTGTGTGACCATGAATTTGGCATTTTTAGAGAGATTTCTTGTTCAAGTATCATTTGGATGAGGTATGTTCTGAACTTCCTTCCAATTTTGTGTAGGGAAACAAAATACACGTAAGGGAATGAAAGGTAAAAGGGTGTGGATGGAGTTACATTTGAATACATGATCTCCTTCCATCACTCCACCTGTAATACTGGTATATAAATCTTTCTGGAAGGAAATTAGGTAAAAGATGGTAGAGTCTCATGTAAGCATTATCGAGGAAGTATTCCTGGTACATACAAAAGGCATTCCCCTTTCCCTAGTTTAAGGTCAGCTCATTAAATTATATTCTACTATGTCTAAGGGATTTTGATTTACTTTAGGTTTTTTATCTCTCTCTGTTTACCCTGTCTTCTGTAACTCTGCTTTGAGCTGGCAAACATCATCCTAGAATGACACCAAAAAGTTTGTGATTCCATGAGGGGGCAATCATTACTCTGCTGCTTCTCTGTGTCTTGCTTTAGAGACTGGATGTGTCTTCTGCTTTTGCCAGACTGCCCAACCTCTATTGGCATTGCTGACACTAACCATGCAACCAGGATTGGTGGTCACTAGTAATGTTTATTTTTAAAGGGAATAAATGGTAGCAAGAAGGAATGGAGGATAAAGAGAAGAGTGGGATGTTAGTATTGAACTTCCTATAGCAGTAGAGAACTGGCTGCTTTAGACTCCTTCCTCTCATAAGGGAGAGAAAGCCCAGAAAAACCCCAGAGAACTGACTCAGTTAATGGGAGCTGCTAGTATCTTCATAGCAAAGGCAGGGGGACACGAGGGAGAGGCCTCACTCATTTCAGAGCAGTTTCTCTAAGGTTGTTATTGTTGTGTTTGTCCTTTGTTTTCAAAGGGAAATGATGACATGACTTGTAGTTGACTTTGATTTGAGTGAGGGAGGGCTGTGCAAGGTCAGCAGCCTCACTTTCTCCTCCAGAGCCATCTGAGTCCAGTGGCCTGATATTCACTGGGACGACTGGAGATGGCCTCTTGGCTATTCCACAATCAAGACACTTCTCTGGCTGTCCCCATTCCCATTCTTTTGCTCCAACTACTGACTTCCCTGGTTTCCTTTTAAATCCCCACTAAAATTCTGCCTTCCACAGGAAGCTTCCCTCAACTCCTCTTAATTCCAGTGCCTTCCCTCTGAGAATTATCTTCTATTTATCCTATATACGGCTTGCTTTGTATTTACTGGTTTGTATGCTGTCTTCCCTATTAGACTGTAAGCTCCTCATGGGCAGAGACTGTCTTTTGCCTCTTTTTGTATCCCCAAGGATTAGCACAGTGCCTGACATATAATAGGTGCTTAATAAATGTTGATTAATTGAAAAGGGCAGAACAAATACTTTTTATTTTTTTAAATCTTTTTGGGGGGGAAGGCAAGGCAATTGGGGTTAAGTGACTTGCCCAAGGTCACACAGCTAAGTAAGTGTGTCAAGTGCCTGAGGCCGGATTTGAACTCAGGTCCTCCTGACTCCATGGCCACTGTGCCACCTAGCTGCCCTACAAATACTTTTAGGTTAAGGAATATACTTAAATCAATTGTTAAAGAATATAAAATCTTGTCTCTATTGTATATGAACATTTTGCAACCTGAAAGGAGTAGGGAAAGAGCTTTGATTTAACAGAAATCGTTAAAATGTGTGTGAGGAAACATATATTTCAAGTGGAATTTGAACAGGTTTGGGCAGAAAAAGGGTATCAACATAGTATAACAGTATAAACATAGACTTAAATCACTTTGTAATAGATGAAGGATGATGTTATATTTATATGTGAACTGTTCAACGGCTTAAAGAGGCAGAGAAAAAACCTTTTATTTTAAAAAGTATAAAAATATGAGTATAAAGAAAATCAGTATGTACTAGCTGTGTGACCTTGGGCAAGTCACTTAATCCCAATTGCCCTGCTCCCCTCCCAAAAAAAAACAAAAAAGAAAAAAAAGAGTTGATGCAGAAGCAGAAAAAAAAGAAATTCAGTTTCAAAGATATGATGAGGTAGAGGATTATGTAGGAAATTTAAAGCTAATGATCATTATAATCCTTTGGCTTATATGCATATAGTTGTTAGGAAAAAAGAGAGTAAAACTAAAAATAATTAGAGATCATAGAACTATTTGGAAATGGAGATGTGGTTGAAAAATGACTTGATTTAATAGGGAAAATGGGGAGAGTTGTCACCTCTTAAATAAAAGGTGAGTAACCAAGTGCCAGGAGGCTCTGATTTAAGTCATTTAAAGGAATAGCTTATAGGAGATAGGAGATAGACTGTGGCAAATGAATATTGAAAAAACAGCAGGGTGTTGGAAAAGCAATTTTGTTTAAACTGAAGAGATTAGCAAAGGATCAGTCAGATGATAGATGGCGAGAGAAGCTAAACTTCACTGGACAGAGTTTTAGTTCTCAAAATTGTTCTTCAGCAAACCCTAGAGCTTGAGAGAGATGAAGCCTCTGAGAGACTCATATTTCCACTTTTCTGTGCTCTCCTTCTACCCACTTCCAATCCAGGAGGGAAAATGGACCAATGATATCAAAGTTTACAGTCTAGAATTGTGAGTTACTTGAGCACACAGGTTTTCCTCTCTCGTGAGCTTCCCTGCCAGGTCTCCCACAGATGCCAAGTACATTGCCGGTAAAGTTTGGCACAGGTTTTACGTCTGGATTGTAAAGTATTTTATTATTCATGTACTTACTTGTATAATATGAGTAACTATGTTATTATTATTCATTTTGCCTTATTGCTAAGCAAATGGTTATGCTTATGATCTAAAAGTGAAATTAGCAAGAATGATTGGGTTGTACAAACAGGAACACATCAGTGAGGGCTTAAGAACTAAGGTGGTGATTAGGGAGATTTCATTTCCACCTCAATAGAATCACCCACTAGGACCCTGAGAAAATTTGAGGGCAACAACATGATCTTTTTCTGGGAATGTAGATTGCCAGTGTGAGAGCAGATGGCAGTGAATCAGTAATTTCAGAGAGCATCTAGATGTCCATATACCAAACTGAGAGGCATGAAGTAATGGGTATAGATACTCTACCTGCCATTGTGATAGATTGTCCTTTGGGAGCAAAGGACAATGTCTTTCATTTCTTTTGCTAGAAGACCTGGGTTCAAGGCCTTCAACACTGCCCCTTACTAGCCATGAGGCTTTGGGTAAGTCACTGCTTGTCAGAGACTCAATTTTCTTGTCTATAAAATAAGGATAATAAGACATGTACTACTTTCCTACAGAAAAGGAATTTAGTCATGTGGAAAATACTTTGCAGAATATAAAGTGCCATAGGAGTGCAGATTGTTCTGATTATCATTTTGTCTCCCTAGAGAACCAAGTAAATATATGTATGGCTACACAGGAGATGCTCAACACAACTCTGTCTACTGACTGATATTCACAATCAACTACAACTAAACAACTAAAGTGTATTAAGCTCCTACTATGTGCCAGGCCTATGCTGTTTGTTGGAGATACAAAAATACAAATGAAACAGCCTATCTTCATAAAGCTTATATTCTATGAGCACTGTGTAAATACTTTCCTTTTAAGTCTAGAGCAATGGTGTGTACACAGTAATACCTGGAAGTAAACCTCTTTAGAGACAAACTCCAAGAGCAGCCTAGACATGCTCTGACTGTAAGGAACATAGAATTCAAAATCAGAAAACTCAAGTCAAAGTCTTGGCTGTGCCACTAGCTCTTTGTATGACCTTGGGCAACTCACTTCCCTTCTGTTGGCCTCAATTTCCTCAATTATAAATGGAAGGGGTTGAACTATAAAAAGGAGCCATGGTGCTGGCTGCATCTGGAGTCAGAGGACTCTAGGTGTGCTGCTTACTACTTGTGACCTCGGTCAAGTTACTTAACCTCTGTGGGTCTCAGTTTCCTCATTTGTAAAATGAGGGGATTGGACTCAATGGCTTTACAGTTCTAAAACTCTGTAATGAAATCCACCTCTGGTTGGTACACAGAGGGCATGAATGCTTCCTGTTATTGCTCTTCTATAAATAATCACACCCTTTCTAAAAATGAATTGTGTTGAGGGCAGCCAAGTGGAAATGAGTAAGTATGTGGGTAGGAATAAGTAGGGCTTGATTTTCCTCTGTGTTCGATAATTGTTTTTATCCTGTATCATCCGAAGGGACTGTGTTTATGTGAATAATCATCCTTTATCCTTCCAAACACAAGTTTAAATTTTGCTCCTAGACAGGAATGACTCAGGAGGTGGAAAAATGAATTTGTGTCAGTTATGAAACTAGAATTTCATTTCAGTCTTAATTTTGGTGAATGTAGTCCCTCTGACATGAGTAATCATTACCTCCTTCCCAGAACTGTTATAAGAAAATGCTTTGCAAACCTTCAAGTTTATAGAAATGGACTCATTATCATTTAATAAAGTTAGTGTGGTACAATGGATTTAGGGCTGGAAATCAGGAAGATGGGTTCAAAGTCATCTCTGATGTTTACTAGCTGTCTGACATTGGGGAAATCATTTAATTTCTAAGCACTTCAAAAAATTCCCTAGGGATTATTTACTGATTTGGAGATACACTGTAATCTGCAATGGTTGGAGGGAATTTCCATACCATGAGTTCCCTACAATGATGAAATTTAAGCTCCTGGATGTATCCATGTATTACTAATATAAATATTTAATTTTCTCAGCCTTTCATTGAGTCAGTCAAGGTTAGGTAAATTATGATCATCTGTTTTTCAGTAATTTGATATGTAAAATTGAATTTGAAATGCCAACTATAGATTGTCATATGCAATGCTGGCATTTTAAACATAAATTAGTTTTGATTTAAAATAATTTGAATTATGATTCACAGTGAGCAAAAACTATCTCTTTAAATGAGAAGAGAAAACAAAGGTGGGCAGAGCCAAGATGGCGGCTCAAAAGCAGGGACTTGTGTGAGCTCCCCACCAGGTCCCTCCAAAAACCTGTAAAGAATGGCTCTGAGGGCCCTGGGAGCAGGGGCTGTGGTGGTGAGTGGGGACCGAGCTGCGGCCGCTGCAGAACTGACAAGAAGGTGTTTTGTTAAAATTCCTGTGGAAACAAAATATAATTTCATAAGGAGATAATGGATGGAGAAGAGAAAACATACGGTGGGTGGGAGGGCCCAGATGCTATGTATATGAAATTGATGTCTTCTGATGGTCATGAATTTATTGTGAAAAGGGAGCATGCTTTAACATCAGGAACAACAGAAGCCATGTTAAGTGGCCTGGGTCAGTTTGCTGAAAATGAAACCAATGAGGTTAATTTTAGAGAAATTCCATCACATGTGCTATCAAAAGTATGCATGTATTTTACCTACAAGGTTCGCTACACTAACAGCTCTACAGAGATTCCTGAATTCCCAATTGCACCTGAAATTGCACTGGAATTGCTGATGGCTGCGAACTTTCTAGATTGTTAAATAAAATAAACTATAATAAACCGTTAACTTTTTCAATATTTAAAAAAAATGGCTCTGAACCAATTCTAGAACTGCAGAACCCATGAAGTAGCAGAGGGAAGCAGGGCTCTAGCCCAGGACAGCCTGGATGGTCGCTGGGTAAGGTCTATTGTGAAGGGAGCTGGGAGCAGAGAGGAGCGGAGCCCAGCGTGGGCAGTGGCAGGACCAACCAGACCAGAAGCTGGGTGAGCACCCTGAATCAGTGAGCTGTGGCAGTCACCAGACTTCTCAACCCACAAACACCAAAGACAACTGAGAAGGTTAGTGGGAAAACCTGCGGGGGACAGAGTGAAAGAAGGAATTTGGGGTTCAGCAACCACTCCAGGGGCAGCAGAGGAGGTGCAGTTACAGAACTACAGCTGCAGTTGCTTCTGGCCCAAGGCCCACCTGGTGGGAGGAATTAAGAGCAGGATTGCAGACCCTGCTTAAGATCTGAGTCAGGTCCTGGTTGGTGGTTCTTGGGGAAGGAGGAGTGCTGGTGTGGCAGAGCTGGCTGTATAGAAATAGCTCTGAAAACAACAGCACATCCCCTCAAGCTTAGACCAAAGTACTCTTTAATCCACAAGCAGTCATACCCCAACGAAAAACTCAAGGGTCAAGGAAGTTGGCTGGGAACATGGCCAGGCAGTGAAAACGCACTCATATTCAGTCTCAGACTTTGGAATCTTTCTTTGGTGACAAAGAAGAACAAAATATACAGCCAGAAGAAGCCAACAAAGTCAAAGAGCCTACATCAAAAGCCTCCAAGAAAAGTATGAACTAGTCTCAGGCCATGGAAGAGCTCAAAAAGGATTTAGAAAAGCAAGTTAGAGAAGCAGAGGAAAAATTGGGAAGAGAAATGAGAATGATGTGAGAAAACCATGAAAAACAAGTCAATGACTTGCTAAAGGAGACACAAAAAATACTGAAAAAAATACTGAAGAAAACAACACCTTGAAAACTAGACTAACTCAAATGGCAAAAGAGCTCCCAAAAGCCAAAGAGGAGAAGAATGCCTTGAAAGGCAGAATTAGCCAAATGGAAAAGGAGGTCCAAAAGACCACTGAAGAAAATACTACCTTAAAAATTAGATTGGAGCAAGTGGAAGCTAGTGACTTTATGAGAAATCAAGATATTATAAAACAGAACCAAAAGAATGAAAAAGTGGAAGACAATGTGAAATATCTCATTGGAAAAACCACTGACCTGGAAAATAGATCCAGGAGAGATAATTTAAAAATTATTGGACTACCTGAAAGCCACCATCCAAAAAAGAGCCTAGATATCATCTTTCAAGAAATTATCAAGGAAAATTGCCCTGATATTCTAGAGCCAGAGGGTAAAATAGAAATTGAAAGAATCTACCCATCACCTCCTCAAAAAGATCTCAAAAAGAAATCTCCAAGGAATATTGTTGCCAAATTCCAGAGCTCCCAGATCAAGGAGAAAATACTGCAAGCAGCCAGAAAGAAACAATTTGAGTACTGTGGAAACACAATCAGAATAATACAAGATCTAGTAGCTCCTACATTAAGGGATCGAAGGGCTTGGAATATGATATTCCGGAGATCAATGGAGCTAGGATTAAAACCAAGAATCACCTACACAGCAAAACTGAGTATCATGCTCCAAGGCAAAATATGGATTTTCAATAAAATAGAGGACTTTCAAGCTTTCCCAGTGAAAAGACCAGAGCTGAATGGAAAATTTGACTTTCAAACACAAGAATCAAGAGAAGCATGAAAAGGTAAACAAGAAAGAGAAATCACAAGGGACTTACTAAAGTTGAACTGTTTTGTTTACATTCCTACATGGAAAGATGATGAGTATGATTCATGAGACCTCAGTATTAGGGTAGCTGAAGGGAATATGCATATATATAAATATGTGCATGTGTATGAATATATGTATGTGTATATATTTGTATATGTATATATATAGACAGAGGGCACAGGGTTAGTTGAATATGAAGGGATGATATCTAAAAAAATAAAATCAAATTAAGGGATGAGAGAGGAATATATTGAGAAAGGGAGAAAGGGAGAGATAGAATGGGGTAAATTATCTTGCATAAAAGTAGCAAGAAAAAGTAGTTCTGTAGGAAGGGAAGAGGGGGTAGGTGAGGGGGAATGAGTGAATCTTGCTCTCATTGGATTTGACCTGAGGTGGGAATACCATACACCCTCAATAGGGTATCTTACCCCACTGGAAAGAAGGAGGAAGAGGATAAAAAGGGGGGATGATAGAAGGAAGGGCAGATAGGGTGAGGAAGTAATTAAAAACAAACACTTTCAAAAAGGGACAGTGTCAAGGGAGACAATTCAATAAAGGGAGATAGGTTAGGAAGGAGCAAAATATAGTTAGTCTTTCACAACATGAGTATTGTGGAAGGGTTTTACATAATGATACACATGTGGCCTATGTTGAATTGCTTGCCTTCTTAGGGAGGGTGGGTGGGGAGGGAAGAGGGGAGAGAATTTGGAACTCAAAGTTTTAAAAACAGATGTTCAAAAACAAAAAAAAAAGTTTTTACATGCAACTAGGAAATGAGATACACAGGCAATGGGGCATAGAAATTTATCTTGCCCTACAAGAAAGGAAGGGAAAAGGGGATGGGATGGGAGTGGGGTGACAGAAGGGAGGGCTGACTGGGAAACGGGGTATCCAGAATATACACCATCTTGGAGTGGGTGGGAGGGTAGAAATGGGGAGAAAATTTGTAAATCAAACTCTTGTGAAAATCAGTGCTGAAAACTAAATATATTAAATTAAAAAATGCAAAAAATAAAAAAAAACAAGAAAACAAAGGCAAAGATAGAATTAGTTCTGTAAGGGAGTTGGCCACAAGAGCTACAAGTAAAACTCATGAAGGACTAAGGATTTTGTTTAGAGCAGGTAGGGAGATCAGGAGAATTTGTTAGTGACCGGCATAGAGGATTCTACTTTTTCTTCTCTCCTTGGAAGAAAAGGTAAAGGTAAAGGGGCTCAGGGAACATTCTCTACCTTCTGGGTTATCAGGAAGAACGAAATATTCCTCCAGATGGGATAAACATTTATATATCACCTACTTTCTGGCAGGCACTGTGCTAAGTAGTTTACAAATATGATATTATTTGGCCCTCACCACAGCTTTGTGTGGTAGGTGCTGTATTACCCCCATTTTACAATTGAGAAAACTGAGAAAGGCAGAGGATAAGTGAATTGCCAAGAGTCACGCAGCTAGTAAGTGTCTGGGGTTGGATTTGAACGTAGGTATTCCTGATTCCAGGTCCATTGCTCTACCCACTGTACCACCTAGCTGCTTTAAGAAAATGGAGGAGCTGTTTCAATTTGAAAGAAAAGAAGAAGATGGGTCTGAAAAGGAAGAGAGGACTTCTGACTTGTGTCAGGAGGTGGAGGCAGAAGAATGTGATGGAGGAAAATGGGAAGAGCACTGAACACTTGAGGCTCTTCCCAACAGCTGGACTCTCTGAGGAGGAGGCAGCTGTTTGTCCTCCAAGGAATGATGATATGGTTCCACATCTGAGATCATCTAATAAATGATGAAATGAGATTAAATGAGTAATGGTGATTGTTGGATCCCTGCTAAAGAGTGCTGTTAACTAAAGTCATCCTTTCCACATCATGACTTTCCCCATCGTGGTTTCAATATATCACTGATTGGCATAAGAAATTAAATGGGGATTTTGGGGGAATTTTGCAAAATCCACAGATGACAAGCAAAGGCCAGCAGATGACACAAAGTTTAGAAACATGAATATATGACTAATATGTATAGTATTGTATAATATTAACATATTTGTTCTTTCAATGCCACAAATATGCATAATAACTTTTAAAAAGTTAAAACATGACCAAATAACCCAAATTTTTACAATAAGGTACTGTAAAGACCCCATAAAAGCAAAAGAAAAATTCAGCCTTCTCCAGTACGAAGGGAGGGCCAAATTCTTTTTCAGTTTGTGGGGGCACCATGCCCTGAATCCTTGTGATATGGAAGAGGTAACTTTGTATGTTGACCAGAAATTACCAATATAGAATTCTGCTTTTCCAGGAACACATATTCAAGATGAGGACCCCAAAAACTTGTCAGACCAGGTGACTACTATCCATTTCAGTAATTCACAGGGACACATATGATATTTCCAAAAGTAATCTAGAAAGTGCTGCTAAGAATCATCAAGTCTTAGTCAAGAGACTGGTATTTTCATTAATGTGGTAAGGTTTGAAAGGAAGGGATTTAGAAGAGAATGGCAGATTTGGGAAGTGAAGAACTGGTTAAGAAGATGGTATTTGAGAATGGATTTTTGATTTCCTGATCCCAGCTTAAAATGCCCAGGGTATTGTGCACTTAACAAGGATTGGTATATGCTTGGACTCTTGTAAATCTAATCAAAGGGGCTTTAAACTGGAAGAGAATAGTAATGTTGGTGTTGGTGGTAAGAAAATGAGGACCAAAAAAAGAAGAAAGAAATAAGGAAAAAGAAATAAAGAAAGTTTTTAAAAAGTATGCTTCAATCTTCTTTGAGATTCCATTTATTCTTTCTCTGGAGGTAGGTAGCATTTTTTTTTAAATCCTAACATCAATGTATTGATTAAAATAGCTAACTCATTCACAGGTGATCATCTTACCGTATTGCTGTTATTGTGTACAACATTCTCCTGGTTCTGTGCATTTCACTTTGCATTTGTTCATATAAGTCTTCCCAAGTTTTTCTGAAAGCATCCTACTCATCATTTTTTTATAGCACAACAGCATTCCATCATAATCACACACCACAATTTATTCAGCCACTTCCCAGTTGATACGCATCTTCTTAATTTCCAGATCTTTGCCACCATTTAAAGAACTGCTATAAATGTTTTTTGTACATGTAGGGCCTTTTTCTTCTTAAAAAAATTCCTTTGGCATACAGACCTAGTAGTGGTATTGCTAAGTCAATTTTATAGCCCTTTGGACCTAATTCCAAATTGTTCTTCACTATGGTTACAGCAGTTTACAACTCCACCAAATATGCACTAGTGCCCTAATTTTCCAACATCCCCTCTAATATCTGTCATTTTCCTTTCCTGTCTTATTAGCCAATCTGATAGGTGAGCAGGGGTATCTCAGAGTTGTTTTCATTTGCATTTCTCTCATCAATAGTGACTTTTTCCCATATGACTACAGATAGCTTTCATTTCTTCATTTGAAAACTGCCTGTTCACATCCTTTGACCAGTTGACCATTGGGGAATGACTAACATGCTTATAAATTTGACTCAGTTCTACATATATTTGAGGAATGAGGCCTTTATCAGGGACACTTCCTATAAAAACTTGCCCCCCTCATCCCCAGTTTTCTACTTTCTTACTAATCTTGACTGCATTGGGTTTTTTTTTTGAGCAAAACCTTTTTAATTTAATGTTATCAAATCATCTATTTTTCATCTTATGATCCTCTCTACCATTTGTTTGGTTATAAATTTTTCCCTTATCCATAGATCTGACAATTAAACTAGTCTATGCTTCCCTAATTTGCTTATGGTATCACTTTTATGTCTAAATCATGTACCCATTTGACCTCATCTGGGTATACAGTGTAAGATGTTGGTCTATACCTAGTTCCTGCCAAACTACTTTCCAATTTCCCCAGGAATTTTTGTCAAATAGTGAGTTCTTGTCCCTAAAGCTTGGATCTTTGCATTTATCAAACAATAGATTAATATGGTCATTTAATACTTGTATTTTGTTCCTAATATATCCCACTGATCCCCTACTCTATTTCTTAGCGGTACCACATTGTTTTGATGATTACTGCTTTGTAATACATTTTGACATCTGGTACTGCTAGGCCACCTTCCTTCACATTTTTTTTTCATTGATTTCCTTGATATTCTTGACCTTTTGTTCTTCCAGTTGAATTTTGCTATTATTTTTCCTAACTCTATAAAATTATTTTTGGTAGTTTGGCACTGAACAAGTAATTTAGGTGGAATTATCATTTTTATTATATTGGCTCAGCCTACCCTTGAGTAATTAATATTTATCCAGTTCTTTAGATTTTACTTTATATGTATGAAAAGTGTTTTGTAATTGTGTTTATATACTTCTGGGTTTGTCTTGGCAGGTAGACTCCCCAATATTTTATATTGTCTACAGTTATTTGAAATGGAATTTCTCTTTCTATTTTTTGCTGCTGGATTTTGTTAGTGATATATAAGAAATTCTAATTTGTGTGGGTTTATTTTATGTCCTGCAACTTTGCAAAAGTTGCTAATGATTTCAACTAGTTTTAGTTGATTCTTTAGGATTCTTTAAGTATACATCATATTGTCTACAAAGAGCGATAGGTTTCTCATTGCCTTTCTGACTCTTTGATTTCTTTTTCTTCTCTTACTGTTATAGCGAGCATTTCTAGTACAATATTGAACAATAGTGACGATAATGGGCATCCTTGCTTCACCCTTTATATTATTGGGAAGGCTTCTAGCTTGCCATTACAGATCATGCTTGCTGATGGTTTTAGATAGAAACTACTTATAATTTTAAGGAAAGCTCTATTTATTCCTAACCTTTCTAGTGTTTTTAATAGGAATGAGTGTTGTATTTTGTCAAAAGTTTTTTATGCATTCATTGAGATCATCATATAATTTTTGTTGGTTTTTTATTGATACTGTCAATTATGCTTATAGTTTTCCTAATACTGTATCAGCCCTGAATTTCTGGTATAAATCCCACCTGGTCATAGTGTATGGTTTTTTTGGTGATATGTTGCTGTAATTTCCTTGCTAGTATTTTATTAAATTTTTTTGTTCAGTATTCATGAGAGAAACTTGTCTATAGTTTTCTTTCTCTGTTTTAGCTCTTTCTAGTTTAGGTATCAGCACTATATATGTGCCATAAAAAATTTGGTAGGACTCCTTCTTTGCTTATTTTTTCTACAATTTGGTTCATATAGTATTGGAATTAATTGTTCTTTATTTGGTAGAATTCATCTGGTCCTGGTGATTTTTTCTTAGGGAGCTCATTGATGGCTTGTTCAATTTATTTTTTTCTAAGATAAGGTTATTTATATTGTTTATTGCCCATAGGGAAGTATGGCCTCCAGAATTAATGTTTATTAAGTTCAAAATTTTAAAAAAATGAGAAGAAATGTAAAAGAACAGAAAGACAAACATAAATGCCTGGGGTATTATATCAGAGATCAACCAATAGGTTGACATGAACTCATTAATCACTACTCTGGATTTATTTAATCAACAAATTCTAAATCTATTTAAAGTATACTATCACTTAGCTCAGATCTCTTCATCTTTTCTACAAGAATAAGATGGGAGAATCTGTCAAATGTTTTGCTGAAATCCGGATGTCCTATAGCATTGCCTAGATTTACAATGGAAATACTTTGTCAAAAATAAATGAGGTTGGTTGGGCAAGATGCAATGAGGTTAGTTTGTTCTTGATGAAGTTATGCTGGCTCTTTGTGAGCATCATTTCCTCTTCTAGATGTTTACTGTACAACCCTTTAATTATGTGTTCTAGAATTTCAAAGTCAAGCTCATCAGCCCATAGTTTATAGATATAACACCTCTCCTCCTTATTTAGTTCCCCCACTCATAGGCTGGAGTCCACAGAAAGGAGCTAACCACAGCCCAGGATTTTAGGGGTAACCCTGAGGGGCTAGAATTTTGAGTACTGTTGCTTCTGAACCACCCCCCAATATGTGACCCATCAGCAATCAACCATTTAAATCCTGTTAGCCTTTATAAAAGGGATTTGCTGTGATTGTATAGCAAGGCTAGCTGGCACAAAACATTTTACCCTAAACCAGGGGTGAACGTCCCTTCTATATACAAGATTCTTGAGGAAAGTAGGTTCAAACTTAAAGTACAATAATAGTGAGGCAGAGAATATATGTGACAAAGGAGTACCTCTCAACTCCTGTCAGTAGAGTACTCATGAAGTTCACTGTAGAGTTTGGCATCAGTGAAGGATGCCAAAGCAAAGAAGCTTTGCTGCTTATCTGGACTGCTTCCTGCCAGGACACAGCATCTCCACTAAACAGGCAGATATGCTATGTGTACTTCTTGTAGGATGCTACCTCAGATCTACCAGTAAATCTGCTGCTGAGTTGGGTCAGACAGGTTGCTCAGATGCTATCCTGATTCCTCAATGGGCTTAGTTGCTTCTGAGCTAGCTTTCTCAGCCACCACCTTGAAATCTCTTTAGACCTTGAAATACTCTCAAGGTCATTGCCTCAGCACATCCATCTCAAGGTTGCAGCTTAGTTGCCTCCTGATTCTGGTGGCTACTGCTACCACCTCTGGTAGAATCTACTATCAACTTCAGTTTCACAAAGCTATTGCCTGAACACCTCTGCCTTGTGATACTCTACCTAATTTTGGGAAAGAATAAACACAAAGATACAGAGGTAGTCATATCCTCACATCCTCCATGGATGGACATTCTGTGTTAGCTTTCCATGTGACTGGGAACCTTTTTTCACTGACTGTAGCCAAAACCGTCTGCATCTTTAAATTTACCTGACTGTAGTATTTCTCTTTCTGGCCTTTAAGTCGAGGGGTAGAGGACTAATTCATTCATAGCTGGTGACACCATACAGTAAGGAGAGGGGCTTAAGGAGGCCATCTCCCACCCCCTTTTAGGCTATGTGGTCCCAAGAAATGGGCTTGGGGTTTTGGTCTTGTTTCATTTATTTTTTTCAATTACAGTTCCTGGGAACAGAGTGTCTAACCTGGGAGCTTTGAGGAACAAGGGTCCTGGTTGCCATATAAGAACTGAGAACCTAGTCTCCCTCCCCTCCCCATGGAACAAGTTGGTAGAGAAGAGGGGGATTATGGCCCAAGATACTGAGGAGATTACTTTGTAATCTTCGAAGTAAATATGCCTTTGTAGAAACTGATCTCATGTCATGTGGTTAAATGGAATTCGAGCTCTAGTCTTTGGACCTAAAAAAGGGGGAAAACATTCAGTGGGGGCTTCAGTCAATGTGAGGAGAAATTAATGTATTGGAGAATCCTGGGAATGGTGGGAAAATTAATAGACCTGGTCCTCAGAGAGTACGCCTGGAGAATACCTATGCTGTATAAGTCTTTCCATATTTCTCTTATATCATGCCTTTCGTCATTTCTTACACCCAATAATAATTACATATTGTATAATTACATTCATATACTAAAGTTTGTTCAGTCATTTCCCAATTGATGGGCATTCCCTTAATTTTCCAGTTCCTTATTACAATGAAAAGAATTGCTAGAAATATTTTTGTACCTATAGATCCTTTTCTTTGATTTCTTTGGAGTAAGACCTAATAGGGTATACACATTTTAGCAACTTGTTTGACATAGTTCTAAATTGTTTTCCATAATGGCTGGACCAATTCACAGTCCACCAACAATCCATCAGTGTGCCTATTTTTGATCAGCCTCTCTATCAATGATCACTTTTGTTTTTTGTCATCTTTGCCAATTTCATGGATGTGAGGTGGAAGCAAAGGAATTATTTTAATTTGCATTCCCTTTTTATTAGTGATTTGGAGCATTTAAAATGTTCTTCTTGATAGCTTAGAGTTCTTCCTTTGAGAACTGCCTGTTCATATCCCTTAAGAATTTATCTATCAGGGAGCTAGTCAAGTCTTGTTTGTATTAAGAAAGGGCATTGTGAGCAGAATGGTGTGGTGGTGGTAAATGTTTTACTATGCCACACCCTAAGTTACCTATCTGGAGTACTGTGTCCAATTCTGGGAATCACTTTTCATGATGGACATGGACAAACCAGGGTGTGGTTTCAATATCCATAGGAGGATATTGGGGCCCATTGCTGAGACTTAAAAGGGCTTCACTAAAGAATTAGATGGGCCAATAAGTGTTAAAAGCCATGTGTGTGTGTGCGTGTATTTAAAAAAGGTCATGATCTATATAATCTATATCAAATTGCTTGCCTTTTCAATGAGGGAGGAGTCAAGGAAGGGAGCAAGAAAATTTGGAACCCAAATCTTAAAAAATGAATGTTAAAAGTTTTACATGTAATTGGAAAAAATTAAATGTGTATATTTAAAAAGGTCATGATCTTAATTGGAGACATATAGGGAATATAGAGAAGAAGGCAGGGCAACGTGGGGAAGGTCCTAGGGCAAAATCCAAATCTCTCTCCACAAACCAAATTGAGTGAATATCTGACATTTTTAAAACTAGGAGAATTCTAAGAACCTCTTCATACTTAGGCTAGGATGAAAGCAAGATGGGGAAAGACAGGGAGGTAATATAAACAGGAAAATATCAAAGAACCACAGTCCTTGTTATCTGAAAGATGATGATTGACCAAGATGGGGAAAATAGAGACAAAAAGAGGACTTACCTTCTTCATGCTTAGATTTGGTTCTATCACCTAGTCTGAAAATCCTGCAGTGGCTTCATTTGCCCAGTGGGTAAAGTTTAAATGCATTAGCTTGTTTTCCACGGAGAGATAACCCACAGACCAGACTTTGGAGGGTCCTCCCCAATCTGACATCACCCTTCATTTCCAAACATATATCTATGCATTCAACTATCTAGCAAAAGTGGATTACTCATAGTAAGTACCCTGAACTTTCCTCCTCTGTGACTTTGCTTAGGTTGTTCCCTATGCCTGGACTATCCTCTCCTCTCTGTTGCAAATCTTTCTATTCCTTGAATCACCACTCAAACGCCACCTCTTTCAAGATAACTACTTCTAGTTAACCTCAGAATTTTGCTCCTTGTTTTATATGTGCAAGCCAAGTTTATGTGATAGCATTGCTACTTTGCTCAGAAACAAACCCTTGTGTTAGCTACTGGAAGGATGGGTATTCTTATTCCTCATCATTGTATGAGGAAGTGTGAATATGAGCGGGCAAAGATTTTATTGAGCAGGGTGGTAGTGGGGTCTATATAACACCAAGAGTATATGTTTAAGTTAGCCCCAGCTTCAGTAAGTTATCTTGGGGTTTTTCTGCAGGAGCCTAAGCTACTGGTTTGACCAAACTGACTTCATGTTTTATTTCATGTAACAATAATTATAACTCACACTGAAGTAGTACTTCAGGATTCACCAAATGCTCTCATCACATATCTTTGAGGTCAGTAGTACAAGTTTTATTTTCCCTTGTAATAAGCTGGGCCTGGCAGTTTAACTCCAAATTGGAACAAAATGAGACACTCATAATTCATCTCACGATGAAAATAAAGGTGGTTTATGTAACTATAGCAAGGAGAGGACAGGCAGAGCAGGGAAGGGATGTTCATCTAGGACAAAGCACTGGTTCAGTAGAGTACAGTATTCTGGTGAAGCTCAAGTTGCAAATCTGTGGCTGGAAAAAGAAGTCTCAACTCTTCATGTTCTGGCAGTTTTATCCTGAGCAAATCCAATTCGAAGAACAGCTTGGATAACTTTTTAAGTGAACACTAGCCTAATTTACATGGAGGAGGAGACTTAGGACATTAGTCCTGTTACCTCCCAATTTTAGAGATGAGAAAACTGAGGCCACCTGACCTACCCATGGTCCCATAGCTAGTAGGTGTTGGATATGAGATTTGAACCTATGTCTCTTGACCCTAAATCCATTGTACTCTTTCTACTATACCATACTTTGATAGTAGGCTAAGATCATAGACTCCCAGAGCTGCAAAAGACCCTATATAGTCTAACTTTTGCCTGAAGTACTAATCCTTGTTATAACATCTCCACCAGGTGGGCTTTCCCTTGAAGACCTTAACTGACTGGGCCATCACTACCTCCTGAAGCAGTCTGTTTCATTGTGAAGAGCTCTCCTTCTTAGGTAGTCCTTCCTTATAATGGGCTGAAGTCTGCCTCTCTATTTTCCATACATTAGCATGATTCCGGTTTTTTGTTGCTGGACTCTGTCTTCTAGACCAGAGGCTTGATGACTTCCCTTGGTATATATAAGTATTTTCCCCTGGTTGTTAATAATAGTACTGATAATAACAACTAGAATTTACATAGCATCTATGTGCCAGGTGCTTTACAAATATTCTTTCATTCTATCCTCACAACAACTTTGAGAGATAGGTGCTATGATTACCCCATTTTATAGTTGAGGAAACTGAGGCAAACAGAGGTTAAGTAATTTGTACAAGGTCATACAGCTACTATGAGTCTGAGGCTGGATTTGAACTCAGGTCTTCCTGTTTCTAGGACCAGCACTCAAACCACCCCCTAGCTGAACTAAATAAATGTGGAATTATTTGCTCCTTGTGGTTGTGGCTCAAGAGTCTTTTTCTGAAAGAAAAAGAAAGGAACATTTTTCTGTTTATTCTGGATGGAAAGCCAATCATATTGAGAAATTCAGTAAAGTCATAATAAAATGATAAATAAAGTCATAAATAATCAGACTGATTTGTTATTTGCAGGGGTTAAAATTCAATACTGATGCAAAAACTGCAGTACAATTATGGTGTCCAATGATGAACATACTCTTTCATAGGGCCTCCCACTAGCCTCCCACACAGTGGTCTCATGTCCGGACTGAAGTTTCGTATAATTAAGTTGGTGTTGGTGCCATCAGGAGGAACTTAGGGAGTATTCAAAGACTTCTGCTCTGGCTATTGAAACTCCAATACTATGCACTTCTGTGTGAAGAAGAGACTGGCACTTCTGAAAAGTAGTTTACCCAAATGAAACCTACCTCTGTGGGCAACCAGGTAAAGGCTGAAGAACAGAGTTGCCCCTGCTTGACTGAGGAACTCCAAAGTTTGCCTTTGGTGGTCCCAGAATAATAATAATTATTATTAATAATAATACATTTCTACAGGGTTTTACAAGGCTTTGGTAGGGCAAGTATTATCGTTTGCATTTTACAGGTGAAGAAACTAAAACTTACAGAGGTGGCACGGTGGAGTCTAGAAGTCAAGAAGACTCATCATCCTGAGTTCAAATCCAGCCTCAGATACTTACTAACTGTGTGACCCTGGTCAAGTCACTTAACCCTGTTTGCCTCCTTTTCTTCATCTGTCAAATGAACTGGAGAGGGAAATGGCGAACCACTGCAGTATCTTTGCCAAGAAAACGCCAAATGGGGTCATGAAGAGTCAGACATGATTGAAAAACAACTAAACAGTAACAAATTTGCTTGTCTGGGGCACAGAGCTAATGCCAACTATGAGGCTCAAGCCTAGATTCTTTGAATGTTGGTCCAGTGCAACTTCCACCACATAAAGTCGCCGAACATCAGTCCTTATTGAATGTTAATCAGGATATGCTTGAGTACCAGCTCTTTATGCCTGATCATGAATTTTGGTTGCTGTGTTTCCTGGTAAAGGGATCATAGGTATCAATGAAGAGGCATGGAAAATATTTTTTGCAGGGGCACTGGTGGAATTTCCACAGATGACTGATTTTGTAACACTTTTCCTGCCCATGAATAATAGTAGGCCTGGGGAGATAGCAGGTGCATGTACAAAGAATGAAGTCGTTACATTTATAATTGGAGAAAAGCTCAATAAAAGAGAACCCAGCAGTTCTGCGAACCCAAGGGCAGTAAAAGGAGGAAGGAAAACACTTTGCAAGCTGGTCTCATGGAGTTAATCATTGTCTATAAATGCCCCAAACTGACAGTTTCTGTAAGTGCCATATATAGTAAATTGTTCACTAACAGGAAAGCCTGGGCATGGGTGGGTGGGTGCACCCTAGTGTAGTAAATAGTACAAATGAGCACTAGTAATTTGCCCAAGTTTTATACCTTTAAAGATTACTTTTCAGAGCACAAATATTGTTTTGATTGATCTTCACCATCATCCAATACTATTTCTATGTAACAGATGGAGAGATGTGGCCGATATTATAATTGGGAGCAGGGGGAGGGATGGTTGAAATTCCTTGAATGACTGGACCTAAGGAATAGTCATTGAGGGTCTTCCTCAATGAGAGATCAATCAATTACTAAGCATTTACTGAATACCAACTACGTGCCAAATACGGGCATAGGCTCTAGGAATATAAGTGCGAAGAATGAAACAAACCCTATTATGAAGGAACTTCTGTTTTAATGGGGAAGATGTCAACTTGGGAGCAGGTCAACAGTAGTGTGCCCCAGAGATCTGTGCTTGGCCCTATGCTGTTCAACATTTTTATCAGTAATTGAGAACAAGACATAATGGTACATTAATCACATTTGCAGAGCACACAAGACTGAAGAATAATTATTACAATGGGAGATAGAGGAAAGGTTTAAAAACATCTCAATAAATTACATTAAAAAATGTAAAAACCATTCTAAACTTGTGGGCTGTTGGTGATAGTTTGCTGACCCCTGTAGGCCATTGGACCAAATAAAACAATATTAAAATTTAATAGGTATTAATATAATAGTTTTAGACTTGAATTTATTTAAAAATTTTTAAATTAATTTTTACTTTCACTTCCAAATTCTCGTCTTCCCTCCACTCCTTCTCCATCCATTGAGAAGGCAAGAAACACAATACCCATTATAGATATGAAGTCATACAAAACAAATTTCCTCATTAGCCATGGTTAAAAAAATCAAGAAACCAAAGAAGGAAAAAAATATGCTACAATATTCACTGAGTCCATCAGCTTTCTCTCTGGAATGAATAGAATTTTTCCTCCTGAGTCTTTTGGAGTTGTGGTGGATCATTGTATTGACCAGAGTTAGTAAGTCTTCTGGTTATTTAGATTTATAATATAATTATAATATAATCTTACCTTTGCTCTGCTCAGTTGCCATTGCATCAGTTCATATATGTCTTCCTAGGTTTTTTCAAACCATCCCCTTCACCATTTCTTGCATTACAGTAGTATTCCATCACATTCATGTAACCATAACTTGTTTAACCATTCCCTAGTTGATGGACATCCCCTCAGTTTCCAATTCTGTGCCACCACAAAAAAAGTTACTACAAATATTTTTGGATATATGGATCCTTTTCCTTTTTTAAAAAATCTCCTTGGCAAATACACCTGGTAGTAGTATTACTGGGTCAAAGGGTATGCACAGTTTGATAGCCCTTTGGGCATAGTTTCAAATTGTTCTCCCAAAATGGTTGGACTTGAGTTTTAAAAATCAGATTCATATATACAAAACGAGGAGGTGTCATTAGTAGTGTGTCTGAAAAAGATCTTAAGTTCAGGGAAAACTTCAAGATCAATATTAGTTGGTGTATTAGGGCAGCAAAAGACCTAGTGTGACTTATACCACATTAAGAAAGGCATAAAATTAATGAATAAGGAGCTAATTGTTCCGCTGTCCACTACCCAGGTAAAACCACATCTAGATGGCGAGATAAAAAGAGAGATAAAGCATTTAAGCACTTATTACATTCCAAGTACTGTATTAAGTCTGGAAATATAAATATAAGCAAAAAGGAAGACAGTTCCTGTCCTTAAGGAACTTATATTCTAATAGGAGGGAAAGCAGCACATTAAAGAGAACTGAAAAGAAGAGGGAGAAGGTCCAGGAGTCCAGGCAGTCAGGAGCTGAATCAGTTTTGGAGTGAGCATGGCTGATGAGAGATACCTCCACAGACTGAGATTTGGGAAGAAAAACTCACCGATCAGAGGAGGAGACTAGAGGTAGAGGAATGACAACGTGAAGAAGGATTCTGTAGCAGAAATCCAGAAGGAGTATACTGTCAATCTGGAGTACAGTGTTTAGTTCTTGGTCTTACATCTTAGGAAGGTTATTGATAAGTTGGAAAATGACTAGAGATGGACAAACAGGATTCTGAAGGGCTTCAAATTCAAGCCATGTAAGCATTGGTTGAGAGAAATGGGATTGACCCTTAGAAAGTCCCTTTACTTTTCTGAATCTCAGTTCCTTCTGTAAATGTCAGCGTGTGATCAATGTAGAAGCCTTCTAGCTGATAGTCCTGATAGTTGTAATGTCATTATAATAGCATTGTAATAATCAGAATAATTTTTTTATTCCTGAGTCTATAAATGCACCCCCTATCTTTCCTATAAACTCCAATCCTGCCTCTCCAACTATCTGTGATTTTGTTTTTGGAATATATTATAAACCACCCAGATAGAAAAAAGAAACATTTGAAGTTTGGGAAACATTACCAATCTGGTAGCCTGGCATGATATAGTAATGATGGGGGACCTCAGATACCTAAATAACTTCTGAAATTCTTTCTCACTACTTAAGGCAAAGTAATTAATAACTCTTTGAGTTGCTACAGCAGTCGTTTCATCACAGATGATAGCATAGACCTGCACAACCTGTGGCCCATGGACTGTGGCATTTGTGGCATGCCAAAGGATTTTGGGCAGCCCACAAAAAATGTGGAGGAAAGCATCCTTTACATTTTTCACAGGGTCCTGAAACCCTTTGGCCTTCCTGAAGGCTATAATTGGCTGCAGGCTGCAGGTTGCGCAAGCCTGTGACAGGAAGCAACGGAGGAAATCCTGTTCTGGATGTGATTTTCATTAACAGAGAGAAATTTGTTGCAGGAAATAAAGATGGTGGTAACCCTAGAATGTGACCACTGCTTCCTAGAGTTTGTGATAGGGGAAAGGAAATCTGGACATGCACTCCAAATTTCAAAGGGTTCAGAGGCAGGATAGGTAGGATCCCATAGATCAAAATTCCATAAGGGATCTTACCAGGAAGGATGGAAAATGTTCAAGAATGAAGTTCTGAAGATGAAAGGACAGAAAAGGAAAAATGGACTTTGTCTAGAGTACAATGTAGATGCATAGAGGGCTCACCAACCAACTTGAATTTTAAAAATATATGTGCAGAAGATGGAAACAAGGTTAGGTAATAAAAGACGAATAGAAAAGTATGACATGGTTCTGTATAATAATGTCAGGAGTGCTAAAGTTCTGAATATGCTGACTGGTAAAAGAAATTGAGAATGAGCAGGGTGGAGCCAAGACAGCTGAGTAAAAGCAGGGACTTGTTTGAGCTCTCCCCCAAACCACTCCAAATACCTGTGAAAATGACTCTAAACAAATTCTAGAGCTATAGAACCCACAAAATGACAGAGTTAAACAAATTTCCAGCCTAAGACAACCTGGAAGGTCGACAGGAAAGTTCTATCACACTTGGCTGAGAGCAGAGCACAGTCCAGCATGGGCTGTGCCAGTGTAGGGCAGGACTGGAGCAGGCCTCAGGGGACTGAATCATTGGCAACTGTTGTGGTTTCCAGACTCCTCAACCCACAAATGCTAAAGACAACTTAAAAGGCCAGTGGGAAAACTCTGTTGGACCTGGGTTAGAGAAGAGCTTGTTCCGGGCCCAGCCCTGGGGCAGCGGAAGTGGTAGTGCCAGTGGTGGCAGCAGCAACAGTGCAGGCTAAGGGAAGGGGTAATCAAAATGCATGCCATCTGGGGGTGGGGAGGGGGGGAGAGATGGGGAGAAAATGTGGAACTCAGAATCTTGTGGAAATGAATGTTGAAAACTAAAAATAAATGAATTAAATAAAAATAAAAAAAAGAAACTGAGGATGACAAAAACGTATCAGCTTTTTTTTTTTTTAAAAAAAAAGCATTTATTGTGAGAACAAGGAAGACCAAAGAAAAAAGATAGGAAATTTGCTTAGGGTGGATGGGACAGCAATAAGTGACAAAAGAGAGAAAGCAAAGTAATTAATTCTCATTTTGCATCCGTTTTTGCTGTCAAGGAGCATGACCTTTGCACTAGAAATAATAGAAGAAAACCAGCTCACAGATAATAGGAATAACTCTGGGAGGGAAATGGGAAATCCAGATAATGTAAAAGCAAAAGTATCAGTAAAAGTTAATTTAAAATGACTAAGGGAGTTGATACCCAAATCAAGTAAGAAGGCCCTAAGAGAGCACTTGATGAATTTGTGTCACCTTGTTCAGATGAACTTTGCCCTCAGGTCCTGAGAGGTGGCAGATGTGATTGTTTAGCTACTGTGAGTAATTTCTGAAAGATCATAAAGAATGCGGGAGGTGCCACTAAATTGGACAAGGGCAAATGTTGTGCCAGTTTTTCAGAAAAGGAAGAGAACAGAGACTGCAAATTATAGGCTAGTGAGCTTGATTTTGATAACTGGGAAATTTCTAGAACAGGTCATCGAAGAGCTGGCTGATGAGAGAATGAAACAGTGATTCCACAGATCCAGAATGGCTGAATGAAGGACAGCGTGGAGGCACGCCAAAGGATTTCAGGGGCCTGCAAAAAATGTAGAGAATGTTTTGCTCCATATTTTGCATGGGCCGCCCAAGATCTTTTGGCATGCTACAAGCGTTATCACCCATGGGCTGCAGGTTGTGCAGGTCTGCTCTATCATGTGTGATGAAATGACTGCTGTAGCAACTCAAAAAGTTATTAATTGATTTGCTTTTAGCAGGCAGAAAGAATTACAGAAAATGTTTAGCTATCTCAGGTCCCTCACTATTACTATATAACCTCATTCTGTCCTCCCCCACCTTTTTGGACAATATAACTGTCCTGGGAGGTGAGGGGAGTATTGTAGATATAGTGATTGTGTGGTACAGTAAAATAAATCTTTTGGGAGAGCGTTAGGGAGAGTCAATATGTGCTTTCATAAGTATATGGAATGTCCCATGAAGAAACTTCTACCAAGTTAGATTGATACTGGCTTTCTTTCCAATTTATCATCTTAGATTGTTGTCTGGGGAACCAAGTCATCAAATGACTTGATCAGGGTCACAGAGCCAGAATGTGTCAGACTTTAAACTTGAACTTAGGTCTTCCTGACCCTCAGGCTAGTTTTCTACCAGCTATTCAACATTGTTCTTCAAAGACATTTTATCAATCTTAATGTTGGACTGATTGCAATTCCAAACCATGCTCCCTCCTTTCTAGCAGTCATTCCTACCTCCTTCCTATACACCTCTTTTCTCTTTTGCCTCATCTTGCCAAACTGGGCCTCTATTCCAGACCATGACCTCACAGAGTGGGTGATCCCCATCGCTTTCTAGCTTCCTTTTATATGTTGTCCTCACCTATTAGAATATAAGCTCCTTTAGGGTAGGGATGGCTCACTTTCTGGTAGCTCCGGCACTTGTGCCTGGTAGTTTGTAAGCCTTAATAGATGCTTTATCTGTTATAGAATAATCTTGAATTTTCTACTGCGTTATAGAAATCCCTTTTTTCAAAATTGTTCCCAAATTTTTTTGTTTCCTTTTCCCACTCTATATACCACCTCCCTCAATTTTAGAGAGAATGCATGCCCGGAGAGTCTCATAGGACTTTGCACTTAAGATGGGCTGTAAAAACCTTTCAAGAGGACTGATGCTAATCAAGCCATTTCCTGAGCTCCTACTATTAAACAGGATAGCTACGTTAGTGATGTGGTCAGAAAACCAGGATGCCATGAAAGTAAGGAGGACATATAATAGAAAATTTATAAATCCATTGTGATTGGTCAATTGGCTGGTTTATTGGATAGCTATCTTTAGTTATAGGAATGGAAGGATTAGACTTGTTCTGCTTGGGACAAGAGGCTAAAACTAGGAGCAATACATTACAGGGAGAAAGAGTTAGGCTTGATGTCCAGAAATGGAATGGTCTGCCTTGGGAGGCAGCAGATTTCCCATCACTTAAAGTCTTGAATCAGACACTGGATGACAACTTGAGGGGTGCATTGTAGAGGTATGGGTTGGACCAGATGATGGTCTCCTTGGTCCCTTCCAACTTTGTGACCGTGATTATTTAAGATGGTACTTCACATGAAATACTTGAAGGCTGATACAATGCTTTTTTCCCTATGAATTTCACAAGGCCCTTAAAAGGAATGGAGCATGGAGGCGTGCTACAGTCAGTGATGTCATATCATCTCCTGCCTCCCACATCTCCATTTGTTTAGCTCTGTTGAGGCCACCCTAGCTTTGGTTTCATAGTTTATCAACAATCCTGAGGTTTTCACTACTCCAGACTATAAAATGAATTGTTTTTCAGGGATAAACACGCATGCTCACGTGTTTTCCCCACTTGATGAAGCAATAGGATTCCAGTTCCTCTTTACTTGGAAAAAAGAAGAAAAGAGGCAGTATGATAAAAATGGAAAGACCTTTGGGATCAGTTCTGAGACCTGGGTTCAAATTCTGTGTCTTGTCACTAACTAGATGTGAGTTCCTTAACAACTCCCTTAATTTTTCTGAGCTTCAGTTTATCTGCCCTTCCTGTTTCATAGGTTTTCTGGGAAGTAAAGATGCTTTAGAAACATTATAAAGGCTTAGAAATGGAAAGAAGCCTGGGGTGGCTAGGATTCTAGAGATTTAAATTGAAGTTTCTTCTGGCTTAGTTATTTAATAGCTATGTGACCCTGGGAAAATCACTTTTTCCTTCGATCTCTCAGGGCTCCAGTTTCAACTGATGTAAAATGGGTGCTTGTAGATGAATGCTTGTAGACTGATTGAATGACCATCCTACCTATCTTATAGGGTCATTTTGAGGATCAAATGAGATAACTGGATTAAGAGATTAGTATTTGCTAGAAATGCTAGCTCTAGCAATAGGACAGTAAAAAGAAACTGGAGGAATAAGAACAATCGATGAGGAAACAAAGCTATCACTTTGTGATGATATGATGGTATTCTCAGAGAATCACTTAAAAAACTAGTTTGGGCCAATGAACAACTTTAGCAAAGTTTCAGGATATGAAATAAACCCACATAAATCATCAGAATTCCTTTATATTACCAACAAAGTCCAACAAGAAGAGATAGAGAAATTCCTTTTAAAAATAACTTTAGATAATATGAAATACTTCAGAGCCTCTCTGTCAAGATAGACCCAGGAAGTATATGAACACAATTACAAAACATTTTTACATGAATAAAGATAGATCTAAACAACTGGAGAATTATTAATTGTTCAGAGGTAGACCTAGATCATAATAAAAATGACAATACTACCTAAATTTATTTATTTATTTAGTGCCATACCAATCAAGCTACCAAAGAATTATTTTATGGGGCAAGAAAAATAGTAACAAAATTTGTCTGGAAGAACAAAAGGTCAAGTATATCAAAAGAATCAATGAAAAAAAGTGAAGGAAGGAGGTCTAGCAGTACCAGATCTCACACTACGCTACGAAGCAGTAATCATCAAACAATCTGGTATTGGCTAAGAAATAAAGTGGTACATCAGCAGAATAGATTAGGTACAAGATACACAGGAGTAAATGACCATAGTAATCTAGTGTTTAATAAACCCCAAATCCAAGCTTTGGGTTAAGAACTGACTATCTGGCAAAAAATTGTTGGGAAAACTTGGAAGTAGTTGGGCAAAAACTAGGTATAGACCAACATTTCACACTGTTTACTAAGATAAGGTCAAGACGGATACATGATTTAAACAGAAAGGGTGATATAAGTAAATCAGGGGAGCATGGAAAATTTTTTCTGTCAGATCTATGGATAAGGGAAGATTTTTATAACCAAAGAAGAGATAGAGATGAACATGTGAAATGAAATGGATACTTTTGATTGCATTAAGTTAAAAAGTTTTTGTACAAATAAAACTAATGCAGTCAAGATTAGGAGAAAAACTTTACAGCAAGTTTCTCTGATAAAGGTCTCATTTATCAAGTATTTAGAAAACTGAGCCAAATTTATAAAAATACAAGCCATTCTCCTACTGATAAATTGTCAAAGGATATGAACAGGCAGTTTTCAGAAGAAATCAAAGCTATCTACAGTCACATGAAAAAATGCTCTAAGTCACTATTGGTTAGAGAAATGCAAATTAAAACAATTCTGAGTTAAGACCTCACACTTATCAGAATGGCTAACAGAACAGAAAAGAAAAATGACAGTGCTGGAGGTGATGACAGAAAATAGGTAAACTTCTAAACTCTTGGCAAAGTTGTGAACTGGCCCCTGAATTCTGAAGAACAATTTGAAACTGTGCTCAAAAGGCTATCAAACTGTGCATATCCTTTGACCTGTCAATACCACCGTTAGGTCTGTATCTCAAAGGGATCAAAGAAAAAGGAAAAAGACCTATAATATGTACAAAAATATTTATAACAGCTCTTTTTGTGGTAGCTAAGAATTGGAAATGGAGGGGATGCCCATCAACTGGGGAATGGCTAGACAAGTGGTAGTATATAATTGTGATGAAATACTATTGTGCTATAAAAAAAAATGACAAGCAGGATGGTTTCAGAAAAACCTGGAAAAACTTATACGACCTACTGCAGAGTGAAGTGAGCAGAAATAGGCAAATATACCCAGTAATAGCAATATCGTAATAATGATCAACTGTGAGGGACTTAACTACTCTGATCAAGGTAATTATCCAAGACACTTCTGAAGGACTCATGATGAAAAGTGTATTCTCCCTCCAGAGAGAGAACTGATGAACTCCGAGTGCAGACTGAAGTAATTTTTTTTCACTTTATTTTTCTTGCTTTTTTTTGGCAACATGGCTAATATGGAAATATGTGTGAGTTTGCATGTGTAATTGCTTGCTTTCTCAATGGGCGGGGGAGGGGCTGGATGGAGGGAGAGAATTTGGAACTGAAACAATTTTTAAAATAGGTGTTAAAGATAAACAACAAATTTATTAAAGAAAAAAAATAGCTAACATTTTTTGAAAACAAAAAAATTATTACTGGATACGCTAATCCGAAAAGAAGCCACTCTGAGCCCCATAAAGCTTATTGCTTTCATAATGCATTGGTGGTCTGACTCTTTTTAGAAACCCCCTATGAGTTTCACGTCTTTGCTGTTTAGGATTGGGATACTTTTTCTTATACGAGATCATGAGTAGTTTTCCACTGTTCTGTGTCAAGTTCAGATCTGTTTAGTGCTTGTAAACTTTGTAAGCAAGGACTTCTGTGTGATGGTTTTCTTGTATCCTTCATAACACTTAGCACAATATTGGGTTTTTAGTTGTGAGCATTTACAAACAGAAAGGCATATCAATCACTTAATGTCCTTATGTCTTCAGTATGAACAAGGAACATCTTAAGTAAGTGGAAACAAAGTAAATGCCAAGCAATTGGGTCCATGGCTAAATGAACTCTGTTACTCAAATGTGATTATTACTGTGTCAAAAGGAATGCATAGGAAGAATGCGATGATCGATGCAAGGAAGGAAGAATGGTAACACATAGGAATTGATATAAAGTAAAGTGGGCAAAACCAGGAAAACAAACTACATGACTATAATAATGGAAATGGGAGAAAGAAAGAAAACAAAAACTGAAGATTTGAGACAATTCACTTCTTTCCCTTCTTTGCAGAAGTTTGGGTACATTCTGTGGTTCTAGAAAGTACATTTACCGTGGGACGTAGTTGATATATTGGTTGGTTTTGCTCAGTTGTTTGTTTTCTCTCTTATTTTTTGTTATGAGAGAAAGCTTTCTGAGTAGGACATCTAGCTATCTATCTGTCTCTCTATACACACACATACATTCATATCATGTAAATAAAAGTGACACAAAAACCAAAGATAATTGACAGTTTTTAAAGAACGAGACATATCAAACTGCATTTTTGACAGGAATACTATTCTGGCAGATCAAGGAAATACCTTGTATAGAGTCTTCCTGGAACTTTATCAAGTTGTTGGTCTTTTATAATATTCTGTGAACAAGATGGACAGATGTAGGCTAGATGATTGTACAACTGGTGGGTTTAGAATTAATTGGCAGACTAGAAGAAAAGAGTGGTAATTGACATAGGGAGAGAGCTCCCCAGTGGCGTATTTCAGAACCCAATGTTCATTCATTTAACAGATATTTATTAAGTCTGCTACAATAATACAGCAGAAGGTGACATTCAGTTAGCAATTTCAAATTTGCCAAGTGTTTTACAAATAATATCTCATTTTATCCTCAAAATAGCCCTGTAAGGTCACGGATATTATTATCTGTATTTTACAGATGATGAAACTGAAGCTCAGGGTCTTGCTTAAGGCCACAGAGCAAGGGATTTGAATTTGTGACTGCAAGGCCATCGCTCTAATCATTGCACCAAGACAAACCCAGGGCCTATATGAACATAATTATGAAACACTTTTGTATAAAACCCTGCAATAAGTACTAGGGGATACTTAAAGAAAAAAAGACCTCAAGGATCTATGATTTCATTGGTGTGGATATCTTTCCATTGACACAGATCTTAACTGACCGTACCTTAGTAACATGCTTTGATGTGTCCTACTTCATTACGATCTGGAGGTGATAAAGTTGACTCTCTCACAATTTAATAAAACCATGAAGTGGTCTTGTCAGTCTAGGCCTTTTTTTTAAAGATTTTTTATTTTTAGTTTATAACACTCAGTTCTGCATGTTTTTGAGTTCCAGATTTTCTCCCTCTCCTCCCCCCCGCCCCCTTCCCCAAAGATGGCACGGTATCTAATGTATCTTCTAAATATACCTTCACATTAAACTTATTTACACAATAGTCAAACTGTGAAGAAGAATTATGACCAATGGAATGAATCATGAGAAAGGAGAAACAAAACAAAACAAAAAAAGAGGACAAAGAAGAAAAAAAGAGAGAGCAAATACTTTGCCTCAATCTGCATTCAGACTCCATAGTCCTTTCTGTGGACGTAGGTAGCTCTTTCCATCATGAGTCCTTTGGAGCTGTCTTTGAACCTTGTATTGATGAGAAGAGCCAAGTCTATCAAAGTTAGTCATCACAGAATCAATATGTCTGTGATTGTGTACAATGTTCTACTGGTTCTGCTCCACTCACTCAGCATCATATGATATAGGTCTTTCCAGGTTATTATGAAGTCCGTAACTTCCCCATTTCTTATAGCACAATAGTATTCCATTACATTGATATGCCACAATTGATGGGTATCTCCTTGATTTCCAATTCTTTGCTATCACAAAAAGAGCTGCTATAAGTATTTTTGTACATACTGGTCCTTTTCCCACTTGTGTGATCTCTTTGGGATACAGCTCTAGAAGTAATATTGCTGGGTCAAAGGGTATGCACATTTTACAGCCCTTTGGGCATAGTTCCAAATTGCTCTCCAGAATGGCTGGATCAGTTCACAACTCCACCAACAATGTAACAATGTTCCAATTTTCCCACATCCTCTCCATCATTTATCATTTTCCTGTTTTGTCATGTTAGTCAATCTGACAGGAGAGATGTGGTACTTCAGAGTTGTTTTGATTTGCATTTCTCTAATCAATAGTGATTCAGAGCATTTTTTCATGTGCCTATAGGTATCTTTAATTTCTTCCTCTGAAAACTGCCTGTTCATATCTTTTAACCATTTCTCAACTGAGGAATGACTTGTATTCCTTTAAATTTGGCTCAGCTCCCTGTATATTTTAGAGATGAGGCCTTTATCAGAGAAACAGAGTTGTCAAGATTTTCTCCCAATTTTCTGCTTCCCTCCTAATCTTTGTTGCATTGGCTTTGTTTATACAAAACTTTTCAATTTAACATAATCAAAATTATCCTTTTTGCATTTTGTAGTGCTCTCTATCTCTTGTTGTGTCATGAATTCTTTCCTTTCCCATAAATTGAATAGGTAAACTATTCCTTGCTCTCCCAAATTGCTTATAGTATCAGCCTTTATCCCTAAATCATGAACCCATTAATGTTGACTTTATTTTGGTATACAGTGTACGATATTGGTCTATGCCCACTTTCTGTCCTACTATTTTCCAGTTTTCCCAGCAGTTTTTGTGGAATAGTGAATTCTTAACCTAGAAGCTGGTTTCTTTGGGTTTCTCAAAGAATAGGTTGCTATAGTTGTTGACTACTGTGTCTTGTGTACCTAACCTATCCCACTGATCCACACCCCTGTTTCTTAGCCAGTACCAAGTAGTTTTGATGACTGCTGCTTTATAGTACAGTTTAACATCTGGCATGGCTAGGCCACCTTCCCTAGCATTTCTTTTCATTAATTCCCTAGATATTCAGATGAATTTTGTTGTTATTTTATCTAGCTCTGTAAAATATATTTTTGGTAGTTCGATTGGTATGGCACTGAAGAAGTAAATTAATTTAGGTAAAATGGTCATGTTTTTATATTAGCTCAGCCTAACCATGAGCAACTGATGTTTTTCCATTTATTTAGATCTGACTTTTTTTGTGTGAAAAGTGTTTCATGGGTTTGTCTTGGCAGGCAGGCAGATTCCCAAATATTTTATAGTGTCTAAAGTACCTTTAAATGAAACTTCTCTTTCTCTCTCTTGCTGTTGGGCTTTGTTAGTAATGTATAGGAATGCCAAGGATTTATGTGGGTTTATTTTATATCCTGCAACTTTGCTAAAGATGTTTATTATTTCAAGTAGTTTTTTACTTGATTCTCTAAGTAAATCATCATATCATCTGCAAAAGGGGTAATTTAGTTTCTTCTTCACCTATTCTAATTCCTTCAATTTCTTTTTCTTCTTTTATTGCTACAGCTAACATTTCTAGTACCAAAGTGAGTAACAGGGGTGATGATGGACATCCTTGTTTCACCGCTGATCTTATTGGGAATACATCTAGCTTATCTCCATTACATATAATGCTTGCTGATGGTTTTAGGTAGATGCTATTTATAATTTTAAGGAAGGTTCCATTTATTCCTGTGTTTTCTAGTGTTTTTAATAGGAATGGGTGTTGTATTTTGTCAAAGGCTTTTCCAGCATCTATTGAGATGATCATATGGTTTCTGTTAGTTTTGTTGTTCAGTCTAGGCCTTTTGCCCTAAATCAAATTAGCATGCTTCCTTTTATCCTCTTGATTATGTGTACATCATTAATGGTTTGGATGCCATCATTTAGCCACAATAATTAGTGCAGTATCATGTGGAGCTGTGTTTCTGTTCCTTGAACTCCAGAATTAAGCTAGCAGAGGAGTGATAAGGTTTGTACAGAGGCAGCTTTGATGCAAAATTCAATATAAGTGCACAAGAGGAGCATAAATTCTTATAAGATCAGATGTGGAAGAAATCATTTCTAGTTGAAAAGTTCAGGAAGCTTTTAGAAAGGACAAAGTGTTTGAGATGGGCCCTTAAGATCATTGGTCCTCTTTTGTTAATATGTTGAATTATTGACTTGGATGAATGAATTTAAAAAAAAAACACTTATTAAACACTATGTGCTAAGTGTGAAGGATACAAACACAAAAGCAAAGGCCATCTCTGCCTCAAGGAGCTTATATTCTAATGGGGATGATGACACACAAACATATAGTAGCTAGGAGGGATTACCCTCCCCCCCCGAAAGTTACACAGATAGTGAAGGGAGGAAAAAGGGAAGAGATTGGCATGACCTTTCCAGGATCAGTGACATAGTTTTTTTTTGGAACTTCAGAACTAGAAGGAGGTGGCATATCAAGTATGAGGAGATGGCTGGCAGTGAAATGAAGCCAGGCATGGCTGGGCCTTAGTGTAGTAGACTTTTGGAATAAACACCAATGAATGCAATGAGGCCCCAGGAAATGAATTCTACAATCAGTCCTTTTGGGGGTTGCCTTTTAGTCTGGGAAGCATGGTGGCTGGCAAAGAGATTGCTGGGGATTGAAGAGAAATGTGGTTGATCCATATCTATAGTGGGAGACTGAGACAAGCACATAAGATTATTGAAAACTTTAAGGAGACACACAAACATCACTGTAAGGAGATACACACATATATACATATATGTTTACACACACATTTATCTATACCTATAGTCTACCCCTAGCCTGATTTTATTTACCAAAGTACCAGACCCTGGTAAAAAATCTGTATATACTCATCTAGGTCAGAACACTCACAAATATCAAGATTGGTTTGACAAAAATGATGGGGAAATTCAGAAGGTGCTAAACAAAAAACAAGAACCTACGGGGTTTACCCATAGGATATTTCATCCACCTCTAAGAAGGTAAGGTTTAACTCCATCAAAAGCAAAGTGCAAACAAAGCTTAGAGAGATACAGGATTCTTGACTCTGTAAGAAGGCAGATGAAATTCAGTTTTATGCTGCTAGTAACAATCCAAAGCGGTTTTATTCCCTGAAGGCTATTTATGAGCCAAAGACCTATGCTGCATCTCAACTACTAGGTGCTTATGGAGCCAGATTGATTAGTGACAAGGACATGATCCTGGAGATATGGGCTGAACACTTCTATAGTGTTCTCAACAGATCGTCATCAATCAATGCTGAAACCATTAAATGTTTACAGTCACAGAGAGGTCTCTCTCTTAGTCATTGCTGGCAAGATTCTTGCCAGATACCTCTTTAATAGGCTGATCTTTCACCTGAGGGATGATCATCTTCCTGAGAGCCAATGTGGCTTCAGAAAGGGCTGAAGAACGGTCAGTATGGTGGTTGCTGCCTGACGACTCCAGGAGAAATGCTAGGAGCAGAACAGAGGTCTGTACAAAACGTTTCTTCATCTGACCAAGGTTTTTGATACTGTCAGTCATGACAGCTTATGGAAAATTATGTCAAAATTTGGTTTCCTGGAGAAGTTCATAAGAATTGTACATCAATTTCATGATAGCATGTTTGCCTGGGTTTTGGATCATGGATGATGCTCTTGCACTTCCCAATCACCAAAGGAGCGAAGCAAGGCTGTGTGCTTGCTCCCATACTTCATAGCATGTTTCCAGCAACATTGTCAGATGCCTTCAGTGAAGATGAAAATGGCATTAAGGTCAGCTACTGCACTGATAGTAAATTATTTAACTTTCATAAAAGCTAGAAACCAAGACTAAAGTGGAGGGAGAGTTGGTGGGTGATTTTTTTTCAAAGATGGTTGTGTACTCAATGTAACCTCTGATGCTGAGATGCAACAAAGTATGGATCAACTCTCTACTGCTTGTGTTAATTTTGTGCTTATTTTGGCTTCACAATTAATAACAAGAGAACACAGGTTTTCCACCAGTCATCAGCCACCAGCACCACACCACTCATACATGGAATCATTGGTTATAGCAAATTTTGAATACTGCAGATAAGTTCACTTATCTTGGTAGTATACCTTCCAGGAATGTACACATAGATGGTAAGGTTGAAGCACACATTTCTAGAGCTAGCTCACTGTTTGGGAAGGAAAGTTTGGGAAAGAAGAGGTATTAGACTGCTTACCAAACTGAAGGTCTACAGAACCATTGTTCTGACCTCATTGTTGTATGCCCTGGAGACCTGGATAGTATACCAGTGCCATGTCAGGAAACTGAATTGATTCCATTGGATTGTCTTAGGAAGATTCTGAAGATCACCTGACAAGATAAGGTATCCCACACTGTCTTGAGCTAAACTGCCAAGTCTTCAAATTCTATTACAGAGAGCTCAACTCTGACAGGCCAGCCATGTGTTCAAATGTTGAAATTACATTTGCCTAAAAGACTATTTTATGGAGAACTCATGCAAGGCAGGTATTCACACGGTGGTCATAAGAAAAGATACAAGGACACTCTCAAGGTTTTCCTAAAGAACTTTGGAATCAATTGTGAGTCATTGGAGACACTGACACAGGACCACCCAATATGGCCTGCCCACATCCAAGAAGGCACTGTGTCCTATGAGCAAAACAGAATTGTAGTAGCTTAAAAGAAATTTAGAGTCATTTCCACTCCAAATATTCATATGGACTATTTGTGCCTGACCAGAGGTAGAATCTTCCAGACTCTGATCAGCCACAGTAGAACACTCTATACCTTGACTTCAACATAATGGTGCCATTTTGGTGTTCTTTGAGAATGAAGGACAACAACCAAACAACCAATCTGGTTTTATTCACCAAGCTACCAAATCTAAGTCCTGAGTTCTATTTAGTTCTGAGAAGATTCACTTTCTACTATTTATGTGATAAAATAAATTTCAGTATCTTAAAAGTATGTCCTGGACAAGATTCTGATAAAATTAAAATACAAGCAAATGTTGCTTCCAGTATTTCATTTTTAAAAGTGTGGGTGAGAGTCCAAGGACAAATTTGTAAATATATCTTCATACCAACCTTACAATTAACATTATCTTAAGTGTTTCTTCTGACCATCTGACTCAGAATTGTATACTAGTCAACCCTCAGAAATTCCATACTGGTTTAAATATAGGCTCCAGTCTCTACCTTCTTCCTCTTCCTCCCCACTCCAATCCAGCTTGTAAAAACCTGAGTAAAAACCAGACTATGGTCCCACTCTTAGTGAGTGTATGTCTATGTGTACATACATACATACATACATACGTATATATGTAATACACACAACACATTTGGGGAGGACAATACTGAGAACAAAAAAGAAATTTTAAAATCTTTATCTGAATTGAAAAGATTCCCCCCATTTTTTTCATAATAAATATTTTTAGGGTTTGCTCCCCAGAGCAAGGCTTAGAACGAGTGTAAATAGCTAGTATTTCTGTTCTGGCCAGAAACTCTGAGGTTCTTCCCCTCCCAGATTGATATACTTGTGATGGCAAACTAGGACATCTTTTGTCTCATTGAATGGGCATTGCCCCAGGCAGACTGAGACCTGGAAAAGACCTTAATTTAAAAAGGCCATCTGCATCCTGGGCGTCTGATGACTCCGGAGGAAAGAGCAAGGTGGTTGACAGTAGCTCTGCCTCACTTGTATCACTTAAATCTAATTCACTCACAAGTAAAGACAGCACCCTCATGATATCATTGGTCCTCTTCCAGAAGGAAGGATGAACAGCGGTGTTATATAAATGTTGCTGTTACTGTTATCCCCTGGAAGGGGAGTTCTGGGGATGAAAGGGTTAAGTATTTTGGGACTTTGATGAAGACATAAAAAGAGATATTTATCATATCTGTGTATGACATGAGGGATAGCTAGTATTTTGGGTGACAAAATTAGCCTAACAATATATCTCATTAAGGTAGAACAATAGACCAAATCTAACAAGATGGAATTTGATGCAGACAATGATGACATTTGAACTTGAGTGAAAAAAATCCATTTCACAAGGACAGGATGGAGGATGGGTTGTTAGAATGCCACGCAAGTAGGAAAAGGCCTGTGGGTTCTAGTAGACTACGTGCTCAAGAAAACTCAGAAATGTGACATGGCAGCCAAAAAAGGCTAATGTTCCCTTAGGCTTAACATTAGAGGTGTAATCTAGAAAGACTTACATGAACCGATGCTGAGTGAAGAGAACAGAACCAGGAGAACACTGTACACAGTAACAGCAACATTGTGTGATAATCAGCTATGACAGACCTCACTCTTCTCAGCAATACAATGATCTAAGACATTTCCAAAAGACTCATGATGGAAAATGCTATCCCCACCCAGAGAAAGAACTATGGAGTCTGAATGCAGAGCGAAGCAGACTATTTCCTCTTTTTGTTGTTTTTTTCTTTCTTGTGGTTTCCCCCTTTTGTTCTGATTCTTCTTTCATAACATGACTAATGTGGAAATACATTTAATATGATTGTACAGGTATAGCCTATATCAGGTTGCATGCCATCTTGGGGAGGGGGGAGGGAGGGACAAGAAAATTTGGAACTCAAAATCTTATAAAAATGAATGTTTAAAAAAGTCATCATCCTCAAAAAAATTAGAGGTATAGTAACTAGAACTATGGAGGCATTAGTTTCTCTGTCTTCTCAGTTAGTCAGTCAATAAATATTTATTACATGTCTATTATATATGCCAGGCATGGTACGTAATGGGTTATTAGAAGCAAAAGACGGTCTCTCCCCTTCTGGGTTGGGGGAGAGAGCTAATAAACACCTATGTACAAACAAGTTATATACAGGATAAAGTGGAAATAATTGAGGCAAAAGTCACTAGAATTAAAAGGGGTTGGAAAAGGCTTCATCCAGAAGATGGGATTTTGGTTGAGACTTAAGGAAGCCAGGGAGGTTAGTAGGCAGATGTGAAGAGGGAGAGCATTCCAGGGATGTGGGACAGACAGAGAAAACGCCCAGAGCCAAGAGACAGAGTGACTTATTTGTGGAGCAGCCAGAAAGCCAGTGTTACTATACTGAAGAATATGTGGTAGGGGGTAAGAAGACTGAAAAAGTAGGAAGGGGCTAGGTTATGAAGGGCTGTGAATGCTAAACAAAAATTTGTATCTGATCCTGGAAGCAATAGGGAGTCACTGGATTTTATTGAGTAGGGGGTGACATGGTTGAACCTGAGCTTTAGGAAAATCACTTTCATAGCTGAACAAAGAATGGATTGGAGTGGAGGGAGACTTGAGGAAGGCAGATCCACCAGCAGTCTATTGCAATAGTACAGGGATGAGGTTATGAGGTCCCTCACCAGAGCGGTGGCAGTGTCAGAGGAGAGAAGGGGGAGCATATGAGAAATGTTGCAAGGGTGAAATTGGAAGGCTTTGGCAACAACTTGGATATGGGGTATAGTATAGTTAGGAGTCAAGGATGACAGCTAGGCTGTCAGCTTGAGGGACTGGGAGGATGATGCTGCCTTCTCCAGTAATAGAGAAGGCAGGATGGGGGAGGGTTTAGGGGAAAAGGGAATGAGTTCCGTTTTGGACATGTTGAGTTTAAGATGTCCACTGGACATCTGCTTCAAGGTAGCTGAAAGGCAATTAGAGATATGAAAGTGGAAGTCAGGAGAGAAATTGGGGCAGGATAGGTAAGAGAATCCTCAACATAGAGACTGTAACTAAGTCCAAGGCAGCTGATGAGATCACCAAGGGAAGTAGTGTAGAGGGAGAGAAGGACAGAACCCTTTGGACATCTATATAGGGTGTGATCTGGATGAGGATCCAGAAAAGGAGACAAAGAAAGAGCTGTCAATTAGGGAGCAGAACCCAGAGGGTGGTGCCCCAAAAACCTAGAGAGGAGAGAGTTATCAAGGAGGAGAGGGTGATCAACAAGGTGGAGAATGAGGACTGAGAAAAGGCCATTGGATTTAGCAACTAAGAGATCATTGGTCACTGAAAATAAGTGAAAGAATGAGGTTGACAGAGGGAGCAATCTGTGGAAGGAGTTTGGATGGGAGAAAATCACTTGTGCAAAAAGATACATTAGCTTTGGTAAGGAGTAAAGTTAACTCATCATGTGAGACAGGAGTGAAGGAAGAGAGTGGCAGAAGGCACATGAGTGATTTAAGATGAAGAAGAGGAGAGAAGAGGGAGCTCATGGTGAATGTCTTCTATTTTTTCTGTAAATTATGAAACAGGTTGTTTAGCTGAGGGTGAGGGTGAGGGGGAGCCATTAGACATTTGAGGAGGGATGAAAAGGTTTAAAAGAGTGGGAGGGTGAGTTGATAAGGCCAGTATAGTAGGATTGCCTAGCACCAGTGAGGGCCCAGTTGAGGCTGAGTAAGATAAATTTGTAGTGGATCTAGCCACAATAGTTGGGTGATGTTTTTCCACTTTCATTTAGTAGCACATGTGTAGGAGTGAAGGTGGTGAATGGTAATGCTCAGCAGGGCACTATCAGTGAAATGATAAAGGGGCTAGGGACTCAAGAAAGGAGGACGGTATAGAGTCAAGTTGGTTTACTAAGGTGTAAATATTGAGAAAAGAGAAAAGAGTGTCTGTTGCAGAGGAGATGACCTGGAAAGGAATTGAGGGAACAGAAGATCTGAGGTCATGGTACAGACGAAAAACAGGGTTTGGTAAGGCAAGGCAGAGGGAGAGGTGAAAAGTTGAAAGATTATGGTAAGAAGCATGGAAAGTACATATTTTTGTTAACTGAAAAAATAAATTACATTTTAAAAAAGACCCCCCCCCACACTCATGCCTTATGGAAGGGGCTGAGAAAATGGCTGGGGAAAAGTCACTATGTCTACCAAAGGATATGTATGTGTGGGTAAATTAGAGAGAGTGATCCCCTTCTCACCCATAGAACACTATATCACCAAGTCATTATTAAATAAAGAAAAACTTCTGAGCAATGAAAGTTGTTCCAAAGTAGAATGGACTGACTCAGTAGTAGATTTTTCTTCACTGGAGAATTTCAAACAAAAATTAGATGATCTCCTTCTTGGGTATGTTGTACAGGCATCTTAATTTTTTTCGTTAATTTTTATTGTGAACTTAAACACCAAGTAAAATAGGCCTTTACATATGTAAAGGGTGCAGAGAGAAAATTACAAATCTTTGCTATCCTTGTTTTCCTTTTTAAGTATATAATACACTAAGCATGAAACTTGAAACTGTCCTACTTTTATGTTGTTCCTTTTGGGCTTCTTTCTATAGCCTTCTGCGCAGTTTTCTTTTCTTTTCTTTTTTGACAGTCCTATCACTAGCTCCTCCTTTTGTTATCTCCTGTCATTGAAAAGAAACAAGCAAAACTCCTGTAACAAATATGCACAAGTGAGCAAACTATATCCCAGCACTATCACCTATCTGCCAGGAAGATGGTTAGCATGTCCCATAGAATCATGGTGGATTTGTTACATTGATTAGGGTTGTAAAGGAGATTATGGTTTAAATTCTGGCTGGATTACATAGTCTCTGAGATCCCTTTCAACTCTGAGATACCATGACTGCCTCCTTAATGCATGAACAGGCAAGGTAGAAGAAACACTGAAGATGCATTTGAGAGAAATGACAATTCCTGAAAACCCCGTCTACCTACTGATTAATTTCACGTGACTGTCAGACAGTGAATTGTAAAACAATTTGTGGTCTGGTTCATTTCAATCATGTCTCAAATGTAATTACAGAGAGAAAGTAATAGCCTTGTACATTCCATCATGGCTTGTTGAGCAGGGAATTACATCTAACCACTATGCCAGTTACAGCTCAATATTAGCAGTAGGTAGTTTGTCTCTTAGGAACTTGACAAGACATCCTTCTCATTGTATTTTTATTCTTGGGGACTTCAAGTGACGTAAAAAAAACCTGATTCAGTAATTACAGCCAGGACGTGTCTTTCTCCTGTTACTGACCTTATTCCAGATAGAAACATTTCATAAAACAAATTTCATCCTCTTTCTTTGTGTTCCGTGCTGATGTTCCTCCTGATAGGAACCCTAGGCAGAGAATTTGAAGGGAGCTTAGAGATACATAATACATAGAGATACGTAAGTATAAGGAATAAATAAGGCTTGAACCCTTTTGTAACAAATAACCTGGCTACAAAGTAGGTGCCTATTAATGGGAGAATGGCTGAAAATTATGGCATGTGAGTGTAGTCAGGCACTATAGGAATGGCTGAACAAGCTGTGGTATATGATTATGATAGAATGTTACTATGCTATAAGGAGCTCAATGATTTTAGAGAAACATGGAAAGACTTAACATGAAATAATAAAGAGTGAAATGAGCAGAACCAAGAGAACATATTGTTTTAAGAACAACTTTGAGCGAATAAGTCATTTGGAGAATTATAAATACCTAAATTAACTATAAAGGACATATGAAGAAAGACACTATGTGAATCCAGAGAAAGAACTGATAAACAGAAGTATGTATGGAATATTTATATATACTTGTGTCTAATGGTATCCATCTCTCTAGGGTAGGGGAGGGGAGAAAAAAATTGGGAAAAAGAAAGTTACATATAACTTTATTATATATTTAAAAGCAATAACAAGTTGTACATAATGGATTTGCAGTTTCATGTGCAACCATCTTTTTATTATTCTGTGTTAGGGAAACGCTTGCTTTATTCCATAAATTAAAAATAAAATAAATTACAAAAAATAAAATGGAAAAGGGATGGGTTTAGAGAAACTTGGAATGACTTGTACGTACTGTTACAATGAGAGGTAAGCAACACTTTATTGTAGAGCATAGTAAAAGAAAACAGCTTTGAAAGATTTAAGAACATTGATCAATGCAATGATCACCAAGGTATCAAAAGACTGAAGAAATATGCCTCCCACCTCTTGTCAGAGAAGTGATGAACTGTAGGTACAGAATGTGACAAACATTTATTAAACATAGATTACATCTGACTTTGTTTTGCTTGACCATTCCTATCTGTTATAATGGCCAGTGCTTTTATTTTACAAGGGAGAATTAACTGGGGGAAATTAGGGGTGCTGATGAATAAAAAGAGGCCAAAATAGACAGTTGCAATATACTATCTAACAAACAGATAGAAACAAGCAGAAGGAAGTTTGGAAGGAGACACAAACAAGCAAGGCAGTGTTAGCATGACCATGTTATATTTGATCTACACTTAAAAATACCCATGGTATAATTACAGAGTTTATGGTTTCAGCTACAATTCTCTTTTTTGTACTCCTTTATATATGGAAATGTTTGTTGATTTTTTTCAAGTTCATGATTTTCAAGAAGAAAATTTGAAAAAAAAAAAGTGGGCTAGTCATGTGGCCAGAGCAAGGGATAACCAATGGCTAGCCCACAAAGCCCACATGCTATATGGTATCCTTGTGAGGTCAAGAGATATCAAAGGAAGTGACCAGCATGTCGAGTCAAAACTCTTGGCCTAAAGTCAGGGAGATGTGAGTTCAAATATTGCCTCAGACATTGGCTGTGTATGACCATGGACAAGTCACTTAACCTCTATCTGCCTCAGTTTTCTTATCTACAAAATGGGGATTATAATAGCACTTCCTTATTAAGGTTTTGGGGAAGATAAAATAAAATCATATTTGTAAAGTATTTTGCAGACCTTAAAGTGCTATGTAAATGCTAGTTAGCACATTGGTGCTTAATAAATGTATACTTGTTGATTGGTGAACTTGTAGCGGGACAAGGATATGAGCTGCACGAGATGGACCAATATGGATGGATTGGAATTTCTATTGTGGGTGATAGTACCTGTATCAATGATATCACAAATCTATTTAAGTTTCTTGTGACTGAGGTATACCTTTTGTAGAACCCTGAAAAGCCATGTGTTTCATTCTAGCACTTTGGATGATCTTTCATAAGTATCTCTAAGTTTACTTTTTTCTTTATACAGACATCTGAGACCATAAGTTTTATTATTGGTGCTCTTCTTGGATTTTTTTTTCTCCTGTGAATTTGTGGCTTCCTAGCTGACTCCTTGCCTGTGTCTGCTCTCTCCCACCGCTCTAACTGCTCTGAGCATTTCCTACTCCACCCTTCTTGTTCCACTCATTCAGCAACCACATGTGACGTAGGTTTCCTATGACATAAGCAGGTCACATGGGCCTATTAATGGATGGGAAAATCTTCAAATTTACATCACCATTGCAGATACAACAACACTGGGAAGTAGGTATTATTATCATCTCTACTTTACAGTTGAGCAAACTGAGAAAGAGATTAAGTAATTTGCAGGGTCACATAATTAAGCATCTGACACCAGGACTAGCACTCTAATCATTATGACACCTAGTTGCCTCAAAAAGTGGATTGTGTTTACAGCAAGTTTCTCTGATAAAAGCTTCATTTCTCAAATCTAAAGAGAACTGAGTCAAATTTATAAGAAGCAAGTCATTCCTTAATTGATAAATGGTCAAGGCATATGAACAGGCAGTTTTCAGGCAAACTAATCAAAGCTATTTGTAGTCATATGAAAAGATGTTCTAAATCACTATTGATTAGAGAAATGCCATTGAAAACAACTCTGAAGTACCACATCACACTTATCAGATTGGCTAATATGACAGGAAAGGAAAATGACAAATATTGGAGGGGGATGTGGAAAAATAGGAATACTAATATATTGTTTGGTGGCTAGGTAGTGCAGTGGATAGAGTGCCAGGCCTGGAGTGAGGAAGATTCACCTTCCTGAGTTTGAATTTGGCCTCAGACACTTATTAGCTCTATGGCCCTTAACCCTGTTTGCCTTAGTTTCCTCATCTATAAAATGATCTAGAGAATGGAATGGCAAACCACTCCAGTTTCTCTGCCAAGAAAACCCCAAATGGGGTCACAAAGAGTTAAACACAACTCAAATGACCGAATAACAGCAACAAAATGCATTGTTGGTGGAGTTGTGAATTGATCCAACCATGCTGGAGGGCACTTTGGAACTATATCCAAAAGACTATAAAACTGTGCGTAATCTTTGACCCAGCAATACCATTAGTAGCTCTGTATCCCAAAGAAATCAAAGAAAAAGGAAAAAAGACCTATGTGTTGAAAAATATTTATAGCAGATCTTTTTGTGATGGCAAAGAATTGGAAACTGAGGAGATGCCCATCTATTGGAGAATGGCTGAACAAGTTGTGATATATGATTGTGATAGAACACTATCGTGCTATAATAAATGACAAGCAAGATGCTTTCAGAAAAATCTGGGAAGACTTACATGAACTCATGCAAAGTGAAATGAGCAGAACCAGAAGAACATTGTACACAGGAACAGCAATATTCTATGATGATCAACTGTGAATGACTTAGTTATTCTAATCAATACAATGATCCAAGGCAATTCTAAAAAACTTATGGTGAAAAATGCTATCCATTTCTAAAGAAGGAACTGATGGAGTCTGAATGCAGCTTGAAGCATACTTTAAAAATTTTTCTTTGTTATTCCTGGATTTTTTGGTCTGTGTTTTCTTTTTCAATATGGCTAGTTTTGCATGACTGCATGTATGTAATGTATATCAAATTGCTTGCCTTCTCAAGGAGGAGAGAGAGGAGAGAGGCAGGAAAAGAGTTTGGAACTCAAAATTTTAAAAAGTAATGTTAAAAATTTTCATTTACATGTCATTAAGACAAATAAGATAAAAAGTAAAAAACTTTTTAAAAAGTGGATTGTATTACTTTTGGGAAACTTTGCTGTTTGGATGATGTTAAATTGCATCCTGACACAAAAACCTAATTTATTTTATGTTGGAATTAGTTGATCTTTAAATGTTTGGTAGAATTTGCTTGCAAATCCATTTGGTGTTGATACTTTTTTTCTTATGAAATATGCTTATGGCCCCTTTAATTTCTTTTTCTAAAATAGATTTATTTAGATATTCTATATCCTATTCTGTTAATCCAGGCAGTTTATATTTTTGTAAGTTTTCTTCCATTTCACTTAGATTTTTAAATTCTTGGGATATAATTGGTCAAAGTAACTCCTTATTTCAATAGTTTTCTAGATTTCAATTTTATTAATCTCTTCTTTGATTTTCAGTATTTCTAATTTGGTATCTAATTGGGGATTTTCAATTTGTTCTTTTTCTAGTTTTTTCAGTTGCATGCCCATTTCATTGATTTCCTTTTTATCTTTTTTATTCATGTAAGCATTTAGAGATATAAAACTTCGCCTAAGAACTGTTTTTGCTGCATCCCATAAGTTTTGGTATGTTGTCTCATTATTGTCATTCTCTTGAATGAAGTTAATTGTTTCTATGATTTGTTCTTTGGCCCACTCATTCTTTAGGATTAGATTTTTTAGTTTATCTTTTCATGGTTCTTTATTACAAATAATTTTTATTGTGTCATGATCCGAGAAGGATGCATTGACTATTTCTGCCTTTCTGCACTGGATTGTGAGGTTTTTATGTCCTAGTACATGGTCAATTTTTGAGTATGTGCCATGTACTGCTGAGAAAAAGTATACTCCTTTTTATCTCCATTCAGTTTTCTCCAGAGGTCAGTCATATCTGCCTTTTCTAAAATTCTATTCATCTCCTTAACTTCTTTCGTGCTTATTTTGAGGTTAGATTTATCAAGTTCAGAGAGGGGGAGTTTGAGGTCCCCCACTAATATGGTTTTGCTGTTTATTTCTTCCTGTAACTCCCTTAACTTCTCCTTTAAGAATCTGCATGCTATACCACTTGGTGCATATATGTTAAATAATGATATTGCTTCATTGTCTATGGTGCCTTTTAGCAGGCTATAGTGTCCTTCCTTATCTCTTTTAATTAGATCTATCTTTGCTTTTGCTTTGTCTGAGATTAGGATTGCTACTTCTGCTTTTTTTACTTTAGCTGAAGCACAATATATTCTACTCCATCCTTTTACTTTTACCCTGTGTGTATCCCCCTGTTTCAAATATGTTTCTTGTAAAAAACGTGTTGTCGGATTATGGTTTTTAATCAATTATGCTATCCACCTCCATTTTATGGGAGAGTTCATCCCATTCATGTTCACAGTTATGATTACAAGCTGTGTCTTTTTCTCCATCCCATTTCCACTCCCCCACCCCCCGTTTATGCTTTTATCTCTCCCTCTTCCCTTCCACTCCTCAAAAGAGTTTTGCTTTTGACCACCGCCTTCCTCAGTTTACCCTCTTTCTTGATTTCCCTCTCTTATCTTACCCTTTCCCCCTTGCTACTTCTTCCCTCCATTCTGACTATCCCCCCTTTTCTTTCCCCTTTTCCCTCCTACTGCCTGTAGGACAAGTTTGATTTCTACACTTATCAGAGTATGTTATTCTCTTCTTGAACCAAATCCAATGAGAATAAAGCTCATATACTACTCTTCTCCCTCCCTTCTTTCCCTCTACTATAATATGTTTTTGTGCCTCTTCATGTGGTGTAATTTACCCTTTTCTACTGCCTCCTTACCTCTTCTCCCAGAAGCCTCCCTTTAAATCTCTTAATTATGTTTTTTATCATTATATCTGTTATTTTATACTGACACCCACAGTCTATGTGTATCCCTTTCAATTGTCATAATAGCTGTACTATTCTTAAGATTGCCACACACACACACACACACACATATATATATATGTGTGTGTGTGTATATATATATATATATATACACACACAACATATATAAAACCATATAATCCTCTATAAGGATGTAAACAATTTGCCCTTATTGATTAACAAGGTTAGCGGAGATTTTTCCCCCTGTTTACCTTTTTATGTCTCTCTTGAGTTTTGTATTTGAGGGTCAAATTTTCCATTGAGTTCTGGCCTTTTCATCAGGAAGGTCTGGAATTCCCTTATTTCATTGAATGTCCATCTCCTTGCCTGAAAAATTATGCTCAATTTTGCTGGGTAGTTGTTCCTTGGTTGTAGTCCAAGCTCCTTTGCAATATCATATTCCAAATTCTCCTGTCATTTATTGTAGAAGCTGGAAGATCCTGCATCATCCTGACTGTAGTTCCATGATGCGTGAATTTTTTCTTTTTGGCTTCTTGCAGTATTTTCTCCTTGACTTGATAATCCTGAAATTTGGATATAATATTTCTTGGCGTTTTCAATTTGGGATCTCTTTCAGGGGGTGATGGGTGGATGCTTTTGATGACCATTTTCCCCTCTGGTTCTAGGACCTCTGGGCAATTATCTTTGATAATTTCTTGGAACATACTGTCCAGGCTCTTTTTTTCATTGTGGCTTTCCGGTACAGCAATAATTCTTAAATTGTTTCTCTCGGATTTATTTTCCAGGTCAGTTGTTTTTCCAATCAGATATTTCACTTTTTCTTCTATTTTTTCATTCTTTACATTTTGTTTGACTACTTCTTGATGCCTCATAGAGTTAGCTTCCACTTGCTCAATTCTAATTTTTAATTAATTGCTGTCTTCATTTTGCTTTTGAGTCTTCTTTTCCAATTGGTTGATTTTACCTTTCAGAGTGTCATTTTCTCTATTTAGATTCTGAATCTTCTTAGCCAATTTTGCTTTTTAAAGATTTGATCTCGTTAGTGATTTTTTTCCCCATTTTTTCTTTTTCTTTTACTTCTCTAATTTGGTTTTTAAAATCCTCCTCTAGCTCTTGCAGGAATGCTTTTTGGCCTTGAGACCAGTTCACATTCCCTTTCGAGGTATCAGATGTGGGTATAGCAATGTTGTCCTCTTCTGAATTGGTATTTTGATCTTCCCTGTTTCCATAAAAACAATCAATGGTCCTTGTTTTTTTGTGTGTTCTTCGTCATGTTGTTTAACTTTTTCCTGGTTTACAGCATATTTCTGCTTTTGGGGCTCATGGAGTCTGTCCCAGGTTTCTTGTTCTGGGAATTGTGAGCCTAGTTACTGGTTAAGTGTGTTATGGCCTTTGGTTTCCTGAGGTGTGGGGGAGGGGTCGTCTGGCTGCCCCTGGGGCTGCTCTGCAGCACTAGTGGTCTCAGCCATTGTCTGTGCTGGTGTCTGCCACTTCCCCTGGCAAAGGCATGTCTGGGTTTCTGGTGTTGACCCTTGCTGGCTCCACCCTTCTGGGAATCAGGAATTCCCATTGTTTGGCTATAGAAGCCCCACTTCTGTCTCCTCTATTCCAGGGTTTTTCTCAAAGTATTCTCTCTGAGTCAGGGAGGGAGGGATGAGAGATGTTTACCTGGCCACCATGTTTCCCAGAAGTTCGAGAAGGTGAGTTTCAAACCTTTGGGCTGCAAGCCTCAGGAGTAGATGTCTCACAGCCACAGGCACTGGGCTGCCGCCTCCTGTCACTTCGACAGACTCCCGTCCTGTGCTTGGAGGCTTGGGGATCTCCGCTGGTTTTCCGGGGCCCAGCTTTCTCTCAGCCTGGATCACTGGTTGGTTTCTGCAGCTGCTTCCACTTTGGTGCAGTCTGGTGCAGCTCCGTGAGCCAGGTGCTCTCCCAGACTACACATCTAACCTGTCAACCTTGGGGACTCTTCTGGCTTGGAAATTTGCCCCACTCAGTCTACTAGTGGCTTCTAATGCTCTCAAATCTGCTCAGATTCACTTTTTTAGCGGTATCTGACAGAACTTGTGAGAGAGCTCAGGTAAGACATTGTTTTCATGTGGCCATCTTGGCTCCACCCCTCCAAAGTAACTCCTAATAATTGCTTTAATTTCATCTTCAGTAGTGGTGTGTTCATCTTTTTCAAATTTGATACTAGTGATTTGGTTTTCTTCTTTCTCTTTTTAAAATCATATTAACCAATGGCTTATCTATTTTATTGTCCCCCCCCATAAAAAAGGCTCCTAGCTTTGCTCATTTATTCAATGGCTTCTTTACATTCAATTTTATTAACCTTATCTTTAATTTTCAGGATTGGGGATTTCTAACTTGTTCTTTTTCTAGTTTTTTTAATTGCATGCCCAATTCATTGATCTGCTCTTTCTCTAGTTTATTGATGGACAGTTGTTATTCATAATTCACTGTCATGTAGCAACACCAGTAAATTAGTGTTACTTTACATGGCAGCTAAAATTCCACCTACAAGAAGCCTTTCCTGATCCCTCTTAATGTTAATGTCTTCCCTCTCTTGATTACCTCCAATTAATCCTGTGTATATCTTGTTCATACCTTGTTCTTTGCATATTGTCTCCCCATTAGGCTGTGAGCTCTTTGAGAGAGAGAGAGGGAGAGAGAGAGAGAGAGAGAGAGAGAGAGAGAGAGAGAGAGAGAGAGAGAGAGAGTGTGTGTGTGTGTGTGTGTGTGTGTGTGTGTACTGGTCTTTGGATCTCAAATGCTTAACACAGTGCCTGGCATATAGTAGGTCCTTAAATACTTTCTGACCTAGTGACTGACCTCAGAATCCAATAGTTTTAAATGTTTTGCAGCTGGGATTCCTGGGAAGGGCTGTATGAAAGCTTCTGGGACAGCTACGCAGAAATTTCAGAGAGAACACCTGAAGAGGAGTGGTTGTGTTAGGAGTTGAGAAGTTTGGAATTTTCATCCATCTTGGCAACACAGGGACTTCCCAGAATCAAAGTTTTTGCCTGGCCTATGGGTTTGTGCTCTTCTGTACAGAGACTTTGAAATGTCTTAGTACTGACGACAATGGGGATATTTGTTGGGCTGTCTGGGCCAAATTTGTTGAGATGATGCCAACTGCCCCCTCTGAGACCATAACCTTTTCTTCAGACAACTGAGTAAGAAGAGGCAAGAAGTAACAACTGCTCACTGCCTCATGTCCTGCACTGACTGCATTTAATCATAACTTGGCCCTTTCACCCTGTGCTCCCTGTTCCTTCTTTACTACTGTTTATTCTATTATGTAAAGAAAATAGCAGCCCTTAAACCTTATTATATAATTAACGTTAGCCTAGCCTACAGACATTTGGAAGGAATGGGCAAAAAACAAATGAGGGAAGGAAGAAAGCAATGGCAGAGAGGAGATAGCAAAGGAGAAACATCAGGAAAAGGAAGATTTGTTTTCTGAGTGTAACTTGTTATTGCCCTTTGGATCCTGTGCTATTACTCTCCTATACCTCCTGTACCAGCAGCCTACCAGAGGGTAAGGATTTTTTCTGTTAGGGACATACCTCATCCACTGCCTATTTTGCAAAATTACCCCTATTACATGTGGAGGCTACCTCCCTTGGAGTTTTACTATCCTTACATGGAGGTATTACATTAGTACTGATAAGATGGGCCTTTGCTTTCATAGGAAGCTTCGGGGTTAGTAGAAGAGCTTTGTAATTTCCCTAAAGCAACCTAGCTTGCTATTCTCCCTTTTCCAACTCTGGACCAGCTTATTGAGTTATAAATATATTTATCATTAATTAAATTGTGTCTATGTTTAGAGGCCCTATTCAAGTACCACTTCTCTCATGAAGCCTTTCCTCTAGCCCCCACTGATCTTCTTTTTCTCTCCTCAGAACTGACAGCATATTTACAAACAAATCTACAGCAGAATTATTTAACCCTTTATTATTTTAGGGTTTCAATTGTTCTCTAGTGTTAATTATGTTCTAATTGACATTAATAATGAATGTGAATTAACTTCATTCTCTATGTTATATTTATGTAGTTCTAATTACTCTCTAATTATGTGTGATTTCTCTGTGTAGGGCTCTCGGCATAATAAGAGGTTTGTGAAAATGGATACCTCGATTTGCTCAAGCTCATCGCCCTCCACCCCATTATCCAGGTAACCAGAAGAACTGTATGAGGACTGGCTGTATTAGCTTGGCACACAACACTCTTTTGCAGTGACCAAGAGTAAACCCAGCTGGGTGTATAGAAAGTCAGCAACTCTAAAGCCAGTTAAGCACATATCAGCTGTGAAGCAGACCCTGAGCCAATTGGTGGTTTATGGTCCTAAAGGAGATACTCTTATCTCCAGAGACTTTCCCAACTTTGGTTGCGGGGCTCTGGAATCATCACGTTTTTGGAGACATCTCCTTATCAAGCCTTGAACTATGGGCTACTTATCACCAAGGATGCCTTCTGAGAAAGTTGATTCCTTGAGGACCCCAACTCAAACTCTAGTCAGTATTAGTTCATTATGATTCCATAGGGATAGTGATTATAAATTCTGTATATTGTGCCCCAGAATTATGAGCTACATGTTACAAGATCACTTGCTTAATCATAGGAAGCTGACTGGAGGCTCCCCCTCCTTGTTTTTCCTTGTCATTGTGACCAAGCCCAGTGAGAGAGAGATGACTCAACTACATGGAAAGTCCCCCCAATTTTATCTTCATGCCTCCAGATCATTCTCTCTTGTACAACATGAGCCAGTGACCATCTTATGACCATTTAGTGGAGATGTCACATGCTTCACCCAATCTGTGACTCCCCTGCTAATATGCCATTTTTGGCCCTCAAGAGTAAAGTCCATCAACCAATAAGATTCTGTATTTTGCCATGATTCTTTTTCATATGTGGGCAAGAATAAGCAATGTATTAATCCACACTTTGTATAGCTCTCATTGGAATATGGTTTCTAATAGAAGGGCCCTGTAATGTCCTCAGACTTTAATGCAATGTTCATTACTTGTTTACGAGCTGTGGAACTTACTTGCACAACCATAAGAATGCCCATGAAGATATCTCCATCCTGTTTTGCTCAGATTCCATGACCACCCATCCATCTTGTGACTACCTAACCAGTGGAGATATTCTTTGCTTCATCCAACTTGTAACCCTGCTGACATCATTTTTTTCTTATCTTAGCCTATGTATCATATGTCAACCAATGGAATTATTCTGTATTTGGTATAGCTGTTCTTGAATGTCTAGATTCTAACCCTATAAAAATAGGGCCCTAGAAGGAGGGGGCATCTCAGATCATGTGGAAAATCTGAGATCCACTTCATTAGAGAGGACCATGGACCCTTTAGTAAAGTGCAATTGGCTCAGAGCTCTGCCTTTGTCTCTTTTATTGTAAGTTGGATAATTTTTATCCCCACACTGTTGATTTGTGTCACAGCTTTGACACCTGGAATTTCTCACTCCTCTTTCTCCTTAGGGATGGAGCTCACTGACTCATTCCTTTTTAAGCCCACCTTTCCACCCTCCTCCCCCAATTCTTTGCCTTCTTTTGTTTAAAAGGTATATAAACTCTTCCCATCTATTACCTGGAATCCTATTCAGAACAGGCTGGATAGTACCCATGTACATGCCATTTGTCTTCCCTGTTTAACAAAAACCTTTCTTTAATTTCAGGAACATCATCTTCCTCTGGTTTTCTTCCTTGAGGGAAATGGTGGATTTAAATCTCGAGAACTGGCTTTTGCATTCTCTGGGCATCTTTCCCTTTGGGAAGATCTAAATTCCCTCAAGAGAGGGTTTGGCTTGGTTTATAGGTGGATGGGGCAGAATCTTAAATAGTTGTCACATCAAAAATGTGAAAAAAGGCTAGTTCCACATAGTCTAGACAACACAGACCTGGTTTTATTTGTCTTGGAACACTGAGCTCCAACCAGAGGGCAAGTGCCAAGTGTGACTATGTCAAGCAAAATGCCCAAGGAAAGTGGGTAGAATGGATCCAGATAAAGGCTGCTTTGGCCAAGTTCTCAAAGTGTTGATTAGTAATAAAAGTGATCCACAGAGACACACCTACATTAAGAAAGGGTCCCAGAAATGCTGGGTGATACGGCCTCTACCTTCCCAAACTCCTGAGGCTTGCTTCCATCTCAGTTCACTCTGTAAGCAGCTACCTCAAGGTTACACGACAGTAGCCAGCGCATGAACTATAGTGTAGTGGACTACTTTGCTTCCTGTATTACACATTACCACTGGTTTCCCATAATGACAATTGATTGCAGCTCGATTGCAGGTGGCCAGGCACTTTCACTTACCATAAAGCTGACCTTACTCACTGTTCCTAGCTTTTGTTGCCTCCATCTCTCTCTGTGATGCTAGCATGCTAGATAGTCCTGTCTTCTTTAATAATCTGTGAGTTGCCCAAGGGTTGGGTCTTCACTTCCCTTTTACCCACTTTACTGCCTGTGACAGGACGGGGTACAGGGAATGGACTTCACTGATTTTCTTAAGTAACAATAACCATATACATTTATCAAACCCCAACTGTGGGCAGAATATTAGGCTATGTACTAGAGGAAATAATTCATTTTAGAAGAAATACAAAGATAATAAGTCCCTGCCTTGAGGCTGGTTACATCCAAGTAGGGAGTTAAGACAGTTCTTGCCCCCAGAGGACTTAGATTTTAAGAGTAGTATAAGTCACAATCAATTACAGTATTTATTAAGCCCCTACTATGTTCCAGTCATTGTACTAAGGGGCTCTTGGGGGTAAAATGCAGTAAGAGAAATAATCTTTATTCACAGGGATCTTGCATTATGATGGGGGTGACAAGGACATATGTAAGTATTTTCAGAATAATATACCTAATAAATGACTGCTCCATAAACAAGATACTCCATTTCTTTGCTCCAGGCATTTTCTCTGGCTGTCCCTCATATCTGGAGCAGTCTCCATTCTCACTGCTAACTTTCCTGTCTTCCTTTAAGTCTTAGCTAAAATCCTACCTTGTACAGAAAATTTTCTACAATTCTTCTTAATTCCAGTGCCTTCCCCCTTTTAATTATTTTCTATTTATCCTGCATGTAGTTTGATTCCTATATATGTTTGCATGTTGTCTCCCCCATCTGAATGTGAGCTCCTTGAAGGTAGGGCCTGTCTTTCGAGGATTCTTTTTAATATTAAGCACTTAGCACAGTGCCTGTAACCCATAGTAGGTGCATAATACATAATGATTGATTGATTGGTGAGTGCATTAGAGTGGTATAAAACAAAATGTTGCATGAGATCTAAAGGGGAAAGTGGCAACCAACTGGAGCAGGGTGGGGGGAGTCTGGGAGTAGATACAGTTAGATATTTGAGTTGGGATTTAGAAGTTGGGTAGGCTTTCAGTAGCATATAATATTAAATCCCTGCCCTGAGGATGCTTGCATCCAAGTAGGAGAGTTACAATAAAGCTTAGAAGACAAAAGAGAAGACACAATTCCTGCTCTTGGAAGTTCAGAGACAATTATATCCCTTTTATCCTGCCTGCATCCAAGATTTCATTACTGCCAATAAAATTCCAGTAGAATACCAACTCCTAGAGAATAGGACTGTCCCTTTTGTCCCAATGCATAGGACAATACTTTGCACATAATAGACATTTAGGTGCTTACTAAATGTGGTTTTGTGGTGCCTAAGTATGACCATGTCCCTACCTTGCACAAAAGACCTCAGTGACTGCCTGTTGCCAATGGGGTAAAATCCAAGCCTCTTTGTTTGGCACTTAGCGATGTGGATTCAGCCTGTCTTTTCGGGATGATCACACATTGCACCCCATCCCAAACTTTATTATTCTATACAGTCCAATTAACCTGGGGTTTTCTGTACATGACTTTCCATTTCTTGTTATTCCGCCCGCCATGTCTGGAATATTCTCCCTCCCTCACCTCTTGGAATCTTTACTTCCTCTCAAGGCTCATGTACATCTCCTTCAAGAAGACTTTCCTGGTCACCTTAGTTGCTAATTCCCCTTCTTGTCCTACAATCACTGTGTATTCATTTTTATATATCCTCTCCCTCTCTAGTCCCTATCCCTATCTTGCATATATTTATCTGTGAACTTGCTTTTTCCTCGGATAGACATTTCTGGAGGGCAGAAATTATTTCACTTTTCCCTTTGCATCCTCAATTGGTTCATATTATTATTTCGTCGAGTAGGCACTCATAGGATCATAGACTTAAAGGTGGAAGGGACCTTATAGGTCATCAAGCCCACCACGCCCATTTTACATATGAGGAAACTGAGGTCCATTGAGGTGAAACTATTTGCTCAGGGTCAAATAGCTTTCAAGCGCCTGGGGCGCTTGACTTGAAGTCCAGAACTCTGTCCCTTACCAGACAGCTTGTGAGCTCTCTATTCCTCAGTAGATGGCCTCTCTGAGTTTGTATGGAAAAAAAAATCATCACCCTGTGGTCAAACTGGTGACAAATCTCTCTGAACTTAACTAGGCTGGTCCTCAGAGAGCAGTCTAGAGGCATCATTGGTCCCACTGGAAACCTTTCCAGGCTAGCAGGAGGCCATGGAGCTTATGTCAATAGAACATAAGCTTCCAAAACACAAGGAAGCATTAGTGTGGGTTTCTTTTGGATGGTGGTGGTCTATAATTTAGCAAGAAAAATAAAGAGCTTGTGTTTGAGGGACTGTTCATAATAATTTATGTTTCCATAATGCCTTAAGTCTTACAAGGCCCTGTCTTCATAACAGCCACATGTGGCAAGTAGGGCAAATGTTATTGTCCCTTTACAGATGGGGAACTTGAGGTTCTAAGAGGTTAGATATCCTGCTTATAACCCAAAGTCTAATAAGTGACTGAGGCAGGATTTAATTCTGAGTATTCTGAGTCTTAGCCCCATTCTCTTTCCACTGTGCCCTACAGGAAATTGAAGACATAGGGGGAAAAGTTATTTTCCCTAGTCTAAAAGGTCAGGATAGTTTGTGTGTGTGTGTGTGTGTGTGTGTGTGTGTGTGTGTGTGTGTGTATGTGTGTGTGTGTGTGTGGTATAACTTAGCCCCAAGTGGACTTAGAGCTCTATCCCACACTAGCTGAGTAACTCTGCCAAGTAGAACTGGGCCCAGAGTACTGAAAACCCCTGGATGTTATTTCCAATGTCTGAAGCTTTCTCCATGAGAGCATTTCTTTTAGAATTTATCTTTTGCATATTTCAGAATCTGGATAAGTATAAACATGGAACATGTTTGCAAAATCTATCAAGCTCTGGGAGGATTGTGTCAGCTGCTAAAACAACTTATGATGAGAGTTTTCTTCTGAATGCCCTGCAAGTCCTTACTTTGCATGTGATTGTGTGTACACATGCAAACCCACACACATGCAATCACACTCCCATCGGCATGGCAGAATTTTATGCCACCTAAGTTTGCTAAGTGACATTATGGCACAGCAGATAGAGTGATCACTGGATCAGTTGGGAAACCTGGGTGGCCCCCATGCCTCAGAAGCTTGCTATCTGCAGTCAAGAGTAAGTCATTTAACCCTTTAGAACCTCTGTTTCCTTATCTGTGAATTGGGGACAATGATAGGTACTACTTCCTTCAAACAGCTGTCTGTTCTAAGGAAAATAGTATACAAATTTGAATTACTATTTCTTACTGCACAAGGTAGTCATTTTCTTCCCTATAATAATGACACATATTTCTATAGAACTTTCAGATGTACAAAATACTTTCTTTACAACCCTGTGAGACAGGGAGCTTATTATCACTCCTATTTCACAAATTATATGAAATTCAGCACATATTCATTAAGCACCTATGTTCCAGGCACTGGTTATCCAAATTAAAAAAAAATAGTTCCTGACTCCAAGGAGTTCAAACTTTCCTAGACTGGGAAATTTGGGTTTAAGTTCAAGCTCCAAACAGCACATGCTCTACACATGGTCACATGGTATCAGAGGGGAGAATTGAACCCAGTCCTTCCAAGTCCATTTTTCTCTTCACTATACCACATAACCTTTTATGGCAGAACATAGGCTGGGCTCTGGGAGGAAGATAAAAGATTAAAAACACATAGCCCCTTTTCTCATGGCATCCACCTTTTAATCCTTTATAATTTTCAAAGTATCCTTTCCTCTCGCACTCTGCCCCACTTGTCGTGATTCACAGCGTCATGGTAACAGCCCTAGACTGGGTGTCAAGGTAAGAGTCCTAGACTGGGAGTCAGAAGACTGAGGACTGAGTTCTTGACCCTTGCTACGTCACCTTGAATAAATCACTGCCCCACTATGAACCTTAGTTTTCTCATCTGTAAAAAGAGTTGGTTGGACTGGTTTCCAACCAGCTCTAAAAAATGGGCTTTTATTCTAGGGAACAAAAGTTCCTTTTATATACAGTGGAATTACCTGGGGAAGTTTGTGCCACTTGCTTTTCCTCCTGCTAAACCACAAACTAAATCAAGTTTATTAATTATTTCTCATAAAATAATTTAGGAAATTCAGGCTTAGTCTTGGGAAGAAGTCTTTGAACTACATTAGCTCTCCCAGGCCTTGAAGTCAATAACAATTAATTAATAACCATTTATTAGATACCTACTATGTATCATGTTCAGGGGATACAATGTTAAAAGCAGAAGCCTATCCTCAAGGTGCTTATATTTCAAACAAGTTGGACAACATGTACCAATAAAAGTACATATAAGAGAGACACAAAGCAGATACAGAGTAACTTTGGAGAAGTTACTAGCATGTTGGGATTGGGGTGGGAGATGGGACCAGTAATGACCTTATGGGGAAAGTAGCACTTCAAATAGTCTTGAAGAAAACCAGAGATTCCAAGAGGTGGAGGTGAGAAAGGTGGACACTGTAGGTGTTAAGAGTGGCAGGTGGGAAGAGACTACTAGTACAAAGGCAAGAGGGTGTTGGGGTATGTGTTTGTGTGTGTGTGTGTGTGTGTGTGTGTGTGTGTGTGTGTGTGTGGTGGAGGTCAGTGGGATGGAAATGGAGGGCTGTGGATGAGGTCCAGCAGAAAAGACAATATGAATGGATTGTAGAGTATGTAGAAGGAAGCAATATATAATAAAACTGGAAAGTAGGATGGCGTCAGTTGGCAAAGTGTTTAAATGCCAGACAGAGGAGTATCTATTTTGATCCTAGAGGGGATAGGTAGCCACTGAAGTTAATTGAGTATGTGTGTGTTTGTGTGTATATGAACATTATTAAATGGTCAAAAATGTGCTTTAGAAAACTCACTTGGGAAACTGGGTGGGTGAAGGGATTAGGGAGAGATTTGAGGGAGAGAGACCAATTAAAAAACTTTCAAATAGTTCAGGTTAGAGGTGATTAAGGTCTGAACTAGAGTGATGGCTGTGCGAGTAGAGAGAAAAGGACTATGTGAAAGACGTGGAGAGAAAAGCAATAAGATTTGGCAGCTGACTAGATGAGGAAGATAGAGTCAAGCATCACACTGAGACTGTGAGTCCTTGAAGGATAGTGGTGGTACCCTCCACAGAAATAATGACGTTTGGGAGAAGGATGGGTTTAGGGGAAAAAATAAAAAGTTCTGTTTTAGGCATATTGAGTTTGAGATGTCTATGCAGTGTCCAGTTTGAAATGTCCAATAGGAAGTTGGTGATGTGAAACTGGAGTTTAGGAGAAAGACTTGGGTTGGATAGACAGGACTCAGTCATCTGCATAGAGATGATGTTTGAGCTCTTGGGACCTAATAAAACCAGTAAGCAAAAGAGTATACTGAGGAAAGAAAGAAGACACAGGAATGAGCTGCTATACTCACAGTTAGTGAGTGTGACATGGATGATGACCCAGCCAAAGAGGCTGAGGTCAGATGGGGGGAGAACCAAGAAAGAGCTATGTCACAAAAAAACGGAGAGGAGAAAGTAGTCAACAAAATAGGGTGGTTAACAGTTGTGCAATGCTTCAGAGGGCTCATGAAGGATGAGGACTGAGAAAAGGCCATTAGTCTTGGCAATTAGATCACTGGTAGCTGTGAAGAGTAGTTTCAGTGGAATGAAGGGTTCAGAAGCCAGATTGCAGAGGGATTAGAAAAACAAGTGAGAGGAGAGGAAGCAGAGGCAGCTTTCAGAATGTAGACAGCTTTTTCAAGGATTTTGGCTGAGAAAGGGAGGAAAGATATAAGATGATAGCTAATGAAGAAGGTAGAAACTAGTGAGGATTTCTTCTTTAGGATTCAAGATACTTGAGTATGTTTGTAGGCAGCTGGGAATGAACCAGTACATAGAGAGAGAATGAAAATAAAAGGGAGATTGGAGATGAAAGAAAGGGGAGGGAATGGGATCAAGGGCAAATGAGATATTGTTGTTGACAAGGAGAAGAGCCATCTCTTCTTCAGAGATTGGAGGAGAGGAGGAGATAGTGAGAGAAGACATCAAGGGATTGTACGAAGGAAAAAAAGGGAAAGCCTCAATTTTCTTGGTAAAGTATGAGGCAAGGTCAAGAAAGAATACAGGATTGTTTTGATGTAGTGAGAGCCCAGTTGATATTAAACAACGTAAAACTGTCGTGGTCCCATTTAGCATGGGAGTGACATACTCCAGCTCTGTTCAATATCAGGGGAGTAGAAGCGGGAGAGTCGTTAGGATTTGCACTGGGTAATAAATGTGGTTACAGTGAACCTCAAAGCAGGAGAGGATGCCGAGTGATTAGGGCATGACAAGAGGAAAGGATAGCAAAGGACAGAGAGCCATGGGAAAACCAGGTCTCTGTGGCTGTCAGATGAAGGAATCAGAGTTTCAGAGGTGTAGGTAGAAGGAGTGGGGAATGGGAGAAGCAGTATTTAGATAGAAAATGATGAGGATGGACAGTAGAGGTTTAGGAGGGGGGTGGTTTACTCTTAGGCAGTCAGAGATTTAGTGTTGCTATGGTTGAGAGAAAAAACAGTAGAAAATGTTTATTAGCCATTGGGGAATGAATCCAGGAAGAATATTGACAGATGAAAGCAGATTGAATGATGAAGGCAGGAGTTTACATTATTTTCAAGGTATCCGTGAAGTAGAAGCCTAGAAGTATTCTGTCTCTTGGTCCTCCATAAAGAGAATGTCTAGTCTGTCTTGAATTCCTCTGCTGGGTCAAGTGGCTTGTTCTGTCTCAAAATGGTGGTCTGTCCACCATTTTGTCATCGTGTGTATGAAAAGGAAAAAACAACTGACTCGTACCAGGGTGACTGGCTGCATTTCTATCTCCTCACTAGAAGAAAGGCAGCCAGACAAATCAAGCAATGGGTGTAGTGATATTACCAGAGACCTGTGGGGGCACAGAAGATCACAGATTTAGAGCTGCAAGAAATGGTAGAGGTCATCTGGTTGTCTCCCCTCATTCTACAGATGAGGGAACTGACTCAGAGAGGTTAAGTGACCTGCTTGCTGTCACACAGCTGACAAGGTGGAATTCAAACCCAAGAATGACGCCCAGAACTGTTTCCATTGAGAGGCAGAATAATGCAGTGGAGAGAACAGTGGAATAGGCATCAAGGCAGCTCAGTTTAAGTCCTAGCTCTGCCACTGACCTCTCTGTGAACTTCAGTTAAGTCTCTTAAACATTCCTTAGCTTTATGAACCCCAGTATCTTCATCAGCAGATGAGGATAATAATCTACGCCCTAGTTCCCTCAGTATTCTTGGCAGGGTCAAGTGGTAGATGAGTCAGGAAGCATCATAGAAAGTCAGAGCTGGAAAAGAACTTAGAACCATAGAACCTTTGAGTTCAAAGGTCTTCAGATGTCATCTAGCCCAATTTATTAATCTTATAGATGAAGAAACTGAGGTTCAGAAAGGGAAGCAACTTGCTTGACAAGCTTTGGAGCATGGAGAATCCAGCCAGCTAAGTAGGGCCCGGAGATATTAAATCCATTTTTAAGCCTTGAACTTGCTGCTCATCACAGTCAGTATCTCTATCCTGAGCCTCTTTTGGGGTTAGGGTTAGAAAATCCTTGTAACTCCTGCTGAATATCTGATCGCTAAGCTGTACTCCTTCAGAAACATTTTAGGGGCTTGACTTTCAACAAACTGCCAAGGGATTTCCTTTTCCAAAGCTTCCCAAATCCATTTTCTTATTCTTGGGATGATGTTTTTCTCTCCAATGTAAATAAGTGGGAATGGAAAAGACAAAAGAACCAAACCTCTAAGAGAGGGCTCTTAATTTGAGGTCCATGGGTAGATTTCAGGGGGTCCTCTAACTCAGATGGGAAAGGATTTATTTTCACTAACCTTTGTAAACCCCTTGTAATTTTATTTTGTACGTTAAAAGGCATATTCTAAGAAGGAGTCCATGGGCTTCACCAGACTGCCAGAGGAGTCTGTGACACAAAAAAGTGAAAAACATCTGCTCTAAGTGGAGTTTCTTCAAGACCTCACATACCATCTTAATTGTTGGTTTTATATTCCTGACCGTATTATGTACTTGTGACGATCACCAGGTTTCTCCAGGCCTAGCATCATGGCTTACCATTCAACAACCATATAAAAAAAGTAATTCACAAGTACTTTAAGGTTTACAAAACACTGTCATCACAGCAGCCCTCTGAAGTAGGCAGTGCAGGAATTATTGTACCCATTTTACAGACAAGAAAACAGGGTGAGGGAGTGACTCTTCTGCACACATATACCTAGGAGACATCAGAGCTAACATGCTGAACCGATGGTTCCTGATTAAGTCCAGTTCTCTCTCCAATATATTCACAGCACTGTGCTAGGCTCTGGCAGGAAGACTAAGACTAAATAAGGCACAATTCTTTACCTCGTTTTTTCTTGACTAACACTTTATAATTTTTGTTGCTTTCCCATGAGGGACAATCTGGTAAAATGGTAAGAGTCATGGGCTCTTGGAAGACGTAGGACTCTTCTTTCTATACAGGATTCCTTTTGATCCTATTACAAGCCTAGATGCTAAAATTTACTGCTATTATCCCTTTTTTTAAAATGAGGAAACAGATGCACAGAGATAAGATCATCTGCCCATTTTCATCTAGCAGGGTCAGTGAGAAGACTGGAAACCAGGTCAATCTGATTCCAACTCCAGGATGCTTCCGCTGACATCATTCTCCTTTTATTATTCAGCTCATTTCATTTTGATACACTTCTAGTTTGTTAGAAACTTTTTCCTTATATGGAGCTGAAATTTGCTTTCTTGAAACTTTCATCCATTGCTCCCAGTTCTGCCCTCCTAGGCGAAGCAAAACAAATCTAATCCCTCTTGCATGTGAGCCTTTCAAATGCATGGAGGCAGTGATCACCTGCCCTTTTAAATCTTCGCTTCTGACGAAACACTTGAGTCTCCTTGAAGGATCCTGTGATATATACCAGAGTTTCTAGGCTTCTCACCAGCATGGTATGATTGAAAGAATGCTGGATTTGGAGGTGGAGGATCTGGGTTCAAAGTAGTGGATTCTATTGCTTACTACCCACATGACCTTGAGAAAGTCACTTAATCTCTCTGTGCCTCAGTTTCCTCATCTGCAAAATTAGTTGGTTGGACTCAGTGGTCGTTCAAGGACCATCATGACTGCTCTCTTCTGGATGCCCTCCAGTTTGTGTCTGTCCTAAAAATCAAAGGATCATACATTTAGAATTGCAAAGAAATTTGTATTTCAAGAGCATTTCAGATATGGTCTGGCCAGGTCAGAGAGCAGCAAAGTTACTACCTCTCAGTATATCTACCACGCTTCTCTGAATGCAGCTTAGGCTGAAATGATCTGTTGGGGGCGGGGGAAGAATTATATTACACCACTGACACAAATGACATCAAACTCAAATGGAAATGGCGACCACTAACTTACATAAGTACCCCTGTGGGCCACATACTGACTTAGTTTTAAAATCTAATATTATCCATGTTTACTGTATTTTTATTTTGTTAAACATTTCCTAATTACACTTGAATTTGGTTTGGGCCTCACTTGGGAGTGTTGCTGGCTACATGCAGCTCATGGATGGCAAACAGTGTGTTTGATCCCCTGATCTAGACTCCAGAATGCCAAAGGAGATAATAGATGTTAATGGGCTTGTGACAATAGAATATCATATTAAAAAGTGAAGCACGTGTACGAATAGTGAAATTTAGTACAGGCAGCAAGTCAGACAAATGAGAACCAAGGAAATACAAAGACTAGAGAGTATAACGTGGTTGCCATTCTAAAGTCTAGGAATAAGAACCATTCCAGAGCTCTAAACACTGATACCTTTGAAGACTGACCTACTTAGGAAGGCATGATTTCTTCCAGAAATAAATCTGTGATCCTTTAGCTCTTCTGGGTTTAGTGGTACTGTGGTATGATCCCTCCTTGTCTTGTACCCATTTATTAAACCCAGACCAGGTTTAGTATTGGGGAGCCTGCCTCTGGTGAGAGGGGGCTCTTTTTTTCAAACAAGTTAAAGGATTCTTCCAAAGAGGCTCAGTGAATAGAGTGCTGAGCCCGTAGTCGGGAATACCTAAGGTCAAATCCAGCCTCAGATATTTGGGACCCTGGGCAAGTCATTTAACCTGTTTGCCTCAGTTTCCTCAACTGTAAAATGAGGATAATAACAGTACCTAGTTCATTGTTGTGAAGATCAAATGAAACAATATTTATAAAGCACTTAGCACAGTGCATGGCACATAGTAGGCATTATATAAGTGCTTGTTCCCTTTCCTTCTCCCTAACCCCCATAGAACACATGATTATGATTCAGTAGCTTAACTTATAATTATTGTTGCAATTAGCTAGGAGGCTAAACATTTAAGATTCTGTTTTTGGATTATATTTTTAATGTTGGAAAATTCTTTCAATAATTTTGAAATTTCTCCTTTATAAAAAATCCATTGTTTTAACATCAACATTCTCCTAGTGATGCTGAGTGGCTACAAGTCATCTATATCATGATTTCCAAAGAATCAAAACTGGGTGACCCACAGGACAATGCAAAGACACATGGTAGCTTGTAGCATATTACAAATAATGACTTGAATACAAGAAGTACTGTAGGAGACATGATCAGGAACATGTACGGTCAGAAAAGCAGGTATGTCAGCTTGATAGTGAGAGTAAGGGATGAGCCACTCGAAACTTAACGGTGGTACCCCATGATGTGTTAAGAACTAGAAAAAGGCCTTCAGTGCATTGTGTTGATCTTCTATGTAGAATGTATATGTACAGTACATGTGGGTAAGAGTTACACCAGATGGAACTGTGCAGTGGTTCCCATGAATCATCAGGTTATTCCCCTACCCTCTCCCTCCTGTCTTCCCCTCTAGCCTTGATACCTGCCATCTCCTTTGCTTCCAGGTAGGCGTGTGGGTAGAGAGGCACTCAGGCAGGTAGGTAATTTGTCATGTGCTTGGACCACTTCCCAAGAAGGTCATTCTAAGGATTCCTGGGGATACTAACGGGGAAAAAGGTCTACAGATATATAGTATAAGTCAGATGAATTTAAAGCATATGTTTCCTATTAGGTCACAAATAAACTATTAAAATATGTTTCTCCAAGAAAAAAAAGGTTACACCAGATTAAAGCTACCAGATGAGTTGCAATCTGTACTGAGGGGAGGGTATACCCAGAGTGTAGAGATCTAGATCCATCAAAGCATAATAATGAAGTATATTTCATTTGACTTTTTTTAGGAATGTAAATAGTTCAACTTTAGTAAGTCCCTTATAATTTCTCTTTCCTGTTTACCTTTTCTTGCTTTTCTTGATTCTTGTATTTAAAAGTTAATATTTAAGATTCTTAAGAACATAAAGTAGTTTTACAAGACTGCTAATGAGGCATTTTACATTTAATTTTATCTCGGCACTGTCCTATCAAATGGCTAAACTTAGACTATACTTTTTCTGGTTGCCACCTTTCCAATGCAGAAGCTCCTGTATCAACAATGCTGCTTGCTGCTACTGTGGCTGTGCAAGGCCAATAACACCAACATACAGGAGGGCTGCTAGCACAGGTTCTTTGATCTGCTTTTTTAAGGAAAGCAACTTTAAGGGGTTTACAATCTCACTTTAATCAAACATATATATATATCATTCACTTAATTCAGGGGAAAAAGTTGGCACCCTGAACTTTAGAGCAAATACAAAAATAAACTACAAACAGATCAACAGACAGGCTTTTATCTGTCTGACCAAAACACAATCTTTACATAGTTACCAGAGAGAAGAGCCAACATCTGGGTTTTCAAAGCAAGGGAGGGCTCCAACAGCTACCCAGAGTTTCGTCTGGTCAAATCAACAACTCTCTTCCAATGAGTGTGCCCCCAAAACAGAATGCCAACCTCAGATCTTATATACATGTCTCAGGGCCCTGGGGCACTTGATTACCTCAGCACTGAGAAGCACTCAAACAAAAGAACAGCAAAAAGTCCCATTTTGCTTGCCATTACATTTGAAAGGCAAGACTCATCAAAGGTATTTGATTACCTCAGTGCTGAGAAGCACTCCAAAACAAAAGCCAAAAGGGTCCCACTTTACCGGCCCCATTCAAACAAAGGCAAGACTCATTAAAGGCACTGGATAGCCTTAGCATTCCAAAAGGGAAGGACAGCAAAAAATTCCCACCCTAATAACAATAACAGCTCCCCTTGCCAACAGCCCACCCCTGATGTTGTCATAATCAAATGCTTTTCTCTGTGGTCCCAGGACCTTTTGGATTCGCAAAGTTATCACCAGCCCTAGATGTGTCTACCTTGTGATACTCATTTACTTAAGATCAGGAGAGAACAAACACAAAAGAATCAGAAGCGGATAGGGACCCTAGCATAAGCTTGCCTAGTCATGAATCCAGGGTACTAGCTCCAGTGGGGGTGAAATCTTCTTGACGTTTTGTTAGCAATATACCTTGTTCTCCTATGCTTTGCTGCAGTTATATCATTCTATCTACAGGGTCAAAGACAAGAAAATAGCTGGAAAAGAAGGGGAGCAAGGTTGAGGGACAGGTAATGTCTTTTGTATATCCACTGAATTATCAGCTCTTCAGGCTCAGCAGCCAATTAAGGTATTCATCTCAAATTTTGAATCTTAGCCCTCAGTCATGGCCACAAGCTCATCCTCAAAATTCCCTCAGGGTTACTGATATATCTGTACGTGTTTGGTACAATTCACATTATGGTCCTATGCTACTGAATCTCTTAATCCTGCTGGGCCTTCACTTCCTCAACTATAAAATGAGGACGCTAGACCATATTACTCCTAAAGTCTCTTTAAAGGCCTAGAGTTTATGCTTCTGTGATCTAAGCAGTCCCACCCAGAGGCCATCAAAACAAGAGGAATGTGTGGAGCTTTCCATTGATGTATGTGGTTATAAACATTGGTTAGCTTGGGTATGAGTTATTTCTTGAATTTTAATGGGTAGTACTGAGTACCTAACTACTGCTGTCCAGTGAAAGGACTGGAAATTGGTGGGAAGGAATGGTGGTACAACGTAAAGAGGATTGAGTCTGAGGTAAAACCCTGGCTTTGCCATTCATTTCAGGTGTGACCTTGAGCAATTCATGTAATCTTTCTGGACCTCAGTTTCTCAACTGTAAAATTGGGCAAGATTTGATTAGGTTATCTTTAAGATCCCTTTCAGCTCTGAATCCATGTTCCTCCATCCACTGGGTGTATTTAGCTTGAAGAAGAGCAGGCTTAGGGGTTGACATGCAGCTGTTAAAATATTTACATTGTTAACAAACATTTATTATAGATAAATACAGATAACATAAAATTCAGGAATTTCAGATGATGACTGGTCTAAAGTTTAATCTTTTCTGTGACTGTTGCTTTAGAAAATTTAAGATCAAAGAAGACCTGGGTGGGTGGAGGGGGAAGGGGAACTGTTGACCTAAAAAGGAAGTGATTCTCCTTGTGATTTGGGATTCTCAAATTTAGTCTGTAAATGTCTTTTGAGAGGAGAGATTGGGATTTTTAGCAGTTAATCATATTTTGGTTCATAGGGATAAATGCTAAGGAGAGTGAAGGGTGAAGACAGGAAGGGAGGAAGGGGAAGGGAATAAGCATTTATTAAGTACCTATTATGTGCCTGTCACTGTGCTAAGCACTTCACAAATATTATCTTATTTGAGCCTCACAATAAGTCTGTGGGGTAGAGGCCATTATTATGCCCATTTTACAGATGAGAAAACTTAGGCAGAGTGCAGTTAATTGATAGGAAGAGACACACAGTTAATAAGTTTCTGAGGCTAGATTTTTAACTCAGGTCTTTTGTGACTCCAGGCTCAACTATCAGGAATTAAAAAGAAAAATGTTAAAACCCCCTAATTAAATCTAAGGGGGAAACCCAAGTTGAGGTGGACTCAACAGGAGACTTTTAAAAATTTTACTTTACCAACTAAATTGTAAAAGGGGCGTGGCCCATACCTCAACCCTAATTTGATACCATTGTCATGTGAGAACTCTTTGATTGAGTTGCATAATCAAATTTAATTTAATATACATTTATAAGTGCCTACTATGTGCCAGGCACTGTGCTAAGTGCTGGGGGTACAAATACAAAAAAGAAAGACAGTCCTTACCCTCAGGGAAATGTGAATAGTGATTTTAGTAACTACCTTGATTTGCTTGAGCTTCCTTATTATCCAGAGGAGGCTGGACTGACCTGGAAATCAGAATCAGCCAATCAGGAGGCAGACTGAGCATCCACTATGTTTGACATACCAGAGATCCTTTGCAGTGTTCACTTGCTAAACCCAGAAATCCCTCTGCTGTGCTGGTGAGTACAAAACTGACTTAAATTGGTTCATACCAGCTCTAATGGATAGAACTAGCACAAACATCCTAGTTCTGGGACCTTAGGGACTTTTTATCCTGACCCTCTTCCTTGTTCCATATAGGTGTCTCATGATCTCTGTGAAAATGGCCCCTCCCTGGGAAACAGAAGCTCAAGCCAAAGGACTGTAGCAGTACCCGACTGGGCCATGACAGGGCCTTTCCCACCCAGTTTTGCAGTTTCTTTTTGTCTTTATAACTGTGCAGTTTAACACCAAAGTGAGCTCAGTTATGACTGTACCTCTGCGTTCATGCCCACTGCTTTGAAAAAAAAATTAACACTCATGCAACCTAATTCTGTTTGTCTTTCTTAGATCAAACTCTGGAGATTGACAGAGCTTACAGTCTAATGGGGGAAAAACATGAAAACATATATATAGAAAGCAAGCTATGTACAGGATAAATAGGAAGTAACAGAGGGAAGACACTGGAACTAACAGGGCTTGGGGAAGGCTTCCTTTAGGGGGTGGGATTTTAGGAGGGAGTTAAAGGAAGTTAGGGAGATAAGTTGTCAGAGTGGAGGAGGGAGAGCATTCCAGGCATGAGGGACAGCCAGATGGAATACCAGAAGCAGAGAGATGTAGTGTCTTGTTCCTGGGACAAGCAGGAGGCTGGTGTCACTGGATTGAAGATTATGTGTTGGGGAGTAAGGTATAAGACTGGAAAGGTAAGAGGGGGCTAGGCTATGAAGGGTTTGGAATGCCAGAATATTTTGTATTTGCTCCTGGAGGCAATAGGAAGCCACTAGAGTTTATTGAGTAGGGTGGTGATATGATCAGACTTTCATTTTAGAAAAATCACTTTAGTGGCTAAATGGAGCATGAATTGGAATGGGAAGAGACTTGAGTCAGGCAGATCCACCAGCAGGATATTGTAATAGTCCAGCTGATGAGGTGGTGAGGACCCGTACTAGAGTGGAGACAGTGTCAGAGGAGAGAAGGGGGTGTATTCAGGAGATATTGCAAAGGTATAAAGTAGCTTTTATCATAAGGAAGTTTTTTTTTTCTAATCTTTAACCAAATTCTTCTTTGTAACATTCAGCTGCTGTTATAACTCCTGGGTCCAAGAACAAGTCTCTAAGATCCTTTCATATTATATGGCTTCCCTTTGAATACTTGAAGACAGCTTTTATGTCTTCCCTAAGTCCAAGTTTTCCTGGTTTCTTTAACTGATGTAATATATTTAGATTTTAGCAAGCCGTTTTATATCCTTGTGGATAAGATGGACAGTATGAGAAGAGTGATCCTGTAGCTGGGTAAATTCTGCACTGGTTGAATCACAAAAGAAGCTATTTTAAAGTGGAGGAAGGTCTTCAGTACGGTGCCTGAGGGATCTGGCCCAATGCTGTTCAACATTTTAATCCATGACTTGCAAATTTATGAGTGACTCAAAGATGGCAGTGGTAGCCCATAAGTTAAAAAACAAAATCCAAGTACAAAAAGGTCACTATAGGCTACAACAATAAGCTATATTTAGCAGGGATCCTGGCGAGTCCTAAACTAATGGGGCTCTCACCTTTACCTCAGGACTAGAGATTGCCAGTATTATTTAAAGGATTTCCTTTCTTCCAGGTAGTTTCACCTACCTCAAGTTGTTGGAAAGCAAGGCACCTTATAACAGTTCCACTCCTTGGTCTACCCAAGCCCTTCCTTTGAAAAGTTAGTTCCACTATCTCAAGTGAGAGGAAATCTGCTGATTGAAGCAGATTTGAGCTGTTCCTCCAGATGTATGGACCTCTGAGAGGGCAGGGACCTCAAGGTATTAAGAAGACTCCAAGCAGAGGATGGAACATACAATGTGATCAGTAGAGGATAAACTGAGACAATGTCTCAAAGCAGCCTATCCTTTTTTGGCTAAGTGTTTTTGAAGGCCACATCCAGGAAAACACTGGACTGGAGAGCCCTCCTTCACTCTAGGCTGGGGCTGATTTTTTCACAGACACAGTTTCAAGGAGTTGTGTTACTTAACTCCAATAATCAGATGCATGATAACAAATCTTTATAGTCAAAAGTTCACTGTAATGTTCTTTGGCTCCTTCTTCTTTGGATACATGGATGAGGTGGACCTTTGACTATTATAATGGCATCAGTGTGGAGGGGTCTTATGAACTCTAGATTATAAATTTAGATTAGAGTGAGCAAAATGCTACAATGGGCCTGCCTTTGCTGATATCTGCAGCACTATTTACATGGCTGCTTGTAAGGATGTCTGTTTCAGGGCCCATTCCCTCCAATGTTGCTCACCCTGCTGTCTGTATCTCTCCACTATTTTTTGGTCTGCACTGCTACTAGTACCCATGAGGTTGCCCACTCTACCAGGGTTTGTATTGCTGTTTATCCTTACTACCAGTATCTACTACACAGGCTGGAGCCTGTATTCCTGCTGCTTGCAGGCCAGAGTGTCACTGCTTCTGGCTTATCTACCACATGAAGAGGTAAGGAATAGCTGTAGTGATCAGTATGATGACTCTGTTCAGGTCTGTAGTTCTCTATAGGTCTCCAGTGCCTCACCAGCTATACAGAGTCATTATAAGGAAGGATGGAGTCAAAGAAGTATTTTAGCCTCTTTCATCTGTGTCTCTAGGCAGGAAACAGCTTTTATCTTTCCTGAGAACTGGAATTGTTTAGGGTTACCTGCACAAGATGGTTCAGGGAAGTCCAAGTGTTTCCTTTTGGCCCTATCCATGACGTCTTCCATGGTGTTTGCCATCAAGTGACTATATGAGGTCCTAAAATGCATGAACATATGATATATTCCCCCAATATATTCAATCTGATTTATTACCACAGCTATAACCCAGACCAGAGTCCTCTACCCTCCTCCAACCGAGTAAGGAAAACCCTTTTATCAACATTTGTCACCTGAAATCTGATGGAAGTTGAGGTATTCAGATCGACTTATTGGGGTGTACCCTGAGTTGATACTAGCATGGTTGCCAGCAGGTTCTTACAGATTTAGAAATCCTCTTTCTAGGTAATTGTTGCTTAGGCATATGGGCACTGATTTTCTGAGCCTACAGTTGGAATGGTCCAAGACCCAAGGGAACTTTGGTACAAGGGAAACTCATCCCAGAAATCCCTCAGGCTTGGCTACCAAGACTGATAGATGGGAACTCTAGGTGACACCTTAAGATGCCCCAATCCAGGATGTTGTGATCCAGTTTTACTAGTTTTCCCATAGCCTGACCATTGATCTCCTTAACAACCCCCATGTTTCAGGGGATAACTACAAAACTCCCTATGGGAGTGGATACTGTCATCCTCTTAGCAAAGCAGCAGAAGCTGCTATTTTCACAACAACTGCTGCCAACGCTATAGAGGTGCTGATATTCCACTCAAATTTTGCCATTGTCGCTGCTCACATCTCTATGGAGGTATGGGAGGGTGTCCAAGACCAAAGCTGGATGCATTTAGGAGGGTCTACTCTCAGATAGTAGGGCCTAATAACTCAGATAGTGGGCCCAAGCTAGTCATAGGGATTAGGAGGCAGTGACGAGTCAACACATAATGACCAAATTGCTGCAACTCCTGACATTAGCTACCCAAAATGGGACAGAATAAAGGCCAAGGTCTTCCACTGCATCAGGACCATCTACAGTCATCCTGATCTGGCCACTGCACCCAGATGACTCCAGAGGAGAGAGTGAGACTTGTGACTTTGCACAGCCCTGCTTCACTTAAATACTTGCAAGTCATGGCACCACCTTCCTGATGCCATGTTCCTCTTTGAGAAAATAGGACAAAGGATGGTCTCTATCTGGGGCCTTTAATGATTTAACTGGCTTTGCAAAAGTCTTCTGTGAGATCCTAAAAGCATGATGTCAGCAACCATGGTTTTAGTGGTTCATTAGGTTGTTCTTTAAATTTGTTGGGCAACCTTCCATGGTCCATAACATTGAAAGCTCGTTTGCTCTTCCCCTCCCCCAATCTATTAGAACCAGATGGCAATATCAAAGTAGAAAGGATCTATCAATCACCTTTTGAAAAGAACCTGAAAAGGTGAAGTCCCAGAAATTCCAAAGCCAAAATTCAGAGGTTCCGCAAGAAAAAAAATCAGCAGCAAGAAAAAAAAGAGTTCAAATACCAAAGGATCATATAAGAGACTTAAGATCATAGGATTTGGAGTTAATTCACTGCTTTCATTTTACAGATGAGAAAAAAAATGAGGTGAAATCACTAGTCCAAGATGACATAGATAAAAAGTAGCTCAGCCAGGTTTCAAGCAGTCCGTTAGCAGGAGCTGAGGAAGCTGGAGATATGGAATCTCATGAAGAACAAAATCCACTTGGACATACAAAATCTCTACCTTTCTGGTAAATTGTATATTCTTTGTTATAAATCTTCGGAAACCTGAAATTTAACTACAATTTATTTCCTTAAAAAATTAGAGTAAAACAAATATTATTCTGTGTGTGGAAATCAGTTCAGGCAAAGGAGAATTCATACTTTGAGTTTTGACTCACAATGGGATTTTCTCTAGACTGCAGTGTGCTGCAGATCTAAGAGAAAAATTAGTCTGAATACTCAAGTCTCCTCACCATCAGACATTTTGGCCCTTCCTCCATCTGTCTGTACTCCCACATTCCCTTCCTTCCTCCCTCTTCTGTCTGTGTGACAAACAGAAAAGACAATGTCTATTCCCTGCCTTTGAGAATGACTTGTGACAAATCGCTTCCTTTCTCTGCTTCAGTTTCTTTCTCTGTAAAGTGAATAAGTCAATCTAGGTGGTCTCTAAGGTCCCTTCCAGCTCTAAATCCTATGAATTGTTGATAAAAAGCTCAAGAACGGTTTGCGTAGGTTTTTTAGTTTGCTGCCTGTATTGAGTTTCACTAAAATTCAGGATTTTTTATGGCCCTAGGCGAATAGATGTTATGAACAGCTCAGAGGGTTTAATGAGCAGAAAAATTTCTGAATAAACCTGAGCACTTTGCTTTTTTTTTTCTTTTCTATATGACTTCTGTATTCCTCATTGAATGTGTTCCTTGTGCAAATACACACTTAACTGGGCCAAGATCTGAATTCTGTAGGCAGTCATCTGGTAGGGTTGATTCTGAGGTGTGGAATGTGAGTATGTTAGCTCAGCTGTGAAGATTTTCAGCTAATGAAGCCACAAAACAACTCTATGTTGACTAGAATTATATCTGAAAACATAATACAGGAAACAGGAAAAGTCTCTGATGGCTTCACCGTGAAATGGACTTTCATTTTGTACTTGCAGCATGGATGCCATTATCATCAAATGACCGTAAGTAGAGTAATTGGACCTGCTGATGGATTTTAAGGGGAAGTATGCGAGGTATCATTGGGCCTGCAGCCAGAAGTGAGTTCTTATCAGTAAAAAATGTGATTTTTGCAGGAAGGATTGTGTATTTCCTATGGGGGGAGGGGACAATTAATCAAAGGATCTCCAACGGATTCATTTTAACCTTCCTCCTTTCCCCACAGCCTAGCAGAGGAGAATACAGAAATAAATACAGACAATAAGATACTAAAGACTTAAACAAAATATAAAGATGTTGACATTCTGTTATGATTTATGGAGTATGAAGTTCATCAGTTAAGTAAAATGGGCCATTAGTTGGGCATAGGATCAGCAGTGGACATGGTTAGGTGGTCCTTTAAAAAATTCAATAGAGTCTCTCTAAGGAGGCAATTGAAAAAGGAGAGAGAACTAAATACATACTGTGAACTCTTCTTTAAGAGACCCAACTGTGGAAAAAGTGCCCAAATCTTGAGAAGAAATCATTCCTCAAATATGGGTGTGTGTGCGTGTGTGTGTGTGTGTGTGTGTGTGTGTGTGTGTGTGTGTGTGTGTGTGTGTTTAAATGGAAGTAGGAAGGGGGATGAATTTCTCTCTCCTGCCATCCTCCATGATTTTTTTAAAATTGATTTTTAGTTCTCAACATTCATTTCCACAAGATTTTGAGTTACAAATTTTCTCCCCATCTCTACCCTCCTCCCCACCATAAGATGTCATGTATTCTGATTGCCCCTTTCACCTGTCTGCCTTCCCTTCTATCACCCCACTCCCCACCTCCCCTTTTCCCTTACTTTCTTGTAGGGCAAGATAGACTTCTATACCCCATTGTCTGTGTAACTTATTTCTCAGTTACGTGTAAAAACAATTTTTTTTAACATTTGTTTTTAGAACTTTGAGTTCCAAATTCTCTCCCTTCTTCCCTCCCCACCCACACTCCTTGAGAGGGCAAGCAATTCAATACAGGTTATACATGTATTGTTATGCAAAACGTTTCTATAATAGTCATGTTGTGAAAGACTAATTATATTTCCCTCCATCCTATACCATCCCCCTTTATTCAATTTTCTCCTTTGACCCTATCCCTTTTCAAAAGTGTTTGCTTTTGACTACCTCCTCCCTCATCTGTCCTCCCTTTTATCATTCTCCCCTGTTATCCCCTTCCCCTCTACTTTCCTGCAGTGTAAGATACCAATTGAGTGTGTATGTTATTCCCTCCTCAATTCAAATCCAATGAGAGCAAGATTCACTCATTCCCCCTTCACTTGCCCCCTCTTCCCTTCCGACTGAACTGCTTTTTCTTGACTCTTTTATGTGAGATTATCTACCCCATTCTATCTCTTCCTTTCTCCTTCTCACACCTCTCTCTCACCCCTTAATTTTATTTTTTAGATAGCATCCCTTCATATTCAACTCACCCTGTGCCTTCTGTCTATATATATGTATATTCCCTTTAACTACCCTAATACTGAGAAAGGTCTCATGAGTTACACATATCATCTTTCCATGTAGGAATGCAAACAATTCAACTTTAATGAGTCCCTTATGACTTCTCTTTCCTGTTTATCTTTTCATGCTTCTCTTGATTCTTGTATTTGAAAGTCAAATTTTCTATTCAACTCTGGTTTTTTCATCAAGAATGCTTGAAAGTCCTCTATTTCATTGAAAGTATATATTTTGCCCTGAAGTATTATACTTAGTTTTGCCGGGTAGGTGATTCTTGGTTTTAATCCTAGCTCCTTTGACCTCCAGTATATCATATTCCCAGTCCTTTGATCCCTTAGTGTAGGATTTGCTAGATCTTGTGTTATCCTGATTGTCTTTCCACAATACTCAGATTGCATCTTTCTGGCTGCTTGCAATATTTTCTCCTTGACCTGGGAACTCTGAAATTTGGCTACAATATTCCTAGGAGGTTTCTGTTTGGGACCTTTTTCAAGAGGTGATTGATGGATTCTTTCCATTTCTATTTTACCCTCTTGTTCTAGAATATCAGAGAAGTTTTCCTTGATAATTTATTGAAAGATGATGTCTAGGCTCTTTTTTTGATCATGGCTTTCAGCTAGTCCAATAATTTTTAAGTGATCTCTCCTGGATCTATTTTCCAGGTCAGTGATTTTTCCAATGAGATGTTTCACATTATCTTCCATTTTTTCATTCTTTTGGTTCTGTTTTATAATTTCTTGATTTCTCATAAAGTCATTAGCTTCTACTTGCTCCAATCTAATTTGTAAGGTAGTATTTTTTTCAGTGGTCTTTTGGACCTCCTTTTCCATTTGGCTAATTCTGCCTTTTAAGGCATTCTTCTCCTCATTGGCTTTTTGGAACTCTTTTCCCATTTGGGTTGGTCTATTTTTTAAGGTGTTATTTTCTTCTGTATTTTTTTGGGTCTCCTCTAGCAATTTGTTGACTTGTTTTTCATGGTTTTCTCGCATCACTCTCATTTCTCTTTCCAATTTTTCCTCTACTTCTCTAACTTGCTTTTCCAAATCCTTTTTGAGCTCTTCCATGTCCTGAGACCAATTCATATTTTTCTTGGAGTCTTTTGATGTAGGATCTTTGACTTTGTTGACTTCTTCTGGCTGTATGTTTTGATTATCTTCGTCACCAAAGAAAGATTCTATAGTCTGAGTCCTTTTATGTTGCCTGCTCATGTTCCCAGACAACTACTTGACCCTTGAGTTTTTTGTCAGTGTATGACTGCTTCCAGAGTGGAGAGTGCTCTGTCCCAAGCTTCAGGGGTTTTGAGCTGCTGTTTTCAGAGATATGTCTATTCTGAGGTGGTATGATACTCCTTTCCTGGCCTGTGCTCTGGTCTGTGAATGCAAGCACTCCTTTCTCCCATGTAACTACCAGGAGGACTCCCTGTCCACAGCTACCATAAGGTCTGCCACACCAGTGCTCCTCCTTCCCCAACTACTGTCAATCAGGACTGTGACCCAGATCTGAGCAGGACAAAGCAAGAGAACACTGCCTCAGTGACAGCAAAGAGATCTCTGCATTCCCACTCTGATCAGCCCCTTGATTCTCCCCACCGTCTGTGGGTGTGGAGCTCCAGAAGCAACCACAGCCAATGCTGCAGCTACCTCCACCACCCTAGGGCTGGGGTTGGACTGTGCACCTCTCTCACCCAGGTTCAACAGTTTTCGCACTGTCCTGCTCAGCTGTCTTTGGCATTTGTGGGTGGAGAAGTCTGGAAAGTACCACTGCTCAGTAATTCAGGGCCCTGCGGTCTGCTCTGCCCATTCTACTCTAGCCTGGTCTCCTCTAGCATGGCCCAAGCTGGGCTATGCTGTGCTCCCAGCATGGTGAGATAGACCCTTACCAGTGACCATCCAGGCCATCTTGGACTGGAGACTTGTTTCACTCTGTCATTTTGTGGGTTCTGTAGCTCTAGAATTTGTTTTGAATCATTTTTACAGGTGTTTGGAGGGATTTGGGGGAGAGCTGAAGCAAGTCCCTGTTTTCCCACCACCATCTTGGCTCTGCCCCTCATCCATGATGTTTTGTAGAGAAACTTCCTATGCTAGGCACTGGTAAAACAATGACAAAAAACGAAATAGTCTCTGCTCCATTCTGTTGAGGGAGAATGCAGGGGTCCTCTAGTCCAGCTTTAACTTAAATTCTCTTTATATATTCAAAAAGTGGATGACAATCGAATAAAAGAATTTGAAATAATTCAACAGTCTTTAAGTAACTACTATCTACTACCTAGGGCAGCTAGGTGGTGCAGTAGATAGAGTGCCAAGCCTGGAGTCAGGAAGACTCATTTTCCTGAGTTCAAATCTTGCCTCAAACACATACTAGCTATGTGATCCTGGGCAAGTCACTTAACTTAGTTTGCCTCAGTTTCCTCATCTATAAAATGAGCTGGAAAAGGAAATGGCAAGCCACTCCAGTATTTTTGCCAAGAAAATCCCAAATGGGGCCACAGAGAGTCAGTCCTGACTTAAATGACTCAGTGACAACTACCTAGAGTTTAGAGTTTCCCATTAGACATGTTCCTTGCTCTCAACAAACTTATAGTTTAATAAGGGAATAAGATGCCAACAAAAAGACTGCAGTACACATTGTTACATTGTAAAGTTACTCGTGTGTTTAAAAAAAAAAGAGCATGTGAGGAAGAGAAGTGTATACAAGAGACATTATGAAGGTAACTTCAACAGGCTTTGGAAACAGATAGGCTATGCAGGTGGGCTTTAAAAAATAGTTTTGAGTTCTGAAAGGAAAATGACCTCTAAGGAAGCTGAGTTACAGAAATAGGAAATGGCTTGTCCAAGGTCACCCACCTAGTAGCCAAGGGATGTTAATCGAACTCTTGACTCCCAGTCCAGTGCTCTTTCCACTATCTGATAATAACTCCTAGATACATTTATTCTAAGGAAGAATGATGGGTAAGGATTTCAGGTTCCTCTTGGTTTGTAACAGAGAACTACATTTCACAGCAAGGTTGAGATTTTGTGCAATTCATTCTTCCTATCTCTGAGTCCTTTAATTTTCCCAAGAGGAGGCAAAATGTAATGAAGGACTGCCCCCAGCATGGGACTCAACTCTCAGTGATCATGGAGTCTGAGTTATTTGTTCTGCCTTCTATTATAAAGACCTCTGATTTAGGGATCTTAATGAATTCTTCCCAGGGATCTAGAACAAAGCATCAAAATGAAAATTGTTTTTGAAAAGACAAAATAGTAGTAGTAGTCACAGTAATTCGCAGTTTTAACAGTACTGTGAATTTTAGAAATCTTCTATGTCTTAACCCTGTAAGTAGATACTACAAGTTGTATTTTCCTTATGTAAGTGGGTTTTCATCTAAACCCGGGAAATTTTTAGTGTTGCTGAGTGTTCAGAAGGTGATGTGACTGGATTTTTGGAGGGAATGTTGAGCATGATGTAATCCTGAATACCTGTGTAAGGAATGGAGTTGGTTTGATGTCTCTCTACATTGGAAAGAGAACTTTTTTTTGGGGAGAGAGAGACAGACAGACAGACAGAGATAGAGATAGATAGAGAGAGAGACAGATAGAGAGACAGACAGAGACACAGAGGGAAACAGAGAGAGAGAGACAGATAGACACAGACAGAGATACAGAGAGAGAGAGAGAGACAGAGACAGAGAGGAACAGAGAGACAGAGCAACACACATACACACACACAGAGAATGAACAAATCTAGGAAGCTACAGACCATGCAGGAGAAGCTAGCTCCTCAACAGATTTCTGATTTTTCACCTTACCTTCCATAGACAAGAGAGTTTCTCCTTAGGTGAGATTGGATTGGAGCCTCTCTTTTGGTTGAGCTGAGATCTTATCTCATTACCATCTAAAGAGCTCAATTACTGTCATACATTCTTTGTGTAACTTCTCTAATTTGTACTTATTCTTTGCTTGGTGTTTCCTTGCTCTTCGCTCTTTGTTTTTTGGTTAATTAGTCTTTGATGAACTGTTGAGCTGAAAAGTGGAAACTAAGGGTTAGTAATCACCAAAGTAGCGTTTGTTGTACGTATCTGTCCTGGCATATATAATATTATCTTATAGAATTTCCAAGGGGGTATTAGATTAGAAGTATGCACACAACATAATATATTAGTGTATAATACATAATTACACGATATACGTCACACAATTTTGTGTATTAGAATATATTTGTATGTTTCTGTATATTCTGTATATTATATCAAATATATGCCTATTAGATATTATTTAGGTAATTATATTATTAGGTAATAATATTATATATTCAATAAAAATCTGTTGGTATATTAGTATGACATTAACATAAAATGGAGTGTTGTTTTATATTCATTTGTATACAGATATATTTTCTTATATTATCACACCAATATATTATGATGTAATACTTTAAAGTAAATATTACCTATGTGTATTGTGTGTGTTTATGTACTTCTAGTCTAAAAACCCTCCTGGAAATAGTAGGGAGAAGGAGCAAATGCCCATCCATGGCCTTTCTCTTGCTCTTCCTTTGGAAGAGATGGAAGTCTCCTTTAGAGAGGAATGGCTTGAATTCCAGGTATATCTTCCCATACCTCTCATGTACAAACTGAATTTAGACAACCCATGTAGATATAAATATTGTACATGGGTACACACACAGAGCTTTCACTTATGAAGTCGATAAGAGACATGAGGCTCCAAGAGGGGAGGTAACATGACCATGGTCCCCCAATCAGGACATTCTAGAGCCAGGCTTCTAATGCACTCTAAAGCCCATTTCACTGGGCCCACCTGCCTCCTTCAACCATTGATGTAATTGTAGCAACATCTCACCCTGACAAAACACTTTCCAAATATTATCTGATTTCACCTTTAAACTGAAGTACTCTGAGTTTCACCATCTCCATTTTACAGTAGGGGAATGAAAGCTGTAAGAGGGAAGTGACTTTGCCCAAGATGACCCAGCGGAGGCAGCAGACATGGACACAGCTGGTTTTTTTTTGCTTTTGTTGTATTTTTGGTCTCCAACTCCAGGGCTTTTCCCGCAATTCATCCAGTACAGCTAAAGATGGATCCTGACCACCCAATTGAAAAATTATCTTTGTGAATTTCAGGTAGGGTATTTCTTTAGCTTTTCTTTCAACTTTCAGGCTGGTGAGAACTATGTGAACCTGTCTCCACCATGAACTTTCTGTTATAAACTGATCTTCATTTTCCTTAAATATTTTTTGCTTTTGCTTTTCCACTCTTGTGCCTTTGCTCACCTGCTCTCATCTGAGATGTTCTCTACCCTCTTCTTCTCTGCCTATTTAATTTTTCTTCCACCTTTGAACTATCAATCATGACCAAATGAGTAATTGCTGTTAACTCTAAAAAACCAGAGAGCTTACACAGATTATCAAAACCAGAGCTAACTCTAAAAGTAAAACAAAATAAAACCAAAGAGCTAAGAGTAGTTATAAACAAAAAGCTTTCTTTAGTCCTAGATACATATGTGCTGCCCCCCCCCACTACCAGGACACCCTCTTTAATGTGGACAAATCTCAACGCTTATACCAATGGCTACGCAGTGAGCTGTAGCCCTGACAATGAGGGGTAACAGCAACAATGAGACAAGCTTGATTCATAGCAAGACTTCATGACCGGAACATGGGTACTACAGGTGTTTGTCCAAGCTCAGAGACCACCTGATGCTGGTGTGAAACAATCCTGGGATTTTGCTGTGGCTGAGATCATCCAGAGGGTGAAGGCAAAGGATTCTTGTTATGCCAAACTCAGGGGACAGCTTTCTTGCTTGTTCTTAACTCTGGAAAATAGGGGGTCTCCTAATAGTAAAAAAAGAGGAGTAAAAAGAGAGGGCTAGTCTTGGCATGGGGATCCTGACAGAACAAAGGTCATTTATGAAGTCTTCTCTGCCCACAGGAGAATTAATCAACCAACCAACAAGTGCTTATTAAATGCCTACCATGTGCTCAGTGTCATACTAAGTACAGAGAGAAGTGAAGACAAAAATAAAATAACCCTGCCTTCAAGTGACTTGCATTCTTTGGGCAAACAATATATAAGTACGGCAAAATTAATACAAAATAATTTGGGAGAGGAAGGTAGTAACAGCAGAGGGATCAGGAAAGGGTGCTTGTCAAAGGTGCCTTTGAATTGAACTTTGAAGGAAACCAGGCTTTCTAAGTGGCAAGGGATATGTGTGAGCGCCTTGTGAGTACAGATTTGTTTCACATTTTTGAATTTTAACCCTGTGTCTAGCACAGTGGCTGGCACATAATTTTGTGTTTAATAAAAGCTTATTGATTGAAGGAAAGAATACATTACAAGTGAATTAAAAGGCACAAATATAGGAAAGATGGAGTGTTATATGTGAAGAACAGCAAGGTCAGCTGAATTGGACCATCTAGTGCATGAAGAAAAGTATTGGATAATAAGATTGGAAAGGCAGGTTGGAGAAGCAGAAGGGTATTCCTTGCTCTGAGCTTCTAGAGTCCTAATTTTCTCTACCATTTATTTGTTAGTTAATTGTGCACTGCCTTGTGACATCTCAAAGCTAAAATCTGGAGAAAAGGCAACATGATGTAATGGAAGGAACATCGATCATGAAGGCATATCTCAGCTGTTCTACTCTCATTGTCTGGTCATAGGCAAATCGTGGAATTTTTCTCAGCCTGTCAGTTTTCATATCCGTAAGATTATAATTATGTAGTTATAATAAAACATGATAGGTAACACATAATGCAATACTAATTTACATGTGTTATATTAGTTATAGTTATAATATGTTAAATTAAAATATAGATTATATGATTATAATAAAATAGTACCTGATTAAATAATTCAGTTATACTTACAGTGGATTATAATTCTTGTGCTCCATACCTCATGGGATAGTTGTGAGTAAAGCACTTTGAAGCTTAAAAGTGTTACAGAAATGTGAGCTACTTACCATAACATGTTTTTATTCCTTTCATCCCCCATTATATTATGCATCCTATTTGAACACCTGCTGTGGCCTCTACTTAATTAACCAATGCCTCTATTTCCTTTCCTCTCACTCTCTTTTAAATCCTTGGCAATCTGGTCTCACATCTTGTCATTGAACTGAAGTTGCCCTCTCCAAAGTGGCCAGCGATCTCTTAATCACTAAATCTAATGGCCTTTTCTCAATCCTCATCTCTCTAGAAATATCTGAAACTTATGACACTAATCACAAACTTAGTACACATGTAACAAACACATATGCCCAAGGCTACTCACAACTCTGGTACTAGTGATCCAGGAAGTCCTTTCTCTCCTCAAGGAATTTCCTCTGTAACTCAACTCTCTATCATCGGGTCTAACTCTCGAGTTTATAGCAAACCCTCTTCTTTGCTACCAGATGTTTTTTCCTGTTCTTCAAAGCTGGTCTCTTCCATGAGTGAATGTCTCTCTGTTTCCATGGTCTGAAATTAATGTCTCTGCTCTCCCAACTCTACCTAAAATTCTCTCAGACTGACTCTTCCCCATGTTGGATGAGATAATTCCATCTGGATTAGTGTCTCCTCTCCTACATAACCTGGCCCTTGGAGAAGGGGAGGTGAGAAAATCCTCTCTTTTGCCTCTACAGATCTCAGTCTCTTCTACAGGCATCTCTTGGCCTGCACTCACCCCTGTTACTCATCTGAGCTGCCTGATTCCTTCAAGGTTTAGCTATTGAAACCTTTCCAGAGGGGTATTCAATTTTTGCTTATCCGATGATGTTGCTTCCTTTAATTCCACCAGAGAGAAGTGTTCACTTTTAGTAAAGAAATTACTAGCTGTTACAATTTGTTAGCTCCTTAACACCCCCTTACCTATAATTTATTAACACGTTCACATTTTTTACTCTCTAATCTGCTCCTAGCTTTCTGCTCCATGAACTGTGGGAGGAAAGAGGAACCAAATCACCCTCCTTTACAGTAGTGTTCATGCAGTTTCTTTTCTGTTAACTTTCTAGGTTAACATCGATCTGTTGATTAAACTTACTTTTGGAAGATAGTTGTATGATAAACTAAGAATGCATGTAACTGGCTATCATGCTGAACACTTCTTTTCTTGTCAAATGCTAGGTGAAATCAAATTATACTGTGTTACAATATATTTCTAGTAAATCAGCCTAATGAGGCCATCACAAAAGGAGGATCAGATTAGTATGACTTGTTTATAATAAATTTGTGCTGTCTCCAGGTGCCTGTCTACTAGTAGACACTGTTACATATGCTGCTTTTTCTTTACCCAAATATTTCTGATAATGTGGATTTTTGCTTCAACCACAAAGAAGTCAAGGGTTAGCAAGAGATAAATATACATGTAAGTCAAGGCAAAGAGTCAAACCCCCACCAAAAAGTTAGGAATATTCCTAATTGGAGGCTCAGAGTGATTTTCATAATACTCTTAACTTCTCATTTAATATGAACCCAAACAGGAGCAGAGGAGGGAACGATGTGTTGCTCCTAGGCTTAAATCAAACCAATTACTGTAACCATGGTGCTATTCAGGACAATATTGTCCATAGGCTCTGTGTGGCTGGGTGGTCTATGTAGTGGTTCTCAAACTTCGAAAAGGTGTTGTGAACTCCTAGGGTAATTTAATGTACCGCTCATAATTCTTTATAATTATTTACTGCTTAAGGCACTATTAAAGAATTTTTAGCACTGACTCCTCAGATCTAGAAGGAAGCCTGTGTAACCTCTGCCAGGATCCCAGAGAGAAGGAACTGGTGCCAAATGTCAACGGAGAAGCTAGGCCACCTGTGGACATGAGGAGAGGTGTGCACCTCTACATATATCTCCTGTGGCCCCCAGAGGGAAGTGAAGAAGATGAAGATACTGAAATCAGTAGTAGATTGTTGACTCTTTAATTTTTCTGAACTGTACAGAGTAGCTCTATAAGTTAGAAAGATTATATAGGTCTCTGGCAGACATGGTGGAAGACTTTTCTTGAGTGTTTATGGTGTTGAGTATGAGACCTTTCTAGGTCAACTACATGGTACAGTGGAGTCAGAAAGACCTTAGTTCAAATCCAGTCTTAAACACTGACTAATTGTGTAACCCTGGGCAAGTAACTTTTTCCTGTTTGCCTCAGTTTCCTCATGTGTAAAATGAGCTGGGAAGGAAATGGCAAACCAGTTCAGTGTCTTTGCCAAGAAAACCCACATAGGGTCATGAAGAACTGGACACAACTGAAGTGACTGAACAACAAGTCCATTCTATTATCCTTGGGAAAACTAAGAAAGTTTTCCTGACTGTTCTAATTCAGATCCTTTCCATTTGTTCTTAATCACGCAAATAAAACTTTAAAAAATATTTAACATGTTTAACCATCTGAGTATTTCTAGGGGAGCCTGTTGTCTTTTGCAGAAGTAAAAAGAGTCAGATACTCAAGTTCCCAGGGTTTCTCTGGGTGGGGCATAAGTCAAAGGGATTTGTGCAATTGGATCTCTCCAAATTATGCTTGAGTTGTCATGTCAGGAAGGAAACTCCAACATGAGGCTTATATTTAATTTTCTCCTGCCAAAAATGCTTCAAAGTCCTCTTGAGATTATCACATCTCTTTCCAAACATCCTTTTCCTGATCTTCATGAGATATAATTCTACAATCTGAAATTTGTCCTGTCCTGAATGATAAATCCAGTGAACAACTAGAAGAACTTTCTCCTTATACTATACAAAAACTATGGAAGAAAAAGCCCACCAGAAGCCCATGGATAATAGGAAAGGGGGCTGCCAGCATAGGGAAGCAAGGCAGCAACTGCAGAGCAGGATCATGGGCCAGCCAGAGACATATATGTAGCCTACCAGATTCTGTCTGATTCTGGAAGCAGCAATAGAAAAGGTCTTTTCTGAGAAAGTCCTTGGACAAACACCAAGGAGCAAGAGGTAGCAACCAGGGCAGTATGGTAGCACTTGGACAGGGCATCTCAGATACCCAAGTGCTACAAGGTCCTTAGAACCTAGATTTGAAATATCATAGAGAGCCCTCTATGTACAGTGCTCTGAACTTCACAGATTCAGGGGAGTCCTGTAGCCTGGAGGTGGAGGTCAGTGCAGGAACCCAGGCAATCTAGGGCAAGAATAAGTAAGTCTGACCGCCCCATCTAAAAAAGTAACAGAAGTGTGTGTGTGTGTGTGTGTGTGTGTGTGTGTGTGTGTGGGGGAAGCCTGGCACAAAGTCCCAGTTCAAGAATTAAGAGTGGACTGATGAGTAAACTCTAAAGAAGATAAAACCAGTATTGAAAATTATTGTAGCTCTCTAGATTCCCCCAAAGAAGAACAGGATAACTCCCTAAGAACTGCAAACAGAGATCTGACAAGCACTAGATGGATACCTAGAAGAAATGAAACAATAGATTAAAAATCAGAGGTGATTCTATTCCTTGACAAGAGCTAGCTCAGTCTTTTTTTATTAGTAGACACAGTGGTTGCCCCATGGAGCATACATAGGACCAGGATGTCACTCTCTGATCCATTCTTATAGGCTTTTTGATAAAGAACATGTACATGTCTCTGCGTGTGCTCTAGCCCTCTCCCTTCCAAAGTGGGGCTAAATCCAACAGGATTGTTTGCTTCCTGAGTCAGATAAAAGGCATTGTACTCAGCAGACTTTAAAAGGACTGATTTTTCTCTCAGGCTCTCTCTTGCTACTTGTCCAGTGTTCAAAGACTTTTTGAACCTATCCTTCAGGCTTTCCATGAGTGTGGAATGGGACTCCTCCCCACTCCCTTAGCAGCTATGGAAGCTCCTCACATGTGGCAGTGAGAGCATGAGACTGGATTTCAAGGCCCCCTGATGGGTCACCAAAAAGAGTTTATGAAGGATGACCTTTCTAGCTTGGAGGCTACCTTAGAATTCAGGGGTTTGGGTGTTCCTTATTGGTACTACAACTTCTCAGAAGAGATGATGAACAGCAACAGGGGAATGAGCAACATAGGTCAGGCGGGTCAGAAGATAAGAACTTTGAGTGAGTGATGGTTAAATGGATAGTGGTTGCAATTAGAAGCTAGAAGCTCATAAGTATTCTCTTTAGGTCAAGATGACGTGTGGCTAGCGGTCAACTCTGTCTTGGTCGAACATTTACAGGTGCTGCTTACTTTGACTCAACCTATTCCCTCCTGAAAGATTTTTAGTAAAACACATAAATTGCTTGAGAACAAGGTCTCTACATGGACTTGTACCCCCACAGTTCATTGCAAAGTGCTATTGCTAGGGCCTCCTGTAAGTAAATCCCTTAATAAGCTTGGAATGATCACCCTGGCTTTGTATTCCTCCTTCTTTGGAATTCTTGCCTCGCAAGCAGGTGCGATAGGGACATTTGATGTCCAACAATTGGCATAGTCAGAAGGATTCCTGGGAAATGGGCTGGAGAAGGGAGGAAAGTACTGGGGACATTCCCAGATGGCTGTCCATAGGAATGTGGGCACTGGTAGCATGAATTATAGATTCATGTGAGTCACCTGGGGAGTGGGGGGGTACCCTCAAGACTCCACAAGGGTTGAATACCCTGCTAGCTGATGTTAAATTGGCAGTGGTTGGCAAAGAGGCTAGGGCAGCAATTGCCCAAATAACTTGGCCTTTGTTAATTGTTTTGTCTATGTCACAAAAGATCCAGGACTAGAAAAAGATTCTCAGATTACCACCTCCCCCTTGATGAAGAACGTGGCTGAAAAGAACGAAAGGGGAGAAAATTACCTCTCTGTCTTAGTGTGTCATTTTGCTAGGACCAGAAAGTGCCAAATACCAAATGTAAGATCAGAGTGAAGATGGGGCAGCTAGGTGGTGCAGTGGATAGAATTCTGGGCCTAGAGTCAGGAAGACCGGAGTTCAAATGTGGCCTCAGACACTTACTGGCTGTGTGACCCTGGATAAGTCACTTAATCACTATTTGTCTCAGTTCTTCATCTGTATAATGAGCCTGCAAAAGAAATGGCAAATCACTCCAATATCTTTGTCAAAAAAACCCCAAATGGGATTATGAACAGTCAGACAGGACTGAACAACAAAGGCAAAGATCAGAACTCTTGTAACATCTAAGAATTGGGCCTGGGGATATGGGCCTGTAAGGAAATGAATTCAGAGGAGGAGTGGGAGGTAGCTTCTGAGTTTGAGAAGGAGTTGGAGGAGGCAGGCCCTCTGTAATTATACCAAGTTAAACCAGTTATTACTGAGTCAGATGAAGCAGAGACATGGGGAATCATTAATGTCCCCCACCCTGGTCACAACATATTATGAGCCTCAGAGACTATACCCCAGGAGAGTTAACAGATTTGGTAGCCAGCTATCATTAGAAACTAAGGGAATCTAGTCCTGGGTGGGTCATTTGGTTATGGGATAGTGGAAAAGGTGGAATTAGATTATCTGGTCCCAGACTGAAAAGAAGAGTAGGGTCATCACACACCTAGCTTTATGACAAAGATTGAATGGCACAAGAGGAGTTCAGGAGAATCATTGCCTTTTAGATTGGACTACTATTGCCTGTAGGGATGTTTGGTCAGACCCTACTGATATACCATTAGAATGGACTCCTTGGAGGATTGTGGAGAAAGTCCATGTTACTATTAGGGAGATGGTCATGCAATCTACTATATATGCCCTTGAATTCCATGGGCCTGATGCAGAACCTGTTAGAGCTGGGAGGAAGAACAAACTTTTATTGGAAGGGACCCCAATTAGCTATTTTAGACCACCTGAAAGGAGCATTGGCCTATAAATTTGGGGAAGCACTGGACAAGTTGACTGAGACTCAAGATCTAAACCCTACTACAGTAAGACTTGAATACAGTCTTCTGAAGTCAGAAAAGACTTCAGCAACAAATAGGCCAAAGACAGTTACAATGGAGCAAATGTGGCTTGATTTGATATGGGCTAGTGTACTGTGAGAAGAAATAGATAATCAACCCAGAACAGTGTTAGTAAAGAGGAGGAGGAGGAGGATGCTGAGACCCCACCAGAAATGTAGAAGAAAGACTACATTAGCCCTTCCTAAAGAAAGTAAGGCCTCAGATTTGAGGAAGGGGATAAAAAATTTATACCCTTCTCTTGCTGTCTATAGGTCACCTGAGCCTCTAAAGGACTAGTGGTGGGGCCCAGGCTCCCCAAGAGTAAGATGGATAGAAGGAGACTGGAGAACATCCACTGAAATAACTTTACATTGGTCATGGCACGACTGCCCTAGTAGACACTGGGCCTGGATGCACCTTTATTCATAGAAATCCACATAAGTTCTCTGGTCCCCTGGTTTACATTGATGATTATGGGAATGCTGTAACCCTAGCAAAGAGAACTAAGGTTGTGTTACAAATTGGGTATTTGCCACACCAAGAACATATGAGTATTTCACTAACTCCTGAAAATGTTATAGGGGAATAGATTTATTCTTGGGGGTAGCCTTGCAAACTACCATAGGGAAATTCTGGTTATGGGTATGAATGTTAAAGTGATTCTTTGCAGTTTTGCCAAATGGACACCCACTTCCTCTCCCCAACATGAAGGATGGTAAACAGTAGCCAATATGAGCGGCCAGGAGGGTGTGAAGGAACATCGAAAACAATTCTGGAATTGGCTAGTATAAATATTATACCATGAACTCAGAACCCCCCTTAATAGTCTGGTATAGCCTGTGAAAAAAACCAAGAAGACTTACAGAATGACAGTGGATTATTGCGAATTAAACAAGGTCACACCCCCGATGCATGCGACTGTCCTAGATATAGTTATTAACTTAGAGAGACTGACTACCAAAGTGGGGCAATGGCATGCTGTACTAGATCTAGCTAATGCCTTTTTTTATTATTCCTTTGGCAGAGGTGATGCAGGAGCAATTGGCATTCAGATGGGATGCCCAGCAATGGGCTTTCCTGGTCCTACCCTAGAGATATATACACAGCCCAACTGCATGCTATGGTCTGATTGCCCAAGATCTGGATACCATCTTGGCCCCTTTGGCATTCGTTATTAACATTCTATTGATGATTTCATGCTAACATCTGATGATTTGCATTAACAATGGCAACCTTTTGATCAGCTATGCGACATTCTCCTCAAAAGGAGATGGGCAACAAACCTCAGCAAATTACAAGAACCAGGATATACTATGAAGTTCCTAAGTGTGGTAGGGTCAGGTAAAACAAGAGTCATGCCTTAGGTGGTAATTCATTCACAAACCCCAACCCTGACCAAATGGCATTCTTACCTGTTACTGTGGGCTCTTTGGCCCCACAGCCCTCTAAGTGCTGAACTGTTGCTAATTGCACTCTTGGATAATTGAATATTAGGTTTGTTAACCTGGCTATAGCATAGTTATTGTTTTATAACCTGATCCTACTGGGGACATGAAAACATGTACGTAGATTGGGTGTCCTGGATCATCCCAGAAGGTTTCATGGAGGAGATAACTTTTCAAAACTGCTATTTAAAGAATGGATAGGAACTCCAAAGGCAAAAATGGAGAATGAGGACATTGCCGGTATAGGGAAGAATACAAGCAAGGTTATGGAGACAAGTTATGGAGAGTAGAGGCAATTTACAGAAAACAAAACCTTCTTAACTATGGCATATACTTGGGTAAAACTAATTGGCCACAGCTCAGGCCCTGTCCTCTTCCTCCCCACCTAACTGATATTTAACATGAGGGTCCTACCTTAATGTCTGCCAGAGACCAGTATCTTTTTCCTATTCCTTTTCCTTCCCCAGCTAGGATCTCAAACATATATGTGATGTTTGAGACACACCTTTTCCCCAAGTGGGTAAAATGGAAATGTTTCCTGAATACCTATTTTGGGAACAAACTCCAAGAAGAGAAAAACAAACTCCAAATAGGGATAAATTCTCTCTGCACAACTTTCATGGGGCTAGTGGGAGAGATGCAGATGCTTCCCTGGAGCTTTTGGGTTGAGGAAATGGCTACTTGAAAGGTCAGAAGAGGCCCTCCTCCAGTTTCCTAAAGGTGGGAGCTGTTCAGAAAAAGATGAAATGAGAGTAAATATTCCAAAGGAATTGAGTGGGAGGGGGAGGGAAGGAGAATCATTAGTTTTCTTCTTTTCTGGGGCAACATTTCTGCAACTTTTCTTCAAAACATAAATATTTCGTGGTTCAGAAAGTCACTTCCCCTCTCTAGGCTTGGCTTCTTCTCTTGTAAAATTGGGTTGGGCTAGATCAGAGGTTCATAAACTTTTGTTGTATCCTGGACTACTCTGTCAGTCTGGTAAAGCCTATAGACTCCTTCTCTGAATCACACTTTTAAATGGATAAAATGAAATATATAAGAATTGCAAAGGAAACCAATAATATTGTAATAAAGATGTACTATGGTTTCCATCCAAGTTCATGGACCACTAAAATCTATCCACAGACCTTATGATCCTCAGTTTAAGAACCCTATGTACTAGAAAATCTCGAGGCTCCCTGTGGGTAGAAGAGCCTTCTTTCTCTTTTTCTTTCAGAGAGTTCTTTCTCCACATTACAAACACTCAGATTCTTTTTTTAAAGATTAATTTATTTATTTTTAGTTTTCAACATTCATTTCCACAAGATTTTGAGTTACAAATTTTCTCCCCATCTTTCCCCTCCCCCACTGCAAGATGGCACGTATTCTGTTTGCCCCTTTCCCCAGTGTGTCCTCCCTTCTATCACCCCTCCCCCCTCCCCTTATCCCCTTTCCAATTACTTTCTTGTAGGGCAAGATAGATTTCTATACTCCATTGCCTGTATATCTTATTTCCTAGTTGTATGTAAAATAATTTTTAACATTTGTTTTTAGAACTTTGAGTTCCAAATTCTCTCTCTTCTTCCCTCCTCACCCACACTCCTTGGGAAGGCAAGCTATTCAAGATAGGTTATACACGTGTATAACCTATATGAAAATCTTTATGAAAAACACTTCCATAATAGTCATGTTGTGAAAGATTAACTATATTTCCCTCCATCCCATCCCACCCCCCATTTATCCTATTTTCTCCTTTGATTTTGTCCCTTTTCAAAAGTGTTTGCTTCTGACTATCCCCTCCCCTAATCTGTCCTCCCTTCTATCATCCCCTCTCTTATTCCCTTTCCCCTTACTTTCCTGTAGGGTAAGATATCCGACTGAGTGTGTACGTTATTTCCTCCTTAAGCCAAATCTCATGAGAGTAAGGTTCACTCATTCCCTTTCACCTTCACCCTCTTCCCTTCCATTATCAAAGCATTTTTTTGCCTCTTTTATGTGAGATAATTTATCCCATTCTATCCTTCCCTTTCTCCTTCAACCAATGTTTCCTTTCTCACCCCTTAATTTTATTTTTTAGATATCATCCCTTCACATCCAACTGATCCTGTGCTCTCTCTATATATGTGTATTCCCTTCACCTACATTAATACTGAGAAAGGTCTCATGAGTTACAAATATCATCTTTCCATGTAGGAATGTAAATGGTTCAGCTTTAATAAGTCCCTTATGACTTCTCTTTCCTGTTTACCTTTTCATGCTTCTCTTGATTCTTGTGTTCGAAAGTCAGATTTTCTATTCAGCTCTGGTCTTTTCATTAAGAATGCTTGAAAGTCATCTATTTCATTGAATATCCATTTCCCCCCTGAAGCATTATATTCATTTTTGCTGGGTAGATGATTCTTGGTTTTGATCCTAGCTCCTTTGACCTACAGAATATCATATTCCAAGCCCTTCAATCCCTTAATGTAGAAGTTGCTAGATCTTGTGTTATCCTGATCGTGTTTCCACAATACTTAAATTGTTTCTTTCTAGCTGCTTGCAATATTTTCTCCTTAACCTGGGAATTCAAGAATTTGGCTACAATATTCCTAGGAGTTTTCCTTTTGGTATCTTTTCCAAGAGGTGATTGGTGGATTATTTCCATTTCTATTTTACTCTCTGGTTCTAGAATATCAGAGCAGTTTTCCATGATAATTTCTTGAAAGATGATGTCTAGGCTCTTTTTTTGATCATGGCTTTCAGCTAGTCCAATAATTTTAAAATTTTCTCTTCTGGATCTATTTTCCAGGTCAGTTGTTTTTCCAAGAAGATATTTCACATTGTCTTCTATTTTTTCATTCTTTTGGTTCTGTTTTTATAATTTCTTGATTTCTCGTACAGCTCAGTGATTAAGTGCCTTGAGGCGTGCTCCTGGTCTGCTCCTGCCTGCTCTGTGTTGGCTGCGCTCCACTCCCAGCAAGCTGGCATAGACCTTTCCCATTGACCCTCCCAGCCATCTTGGACTGGAGATTTGTTTCACTCTGTCATCTCATGGGTTCTGTAGCTCTAGAATTTTTTTAGAGTCATTTTTTACATGTGTTTGGAAGGATTTGGGGGAGAGCTCAAACAAGTCCCTGCTTTTATTCCACCATCTTGCCTCTGCCCCTCAGATTTTTTTTGAAGTTTAAAGATAAATTAATTTTCCATAGACCTGTGAAACCACAGAAGGTGATATCATCTTCATCATCATTATCATCTTTTGAATGTAATGTCTTCTTCTGATCCCCCATCAAGGGATTGAAGTGGTAGTGGGTTTTCAAGGCTGTGCCAGCAAAGCCCAAGCTGTGGAAGGTCCTAACAAGCTCATCTAGCACAGTGGCAGTTGAGGATGGTGGTTGAGCCATTGAGATTGGAGATCTTCACTGATCTAGTTTGCTTTGGGTTCATTGCTCTGGGGTTTCCTGTATCCTCAAGAGGGGGACTAAGCTCCCCATGCCTCATTCATTCCATCTCAGATTCCTAAAGGACAATTTCATTTTTGACTCTATTCTAAGGGAACCTCCCCAACAAAGTGGGGGAAGGGGTGGGAAAGTACCTAGAGTACAAAAATGAATCAGCTATGGAAAAAGTAATTGTATTCCCATCACAAAAAGAATGCTAAGGAATAAGGAATCATGGAATGACTGCAATGAATTGAGAGGTTAATATTCAAGCCTTGTTGGAACACTTGCAAATAGTTTATCGGAAAGGACTGCCACATAGTTACTGCAAACAGACTGATCAGTTCCAAGTAGGCTTTTATTTCCTCATTCTCTCTTTCTCTGGGGAAAATTATTCCTTCCCTCCCAGCCAGTGAGATTGCTGTCGTTGCTGCTGAACCTACTCCAGTAGTCAGTACCTTTCAAAAGTTATGTTTCAAGATCTCACAAGGCTCTGTGAATGAAGGTATCAACAGGAGGTAGCCCCATCCCAGGTACAGGTTTACATAGGAGGCTGTGAGCTCATGGTTTGTGGCCAGGTGAACAGAAGTGAATCACCCTCTCTGGTTCTCTGGAGCTTCTAGAGTTCTTATCCTTCCATGCCAGCAGGGAGAAGAAGCCTGAGGAGCAGAGATTGCCGCTTTAGTGTAATTATGGAGTTCTGTAACAACAATGTGGCTTGCAGCTGCTGCTGAGGTGTAAGACCCAAGACCAGCAACAAGAGCTGCCAGGGCAGGTTCTTTGATCTGCTTTTCTAAGGAAAGCAACTTTAAGGGGTTAACAATCTCACTTTAATCAAACGTACATACACCATTCACTTAGTTCAGGGGGAAGTGCAAGCACCCTGAAATTCAGAGCAAATACAAATAGAAATTACAAACAGGGGCACAGTAAATAGAGCACCTGCCCTGTAGTCAGGAGGACCTGAGTTCAAATCCAGCCTCAGATACTTGACATGTTTACTAGCTGTGTTACCTTGGGCAAGTCACTTAACCCAAATTGCCCTGCCTTCTCCCCTCCAAAAAAAAATAACAACAACAAAAAATTACTAACAGAAAATATCAACAGATAAAATAACACAATTCAACAGACAGGCTTTGTCTAATCAAGACATCACATACAGTTACCAAAAAGAGAAGCACCAACATCTGGGTTTTCTTCAAAGCCAAGGGGCTCCAGCGGCTACCCAGAGTCTCCATACCAACATTCTTCTAGTGAGCGAGAGCCCCAAACAAAATGCTGACCTCTAAGTTTATATGCTCTTCTTAGGGCCTGGAGGCTGCAAACCTAATCAGCAAAAGGGTGTGGGCCTGGGGCTTTGCACCTAGTAAGACTTAATCAAAGGCACTTGATTACTTTAGTATTCTAAAATAGAAAACAGTAAAAAAAAGTCCCATCTTAATTACCAATACAGCTTCTAGGTTGGCAGCCAATTAAAAGAGTCCTCATGACTGTCAGGAAACATTTAGAGCATCTGTTCCTGCTTTTAAGGAGTGGAGGTGGGGGAGAGAATGGCATCTCCCAAGGGGGGTATGACAACGAAGAGGCTTCAAGCAGGTAACTCCAAAGACCTGTGTGTCTGCTAATTTAACAAAGTTCAGAGATGCTCATTGTTAGGTTTGCCACCAGGTGATGACTTTTCTTGTCTGGTTGAAGAAACTCAAGATGGCTATCTATTAAGGTGCTAAGAAGTTGTGGACTACTTGGACATAGGAAAGGCAAATAGAAAAAAAAATCATGGATTCTTGAAGAATTGAGTCTATCACAATAGATAACCAGCTCAGCTGAGGTCACAGGGGTTGTAGACTTGCCCTGTCTTTTACTTGCCATCAGTTTGCCCTCATTGCTCTGGGGTTGCTTCTTAATAGAAGAATTAAGCTGCCCCAGCACTTCTTCCCACACCCCCTCCACTCCATCCCCACATCAGATTTCCAAAGAAAGTTACTAATTACAGGAATGGGCATGGACAAGTTAACCCTGTTTACCTCAGTTTCCCAACCTGTAAATGAACTGGAGAAGGAAATGGCAAACGACTCCAGTATCTTTGCCAAGAAAACCCCAAAGGGGTCACAAAGAATTGGGCATGATTGAAAAGACCGGACAATAACAACAAAAATGGTCTCAAAGGCTAGCATTTTCCCAAATGTGGGGTGGAGATGGGTGTAGGGGTACTAAAAACAAAAAGGTACCTAGTGTACAAATATGAATCAGGTATGGAAGAGGCAGAAGAGAGAACGATAAGCATTAAAGAATCATAGAATGCTTAGAACAGAATCTATCAATGCCAACATTGGTACAATCGGTTAGGACACTAATATCCAAGCCTCAGTGAGACATGTACAGCCTTTTTACAAAGCTGCTAATAAACCATTCACATTTCACCTTGCAGAGCACAGACAGACAGCAAACAAGGTATTTTCCTTCTCAGGTCCTCCCCCTCTGCTCTGGCTACTGCTGCTGCAGCCCAGACCCTGCCCTCACCGCCAGCACTGACAGGCCTTTTGATGTTCACAAGGTCAATATTAAGGAAAGGAAACACAAAAGTAGAGACAGGGCAGCCAGCAAGTCCCACGCAAGCCTGGTCACGCTACGTTTGGGAAACGAGGGCTCGGAAAGTGCCAGCCGCACCCATATGTCAGGATAGGGAGAGAAGGATTATTCCTCCTTTATCTCCCAACTGGAGTCATGTTTGGTCTTCTCAAACTCTACCCTAAAAAGACTCACCAAGAAGAAGATACAGGGCATCTAAGTGGAACCATGGATGGAGTCAGAAAGACCCGAGTTAAAATCTAGCCTCAGATACTTGCTAGCTGTGTGACCCCGGGCAAGTCACTTAACCTTGGTTTGCCTCAGTTTCCTCATCTGTAAAACAGGGATAATAACCACACTTACCTTTCAGAGTTCTTGTAAGGCTCAGATGATGTAATAATTGTAAAGCGCTTGGCACAATGCCTGGCACATCTGTTAGCTATTTTTATCTTTGTTTATTAAAATAAAGAATGATGATAGTCCCAGTTGTTGGGAGATGATGTGTGTACAGGGCTTAGCACAGTGCTTGGAGCATATATATAAACCATACTATATAAACATTATTATTATAACCACATCCCACAGCTCTACCTGCCCCTCCCATTGTATTCCTCTTTGCTCCCGATGGCAAGTCTAAAATAATCATTCAGTCGGCTTGAAAAACAATTTAAGAGAAACGCATTTTCAAGAGTCGAATTTTAAAACCTTCACTTTGTGGCCAATTAGTCAGCCTTGTGTTATCTTTTCTATTCAAATGCCTCTAAAAAACCAACCAGCTGGGTTGTACATTTTGGTGTCTTTTGAATATCTTTTGTAATTATTATGAAAAAAGCCAGTGCACTTAAAATAGTTTGCAACAACTAAACAAGGGGAGTTCTTTCTCTTCAAGCAAAATAAAGCGGGATTCTCTCCTGACTGGTAGAGATGAAGGCCCTGCCCTGAGTGAGAGGCAAGGTGGAGTTGGTGAAAGGTGAGAGAGCTCCAGCCTTCACCAGCCCCACTTTGGGACTCCTTGGAGCCAGGTCCTTTTGGGACTCTTGGAGTGCCAGCCTTCTTCAGGGCTCTAAGTATTGAGGCACTTTGGGTACTTTGGGCTTCCAGCTTTGAGAGGAAAGATGGAAGAGGCTGATCCCACTTCAGATTGCTGAAGGAAAAGACTTTGGGAAAACATGAAAGGAACCGGCGGTGTTCATCATATCCTTATTCCCAGCTTGTTACACTAGAGATTTTGGAGAGCTTCCTCTCTCCTTTTGTGGAGCTGAGTTATCTCACTCACAACGGGAGAGCTTCTTCACTTGCATCGCCTGATATATATCGTCCTATACATACCTTCTCTGATTTCTATGTCGCTATGATTTGGGTGAACGGATTTCTTTGCTATTCTCTATGTGTGTCCATTATGGAACTGGTATTTGGCCAGAAAAGGGACAAGCCCTGGATACAGAGCTTGGAGTCCCCCTTGCCCCTAGAAATGACAAAGCGATAAGAAGTTAGATGGAACCCCATCACATATGCTGACCAAGAGTCTTTAAGGGAGCGGATAGATAGAATTCTCGTTCAGTGCCCCTTCCTATCTGAGAGCAAAATGGAGACTCCTGGCCCTGACCTCCTAGTTCCACTCCGGGCAGGAAGGAAAATCTCCATCAGATAAGGGTAGGAGGAGAAGAGGGTAGACATGTCTGTTCTTCCTCCCTTTGAATCATGCAATGACAGGCCCTTGCTGAACGAGGGACCTCACTACAGGTAGGGCCCACACTGAAACTGTCTTTTGCTATATTACTACTACTACTACCACTGCTACCACTACTACTACTACTATCAATACCACTACTACTACTACCACTACTATGTTCTTCTACCCTGATATGGTAACCTGTTGTCATCAGTGCTTCCTGCTTAGCAATCAATCATAGGATCTAATTCGGAGCCAGAAACAGGTTGAGAATATCTTTGCTTGTTTTCATTCAATCCCCTAGGGGAGAACTGAGATATCTGTGTATACTTTAAAAGGGAAGGGGGAAGTTTCAGGGTGGGGAACAGTAGCCCAAGTGTTTGAAATACCCTAAGGTTGCAGAGCACCAGGGACATAACACTACATGGTAGTACATTGTAAAAGACAAATAAATGCAATAGGTCTTTGGATGAGAACCTAAGGGCAAAGTTATTCCTATGATTTCCCATCAGGCCCCAACCTATGTTGGATGATAGATGTTCTATCATCAATGTGAAAAAGCAATTCTACTTTCCCAGTAATTCATCAATTTAGAGGTAAATCATCCCCTCCCAATTTTTCACCTTAATTCTCTTCTCTTCCTTGGCAGTCCTGAATCTTCTTATTTTTTGCCATTGTTTAGCCTGCTTCCCTGCCTACCTCCCCCACCCACTGTGCCCATACCTTGTCATATGTGAAAACACACAAAACCCCTTCCTCATGACATTAATGGAAGATGCCACCAGGCATTTCCTCTTAGGAAAGTGGCTTCTTTGAAACTGCAGGTTCTCTAGGTGAGCCGAGCACTAGATTTGGAGTAGAGTTCAAATCTTCCTTCAAGCACTTACCAGTTGGGGATCATGGGCAAGTCCTTCAAGCTCTCTGAGCTTCAGTTTTCACATCTATAAAATGGGGACAATGATGCTTACACTCTTTATAGGTAGGGCTATTGTGAGGAAAAGTTCTGGAAAACCCTTGAGTGCTATAGAAATAGGAGTTCTTGTTATTTGTGCAATGCATAAGATCCTCCTTAAACAGTTCTGAGTTCTGTTTTTGTTTTTAACTCTCTTACAACCACTGCTATGGTGGTAAAGGAAACCAAAACTCATCACTGTATAAAATCCCAGAAAAGCCAGAGTTATTTTCACTTAACTAGTAGCAATTATTCACTGAAAAATGAAACTTGCATTCTAGTAGGGAAAATGTTGCATACGTACTGATAACTATAATAATTTCCGATATTAGATGATAAATACTTTAAAGAGATGCAAGACAGGGGCTTATGTAAAGTCTGAGGGGAATATGCAGTCTTTATTACCTATGACAACTATAGTAGCCTAAGCTGATATCTGTGGAATAGATCTGCTAGGCTTGCTTAAGTGATTAGCTAAAATCAATTTTTAATTCCAATAATTTTGGCTAATTCTGTACTTAACAGGATGTTAATATGCTTAAAAGCAGCTTATTCTTCTTTAATAGGCTATTAATTCACAATCCCTTTACAATGTTCCCAACCCCCTTTTGGATTTTATTTTTTATTTTGTTTATTTTTATTGTTTATTTTTTGTTTTGTTTATTTAGTGGGAACATTTTTTTTTATATAATCCAAAGATAAACTTCAGCTAGCCCTAGGGCAAATTATCACAATTTCAGAGTTAGCGAGATTTTACTGTAGATTTTTTAAAATGCATTTTTAATATCTCTTCTGGGCTCCTTCTTTAACTGTGCACCTGCCCAGCAGGTTGGGTCCCCAGAAGGTGGCTGACTTCTTTCCTCTGGGTTCCATGGGTAATCCTAAGAGGTTGGGATTTCTAACACTCTTGCTTATAATCACTATCTGTTGTGCCCCTCCTCAATATGAATGAGCCAGTAGAATTCTGTTAGCTTTTAGAAAAGGACATTTATTAAGAAGAAAATAGCAAGAGCGGTAGTTATAAAACAATCTTCCCAAACGGGTGGAAGGCACTCCACCTTTGTACCCAAAAGATCTCAGGGAAGAATGACTTCAGATTTAAAAGTATAGAGTCAGTGAAATACACATGTAGAGAACACATAGGGCTGAGGGATACCTCAGGACTTTGGGCTTTCGGAGTCATTTTCTCTTTTCTGGAGTCATCATGATGTACTCCAAAGGTGCAGTTTTGTACTGGGCTTCAAAATCTGTGCTTTCCTTGAGTCCATAGTCAGCACTTCCCTCCATCAGATCTCTAAAGTTGCTACCACCTACAGGTTGCTGGTTTTTACTTCCTTCTTCAGGCAATTCCTCTGCCATTGGCCATGGCTATTCCCTCCCATGGACTCTGTTGACAACTCTGGTTGCTAGGGGATGGATCTCTCTGATGGACCCTCTGATCTTTTTTTAGGTCCTGATTAATTCTTTTTCTGGATACTCATTCACCTAAGATCAGGAAAGAATAAACACAAAACAAACAGAGGTGCTGTGAGTTCATGGACACATGGCAGCCAGACAGGAAATAAGGCAGCCACTGGCACTCCTCCACCCAGCAGTTCACAGCCACTCTTGCCCAATTGACTGCTAGGAAATAGAAGAACAAAAGGGGTTGAGGGAGGGCTATATCAATACCATTGTATTTTAACTCAGTTTTGACTCAACTTTTCTGGGCATATGGCCAGTTAGAAGACTCCTCATTATCACATAGCATTAGGCTCCTAGTTACTCATGGATAGATGTAGGCTCACCATGCCTCCACATATGGTTGGATTGGAAGCAGGTGGGGACATTTCTACATATGCTTTATAACTTATCAGGAAGGTCAAATCTGAGCATATTCATAACTTCGCATCAGTTCATGTAAGTCTTTCCAGGTTTTTCTGAAGTCCACCTGCTCATTTCTTATAGCATAGTGATATTCCATTACAATTATGTATCTGTAAGGTTAATGGGGAATAAGATCTTCCCTGCCCATCAATAAGCCTCATGTGGAGCCCATCAAGGCAAGCTTTCTTGCTTGTAGGAAGGCTTCCACACCTTTTGTTAATTTCTAATTATACACTGAGTCAGTGTATTCCTTCAGCTAATAAGCTGAAGGAATATATATTCTGAGAGGTGAGCTTTTGCTTTGGGGGCTTGCTTACAAGAAGAATATTGTGATTCAATGGTTGAGACTCTGAGTAGTACTGTGTTTAGAGCTCCTCAGTTGCTCAGAGGTAAAGGCTCTCTTGATCCAGTGGTGAATGTAAGGTATACATAGCAGTACTGTTTGATTCATGCAGTAGAGCCCTGTCTGCTGGTCTTTATTTATCTTCTTTGTATTTTTTTTCTGTTTGTATTTTATGTAATTAAAGAAGGTCATTGACCCCTTTTAAGTTGATTTCCTAGTAAAGCAGATAAAAGAACCTGCATTAGCAGCCATCCTGACTGTGCCAGTGTGGTTGTTAGTACAATACCACAACTTGTTCAGCCATTCCCCAATTGATGGGTATCCCTTCAACATGCAATTCTTTGCCACTGCAAAAAGAACTACTGTAAATATTTTTGTACAAATAGGTCCCTTTCCCCTTTTTTTGATCTCTTTGGGATACAGACCTAGTATTGGTATTGCTGGATCAAAGGGTATGCACAGTTTTATAGTCCATTGGGCATAGTTCTCAATTGCTTTCCAGAATGGTTGGATCAGTTCACAACCACACCTACAATGCATTGGTGTTCCAATTTTCCCACATCCTCTCCCACATTTATTATTTTCCTTTTCTTTCATATTAACCAAATCTGATAGGTGTGAAGTGGTACCTCAGAGTTATTTTAATTTTAATTTATTTAATTAAAGTTATTTAGAGTAGTTTTATATGACTATAGATAACTGATTTCTTCATCTGAAAACTGCCAGTTTATATTCTTTGACCACTTATCAATTGGGGAATGACTTGTATTCTTATAAATTTGACTAATTTCTCCATGTATTTGAAAAATGAGGCCTTTATCATAGATACTTGCTATAAAAATTGTTTCCTAGCTTTTTGCTTTCCTTCTAATCTTAGTTGCATTGGTTTTGTTTGTACAAAAACCTTTTAATTTAATACAGTCAAAATTGCCCATTTTACACCTAGTAATGCTCTCTATTTCTTGTTTGGTCACAATGTATTCCCTTCTCTATAGATCAGACGGGTAAACTGTTCCTTGCTCTCCTAATTTGCTAATGCTATCCATCCCTTATATTTAAATCATGTACCCATTTTAATCTTATCTTAGTATACATATGTTGGTCTATACTTAGTTTCTGCCATATTGTTTTCCTAGTAGTTTTGGTCAAATAGTGAGTTCTTGTCCCAAAAGCTGGGATCTCTGGGTTTATCAAACACTATATTACTATGTGTCATTTACTACCGAGTCTTGTGTACTTAAACTATTCCAAATGTAGTCTCAGATACTTACTTGCCATGTGACCCTGTTCAAGTCACTTAAATCTCTTTGCCTCAGTTTCTCACCTATAAAATGAGCTGGAGAAGGAAATGGCATACCAATCTACTATCTTTCCCAAGAAAACCTTTAATGGGGTTACAGAGAGTCAGACACAACTGAAACAACTAAAAAAAAAACTTGACAGGAGAGGCCAGAGGCTCTGATAACTCCTATGGATATAGAGGTCTGCAGAGACTTTCTGGAAGTGAGGTACTTGGGTGCTGCTGTTCTGTGGACCCCTTTGTTTCTAGCCTACTGGGAAATACCTGCATTTGCTCTCTGAATAACTCACTAGGAAGGGCAAACCTAAGGACTAGGCCCATGTTAGTCAGTCCACTCCAATTCCCCTTACACATAAGTGAGAGTCCTAGACCTCTATTTTCCCCTATAACCCTAGGATTAAGGAGGATAGTAGGTTGCGGAACCAGCTAGAAAGGTGTGATAGACTACTAAAGCCCAATTCAAGTTCATTGCTTGGAGGTGGGATAATAACACTTCACTTTTTCACTGTCCTTGGTTCCAGGTACCTAATCCATCTAAAAGCCAAGATTTAAAGACTTTGGAGGTTACTTGCGATAGGGTTCATATTGAGAAAAAGCCCTAAAATACAGTAATAAGTGAAAAGCCATAAAAACTTTGTAAAAGGTGGAAGGGCAGACATGGTGACCTGTTTACAACTATAATTTAGCTACAAAATTTTATTTGTGTTACTGAGTCAGAAGTTAAGATACTATGACCTATGAAAGCCAAAATAAGGATATTGTGACTGGGACATGATCAATACACAAACTTATGTTTGGATATAACATTGGCTTAACTGCCAAGCTCATTACTAGGCAGAAAACCAAAAAATATCCACCAATCAGTGGTGATGCACTCTCTAGCTTCTCCTGCCTTTGTCTGTTTTCTGTAAGTACCATGAGAATTTTGAGGTTCTTGAGTGGGGATCCACAGAATTGTCTGGCTGCTGCCCCACACCACAGATTGCCCCTGTTTGGAAGTATTTATAATGATTGATCAATCTGGAGTTTTTTGGCCTCTTCCTTTGGCATAAAAAGAATCACCCCCCTCACAGTTATGAGGGAAGTACAGGGTTCCCCAGCCAGGGGAATCCTAGATCTTACCCTTCCCAATGTGATATTTTCTCCTTTGCCTTTAGGGTGCAGTTTCGTATGTGTGTGCTAGATTCAGAGACAGAGGTTTGGGGGGTCAAGGCCTAGTCTTGATACTCAAGACAACCTTGGACAAATCACCAAAGCTCTCTGGACTTCAGATTCCTTGACTCCAAAATAATGGGATTAATTTGCATCAGAGGTGTCATACACAAGGTTAACATTGCTCCTTAGTGTGTTCAGAATCAGATTAAAATGTAATTGGGAAACGTTTGACAAAATAAATAAAAATACATCAGATTACAGGCAATCTTAACATATGTTTTTCTAAGTTAATATGTGGCCTACAGGGATCTTTATGTATGGTTCAATGACCCATTTTCAATTTGCCTTTAGACACTATTGGTCTATGTGACTTTTAAGATTACTTTCATCACTAGATCTTTGATTCTGTGAATGCAAAGCAATAATTAATTAAGTCACTTTTATTGTATGTCTAAGATTTAAAAATCATTAGAGTTATAAAATTATAACAAATTCTTATTTGCATTTAGTAAAATACAAGCTAAATATAATGAGAGTAATCAGGAAGCCTTCCTGACTTGCATAGGATGCAGAGCAGATGTATCACTCATCACTCCTATTACACTGAAGTACTAACACAAGACTGCTGTGTAATCACAGTGTGCAAGTCTTTCAGTGATGAACCAAAGCACATGTCTCTCCTACAGCTGCCCAGAGTTCTAACCCATCCCTCCATGGGATGTTCCCTCTATCTTTCCCTGCCCCAGGCAGAAGTCCTCTGATTAGCACTGTTACTTAAGAGAATTATTCATACACACGGTTTTATCAAAAGCCTGGGATGATGTGGCAACCTTTTTTTTTTTCCTACATGAAGTTTGGAAACCATTGGCCTAGATAATAAGACTTACTTTAAAATCCTACTTCTGTTGCTTATCCCCTCTGTGACCTTGGTTAAGTTACTTAGCTCCCTTGGTTTTCAATTCTGTAAAATGGTGTTGTATGTGTGTTTGAAGTGGGGTGTGAGTTGGGACCCTTGGAACTCCTTCCTGCTATATACCAATGTTGGGATTTAAATGAATTAACAACTGGTTCCCCATGGAATCGAGCTGAGGCTCTACCCAAGAGCAGCCTCCCGCCCCCCCCCCCACCCCGAGCAACTGGTTCACAGGGCCTGTCCCCACTAACAACCGGTTAGCAGAACTAAACCTAAAATTAGGTACCGGTTCTGCCGAACCAGTGTGAACAGGCCGAATCCCACCACCGCATATATCTATGATCTTATAGTCATTAAGGCCCCTTCCAGCTCTAAATCCTAAAAGCCTAAAAATGCTAATGATTTGAAAGTGCTTATATAGTGCCCTCTGGTGGTCAGTAAGACTGTCTTACCTCTTAAAGGGCCTGATCATTCATTCATTCATTCATTCATTCATTCACTCATTCAACATATTTACTAGATGCTTCTTGTTTCTGCTGGGTACATTGCTGCTATTGAAATTACTGCAATGTAAATTACCCCACAGTAATTTTTAGGGACGTTTAGGCACCTCCACAGTAATTTTGAGGGAGATTGGGTTTGATGTGTATTCTTCTCATCTTCGGCAAGTAATTATTTAGCATCTTAGAATATCTTAGAATATTTAGTATCTCTTCTGTAGGTTAGTACATATAGGTTAATATTTCTTTTTGAATTGAATTGAAATAATCCATTAATTCAATGAGGGCCAAAATATATGATACACACAAGTGAGGACTGCAAGAGTTCAAAGATTTTGATTCATAGAAGAAAGATTTCAATGAGGGATGAGTTGTTCCAGTGGGGCCTCATGACTGAGACAAATAATGGTTAAGAATTTGTATTCAAGGGTACTTGCAGAGGTCATTTCAGGGAAGGGCGTGATGATAAATGTTTAACAAGTGATTCTCTGGGGAAAAAAGAAACACTATACATTTTAAAATTTATTCTTTGTTATTGACATCTTCTACACCACTTTTGGAAGTTGAGACAATCAACAAAATAAGCCCATGGTTTGTAGTGTTTGCCAATTTCTGAGGAGTAAGTGCTCACACTTGAAAATTTAGGAATGGGCTTACAAATTAGCTTAGCTATGAATTGGCTCCTGCACACCCCTGATTTCAGGTATGGGAGAACCCCAGGAATAAAAACCTGGATTTAGGGATGCTCAAGGCGTATTTAGAAGACAAACAGTAGGCAGCCTGCAATAGTAAAACAAACAAGCACTGGATTTGAAATTAAAAGATCTTTGCTCAAGTACGGCACCAACACTTATATGGCCTTAGAAAGGGAACTTCCCTTTTGTTTCCCATTTGTACAATGAGGCCATTGGACTACAATGAACCAGATCTTTTCCAGGTCTAGCATTCTATGATCCCTTCCTGAAGTGGAGACCTGGAAATTGGAGTCAACAAGAGACCATCAAATGTCTGCTTGAAGATCTCAGCTGATTAGGGAGCCCACTATCTGCCTCCCAAGGCAGCCCATTTCACTTTGGGCAAAGCTGTAATTGTTAGCAAGTTCTTTATCTTGAGCTGAACTCTAACCTGCCGTAGTTCCCACATACTGTTGCTAGTTCTGCCTTCCGGAACTACAGAGAATAATGTCAGTTCCTCTTCCACATGAGAGCCCTTCACATATTTAAAGCCATCTGTCCTGTACCCCAGGCTAAACCTCCCATCCCTTCAACTATTCCTTTAAATTAATTTATTCATTCATTGGTTCATCCAGTCAATCAGATTATCATGATTTAGAGCTGGAAAAGACCATAGAGTTTATGTAGTTCACTGCTTCATTTTGTGGATAAGGAAAATGAAGCCCAAAGGGTTAAGTGGCTTTCCCCAAAGATTACATAAGCAATAAGTCTCAAAGTTAGGACTTTACTTTAGTTCCTTAGACTCCAAATCCAGCTCTTTTTCCATTGTACCACACCAACAAATCTATTCAGACCACGGCTGATTGGTGAGTTGTCGCCTTATCTTGCTGGGAACTAGGCCTCCATACTACATCTTAACCCTCTTTACACCATGGCTCTGTGTGTAAACCCTTCCCTTCTACCCTTCTACATAGCTGCCTTTACATGTTGTCTTCTCCAATTAGAATGTTAAAGTCCTAGTGGTCAGGAACTTGTGCTTGCTTGTGCTTGTATCCCTAATGCTTCATGTTTTCTTGTTTAATAAATTCTCTTTCTCTCTTTCTCCCTCCCCCCCCCCCCCCCTCTCTCTCTCCTCTCTCTCTCTCTCTCTCTCTCTCTCTCTCTCTCTCTCCCTCTCTCTCTCTCTTCCTCCTCTCTCTTCCTCCTCTCTCTTCCTCCTCTCTCCTCTCTCCTCTCTCTCTCTCTCTCTCTCTCTCTCTCTCTCTCTCTCTCTCTCTCTCTCCCTCTCTCTCTCTCTCCCTCTCTCTCTCTCTTCCTCTCTCTCTCTCTCTCTTCCTCTCTCTCTCTCTCCCTCTCTCTCTCTCTCATCCTTGAGGGCAGAGATTTATACTTTCTTGTAACTGTATCCTCACTGCTTCATGTTTAATAAATGCTCTATCCATCTAATTGCTATCTCTCTAGTTATCTAGCTATTAAGTGCTTCTCAATCCCAACTTTTCCCTTCCTTATTCTTGCTTTTTCTGTGCGTCTTTCTCCTCCTCCCCAGAAAAACCCAGAGTAAAAAGTGGGCCAGAAAATGGCTAGGATAGATGAGAGGGAGTATGTGTGTGTGCATTTCCATTCTATTTCTCTCCCTGCACCTCCTGGGGAATCACTGTGTATCCCATGAACCCTTTCTCATGGAACCCGAGTCCTCCACAGCACTGGCATCTTCAGTTACTTCAGGTTTGATAAGATGTGTTGAATAATCCTAATTTTGTAAATACAGGTTGTACCTCTCTTACAATGCACATTCTGTTCACAGTGACAACAGGAACCATAAATCAAATTAGCCAAGTATTAAAGAAAGAACAGCAGGGTTAATACATAGGAAATGAAACAGACAATAGATTCATTCTCAGTCCCTGCCCTGCCCCCAACCCCACATATAAACAAGGGCACAGCCTCCCAAAGGTTCATGTGTCAGGGAGGAAGTAACCAATTCCTAAGGAAACTCAAATGCCTGGTGATAAAACTTGCACTTCCGTGCTGGCGTTGAGATCTGCTAATGTACCTTGAGTCAGGGGTTGGTTTTAGCTTTGGCGCTGGGTAGCCCATTCCCTCTGTATGGAGCTGATCTCTCTATGTTATTGCCCCACAATCTGAATTGAGGGATGTATGTCGTTATTCCTCGCTCAGTAAACCTCATCTCTTTTAAGATAATTCCAACTTTTGACCCTCTTAAGCATGCTCTATATAACATGCAAAGGAGACAGTTCAAGATTCGTTGCAGCCAAGAGAGACTACCATCCATACTCTCTCCCTATGGTTCTCTTCTTCTACTAGGCCTACACCTCCTGTGCCTATACCACCTTCTTTCTGTGTCCAGACACATCTCATGTTTTTCTCACATTTAGGGAATTCCCCAAGTCTGTGAAAGCTCCTTTGATTGCAATCATTAAACACAACGAGATTGGATGGGAGTCAGCCATTGGGGCAATGAGATCAGAGTCTAATATGCCTGTCATATATTCCTGAGAAAGTTTCCAAAATGAACTAGTCTGAGGGACCTGACTGGCCTCAGTTTTGAATTGGGGGGACTCTGGGCAAAATGCTGACATTTATCTTCTGACTTCTGCTTCCTAAGTTCTAAGTATCTCACCAGTGCTGATATTCTGTGAGTCTATGAGTCAATCAAAAATAACGTTCCTGTTATATCTCTAGCTTATCAATGAGGGGTCAGAGGTGCAAGCTGGGCTGTTTGGTCCTTGGGGCCCACAGTGAAATGCTCACTTTTCTTGCTCAGGTCTGAATTTATTTGGTTTGACTCAAACCCCATATTCCTTCTCAAAATCAGAAATTCCTTTATTCATCAATATTTCTAAAGCTTCAAGTTATGATGCAGGAATCTTTCTCTGCTCCCTTCCATGACTTTCCTCTGCCTCTTCTGCCCCCAACTGTAGGATTCTTCCATTGCCCAGAGTAAAAAAATAACTAAATGCTGTACTGAATTGAACATAGGTAAAAGCTTGGGGTTTTGTTTGTTTGTTTTGCTGGCAGATATGCATAGTGAAAGCATTTTGCCAGTTGGAGAAGACCTTGGGGATATGGCAGATTTTGTGGTCTCAGACTCCACACAGTTCTCCTGTGTTTTGGAGGGCAGATGGGGGGTGGTGGAAAGCAGGCAAAGTAACCAAAATGAGTGTGGTAAAGAGCAGCATGATGACATCTCCAGAGGACACTGTCAGCTCTACAGTAGAGGAGATATGTGTTGTTCCATCTGCATATGTCCTGGCCATACAGATTCGTGACATGTGCCCCTTGATGCTTATTTCGTGGTTGCATGTGTCTTTTTCTGGGTATGCCACCCTTCCCATTGGCAGAGTGAAAGTGTATACCTGATGTCCACATGATTTTTTTTCTCATTTTGTTTGCCATACCTTTTGATTAAATATCTTTAGTATGGAACTAATGTTTCCTTTGGTAGGCTGGCAAACATGAACATGTCAGTGTGGGCTCATAAGCCATGGTTCTGAGAGGATTATGGCTATGAAAGGACTTCAAATGTGGGCTAGCTTTTTAGGGGATCCATGTGTGAGTGGCAACCCAAAGTGCTACACCATCAGTAAATTGGTCTTCCAGGAACTGTCAACTCCAAAATGGGTTGGGAGGAGGGTAGAGAAGTGTTTGATTCTCTTTCTCTTCAGAGGAACGGAAGAAGACAGATATGGGACGTGTGTGTGTGTGTGTGTGTGTGTGTGTGTGTGTGCGCGCGCGCCCGCACGCAAGTCTGGAAGGGCAGGGCAGAATATTTATTAGAGAAATCTTCTCAGCTCTTGCTGCCTGCCACGATTAAGTAATTTCCTTTTTTGTTTGGCTATCTGGAAAAAGTCCAGCTACTCTTTTAACAAGTTGTATTGAAAAAATTATAGTTAGAAACTATAGGGGCAAAAAGGATTTTATTTTATAAGATTACAGTGGATGGAAATGGAGTTACCAAAGAGAGCTTAAGGAAACTTGAAGGTTGGGGCTCAACTTTACCCATCCCTGCCTCCTTGTCCTGGGCCCCCTCTTTTCCATCAAGAAACCCACAGTCACAGTCTCTTCTTGAGATCAAATTTCCCCAAGAGCTAGTGAGAATAAAAGTGAGCACCTACACCTTTGGAAACTCCCTTCACACCTTTCCATGTTTGTTCCAAAGTCAACAACATCGCATCAAAAGCTTTAGTTGGAGTGGGGTGAAGAAAAGGGGAAAACATTTCCACTGATCTCTGGAACTTAAATTTGATCAGATGTAGAAAGCATCACCTTAACATAGCATATATGTATTTGTAGCCCCTTTTGATTTCTCTACTAGGAGATGGAGGAGGAAAGACCAAGGCATGGACCCAGTGGGTTGGATTGACTTCATCTCTGACACTTCTGAAGGAGCTATGGAACGAGCTGAAGGTGGGAGAAGAGAAGTGGGCAGAGTTCAAGTTTTTTAAGGGAGAAGGAAAGGCATTGGTAGGCAAGATAGCCCAAATCCATTAATCAACAAGCATTTATTAGCATGTTACACTTAGTATGCATATTAGTATATGTATTAGTATGTTACACTTGGTATATAACAGCCACAGAACTAATGATTAGGATTTCAAAGAAGGGCAAAAACAGTCCCTACCCTCAAGGAACTCATGTTCTAATGAGGGAGACAACATATAAATAATGAGATGAATAGATGGATAATATGGAAATAATGAGAGAATAGACGGAAGAAAATCTCATGGTGGGAGGGAAGGCATTAACATCTGAGAGGTTGGAAAAGGCCTCTTGCAGAAGACAAGATTTGAGCTGGACTCTGAGTAGAAGAGATCCTATTTCTGGCCCTGCAGCCACTTTTTAGGAAAGGCCTTAAGATAGCAGGAGTGTGCCTCTCAGCAAGAATAGGCTCACGAGGCAATAAGGGAGGCAGGAGAGGCTAGGGGCATCTTTGGAACAGAGTAGTGAACACGTAGTGTTAGTCGGAGAAGGGATGAACAACCTAATCCAGATTGTTGGTAGTTGCCCTTAAAGAGGATACAGAGAGCAAATAGTTGCCCTTATTCCTGAGTTACCTGACTGGACTTTGACCATTTGGGAAGTGGTAGGGGCAGCTAGGTGACAAGGTAGATAGAGCAGTATACTTGGAGTCAGGAAGAACTGAGTTCAGATATGGTCTCAGACACTCACTAGCTGCATGACTCTGGGCAAGTCACTTAACTCTGTTTTGTCTCAGTTTCCTCATCTGTAAAATGAGCTGGAGAAGGACGTGGCAAACAACTCAGTATCTTTGCCAAGAAAACTCCAGATGGGGTCACAGAGAGTCAGACATGACTGAAAAACAACTGAATAATTATAAGGGTTGAAAGCACATGGGGGATCCTTATAGCCTTTAGTGACATAGGTTTAGTATAATTACTGGGGCTGTGTTCAGGACCTACAGGGTTTAAGGTGTGCCTATAGTCTGATTTGGGGCTGCTTAGTAGTTACTACCACATGTAATGGTAATTAGGATGGTACATTTTTACTGTTTTCCTTTTTGGACCACTGAAGTAATCAAGCGCCTTTGATGAGTTGGGCTTTGTTTCTTTGATTAAATTAGGAGTCTTTGATATCCTGCTTAAGAAACAAGAAAGCCAGGGCACCTAGGTGGCTCAGTGAGTAAAGCACCGGCCCCAGAGTCAGGAGGACCTGAGTTCAATCTGGCCTCAGACACTTGATACGTGTACTAGCTGTGTGACCTTGGGCAAGTCACTTAACCCCAATTGCCCTGCCAAAATAACCAAGTCTCCACCCCCCCCCAAAAAAAAGAAACAAGAAAGCCTATTTCACATAGGTTTGAGTCACATAGTTATGATGCCTGAAGAAGCATCACATGGTTTTGAGTCCCATGGTTGTGACACCCTTTGACCCTGAATAGGGTATATAAACTCAGAGGTTAGCATTTTGTTTGGTGCTCTCACTCACTGGAAGAGTGTCATGCGATTTGACCAGACAAGACTCTGGGTAGCCATTGTTAAGAGCCCCCCAGCTTTAAAAACCCAGATGTTGGTGCTTCTCTTTTTGGTAACTATGTATATGATGTCTTGATCAGACAAAGCCTGTCTGTTGAATTGTGTTATTTGCTCTGTTTGTAATTTCTGTTTGTGTTTGCTCTGAAGTTCAGGGTGCTGGCTTTTCCCCCTGAACTAAATGAATGATATGTGTATGTTTGATTAAAGTGAGATTTTTAACCCCTTAAACTTGCTTTCCTTATAAAAGCAGATGAAAGAACTTGTGCTAGCAGCCTTCCTGTGTGCTGGTGTTGTTGACCTTTCACCCCCACAACAGCTGCTAGCAACATTGTTGTTACACCATGCAATAATACAGAACAATTGTATATATTTAGAAGTGGTCAAACGGCCTACTTAAAACATAGTTCTTATCGATCAACTTGCCAGGAGATCTCCAGTGAAGGACTCTGGGATCAGTGCTTGGCCCTGTGCTGTTTACATTTTTATCAGTCACTTGGATAAAGGCATAGATGCTTATCCAATTTATACATGTCATGCAACTAGGAAAGCGAGCTGACCCATCAATAAATAGTTATTACATACCTACTATCTACCAGTCACTGTGCTAAGTTCTGGAGATAGAAATACAAAGAATGAAACAATCCCTCCTCTCAAGGAACTTACACTTTAACAGGAAAAACACTGTTATGTATGCATAGAATAAACATAAAAAGAAGAAATACAACATGATTAAACAGAAGGCAGTTTGGGAGGGAGAACTCTAGTAGCTGAGTGACCAGGAAGGAAGATCAAAAGGGAAAAAACAACTTTCATTAACCAAAAGTTGTGAGTTTACTCTTTGGCCACGTATAATTTTCAGGTTTGAATTCACTCTCATTAGAGATGTTGTGTATGTAAGGAAAGAATGTGACCCCATTTGGGGATAATATTTCTCTAACAACTATCCTTGCTATCCCTGTTTTGTAAATACCTTTTCTAAAAGTTAATTCACCTTGACTGATAACCAGTGGGAAGCAAACTAGATGGGAACTCATGATTAACAATATTAGATACCCTTAGCCCTTTAAGTCTATCCATAGAACCCTTAGGAAAGAAATAATCTGCTGTCTTCTGGACACAGCCCACCAATTTAAGTGGCAGTTAGGGAAAATAGCCCAGAGTGGGTCTTTCATATATGCTTAGTAATTTTCATATTTATCTAGAAAACTAAGAGTATTTACTACTGGGAAAGAGTTCTCTAGTTCATTAAATAATTATATGTAAAAACATTTATGGGTATATTAAAAACATATATAAAGAAGATACAAAGTAACTTTGAAGGCACTAGAATCTGGGACAGGAGTGGGGAACCTGTGGCCTCGAGGCCACATGTGGCTCTCTAGGTCCTCAAGTTTGGCCCATTGACTGAATCCAAACTTCACAGAACAAATTCCCATTTGAATTCTGGGGGAACTGAGAAGGACTTCATACAGAAAGTGATGCTTCAGCTGAATCTTGAAGGAAACCAGAGATTCAAAGAGGCAGACATGAACAGGGAGAACATTCTCAGGCATGGGGGTACTACCAGTGAGAAGGCATGGAGGCAGAAGATGGAATATTGTACATGAGAAACAGCAAGTGCAGTCATTTGACTAGATTGTATAGTCTGTGGAGAGGAGTAAGGTTTAAGAAGACTGGAAAGACAAGATAGGCTAAAGTTGGGAAGAACTTTAAATGCCAAACAGAAATGCATACTTGATCATAGAGGCAATTGCGTTCGAAATAGTGCATGATGTGATAAGACCGATACTTCGGGAAAGTCACTTCGGCAACTGTATGAAGGGCAGATTGAAGTGGGAAGAGGCATGAGGAAGGAACACTCAGTGAGAAGTTACCGAAATAGTCCAAGTGAGAGGTGTGAGGGACTGAATTAAGTGGTGATTGTTTGAGATGAGAGAAGAGGTTGTGAGTAAGAGATATTGTGGAGATAAAAATGATAAGATTTGGTAACTGATTAAATAGTATGAGAGTGAAGAGTCAAGTACGACCCTGCAGTTGTGGACTTGTGTGACTAAAAGGATGGTTGTACCCTAGGTAGTAATAGTAATAGTTTAGAAGAGGGATTGGTTTTAGGGGAAAGATAATGAGCTCTGATTTGGACATGTTGAGTTTGAGATGCCTATAGAATTAACCCCACAGCATGATGCTCTCTCGGACTGGTACTATCCTACCCTTGGATAAGGAAAAATTACATCCTATTCCATACTCTTCCCCCATCCCAAATTTCTTTGCTTTTAGATGTTTGGGGAGAAGGATATTGCATAAGAATCCATGGATGGTAATGGTTCACTTATAGATACTGGAAAATCTGGAAGTTCCTCTCTGTCTAATATCTTCCTTTTCTTACCCTAAATTTCATTCTCAAATGGAAAATTTACATCAGAAGAAAAAAGAATGCGTCAGAAAGGAAGATCAGTTTCCTTCTGCTTTATCTCCTCTACTTGGTCCAGACAGTGTGTCAGACTTAAGAATGTTTCTAGGAAGGATCCAGACATAAGAGATGTATCAATAAAGAAGTATTTTATGGAATGATCCCAAACCAAATATGAGAGGTGGAAGAGGAGGCCCAGAAAGGCGAGGTCATTGTGATATCATTCCTAGCCACTGTTGTTGCCAAATCATTAAATTAATACAAAAACAAAACATGAGAAATGAAGTAATTGTTTACAGATTTCATATTCTATTTACTTGTTTCAGATGTAGCAATCCAGCAAAACGAAGGTTCAGATACACAGCTCTGAGACTGAATCTGCAGACTGTCATGATGTCTCATATTCCTACTTTGATATTTTCTGTGTCCTAGCTACCAAGCAGTACAGTGCACAAATGTGGACACATGAACTCTTGCCTGTTTACTCCTCAAAGTTAGCATCACATAAAGCATCAAGGAAAACAGGAAGTGAAAACTCTGGACCACCACAGTCAAGCTACTACAAACTTCCCCACTCTTTTATATACTACACAGTGACTTGCCCAAATGTTGGACAAGTGTGATGAGGGTACATCAGAACAGAGGCATTGAAAAATTAATTTAAAAACTGCTTCCTGGCTTACTAGCTGAAGAGGTGGAAGAGCTCCTGGTACTCTTCTTGGGGGCACATCCTTAGATGAACTTCTTTTCTAAAAAATTAATTGATTTATCTTTAGTTTTCAACATTCACTTCTGTAAGATTTTGAGTTCTAAATTTTCTTCCTCTACTTTCCCTCTCCCCTCCCCAAGACAGTGTGCAATCTAATATAGGTTCTTCATATACATTCATATTAAACATTTTCACATTAGTCATGTTGTAAAGAAGAATTAAAACCAATGGGAGGAATGACAGAAAGAAGAAACAAAACAAAACAAAAAAAGCAAATAGTACGCTTCAATCTGCTTTCAGACTCCACAGATCTTTTTCTGGATGGGGATAGCATTTTCCATTATGAGACTTTTCGAGTTGTCTGAAATCCTTGCATTGCTGAGAACAGCTAAGTCTATCAAAGTTAGTTGTGGCTGTTACTGTGTACAATGTTCTAGTTCTGCTCACTTCACTCAGCATCCGTTTTTCTAAAGTCCACCTGCTCATCATTCCTTATGGAACAATTCCATTACATTCATATACCACAACTTGCTCAGCCATTCTCTGATTGATGAGTATATGTGGGGTCTCTTCCCACTTTTATGATCTCTTTGGGATATAGACCTAGAAGTGGTATTGCTGCGCCAAAGGGTATGCACAGTTTTATATCCCTTTGAGCATGGTTCCAAATTGCTCTCCAGAATGGTTGGATCAGTTCACAACTCCACTAACAATGCATTAGTGTTCCATTTTTTCCACATCTTCTCCAACATTTATTATTTTCTTGTTTTGTCATGTTAGCCAATCTGATAGGTGTGATGTGGTACCTCAGAGTTGTTTTGATTTGCATTTGCTAATCAATTATGATTTAGATGACTTTTTCATATGACTACAGATAGCTTTAATTTCTTCATCTGAAAACCTGTATTCTTGCATTCATCTGAAAATTGCCTGTTCATATCTTTTGACCATTTTCAATTGGGGAACCATATCCATTAACCCTTTCATTCTTTTTTTTTCTTTTTTTTATTGTTGTTCATTCTATTTTTTCTTTTTTTTAATTTTTTTTAAATTTATTTAACATATTTAGTTTTCAGCATTGATTTTCACAATAGTTTGAATTACAAATTTTCTCCCCATTTCTACCCTCCCACCCACTCCAAGATGGCATATATTCTGGTTGCCCTGTTCCCCAGCCAGTGCTCCCCTCTGTAACCCCACTCCCCTCCCATCCCCTTTTCCCTTCCTTTCTTGTAGGGCAAGATAAATTTCTACACCCCATTGTCTGTGTATCTTATTTTCTAGTTGCATGCAAAAAAATTTTTGTTGTTTTTGAACATCTGTTTTTAAAACTTTGAGTTCCAAATTCTCTCCCCTCTTCCCTTCCCACCCACCCTCCCTAAGAAATCAAGCAATTCAACATAGGCCACATGTGTATCATTATGTATAACCCTTCCACAATACTCATGTAGTGAAAGACTAACTATATTTTGCTCCTTCCCAACCCATCACCCTTTATTGAATTTTCTCCCTTGACCCTGTCCCCTTTCAAAAGTGTTTGTTTTTGACTACCTCCACCCCCATCAGCCCTCCCCTCCATCATCCCCCCCCTTTTTTATCTTCTTCCCTCTTCTTTCTTGTGGGGTAAGATTACCAGTTGGGTATGTATGGTATTCCCTCCTTAGGCCAAATCTGATGAGAGCAATGTTCACTCATTTCCCCCCTCTTGCGCCCTCTCCCCTCCTCCCACAGAACTGCTTGCTCTTGCCTCCTTTATGTGAGATAATCCGCCCCATTCTATCTCTCCTTATCTCCCTCTCTCAGTATGTTCCTCTCTCATCCCTTAATTTGATTTTATTTCTTTTAGATATCTTCCCTTCATCTTCAACTCACCCTGTGTCCTCTCTCTCTCTCTCTCTCTCTCTGTCTCTCTGTCTCTCTGTCTCTCTCTCTCTCTCTCTCTCTCTCTCTCTCTATATATATATATATATATATAATATAGATAGATATATACACACACATAGATATATACATACATACACATTCACCCATATATATACATAAACATATATGTATTCATATTCCCTTCAACTACCCTAATACTGAGGTCTCATGAATCACACACATCATCTTTCCATGTAGGAATGTCAACAAAACAGTTCACCTTTAGTAAGTCCCTTTCAATTTCTTTTTCTTGTTCTTTTTCTTGATTACCTTTTCATGCTTCTCTTGATTCTTGTGTTTGAAAGTCAAATTTTCTATTCAGTTCTGGTCTTTTCACTGAGAAAGCTTGAAAGTCTTCTATTTTATTGAAAGTCCATATTTTGCCTTGGAGCGTGATACTCAGTTTTGCTGGGTAGGTGATTCTTGGTTTTAATCCTAGCTCCATTGACCTCTGGAATATCGTATTCCAAGCCCTTCGATCTCTTAATGTAGAGGCTGCCAGATCTTGGGTTATTCTGATTGGGTTTCCACAATACTCAAAATGTTTCTTTCTGGCTGCTTGCAGTATTTTCCCCTTGATCTGGGAGCTCTGGAATTTGGCGACAATATTCCTGGGAAATTTCTTTTTGGGATCTATTTGAGGAGGCGATCGATGGATTCTTTCAATTTCTATTTTGCCCTGTGGCTCTAGAATATCAGGGCAGTTCTCCTTGATAATTTCTTGAAAGATGATATCTAGGCTCTTGTTTTGATCATGGCTTTCAGGTAGACCAATAATTTTTAAATTATCTCTCCTGGATCTATTTTCCAGGTCAGTGGTTTTTCCAATGAGATATTTCACATTGTCTTCCATTTTTTCATTCCTTTGGTTCTGTTTTATAGTATCTTGATTTCTCATAAAGTCACTAGCTTCCACTTCCTCCAATCTAATTTTTAAAGTAGTATTTTCTTCAGTGGTCTTTTGGACCTCCTTTTCCATTTGGCTAATTCTGCCTTTCAAGGCATTCATCTCCTCATTGGCTTTTTGGAGCTCTTTTGCCATTTGAGTTAGTCTGTTTTTTAAGGTGTTGTTTTCTTCAGTGTATTTTTCAGTATTTTTTTGGGTCTCCTTTAGCAAGTCATTGATTTGTTTTTCATGGTTTTCTCGCATCCTTCTCATTTCTCTTCCCAATTTTTCCTCTACTTCTCTAACTTGCTTTTCCAAATCCTTTTTGAGCACTTCCATGGCCTGGGACCAGTTAATGTTTTTCTTGGAGGTTTCTGCTGTAGGCTCTTTGACTTTATTAATTTCTTCTGTCTGTATGTTTTGGTCTTCTTTGTCAGCAAAGAAAGAATGCAAAGTCTGAGACTGAATCTCGGTGCGTTTTTGCTGCCTGGCCATATTCCCAGCCAACTAACTTGACCTTTGAGTTTTTCAGTGGGGTATGACTGCTTGTAGACTACAGAGTTCTATGTTCCACGTTTGGGGGGGAGGTGCCCGCTCTGCCACACCAGCACTGCTCCTTCCCCAAGAACCCCCAACCCGAACTGGGCTTAGATCTTCAGCAGGCTGTGCACCCCTGCTCTGATCCGCCACTTAATTCCTCCCACCAGGTGGGCCTGGAGCGGGAAGCAGCAACAGCCGTAGCTGCCCCACCTCCGCTGCCCCCGGGGCTGGAAGCTGAATGGTGAACTCCTTCTACTCCCGCAGCTTTTCCCATTAACCTTATCCGCAGTCTTTGGTGTTTGTGGGTTGAGAAGTCTCGTAACTGCCGCAGCTCACTGATTCAGGGCGCTAGGGCATGCTCCGCCTGGTTGCTGGTCTTGTTGGTCCACGCCGCTCAGGCTGGGCTCTGCTCCACTCCTTTCCCAGCTCCCAGCTCCCAGATCCCAGCTCTGTGTGGGATAGACCTCACCTAGAGACCATCCAGGCTGTCCTGGGCTGGAGCCCTGTTTCCCTCTGCTGTTTTGTGGGTTCTGCCATTCTAGAATTGGTTCAGAGCCATTTTTTATAGGTTTTTGGAGGAACTCGGAGCTCATGCTATTCCTTGCTTACCAGCCGCCATCCTAACCCTTTCATTCTTAACATCCAGAAGATCAGCCCTGGGTAAGTTTCTCCACCTTCATGCTCCATGCTCAATATTAATTAAGGTACTAGCTAAGTAATACTAACTTCCATTTGCATAGGGCTTTAAAGTTTATGAAATGCTTTCCTCAGAATTAACTCAAAGTGGGGTATTTGTACACTAGTATACTCATTGTCTCCATTTCCTACTTCCCACTTCTCAATCTCATGAATTCTAGCCTCTTGACTGAGATTTCTCTTTCCAAAGTTACTAATGACCTCTTAACTGCTAAATCCAATAACCTTTCTTCAGTCCTCACCTTTCCTGACATCCAGCTATTTCTGACCTTGTCAACTATCTCCTCCCCTGGGCTCTGTCTCCTCTGTTGACATGGTGACATACTATTCTCTCTTGGTGCTCCTCCTTTCTGTATGAATACTCTTTCTCAGTCTTCTGTGTTGAATCATTAATATTCTTTCTTATGAGCATTCCCTCAGGTTCGGTTCCGCAGACTCTTCTTTTCTCTTGCTATATTCTCTCCTCATTATCTCATTACCTTCCATGAGTTTAATTATCAACACTACCTAGACAACTCCAAAATCTCAATATACTTCCTTAATCTCTCTCCTGAACTTTAGTATTATATTACTACCTGCTTGTTAGATATGCCCACCTGATTGTATCACAAACATATCAAGTTCTATATTCCTAAAATAGAACACATAGTATTTCTCCCCAAATGCATCCCTCCTCCAAATTTCCCTGTTTCTGTTTATGGAACTCCCGTCTTTCTAATCACTGTATTTACATCCTCAAAGCTGCAATAATCAGTCATCGAATCTGGTTAATGTTACCTCCACAAATAAGCCTCGTGAATCTCTGTAATCATCTCTTCACTCCCAAAGTCTCTCTCACCATTCAGTCCCCATTACCTCTCAGCTGGATTATCACAATAGCCTCCCGATTGGTGCCTGTCTCCAGTATGTACTTTCTCCAGTTCACCTTCTAAACAACTTACTAACTGATGTGCCTAAAACTTACATCTGACCACATCACAGACACTTTGCCTCAGCCTCCTGCTAAATTACCTGTATCTATTGTCTTTGAGATGAAATGCAAAATCCTAGCCTGGCATACAGAGCCCTGCAAAATATAGTTCCCACCTATATTTTTAATTTTTTATACTGTGCTACTTCATTCATACTCTGTTCCAATTAAACCAGTCTGCTGGTTGTTTTTTTTTAAAACATGACATTTTATCTACTGCCTTTGCATAAATGTCCCACTCTTTCTAGAATGCTCTCCATCCTTGTCTGTATCTCATTGAATCTCTAGTATCTATCAGAGGATAACTAAGATATCACTTCCCATATGAGGTTTTTCCTGATCCTTCTAGTTATTGATATAAAGACAGGGAGTTGGGAGGAGATTTGATTGCCTCACCAACTCACTTGATGTAGTCACAGAATGTAACCACATATGATAAGCTGTTAATATGCTAACACTCTTTTATACCTTTATAAAGTATGAACCTCTCTCTCTTTGTGATTCAAAAGGGAGCCACATCATAGAACATAATGATGATTGGTCATGCTCTCCCCCAAGATAACCTGAAAAGACACAGTTTAGTCAGTTTGAGTCAGAGGAAGAGAGAGCCAGTTATTTCCCTGTAAGAGAGAAGGAGGGGAATTTCTCTCCTCTCCTCCCTCACACTCTCCCATCAGCCAAGCAAATGTAGCAGAAGGGTATGAGGAACGGTTGAGGGAAAACACACAAATACACTCCAGAAAAACCAAGAAGAAAGCGAAACAGCCATCTGAGGCTAGAAGCAGCTTCAAGGAACATGACCTTTGGCTGTAAGGAAGAGAGTTGGCTATGTACTTAAGACAGAGCTATGGAGCTGAACTATGGAGAAGGATGGACCCTGAGATCATCCTGCCCAACTGAGATCCCCTTCTCAGGAGGGACATCATCATTAGCAGCAGCACCAGCAGCAGCAGCAACAACCAGCATTTAAATGCCTTGTAATGTTTGCAGTTATTCAAATTCTCTCATTTGATCCTTGTAACAGTTCTATAAATAAATGCTATTATAATTTCCTTTTGCTGATGAGAAAACAGAGACTGAGAGAGGGTAAATACCTGTATGGTCATATAGCTAGCAAATATCTCAGGGAGGCCTTGAACTCAGCTCTTCCTGACTCCTAGTCTGATACTCTATCCATCGTACCACTTGCTGTAACCGTAAAATTGCTTTTCTGCATGTTCCCCGCATACATACCTCACTACCATTGTATCATAAGATTGAACCCACTCATCCCTAAAATGTTGTGTTGTTGGTGGTGGTGGTGAGAGAGTGCACCTTAAGTTCATAGGAGCAAGGTTTTATGGGTTTTGTTTGTTTTTACCATGCCATCTTAGTTAATGTCTTCTCTAAAATCTCTTAATATTCACCGGTCCATTGTTAGTGGGAAACATACAACAGGCAGCTTGTGAGCTATACTTTTAGGAATGGACTGTGAGCTAATAGCTATCCTCTGAAGAGCAGCCCAGAATGAATGCTGCATTTGTACTTTCCGCCTTTTGAAATTACTTGGTATATACTTTGCATTTATCTTCCTGTGTGTTGTATTTCCCCCTAAAATGTAAACTTCTTGATACCATGGACAATTTTTTTGTCTTTGTATGTGCAGTGTATGACACGTGCCTAATGCTTACAAGTATTTGTTTAATTGAATTAACCTCATTTTACGAGGAGGGCACTGAGTTATAGCTTAAGTTCTACCTTATAAAGTCATACAATGCTAGGAAAGTTTTCTTAGAGGTCATTTATTCCCATCACATCACTTCACTTTTCAGATGAAGGAACTGAGATCAAAAGAAGTTAAATGAGCTTCTTTAAACTTACTTTGAACTAGGATCTTTGATGGAGACTTTCCTGACTGCTCTAGCCTACAGGGACCTCCTCATGCTCTGAACTACTGTTATATTCACACTTGCTACCATACAGTTTAGCACCGAATTAGTTGCTGTTTCAAATGTGTGAGCTGTTCTCTCTCACTTGATTTTAAGCTCCTAGAATCTTACTCTGACCTGTCTTAGCAAATGCCAAAATATGTCCTTTATTTTTCCACTTAATACCCTTTTCAGCCTCCCTCAGATCCTGTGAACATTTTGCCTTAAGGATCCTTCAGCTCTCTGACAAGTTGAGATTAGTAGCTTTGAATTTACAATGACTGATCTCTGCTGATCCACCAAGAGATTTGAAATGTTTCAAGCAAAGTGTTATTTCTGTCAGCTTTCAGAAAGCATCTTCAGCTCCCTGGGAAACAGGACTGTATCTTTATTCCTCTTGTATATTTTGTCTCACATTATTCAGCTATACCTCACATCCAGATCCTTTGAGACTGATAGTCACTTCACAGTGACAGTGGTAATATTTCATAACCATCCCTCACAGGGATGGTGAAGGTGACAACAACATTTTAGACATACTGAATTTGCCAAATGTTTGTATGCATGTTCTCTGGTCCTATCAGCAGCCCTCTAGGTAGCCTTCTGAAAACACTCAGCTAGCATTTGCCCACATGACACACATCCTTTCATTCCAGTTCTTTTATCTGGGCCAATGATGACAGTAACTGGAACACCTGTATCATTTACACAATGTTTTAAGGTTTGCCAAGCACTTTATATACATTTTAATTTTCTCTCTCTCACAATAACCCTATGAGGCAAGTTCCACAGGTGTTACTGCCATTTTATAGGCGAGGAAACAGATTGAGAGGTTCACCAGTGTTCCTGGGATTCCACAGCTTGTCAGTATCTGAGGTAGGCCTTCATGATTCCAAGCCCAGTACTCTGATGTGCTGTCTCTCTGTAAGTCTAGTCTCTCTTCTCCATGGGAGTCTGTCAAATGTTTGAGGCACCTGGGGGGACATTTTTCTTTAGTCCCCCTAGGATTGGAAAGAACCCTTTTCCAAGGGACAGTATTCACCAAGAATTTGTACCTTGCTTTGGTGATAGCTACTCTCGTTGACCCCAGAAGGCAGAATGAGGAGCCATAGGGGAAAGCTACATGAGGCAGATTTAGTCTTGATGTAAAGTAAATTTTTCTGATAGGCGTCAAAGGAGAATGGGCTACTTGGGATGTGGGCCTCTTCCTAACTGCAAGTCTTCAAAGAGAAGTTGGATGACCACTTATTGGGGATTTTTATTCAGATATAATTTTGATTATATGAATTCCAACTTTGAGATCTTTTGATTCTGTGACTATAGCATGACATGATTCTCAGATTCTGACACCTCCCCTCTTGTAACCTGAGGCTAACCTTAGAAGGCAGCCTGACAGGGCAAGTCTTTGGCAGAGTCAAGATGCATAGGACATGAAACTGTCATAGAAAGAATCCTAGGCTAGTGGCAGAATGAATTAACTCTTTGCTTCACTTACCTATGTAACCTGAATACCAAAGTCTATTGGCATAGGACTCTCCTTATTGGCAGAGATCAATACCCTGCACCTAGGAAGGGGTTGGGATAGAGTAGGCGAGAGCATGAGAGAGGAGACATTTGGTTCCTTCAGGCTCTAGATCAGGGGTAGGGAACCTGTGACCCCGAGGCCACGCATGGCCCTCAAGGTCCTCAAGTCCTTGATTCAGTCAAAGGGCCACATTTGAGGATCTAGAGGGCCACATGTGGCCTTGAGGTCACAGGTTCCCCACTTCTGCTCTAGAGTTTCATTCTAGTCTCCAGTCTCTTTGGGCTCTGGAGTTACTTTGGGAACTTCTGGCTTTAAGAGAGAAGATGTATGATGTCAACCCCAGCTCAGGTTCCTGAAGGAAGAATAAGACTTGGCGAAGATGGTAACGTGAAAGCAGTCTACATCATGTCCCTGTCTCTAGCTAGCTACACTAGAGACTCTGGGAAATTTCCCCTTGGGTGAGATCTGAGACTCCCTTTCTCAGTACAACTAAGTCATCTCACTCCCAATGGGAGAGCTCCTTCCCTTAGTATTGTCTGGTATATATTCTCACATGTATGATTTCTATGATTTCTATCTTGGGTTTATTGTTATCAGCTATGTGTGTTCATTGTGGAAGTGGTATTTGGTGGGAAGGGAGTCAAACTATGGATACAGAGCTTGGGATCCTCCTGTTCCCCCCATTAATAAATAGTAATCATAATTTTAAACACAAAAACCACATTCTAATAATATCCAATATATAATTCTAGCTTGGTAGCTCCACCCTCTGAGGAGAGCAGAGTGGCCAAACTTCTGGCCGCAACCTCCTACTTCCCCTCCTCACAGAGGGTGGAGGGTAAAGAGGATAGAGGTATCTATTTTTCCTCCCTTTGAGGCACACAACGACACCTCCAAGCTACATGTGGGATGCAGTCTCCCTACACCTAATAGAAGGGTTATGAGAAGATACAATTGCGGAAAATTTCTCAGATTTATCCTAGCTGGCACCTGTGAAGTGTGTTCTTATTTGTATAGTCTTAGCGATTATGGCTGGCTTGAGAGAGGTTCATTCTAATGCCGTCTGAAAGATTCAGGCTTAGGAGCTGAGGACTATAACCCCTCAATCCTAGAACAGCGAGTGATTTTTCTTTGCTCGAAGAAAAGAGAAAAAAGGCTAGAACCAGCATAGAGAAAGAATTTCACGAATTTCCTTCTAGGACCGTTCAGCCTCAAGCTGTTACTCCCCCACACCGAAATCAAGCGCTCTCAATTTTACCTTTGTGACATCTCTCCCATATGCCCCTTCCCTCTTCCGACACTGCCACCACCCTGGTGCAGGCCCCAATCACCTCCTGCCTGGATTATCGCAGATGCTTGCTGGTTGGTCTTTCTGCTTCAAGTCTCTCCCAATTCCAGTCCATTTTCCACACAGCTATCAAAGTTATTTTCCTAAAGTGCGGGTCTAACCATATCACTCTCAGATTCATTAAGCTCCGACGGCTCCCTATTGCCTCCAGGATCAAGCATAAAATCATCTGTTTGGCACTCGGAGGCCTTCACAGCTTGGCCCCTTTCTACCTTTCCATTCGATCTTACCACGCGTACTCCGTGATCCAGGGTCACTCGCCTCCTCGCTGTTGATCTTCCGCCTGCTGAGTCTTCACTTTTACCGGCTGTCCTCCGCGTCCGGCATCTTCTCCCTCTCTGTTTCCACCTCCCGGCTTTCTTGACTTCAAGTCTCAGTTAAAGTTCTACTTTCTCCAAGAAGTCTTCCTGGATTCCCCTAGTGCCGGTGCCTTCTCTCCGCAATTATCTCCGTGATTTTTCCTCTGTATCTCATTCGTACACTTTCTAAAAGAAGGCGATGGTAATGGCAGACCACTCCAGCGTCTTTGCCAAGAAAACCCCGAATGGGGTCACGAAGCGTTCAAACATGCCTGACCAATGACCGAACGACAATACCTCGTTGTTGGCACCTCCTCTTTCCCGTTCGGAAGGTAGTTGGTGGTACGGTAGAGTTCTGGGCCTGGAATTGGGAAGGTCTGAGTTCCGATCTGGCTTTCAACACTCGCTGGCTGTGTAACCCTGGACAGCACTAAACTTGTACCTCATTTTCCTCAACTGTACAATGAGGATGATAATAGAACCTCTCTCAAAGGGTTGTTGTGATACAATGAGAGAATACTCACACGATGGGTGCTGTACAAATGTTTATTCCCTTTATTCCCAGTGAGCTTCTTGAGAGCAGGGACTGCCGTGTTTTTGCTTTGCGCCGTGTCTGGCATATAGTAGGCGCTTAATGCATGCTCGTTGACTTAACAGTCGTAGAATCACAAAATGTCAGAAGTAGGAGCAGAAATGCCTCATCTTAGAAAGGAAAAGGCTGTATCTCAGAGAAGAAAAGTGACTTGTCCAAAATCATATGTAAGGTGGCAGAGCTGGGATTTGAATATTGTCTTCTAATTCAAAGACCGGTTCAGTTTCTATTATTCCATTAGAGCTACTTCCTTTCAGTATAGAGAAAGCAAAGCGCTCTAGCAAGCAGGGGAGGTGGTGTGTTATAGTGGGAAGGGTCAAGTACTTAGAAACCCTTGGTTCTAGCCCTAATCCAATCATTTCATTAGCTACATGGCCTTGCTTTAGGCAAATTACTTAACCTTTGAGATCATTAGAGTAATTGTAAAATGTCCTGCCTACCTACAGAGAGGTGATGGAGCCAGCTTGGCTTTTCAGAGCTGGTTGTCAAACTTTTAGGAGCTTTTATACCTTAGAAATCCACAAATGCTAAAAATCAGTGCTTGATTTTTTTGTTTTGCTGATTGTTTAGACTTAAGAAAGTGACAGAGAAAATGTTAATTACGTAGATTCAACCAAAAATGTATTGAGGGTACTTTTTCTTTTTTGGAGCCAGTTGTTAAATTTTTATCAGCACACTGCTGTGTGAAGATCAAACTTACGATGTGCAAAATAACTTATAAAAGTACCCTATAACTACCAAGCACTTTGCAAATGAAAAGCATTAGTATGAAAAGAAGGTCATGTTGAACAATTCTCATTAGATTCAACAAGCATTCAATCTATTTGGGAATGAAAGCTAGATGAATAACTTCTCCCAGGATTTATTTTTAAATTTATAGAATCATAAACTATTAGAACTGGGAAGGAATTTAGAGGTTCAACACTCTAGAGGTGGGGGAAAGTGAGACTCAGGGAGAAAAAGTACCTTTCTAAGGTCACGCAAGTAATCAGTGGAAGACCCAGGATTGGAACTGATTCTTCTTATTCCTAGCCCAATTCCTTCTATAACAGGAGGTAGTACTGTAGCTAGTGTACTGGAAAGTACTGGATTCCACAGCAAAGGACTTGGGTTTAAATCCTAACTCTGACCTTAGGTTAGTCACTTAACCTCATTGAATTGATTAGAGCATTCTCTTGATCTCCTTACACTTGGAATGCATTTCTCCTCACCTTCACCTCTTAGATTGCCTAGCTTCCTTCAAGACTTAGCTGATGTGCTACCACCTATGTGAAACCTTTCTTAAATGTCCAACACCTTTCTCCTTCCATGTGTCAAGAGCTTTCTTCTCTCTAAAACCAGCTTGTCTTTATTTATCTAAGTGCATGTAGCTTCCCTATAGTAGAATATAAGTTCCTCGAGTACAGGGACAGTTTGAATCTCTAGCACTAGAAAAATGACTTTTATGTAGTAAGCTCTTAATAAAGCTTATTGAAAAGAAATTGAATTGAGATCAATATGCAGTGACTAGCCAAGAAAGACTTTACAGAAAAAGGAGATTTGACAGGATCTTATTGCTTTGTAAAGTCATTATTTGTCCTCATTAAGAGATGAACACCAAAGAAAGGATTTTCTATTTGCTTCTAGAGGTAATAGGAGCTCTTGGAGTTTATTAAGTAGGGAGAGTGTGTGACGGTATCAGACCTGTGCTTTAGGACAATCATTTTGACAGCCGAGTAGAAAATGGATTAGAATAGAAAGAGACTTGAAGAGAGGAATGCCTGCCCATCAGTCATTGCAACAGTTCAGAAGTGAGGTGATGAGGGCCTGCAGCAGAGTGGTGACATGTCAAAAGAGCTCTTTGAGAGCAGGGACTATTTTTTGTCTTTTTAAAAAATATTCCCAGCATGTAGCACAGTGCCTGGTGTATAGTAGGAACTTAATAAATGTTTATTGACTCACTGGTTAGAGCACACCATCAAGGAGTCACATCACACCTTGAGGAGAAATCTTGTGGAGTTTAGACACCCATTCAGTAGCCCTTCTCTTTGCCTTTGCCTGAAATCCTAGAGTGCAGACCCTAAGGAAGACTGCTTCTTTTGTCATGGAACCATTTTGCACCTGAAGCACTTATCTCTTGGAGAAATACACTAAATTATATCTTGGACTTGGGGAAGACTGACTCCATCAGCTTAATTCTGTTGAAGAGCAGACCAAAAACCATCTTATTTTTGTTGTATTATCTCCTGAACTTAGGATTCTAGTTTAACCTAGCTGGTACCACTGTACCCTTTAGAACTTTATTGTTCATAAGTTCCTCCATATGGTTGTATTTTTGTACCACTGTTCTTTCTGCCTCTTTACTTTAATAAGAACCTAATTCTGCCTATGGCATATCCTATCCCTTGTAGCTTAATCCTATTCTTTCTCACACTCTCCCTTAACTATCATAGCCAGGAGGAAGATTAGACAAACTCTTCATGCACCCTAACAATTCCTGACTACAGGACTGTCTTTGATTACAACCCACACTCATTTCTTAAAAATATCACCATCTTAGCAATATCACCATTTCTCAAAAGAAGTTCCCTCTTTAGAAGAATATTTGATCTGTCTCTCCAGCTATTGCCCCAGAAACCCTGGCCCTTTTGGAAATCTCCCCACTCCAGACATACAAATCTTCATTCCTGCTCTGTTCTTGATCTGGGGCTCATGAATATCACTGGAAAAATCATGAAGTCAAGCTGGTTTCACATATTATATAAGCCTAGTTGAGCCTTGGTTGCTATTCCACAAACCTTTTTTGATACTTGTTGACTCACATCATTCCCCACCATCACTCCTCCAAATCTTTTTTTTCCTCTTTCTTGTCATCAGCCTCACTCTCAGATCACCCTTTTTATAACACAAGACCTAGCCTCTTACTCTACTGGGCAACTGAGACAGCACCACCTCTACTTCTTTTCTCTCTAGCCTCTACTACTCAATCTTTCTCAGCATAAGCATCTATTTTTCTCCTTCCCTCTAGTCACAGAAGAAAAAATATCTTTATTATTCACTAGGCCTAATTCCTCATTAGTACCTTGCTTTCATTCCCTTTGGCTTCCTCCTAGACCTTGCTCAAGCAGTCATCCCCTCTCTTTTTCATCTTGCAAAAGGTACTCTATCATCCGTCTATAGATTTGGTAATATCTCCCCAATCTTTAAAAAACCATTATTTGTGCCATCAAGCTATTTTACCAAAACTCTCATCCTCTTCAATGGCAAACTTAAAAATGTTTTTCTGCAGGCAAATCCTCTATTTGTTCACCCCACCCCCACCCCATTCCATGAAATTAAGCTTCTGTATCATGTTTTGATGAAGCTGCTGTCCTTAAGGCATTTCATCAATGACTTCGCAAATATCAAATGAAATGATCTTTTATTCAGTCTCCATTCTCCCTGACTTTGATTTCTGATTCTTCTGACCACCAATTTTTATTGGAGGAAGGTAAGCTCCTTTGGCTTCAGAAATATTATATTGTCTTTTTCTATCTCCCTAACTGTTCTTTCTCAGTCAATTTTGCTGTTTTGTTGTTCTTCGTACTTTATCATATTTGTCCTCTTCTCTTCTCTTCTCTTCTCTTCTCTTCTCTTCTCTTCTCTTCTCTTCTCTTCTCTTCTCTTCTCTACTCTTCTCTTCTCTTCTCTTCTTTTCTCATTTCTTCTCTGTAACCAGAATGGCCTTTGTTTTCTTTGAGTGACTCAATTTATCTCAGTGAGCTTTACTAGGTGCTAAGCCCCAGGCCCAAACCCCATTAGGTGTTAGTAATCCATGTGGATGTGAACCTCCCAGGGTCCTAAGGGGAGGGGCCAACTCAAGAACCAATCACCAGAGCCTGAGCTCTGGTGATTCAGATGATGTCTGATGTCTGAAGCCCTATAAGAAGGGAGGACAGAGCCATTGGTGTGGGGCTCTGGAGATGGTGTTGATGAGGAGACTCCGGGCAGCTGTAGCTAAGGAGCCCTCCAGCTTGTAAACCCGGATGTTGAAACTTTGTTGAACTGTGGTAACCATCTGTTGGGACTTGAATCAGACAAAGTCTATTGATGTCTGTAATTTGCATTTTGTTTTGAAGTTCAGGGTGCTGGTTTTTTTCCCCTGAACTAACTGAATGATATTTGAATTAAAAGTAAGCTTGTCAACCCCTTCACCTTGCTTTCCTTAATTAAGCAGTTCAAAAGAACCTGTGCTGCTGGCAGCTTTCTGGGTGTTGGCTGTGGGTGAATCTTATACCCCCACAGAAGCTGACAGCCGGGTTGTTGACACATTCTCTGAACCAGCTAATGCATCACATAGCTTCAACTATGGCCTCTATGCAGACGCCTTACTTCTTTTCCAATTTCTGAACCAGCATTTGTGGCTATTGACAAAACATTTCCACCTGGATATTCTTCTTGCATTTTCAGCTCAATAAATCTAAGGCTTATTAGTTTTCTTCCTAACTATTCCTCTTTTGACTACAACATTTCTGGTTGTGATACTAAGACCCATCCAATCCCACTTGTTTCCACTTTCTCTTCCATCTCTAACATGGAATGCTACCAGGGCCTGTTGATTCCATTTCTTTTATTCCTCTTACGTTCATTTTCTCTCTATTTCCAGTGGCACAGCCCCAGTTTAGGTTCTCATTGCCACCTCCCTAGCCATCTTACATGTCTTCTTTTTCCTCTTCTTCTTCTTCTTCTTCTTTTTCTTCTTCTTCTTCTTCTTCTTCTTCTTCTTCTTCTTCTTCTTCTTCTTCTTCTTCTTCTTCTTCTTCTTCTTCTTCTTCTTCTTCTCCTCCTCCTCCTCCTCCTCCTCTTCCTCCTTCTCCTCCTTCTCTCTTCTCCAATATATTAAAGGAATTAAGACCATTGTGATATCAAGAAGGATAGGAGTGGGGGCAGAGCCAGGATGGCAGCTGGAAAGCAGGGACATGCCTAAAGCTCTCCCCCAGGACAAATTCTAGAACTGCAGAACCCACAAAGTAGCAGAGGGAAGCAGGGCTCCACCCCAGGACAGCCTGGATGGTCTCTGGGTAAGGTCTATCATGCATGGAGCTGGGAGCGGAGTGGGGCAGAGCCCAGCAGAGCCCAGCATGGGCTGCGCCTGGACCAACCACACCAGGAGCTGGGCATAACAGGCCCTAGCCCCCTGAATCAGTGAGCTGTGGCAGTTACCAGACTTCTCAACCCACAAACACCAATGACAACAGAGAAGGTTAGTGGGAAAAGCTGCATAGTCATACTGAAAGGAATATGTGGTTCAGCCACCCCCTGGAGGCAGCGGAGGTGGTGCAGCAACAGAACTAGAACTGCAGTTGCTTCCAGCCCCAGGCCCACCTGGTGGGAGGAACCAAGTGGTGGATCAGAGCAGGAATGCAGAGCCTGCTTCAGGTCTGAGTCAGGCCTGGGTTGGCAGTTCTTGGGGGAGGACAAGCGCTGGTGTGGCAGAGCTTGCTGTGAGAAATAGCTCTGAAAACAATAGTGCAGCCCCTCAAGCTTGGAACAAAGTACTCTACAAGCAGTCATACCCCAATGAAAAACTCAAGGGTCAAGTAGTGGCTGTGAACATGAACAGGCAACAAAAACAGACTCAGATTCAGACTCAGACTTAGGAATCTTTCTTTGGTGACAAAGAAGACCAAAACATACAGCCAGAAGAAGCCAACGAAGTCAAAGAGCCTACATCAAAAGCCTCCAAGAGCGGAGCCAAGATGGTGGCTGGAAAGCAGGGACCAGCGTGAGCTCCCTGCCGAGTCCCTCCAAAAACCTATAAAAAATGGCTCTGAACCAATTCTAGAATGGCAGAACCCACAAAACAGCAGAGGGAAGCAGGGCTCCAGTCCAGGACTCACCCAGAGGGGTGAGGTCTATCCCACATGGAGCTGGGAGCTGGGAGCTGGTAGCTGGGAGTGGAGCAGAGCAGAGCCCAGTGTGAGCCGTGAGGACCAACCAGACCACGGTGGAATGTGCCCTAGCACCCTGAATCAGTGAACTGCAGCAGTTACCAGACTTCTCAACCCACAAACACCAAAGACAGCAGAGAAGGTTACTGGGAAAAGCTGCGGGAGTGGAAGGAGTTTACGGTTTGACTACCAGCCCCAGGGGCAGCTGAGGTGGGGCAGCTACAGCTGCTGTTGCTTCCAGCCCCAGGCCCACCTGGTGGGAGGAATTAAATGGCAGATCAGAGCAGGAGTGCACAGCCTGCTGAAGATCTAAGCCCAGTCTGGGTTGGGGTTCTTGGGGAAGGAGCAGTGCTGGTGTGGCAGAGCTGGCACATCCCCCCCAAATGTGGAACATAGAACTCTTTAGTCTACAAGCAGTCATACCCCACTGAAAAACTCAAGGGTCAAGTTAGTTGGCTGGGAATATGGCCAGGCAGTGAAAACGCACCGAGATTCAGTCTCAGACTTTGCATTCTTTCTTTGGCGACAAAGAAGACCAAAATATACAGACAGAAGAAGTTAACAAAGTCAAAGAGCCTACAACAGAAACCTCCAAGAAAAACATGAACTGGTCCAAGACCGTGGAAGAGCTCAAAAAGGATTTGGAAAAGCAAGTTAGAGAAGTAGAGGAAAAATTGGGAAGAGAAATGAGAAGGATGTGAGAAAACCATGAAAAACAAGTCAATGACTTGCTAAAGGAGACCCCAAAAAAATACTGAAAAATACACTGAAGAAAACGACACCTTAAAAAATAGACTAACTCAAATAGCAAAAGAGCTCCCAAAAGCCAATGAGGAGAAGAATGCCTTGAAAGGCAGAATTAGCCAAATGGAAAAGGAGGTCCAAAAGACCACTGAAGAAAATACTACCTTAAAAATTATATTGGAGCAAGTGGAAGCTAGTGACTTTAAGAGAAATCAAGATATTATAAGACAACCAAAGGAATGAAAAAATGGAAGACAATGTGAAATATCTCACTGGAAAAAACACTGACCTGGAAAATAGATCCAGGAGAGATAACTTAAAAATTATTGGACTACCTGAAAGCCACGATCCAAAAAGAGCCTAGATATCATCTTTCAAGAAATTATCAAGGAGAACTGCCCTGATATTCTAGAGCCACAGGACAAAATAGAAATTGAAAGAATCCATCGATCGCCTCCTCAAACAGATCCCAAAAAGAAATCTCCTAGGAATATTGTTGCCAAATTCCAGAGGTCCCAGATCAAGGAGAAAATACTACAAGCTGCCAGAAAGAAACAATTTGAGTATTGCGGAAACATAATCAGAATCATCCAAGATCTGGTAGCTTCTACATTAAGAGATCAAAGGGCTTGGAATACGATATTCCAGAGGTCAATGGAGCTAGAATTAAAACCTAGAATCACCTACCCAGCAAAACTGAGTGTCATGCTCCAAGGCAAAATATGGATTTTCAATAAAATAGATGACTTTCAAGCTTTCTCAGTGAAAAGACCAGAACTGAATAGAAAATTTGACTTTCAAACACAAGAATCAAGAGAAGCATGAAAAGGTAATCAAGAAAAAGAACAAGAAAAAGAAATTGCAAGGGACTTACTAAAGGTGAACTGTTTTGTTTACATTCCTACCTGGAAAGATGATGTGTATGATTCATGAGACCTCAGTATTAGGGTAGTTGAAGGGAATATGCATATATATATATATATATATATATATATATTGCTTTGTATACATTTTTTCATTTGTTACTAGAGGCATCCTCATCCCCATTTGACATGTAAGAAACTGAGACTTAGAGAGGTCAAGTCAATTACCCATAATCACAGAACTAATAAATACTAGAGGCAGGCTTTGTAGTCATGTCTCTGCTGGTGTCAGGTTAAGCACTTTTCCCTATTACAGCTCTATTATTCAAAAAAGATTAAAGTATTTATGAAACAGCCTTCATTATTGATTCATTTACTTAATATCACAGAAAATGAGCTCCCTGAGTTCATGAGTGAATTTTCAAGATAACCGAACTTTCCCTTAAGTAACAAACCTTTCAAAATTCCATTTGGGAGAGAGGACTTTTTGAAAGGTATCACATGATTACTTACAGAGTAAACTGAGTATGGTTTACCATTTTCTTGATACCTCAGAGTTGTCATGGTCAATACCAGTATGCTGGGCAGGGATAAACAGTACCATTCTGGGTTTGATTTTTTTAGTTTTTCTCTCCTTTCCTTCTCTATCTGTTGTCACTTGCACTGCTTAGTTAGGCCTCTTACAGCCTTCCTAAGGCCTTTGACTTTAGTCTTCCAAATCTGAGTTGCCTGGGAAAATGGATAATGAAACTTGGTAACAGTTCTATGTAAAGTAGGAGACAGTAAGAACCTATATAGGTCTGGTTTCCCTTTGCCAAAGTCCAAGCTCCTTAGCTTACCATTCAGTGTCTTCAGTGATCTGGCTCCAAGAGTACTTTTCCAGACTGATCTGTCATTATTCATCTTCATAAATCCTAACCTTTAGTCAAACTTGTTCAGTTAATCTCTTCCTCTCCCTCCCCCCAAAGCCTCAGTTTTATAAACCTGTGCTTTGATTGACAATGTCACATATGACTAGATAGGCCTTCTCCTACCCCTTTCCATGATAAAATATCTACTCAACTATCAAGATTCAGCTCAAATTCTACTTCCTCCATGAAGCCTTCCCTGACTGCACTAGGTCAGAGCCATCTTGCTTCTCTCTGTATTATCTGTACAAGTTTTTTCAATTAGTCAAATGAAATAATAGTACAAAACACCTTGCGAATCTTAAAATGCTATATAATCATTAGCTATTTTCATTATTAGCAGTAACGATATGTTTCTTTGTGACATCTTTTATTGTTACCTTATACTGTTGTTTAATTTCCCACGAAATTGTCTTAGCTTCTTGACTAGATTGTAAGCTCCTTGAGGGCAAGGTTTGGCTTCATTAATGTCCATTTCCCTCCCCTCTCGACCCCAGCGCCAAGTCAGTAAGTATCATATTCATGGTAGATTTTTTTTTTCTTTTTGAGGAGTCAGTAGGAGATGTGTGATTTCATTGTGTAAGAGACACTGTCTTTTTTGATTCTTTTTATAAGGAGAAGTTAATGATGAAAAAGGCAGACTGTTGAATTGTGGAGAGAACAATCATTTCTATCTGCAGCTTTCGTAGCTGCTTCTTCTTGTTGTTCTGTTGTTTCAGTCACGTCCAACTCTTTATGGCCCCATTTAGAGTTTTCTTGGCAAAGATACTTGAATGATTTGCAATTTCCTTTGTCAGCTCATTTTACAGATGAAGAGCTGAAGCAAACAGGGTTAAATGACTTGCCCGTGGTCCAGTGTCTGAGGCCAGATTTGACTCTAGGCCCAGCGCTCTATCCACTGTACCACCTAACTGCTTTTCATAGCTGTTTAGAGATCTCTTAACAAGATGGTGAGGGGGCTCCTGCTCACTTTGGACCTAGTCTTGTTGTTAGAGGACAGTGGTCTAAGAATGTTATTGGGGAACAAGGAGAATGTGGATCTCTCCACCTAGCTCTGGGAGGCAGGGACAGCAGGGTTGTTTGAAGAATGGTTTCAATAGGGGAAAGCCCAGTCTCATTTAAGTTGATAAGGCGAATGAATGACCATGGAGAAAGGAGAGAATGGAGTGGTGTTTGCTAGATCCTTAAGTGCGGCCTTTTGACCGAATCCAAACTTTACAGAACAAATTTTAATGAAAGGATTTGTTCTATAAAATTTGAATTCAGTTAAAAGGCCACACTTAAGGATCTAGCAGGCCACATATGGTCCCAAGGCCACAGGTTCCCCACCCCATTTACCACACTTCAAATATTTGTAATCTAGGAGATGATGCTCCTTTTTAAGGATGTAGAAGAAAAACTATTTTCCCTGGTTGTTTTGAAGTGGAAGATAAAAGTTATCTTATTCTTGGCCAGCTTAGTTCCCTTTCATCAAATGCTTGGGAGACAGAATAACAATTTTGTTTAGTGAGCAAATCCACTTTGTCAGAGCAAATAGTAAATAGAAATCAGGAAGTTTAGACTAGATGAAACAATATATGAGAGTAAACGTTCTCATCTACTCAGGAGCAAGATAAAATTTCATCTCAAGGAGAGAATGAGCTCACCAGGGAAATCCACTCTTAGCAGTCTGGAGAGGGGGTCAGGAGCTGGGAATCAAGAGAGACATTGATTGGGGGCAGTTTTCCCAATTTGTGTGTGGCCCTGGATGCTCTCATCAGTCATTCAAAAGTTTGCACTTTACCTCTCTCCCTTTTCCACCCACCCCACTTCTCTCTCACATTTACTCAGCAGTGGGGACTCAGAGATCCCTACACCAGCCATATCTCCCTTTGATAACAGAGCATCTAGGATTACAGGGATGTCCTTCAAGGAACTGCTCCATGCCAACTTCAGAGAGGAATACTACAAGTGCTTTTGAGAAGCACATGCTTTCTAAATGTGACACTTTACTCTGCCCTCCAATGCCTTTGTCACTACGTCTGAAATTTTGCCTTACAGATTATTCTCAGCTGGGCCTGCCTCCCATCAGTGTCTTGGCAGTTTAGGTTTGAATTTGAACAAAATGAGACTCTTGTAGGTCATTTAACAGTTAAAAGGTTCACTGAGCCATAGCAAAAGAAGAATATTGAGCAAGGATAGGCATTGAAGACACCTCAAGTTGATTCAATTGAGTGAGGCTTCCTTGCCTGAGTCACCCATTATGATTCACTAGCCAAGCATCAAAACACCCCACAATCTCCTCATGGCTGCTTTGTACCGAAGTGACCAGGAGATAATGTCAGCAGCCTGAGCCTTTAGTCCTCTGAGGCAACCAAGTCTTTTTAAAGAATTTATTTATTTTAAACTTAAACACTAAGTCTTAAATATACAATAAGAAAAGAAAATGAAACAAACTTAAGTATTAAAACTTAAATACAAAATAAGAGAAAAAAACATCAACAAGTTCACAGCAGAATGTCAGAGAGGATTCAAAATATATAGCAATAAATTTCCATTTTAAGAAAGTATATACAATAAATACTACACATTGTATTCAGAGCTGTCCATCTTTTCTTCGCTTCCTTGTAAGTTTTCTTTTGTTCTTTGCTGTGCACTTTTTACTTTATTCTGCCCCCCTTCCTTCCCTCTTTCCCCAAGAATGCTACAATTAAGTGTGGATATATTATGCACATATACATACATACATATATACATATGCACACAAAGATTATATATATACCTATACACATACATACATATACTTACACGGATACATGTATACTTAGATATCTATAATCATATGCATATGTAGAAATACACATTCATATGCATCTATGTTAGACCATAGTATACTTATTTGTCCTCTGTTTCTCTGAAGGTAGCTAACCTCTTTCTTCATATGTCTGAGTCTTTCCACATTTTTCTAAGTCCACCAACTTGTCATTTCCTACATCACAGCAATATTCCAACCTTATACTATCTAGTTATTTAAAATAGTCTAAAACAATATTGATTAATATGGCTGACATATAGTGTGGTTTCTCTATTTTTCTCTTTTGATTAAATCTCTTTTAGCTTTAACTTTGTCTGAGATCATGATTGTTACTCCTGCTTTTTTCCCCCTAATATATTCTACTCCTGAACTTATTTTATGTTTGTGTGTATCTCTTATTTCCTATTTCTCTTGACTCCTCTACTTTACTTCTACCCACTACCTTGCTCTCCTATTACTTGACCTATCCTGACTCCAAGATTCCCTCTATTATCCTCTCATTCCCATTAATCTTAACACCCTTCTATACCCCCCATTATCCTATTCCTATTCCCTCCCCTTCCTCTCTAAAAATTCCTCATTTATCCTCTTCCCCTCCCTATCCCCTTAGTCTTTTGTTTCTTTCTGAATTTAGAAGACTTTTATGTCTGCCTGTCTGTCTGTCTGTCTATCTATCTGTCTATCTATCATTCCCCTTAAACCTATTCCCAATGAAAGTAGGGTTCCAGAACTACCAACCCTCCTCCCCCCATCTAACTCTCTGTATCAGTTCTTTCCCTCTCACCTCATTTGTATAAGATAATTACTCTTTTATGTTTTCCTAAATGATTTGACTTTTTAGAATCTTATCATACTCAGGTCTACCCCAATCTATGTTTTGAACTACCAATTACTAGTAACAATCTTAGACATACTTTTTACATTTCCTCATTTAAAAACTAAACAATCTGTTCTTATTGAGTCCTTTGTAATTAGTCTTTGATATGTGCCTTATAATTCTCTTGGATTTATATGTCAAATCTTCTTTAAAGTTCAAGGTTTTTAAACAAAATCCTGAATGTCTGGCAATCCATTAAATGTGCATTTTTCCTTCAGGCTTATGTTTAACTTTGCTAGGTATGATATTTTCTGCCACAAACCCAGTTCTTCGGCTCTTTGATATATAGTGTTCCAATGCCTGTGATCTTTTAGAGTCACCACTGCTAGGTCTTATATGATTCTAGTTGTGGCACCACCACATTTAAATTGTTTCCTTCTTGTTGCTTGTAATATTTTCTCCTTGAGCTGGGGGTTTTGGAGTTTGACTAAGATATTCCTGTAGATTTTCCTTGTAAGATCTCTTTCAAAGGGGGATCAGTGGATTTTTTCTATTTATGCTTTCCCCTCTTGTTCTAATGTTTTAGTACAATATTCTTTAATTATAACTTGTATTATTGTATCTAGGTTCTTTTTTTATCATAGCTTTCAGGTAGTCCAATTATTCTTACGTTTTCTCTTCTTGATCTGTTCTCCAGATCAGTAGCTTTTCTTATGAGACATTTCACATTCTCTTCTATTTTTTCATTCTTTATATTTTGTTTTATTATTTCTTGGTCTCTTATAACTTTTTCTGGATTTCTCTTGCCCAATTCTAATTTTCAAGGAGTCATTTTCTTCCTTAAGATTCTGGATCTCCTTTTCTAATTGGTTGACTTTTTTTCATAATCTTCTTACTTTTCTTGGATTGTTCTAATTTAAAAAAAATTTCCTCAATCTCTCTTTTAAAGTCTTTTTCAAGTTCTTCTCTTAATTCTTTTTGGGCAGGTGACCATTTGATGTTATTCTTTGGAGTAGGAGAGGCCTTTTTTTTGCATTGGTATTCTCTGAAGATGAACCCAAGTCTTCTCTATTCCAATAGTAAATTTCTATGGTTGGATTCTTTCTCCTTTGCCTGCTCATTTTTAGCAGTTTATTTTTTTTGTAATCACCTCTAGTCCTGGGGTTTGGAGAATGGTGCCTTTGGCCTCAGATCCTCCTTCAGTTCTCCCCTCTGGCCTAGAACAGAAACCAAGACCTTTGCAAATCTGTAAGTGTCCACAGCCAGACCATCCCTGCCCCACTGCTTCTGCACTCACTGGGCATGCGCTGGTTCCTTCTTGTCCAGGGCCGCATCTCAATAGCACAGTTGGGTTTGGCTTTCCTTATCAGCTGAGGTTCCCTTAATCTTCCCAGGCTCAGATTCCTAACCCCACAACGTCAGGGAGGTGAAAACTCCTGTGGCTGAGATGGAGGCTGCCTCCCAATCCAGTTGGCCCCAGTGTTTTTTGCTTGCTGTTTCAGTGAAACTAGTGTGGAGGTGTTTGATCTTCACAGGGACCAAACCTTAGTCCTGGAATTTTTCTTCAGATCTTCTCCAATTGTCCCAGGAGGACCACTGTTTGGTTTCAACTCTTGTGTTATTTTATCTTGTTTTGGGGGGAAATCTGCAGAGCTAGGAATTTCTGACCTCCTCTGTCATCTTCCCAGAATCCTCTTTCCCCAACTAAATCTTAAGGGGGGGGTCTCAATACCTTTTAAGAAAAAAAAAAACTAATCTAAATTGCATGGGAGAAGGGTTTAGGATTTTACTCTTACCTTTTAGATTCATTATTTTGGGTATGGAAATCTTTTTGCTCTTCAAGAGATACTATTAAAAATCCCAACCCTTGGTGTGGTCATGGCTACCTAAAGTAAATTGTTCTTGACCTTTTTTAACCATGTTTTTAACAACAAAGTTTTTTGTTGACCTTCCCCCACTCCCCATCCCTATATAGGGGGCACAATGAATATAACCCTATAGTAACAGATCTGAAGTCAGGAAAATCTGAGTTCAAATGTGGCCTCAGGCACTTACTAGCTAAGCACCACTCTGTGCCTCAGTTTGCTCAGCTCTAAAATGGGGATAATAATAGCATCCATCTCTCAGGGTAAGGAGGGTAAAATTAGATAAAAAATTTGAAGTGTTTCACAAATGTTAAAGTTCTATATAATGATGGTGACACCTCTCTCTCTCTCTCTCTCAGAAAAGAACAATCAGTAACTTCTTGTCTTCCTTTAATGAAGTCAAAAGGTGGAGGAACCCACAAAAAGAAATTCTATCCTGGATCTGATTCTCACTAATAGGGAGGAATTGGTCCCTGTGATGGAAATGCTAGAAACTTTGATGGGGTGGGGTGGGAAGTGTTCACTTGTGATAGAGAGGGAAAGGAAGTCTGGCATTGTCTGGAATGCATCCTAAATATTAGAGAAACAGACTTCGAGAAGTTCAGCAGAAAGATGGGAAGGCTCCCACGGACTAAAATCCCCCAAAGAACACAGCTCAGGAGTGATGGGAAACTTATGAATAAATTCTGAAAGGAAATAACTCCAATGAGGAAGAAAAATAAGAAGCATGCACAAGGGAATTAACCTTCTTCTGGGGCACGCGGCTAAATGGAATGGAGGCGTTCTGTCCCGATTCAGAGTTTGGGCAGGTATTTTGTGACTTTCCCATATACTTAGTGTATGGGAAAGCAAAACCTTTCAATTGGCTCCTAAGCTGAGACTAAGCATGGGTACAAAAGGCACTAAGTGTCCAAAACAACCCTTTTCTTCCTTGGTAGCAATGGTCCTTGAATATGTGACCCTGTTGATGCCTCAATTTCTCCATTTTGTCTATTTTTCCTATTCTTAGAGGAAGGGGATTATAGACAGAGTGACCTTGTAAGCTTTGAAAGGTGAGAAGAGCCAGCAGAATTTGTCAGCCACTATAGCAGCTCAGCCCAGCAGTGGATTGACCTGAAAGTTTGAGGCCCTGTGTCCGGAATATCAGGAAAAGACTCTCCCATTTGCTATGCTGCACTAGGAAGTGAGTTTGGTGGTGGAAGTGATGTTTGTAGCAGCTTCTTTGAGCTCACTATCCCCAGGGTGGAAGGGCATAGAGGGTCCAGTGGTCCCCAGTTTAGAGGAAGTATGTGTACTTCTGTTTTGGCCATATTCTCTCAATAATCATCACTTTGTAAAGCTAATTGATATTAATTGATATTGAAAAAAATATGAAATGGCAAAGGTGATTGATATTGGGGAGCACACCCGAATCAGGAGTGGAGTTTGTTGTATTAGAAAAACTCCACAGTCCCTCAAGGGGTTCCCCTAGAATCCTGAAGAGAGAGATGTAACCAGACACTTTCTGAGGACCTGGCTTACAATTAAAAATGGGAGTCAGGATAAGGACCTCTAGAGGCTTATCATTACACCTTAATTTTACAGTTTAGGAAACTGAGGCTCAGAGAGATAAAGTTACTTGTCCAAGGTCACAAAGGTGGTATGTGATAGATAGAATCTTGTAAGATTTATTTTAACTAATGAGATAAATTTCAACGGTGAAAATGCAAAGTCTTGAATTCAGGTTTGAAAAATCAACTTTAAAAATACAAGATAAGGGAGAAACAGTTTGTCTGAAAAAAAAATCTGGGTGTTTTAGTGGACAGCAGGCTCCATATGAGGCAGCAGCATGATATGGCAGCCAAACAAGGCTATCTACTCTTGGGAAGGCTTAAGAGAAGCAATTTCTCTTTCTTCTGTATCCTGCCTTGAACAGACAACAATAGACATATTGTGTTCAGTTCTGGGCACTACAGTTTAAGAAGGATATTAATAAGGTGGAGAGCATCCAGATGAGGACCACGATCATGGTGAAAGGCCTCAAGTCCATGTCACATTAGGTTAGGTTGAAAGAATTGGGGATATTTAGCTTGGAAAAGAGGAGACTCAGGAGAAGCATAATAGCTCGGTTCAAGTACTTGAAAAAATTGTGTGAGAAAGGAATTAGATTTGTTCCACTTGGCCTCAAAGAGGGCAACCAGGGGCAATGGGTGAGAGTTGCAGAGACCAGTTTAGGTTTGATGCAAGGAAAAAAAAACTCCCTGGCAATTAGCACCATCCAAAAGCATAGGTCTGCTCCAGGAGGTGTTCGATTTTCCCTCTTTGGAAGTCTTTAAGTAGAGGCTGGATGACCCTTTGCTGAGTACAGGATAGTAGGGATTCATTTCTGATTTGGGTTGCTCTGCTGACATCCTTTTAAAGGATCAAAAAATCTGTGATTCTTTATTAAATGTATAAGTCTGGGTGGCTTTACTTCTCTGAACTTTCTTTTCCTTCATCTGACTAACATTAACAATAACATTAACAATGATGACAGTTACTATAATGTAGATTTCTTCCCCTTTACAAAGATATCTCATCCGAGATGACAATGTACTTCACACTCTGCAGGATTGTACTATATAATACACAGTAGGATTTTAATTACCCCAGCACACAACCTTACCTCACCAAGTGGATCGATGACCCAGTAACTTTCCAACCAAGGGTTCTAACAAACTCTGTTGTGGGGAGCTTCATATTTCCCTCTGCTTTGTTTTCTACATCTAGTGTTTCTAAAGAGAATCCTGAGAGAGTACAGATGGCGCCATCTAGAGGCAAACTTAGTAACTGGACTACAGCTAAAGTAAACTGGATTGGGATCCTGAGAAGTATTCTTGAAGAAATATTTCTATATTTCTTCCCTCCCTCTATTGTGCTTCCTATCCCCAAATTAGCAGTATGTAAATCACAATCATGCACACACACACACACACACACACACACACACACACACAAATGAACACACATGCCTCCGGCATTCTAATCCTCTGGCATTGGAGACTTGCGGTCAGGCAACCCACAGCTTTCAGAGAGGGTCTTCTGCACTCCCAAACTCCTAAGGGCTGGGCCACTGGTAGAGCAGGTGAGCCCTGAAAGCTCCTGGTGGGTGAGCCGACTCTCAGGACACTTGCCTAACCACGGCTTTCCCTTTCAAAGACACCTCCCTAGTCTCAGGGCACCTCCTGCCATAGGTTGGTGGGCAATGAAAGGCACGGTGGGCAGCCATCTCTCTGGCTGCCCCTCCAATTGGCTGAAAGTGGCAAGAATCCCTTGGGCTTCATGCAGGAGAATGATCAGGCCCAAAGAACATGAGCTGGAGACTTTGGTGTTCTTCCAAGGCCGGGCTGGCAGTGGCAGGTCACTTGCCCGATGGTCTTTTTCAACCTGGAGAGTGAAAGGCCTTCACCTCAGGCTCTCCACTCTTATAGGCCAATGCTGCCTCCACTCACCCCTGAACCCACTTAAGTAGCTTCCTTCCTAGGCAACCTGGATCTCCTGCAAAGGCCTCTCCAGAGTTGCCTCTCCCCCTTCATTTACATAGGTATGCAGGCATGCTTGAATGTAGCCTGGCCAGGCTTGGATGGATGGATGTTTGGATGAATGTCTGGGTGCTCTTCTATAAGAATCCCTCCATATACTCAGTGGCATGGCATAAGAGATACACACTAGTGTTCCATTGCAAATAACGTTAGGGACCAGCACCTCATGCCATCTCTATGTGGGTACGTGTCTATACGTACATATCTATCTATCTATCTATCTACACATATACATACATAGATATGCTCTTCCTAGCTGCCCTGTGACATAAGCTGGCCAATTGTTACCTGGACCTATTTCAGAAATTCAACGAACAATGGAGACATCTAACACTCAAGGTGAGGCTGGGTTGAGAAGAAGCCAAAGGAAGAACTTTGCCTCTTCCGGGTGATTGGGAAGGAAATACAGAAAAGGTCATAGGGAGTGGGGAGTGCCCCCACCAAGTTTTGGAACCTGAGCTACTGGGAAAGTGTGGGCCCTGACATGGGAGGGGCTGCCACCTAATGAGGAAACAGATTTCAATGTTTTCATTAATGATTTTCAATCCAGATTTGACCTGGTTGGAATTTAGTTGGGAAACAAAATCCTTATGTGCTCTTATTTCCAGTGAGACACATTCTTGATTTGGGGTGATTGGGATAAACCAGAACTGAATACAAATCTCATTTGCTCTTTAGCATTAAGTTAATGGCCTGGAAAATGTCCAGACCTAGAAGACCCAAGTTAAAATCTGGTCTTAGTAAGGTCTTACCTAGGTCATGTGACATCTTTTGACCTGCCTTTCCTAACCTCTAAAGAGAATCATAACATGAGCATTCACCTCCCAGATTCCAGGTCCAAAGGAACTGAGGTGGAAAATGCCACACACCTCCAAGGAAACAAATGATAGGGTCTAAATACAGATTGAAACACAAGTTTTTTTTCACATTTTTTTTATTCATGGTTTGGTTTTATTGATTTGGTTATTTTGGTCTGTGTTTTCTTTGGTGACATTGCTAAAATGGAATAGTTTTGCAAAGCACTACATCTATCATTTGGATCAAATAGCTTAGAAGAAGCCAAGAGCAAGAGTAAGTCCCTGGTATTGACCACTTCATTAATCCATCACGTCTTAGGGCTCATATGTCTCATGTAGCTGCTTGGTTTCTGAGCACATCTCTTACTGCAGTTGTCTGGCCTCCTGAAAGCCTGTCTTCTTGGACTCCTTGAAAAGAACTGGTTCCCCAGGCAGCTTCCTCTAGCAGATCTACTTCTCCAGTTCAGGTCACTTGTGGCCATTCTTTTTCTCTTCACATTTCTTTCACAGTACATCTTCAGACAGTCACCTTAGACCTCTAATATGAAGACTAAAGTAGGGACCTCTATAAAAAGGGATTTAGTTTTTTCTCTTGCTTCTAGCTGCTCCTATGCTTAACTCAGCGAGGTTCTTAATTTGCTGCTCCCATCCTTAACTAAATGAGATGCTTTATTTGCTGCTCCTATCTTCCTCCAAAGGAGCTACTTGATTTAGATCCTTCTAACTCTGGTCTGAAGGGAAAATCAAAAAGGATCTAAGAAGATCCAAAGTATAGATGGAACTTTTCTGCTGATGAATTTGTTATTGACAAATACAGGTAGGTAAGCGAAGGCTAAAAGTGCCTTTTAAATTTTCATTGGCTCCACCTTTATTCCACTTCTCCTGTTCCTCTATTTGATTCTTCACCTCAGCTTCAAATCTTGGGAAGGGAGAAACTTTAGTTCTTTACCTAGGACTACTGCTACCTTGTGGTGCAAATTAGCAAGTTGTCCCATTGAAATATCTAGCAAAATTGAATAACAACTAGAAAATTAGAGATTTCTGGACCCATTTGGAATAGCAGACCTCTCTTATTATTGGATCATTTCGCACCCCCCCCCCAAAAGTAAACTTTCTATTGGAGGCAAACAGAGATAAGTGATTTGCCCAGAGTAAGAGAGCTAATAAGTGTCTGAGGTGTGTGTGTGGGGGGAGCGTGGGGCAGGGAGGTCAAGAAAAATATGAAGGGCACAGACACTCTAAGAGTCAAGGGTGATCTTTCTGAAGCAGGTAGAAACATGATTATGTGGAGGAGTCAAGCCTCATGCTGAAAAAGCACAATTGGGTAAAGCAAGGTCATAGATTATATTATTTTCAGACAAATGAAAATGGGCAATTGGCTGGTCCTAGGAGGCCGTTGGAACTAATTGTTCTCATCTGTTCATTCCACTGGGAGATGTCTTGACATGCTTGGGGCAGATACCCCTTTATCTTACTGGTGGGTTTGAGACCCGTCAGTTACCCCTAGCCTTATTTAGTCCATCTGACAAAATGGCTTACCAGGGTGTGGTAAGAGACATACAAACAATTGTGAAGCAAAGGCCAATGAGTTAAGTACAAAAGAGAAGTACAGGAAGAGTACAATGAGACAATTGGGAAGGGAGAGGCCACATGACTTTCTGTTAGAGAAACACTAAAATCATAGAATCATAGTTTTAGAATGGGAAGGGATCTTAGAGGCTGTATATTCTAACCCCCTTACCTTCCCTATGAACAATCAAGTCTCAGAGAGGTTAAGGGATCTTCCCAAGGTTGCAAAGGTAATCAGTGGCAGAACCAGCAATGTAAAATTGTAAACTGGATTAATTAGTCCAAGGTATGGTTCCCCCATCTTTCAGGTCTGCACCTTTTCCCTGTTGGTGACTCCTACGTCCTACCTCCTACCTCCTACTCATCCTCCCACAATGTTCCTTCTCTTTCCTTGAAGGATTTCCTCTCAGACTTGTCAATCACATGAAGACTGAAGACAGCTTAAAGTGACTACAGCTGAGTAAGTGTATCTAGGCACTCAAAATGGACTACCCCTTAATCCTTTGTTATAGGAGATGCAATACTCTACTCATGGGATAGAGCTTCTGTTACTGATTTGAAACAAGATTTTCCTTGTCATTCATATCCCTTGGACACCTGGATTTTATTTTAGGCTCTGATGGTCTACTGGTATAATTGAGTGTCTTGAGGAGGTGGGATGGGGAGGAGTAGAGACAGTTGCAAGGCTCTGTCTGCGATTAACTCTGGTACTGGTCTGCACCACAGCCAACTGAGATCCCATGGTTGTTCAAGTATCTCTTTGAGACTTTTTCATCTGTGCAATGGGATCATTATCATGACCATCATCAGCTCCTGAACCCAACACATAGTGTCTGGCTAAATAGAATTAAATAAAATTCAGGTTTACAGCACCATCTCTCACAAGGTGCAAAATAAAACAATCCATGAAAACATTGTTGAAAGTTATCATATGCTGAAAATGCATTACTTTTTCACCTGTTGTTTGTCCTTTCCCTGGTCGAGCCTCTCATCCCATGGCAAGAGCCCAAAAGTTAGGGTCAGACTTCAGGCCCTGATACTTACTAGTTGTGCAACCCTGGGTATAACTCCAATATTCTCTGGGCCTTGGTTTCTTTGTATGTAAAATAGAAACAGTAATACCTGTGGCTATCTATCTCATGAGAGACAATGTGGTACAGTGGCTAGGGAGCTGGTCTCTAAGCCATAAAGACCTGGGCTCAAGTCCTACCTCTTCCACATGCCAGCTGTGTGATGTTGGGCAAATCATTTGAATTTTAAGTATTGCAGGCAACTCTCTAAGACTATGAGTTGCTATTTACTATCTATGACAAGTCATGTATCCTATCTGGGTTTTAATTTCCTCTGTAAAATGAGGTGGTTGGACTAGTCAGCGCTTCTTAAACTGTGGATCACAACCACATATGGGTCGTGAAAAATTTGGCAATAGTAAAAGGTTTCTGAATGTGCAAGGACCAAAAATTAACTAAAAACAAACAGGTAGTGAATGTAACGTCTTTCTGGCAGTGCTTGCCCATGTCACATTGGCCAGCTTCACTGCAGCCTTGGTTCTGAATACAGAGCAGGCACACTTTGCACCGTGGATGCTCTCAGGCCATGCAATGCCTACTGAAAGCTGCCTAAACATGAAAAGTGTGGGAAAAGTTTGAGAAGCCCTGGACTAGATGATCTCTAAGTTTCATTTAGCTCTAAACTTGTGAATGATCCTCTTTTCCTGGGGAGCTTTATTTTTTCAGTTATAGAACCCCTCCCCTCTTTCCCAGACTTTAATGTCTTGATATTGGTGAATGTGTCTCATGGCCCACTATATCTGGGTGGCTCCAGCCATGATTCACATTCTTCCTGGCCATCTTATTTTATCCTAGTCTCCTTTCCAGGCCTGCAATCTTAATTAAATCAATACTATTATTGTTACTGGAAAGGGTATGTCAACCAACTCCTCTATAGTTCCACTCACCATCCAAAACAACTCTCTCTGGCCACCACTCTCCTGTATATGTTGCTCTCCCCTACTAGAATATAAAACCATTTATGGAAGAGACCATCTCCATTTTGTATTTGTACCCTTAGCACTTAGCACCATGATTGACACATAGTAAATGCTAAATAAATGCTTTTTCACTTATTCATCCATTCATCCTCTCATCCATCCATTTCATTATCTCTTGAATCCTTTACATCCTATTTTCATCTTATAGGGACTCTGGATTTTTAACCAATCAGCTACACAGATATAGTATGGAAAACATGTGGTTAGACAACATTTGTATGAAAAACATCTGGGGTGTTTGTCTCAGATACAGCCCTGGGGGATAAAAATAGACCCCTCCTTTGTTATGAGGTTGATAAAGAAGTGCCTTAGTGCCCCTGATCAAGGAATCACCCACTACAGCTACTCTTATCCTCTTCCTCTGACCTTTAATAGATGACCTCTCACCTCTATATGTTCACACCAACCCTAAGCATCTGCTTAACCCTTACAGATGAGAACAATCTCTTAATAACTGGATAAGTCACTTGAATTCCTTTCCTTTATCTCAACAAGTCTAGAGGCACAGACATACACTCTTGCCCTTAGCCTTGTACCAACATTTTGTCTTTTTCACCAATTTATTCCACCCACCAATACGCTACCAATTGGGTTCATCTTATTTAGTCTTGCCAACTCTCTTCTCTTTCTCCTTGAGTTCACCTCTCCAAGTTTGAGCACCACCCTCTTGGCTACTTCCATAACTTCTTCTTGCCCTGGTGAATTGGGATCCACCCTAGAGGGTAGTTGACTACTTCTTCCCTGGGATTGGGAGAAGAGAGGGGAGATACCAATAACAATGAATATGGCACCTAGTGAGTGCCAGGCACTGTGCAAAGTGCTTTAGAATATCATCTCATTTGATCCTCACAATGAACCTTCAGGTAGATGTTGCCATTAACTCCATTTCATAGTTGAGGAAACCAGGGTGAACAGAGGTTAAGTGACTTGTCTAGGGTCACAAGCCAGTAAATATCTGAGGCCAGATTTTAACTCAGGTCTTCCTGACTCCAGGCCAAGTCTACTAGGTCACTGAGCCACCTGGGTTTTATTATCAGGTAACCCTGAAGGGCTAGGGTTTCTAGCACTATTGCTGCTGAACTCCTATCCCAGTATTCTCCCCAATATCAATCAATCAGCTGGCATCAGTTGGCATTTACAAAAGGATATTTACTGAGAAGGTACAGCAGGGGCAGAAAGCATAAAATTTCTCCCAATCCAGGGAGATTCTCACTTTTTTACACACATAGCCTTGCATGTACAGCGGTAGTGAGACACAAATTTAGGGAACACACAGGACCAAGGAATACCTCAGGACTCCTGGACCTGGGATTCTTTATATCTTCAAAGAGTCCTCCAGTTTGTTTGGTTTGTCAATGGATAACTTATTCTCTTGCTCAGCTGGGTTGGCTCCTTCCAAGACATGGTGTCTTGGCTGACAGGTCAATCCACTGTTGGGCTGGGTCAAGCAGGTCACTTGATTGCTATGTTGGTTCCTCACAAGACTAGGCAGCTGCTACCACTGGCTCCATTGTTGGTGGGACCTCTGGTGGCTTTGATGTTGCTCCCATTTTCATTGGTCATTTGAGAACTGCCTCTTTGTATATTCATTTATCAAAGATCTGGTACAGAGGTGTCATGTGTTCACGGACATGCGGCAGCCAGCTGTGGAGAATATAGCTCACCATTTCTCCTCCAGCTCATAGCAATCTTTTCTACTCTGAAATAACCAAGGAAGAGAGAGAACAAAAAGGTATTTTTGTATTTAAACTCAGTTCTAGTTCCTCTTCCAAGTAGAAAACTTCTTGTCACCACACAGCATCAGCCCCCTAGTCATTCACAACTGAAAGTAGGCTCACCAACCCTCCTTGTGTTGGGTTGAAATCAGCCAGAGAATACTGCACATGATCTATATGGCCCACTAGGAACAGCAAATCTGAGCATGCTATAGGAGCTGGGCCTTCTAATGATAAGGTTCTACTCTCTAATCCTCCTTCATTCATTCACAGGTAGGGCACAATCACTATCTTCAAGTATTTATAGAGATTATGCTTATTCTGCTTGGCTCCAGAGGCAAAATTAGGAGCAATGGCTAGAAATTTCAGGTTAGGAAGATTTTGCCTTGATGTAAGGAAAAACTCCCCAATAATTGAGCTATCCAAAAATAGCATAGACTGTCTAGGATTTTGCCTTCCTTCAGTGGAGGCTAACTTGTATAGTAGCTTACTGTTCAGGTATACATTCAGTTCTCTTCCAAGTTGGAGATTTGGTAATTATGTAAGAAACTAACCTGCATATTTGAATTTTGCTTTTTTTTCTCAAAATAATAGAGCATAGGGACTGGGTCTGTGATTTCCTTGATATAGGGATCTCCCAGATGAGGATTCTCCCATTACCAATGCTGATTGGCACCTTCTCTGTAGCTAATAGTCTCAGAGAATTCCATGGAGCACTGAGTGGTTGTGAAATGACCAGAATCACAAAGCCAGTGTCTATGAAAAGTGGAGCGTGCATCCTTCAGGTGTCTTGGTTCTGAAGCTAAGTTGGCACAACATTGCCTCTCTGCCAAATAATACTTATGCCCCCCAAAACACATTTGCCACATTTTCCAGTAGCCTAACCCTCATGCTACTTAGCCGAGTTCTCTTGGCTGTGGTGGTGAGTACACTACGTGCATCTCCAGCTATCCTGAGGGACGAAGGACAGAGCCAGGGCCTGTTCTACAATGGAGCACTTAGGGATAACAAGCAATCCTTAAACTTATATGACGTCTGGTCCTGGAAGAGTGGCCCTTACTTGTAGCAATGGAAGTTGAATTGCGTTTTTTTCTGATTGAGTCATTGCTGATGTATTGGAGTGTATTCCTGGCCAAGGATCTGACATCCTGCTGGTTTTAAGAATGCTGGCAAATGCTACATTTAATCAATGGTAAACAATGTCAAATTTTCTAAAATGTAGCTATGATATTTAATGCAGAAATTAATTTCTGTAGTGGAAAAATAATGAGTTCATTAATTAAATTTCTATTTTTAGTTCTTATTATCAACTCTAATCCTTTGTGGTAAAGTCTCTTGCCCTCATTTCACTCATTAGTGGCTGCTGGTGACTAACAATCTTTCCAAGTTTCCAAATATTACGGGGTAGTGTGGATAGAGAGATGGACTCAGGACCAGAAAACCCGGGGCCTCAGACACTTAGCAGCATGTTGACTCTGGAAGTTCCCTTAACCTCCGTAAGGCTCAGTTTCCTCACCCATAAAATGGGGACGATGATGGCATGTATCTCCTGTTAGCCATCGCATTAAATAATGTTGTGTAAATGACCTTGAAAAGCTTAAAATGGTCTATGTCTGCTATTGGTATTAAGACTAGAAGCATCAGTGGCTTCTTATTGCCTGTCAGATGAAGTACAAATGTCTCCTCCTGATGGAAGGGAGTCCCCCAAATCCCCTCTGAGCTTCTGGCTGCCTTTATAAGAGTGGGATCAAGGCTGCCCTAACCCTCTCAGACCCGATAGATTCATCAGGTCAGAACATATCTACATGGTTTACTGAGTGTGAACTAAGCCTGGGCATCTCTTTAGGTAACAAAAGAAGTCTGAGAGACTTGATCACACCCTCTGGGCCTGTGTGAGTTACTTGGAATCAGAGATTGGATAATATTAGTGTGAATGGTGAGGCAGGAGAGAGTATTCTAGTCAGCCCTCACAAGGATTTCTTGACCTCAGCCTGAAATTCTTCCTCCCATCTTGGTTAGGGGCGTACCTCAGAACACCAGGGGATTTAGACTTTTTTATCAGCCTTTTGTCCCTTTCGTCTCACTCAGGGTTAGCAGCTACAGGAGTCAGTGTCTGTAGTGGGAGCCAAGTTCACAATGGATGAAATTAAGAAATAGATTCAAGGCTCTAGGAAGAGCAAAAACACAAAAACAGAAACCTACACCATGCCTAAGGAGAACCATCTTGAAGACCTCAGTAGAAACTAAAAACCTCCAGTATCTCCAAGTTTCCCTTTGTTGCATGTGCTCTATGAGTTTGAATCTACTTTACCTTGGACTCTGTATGAGTTGTATGGGAAAGTGTGTCACAGACTTAGTGGAATATTTGTACCAATTGTCCTAACTATGCCACCTTAATAAAATCTCTTTCTAAAAGCTAATTAGGTCTGGATGACTAATTGATATGACTGACAATTTGTGTGTGTGTGTGTGTGTGTGTGTGTGTGTGTGTGTGTAAGTACACCCAATGGGGTTTGAAAGCTATAGCCTCAGGGCTCCCGTGCAGCTCTGAGGGGTGATACAATAGCCATACTTTGGGGACTTGACTCATTAGTATGAGTTGGGACAGTCACCCCTGTAGTGCGTGATATATCTGCATGTGAAAAGGCCAAGAATGTGGGTTGGCAAGTAGTGAACCAATGACCTAGTCCTTTGGAATGAGTTCCTTTACATGTCTATGTATCTGTCTCTGTCTCTATCACTTTCTCTCTCTCTCTCTCTGTCTCTCTCTCTCTCTCTCTCTGTCTCTCTCTCTCTCTGTCTCTCTCTGTCTCTCTGTCTCTGTCTCTGTCTCTCTCTCTCTCTGTCTCTCTGTCTCCCTCCCTCCCCCTCTCTCTGTTCCCCTCTCTCTGTATTTCACTTATATGGAAGAATGGAAGAGGCATAGGGTTTGAAAACTGGGGAACCCTGAACACCAGAGCTATTGGGTAGTTATTGAGCAAATAACCACGACCAGTTTACAGCTTAGCCTTCAGAGAAGAAAATTTGGGAAGCATATTAAAAGTGCAACATAAGCTTGGTTGAAATCTCTCACAGCAGCTCTGCAATAGCTAGGGGCCTCTTTGGATACAGTGTTTGGCCTGGAGTCAGGAAGACCTCAGTTCAAATGTGACCTCAGACACTCATTATTGTGTGTCCTTGGGCAAGTCATTTAACCTCTGTTTGATTCAGTTTCCTCAAGTGTACAAAGGGAATAAAATGGAACCAACCTTGAAGGGTTATTGTGAGGATCAAATAAGATGATATTCTCAAAGCACTTATCATGGCACCTGTAACTTAGTACACGTGATGAAAATGCTAGCTGTTTATTATTATTATCATTATTATTATTATTATTATTATTATTGGGGAGAGAGACTCAAAGAGAAGCCCAAAGGAAAGATTAAGGCTAAGGGAGCTAGCTACCTGGAAGGACCTTGCTCTTTGTTCTAAAAGGTGGCTTGATGCTTGGAGCAGGGGATCTCCTTGTAGAGAGAAGCCTCAGGCATCAAGATTCTGAGGAAACAAGAAGGGGAGTTTTTTTAATTATGTCCTCCTAAGGTCAGGATCTTCTGTCTTTTCTAAAAGAGCCAGAGAGAATCCCATAAGCTTCATTTATGCTAAAAGTACATGGCAGCACCCTTTTTTTCCTGAGGAAAAAATAGCTTGTGATTTTAGCTGAGCCAGAAGCTAGAGACAGTGCAGACTAAAGCCCAAGTGGCATCCCACAAAACGTACAAGTCCTGTGGAGAGGCATTTGGGAGCTGAGACAACTCCTTCAGAACAGCATCCAGAAGGAAAATATGAGTCTAGTGGTATGTGGAACATTGTGATAACATCACTGGAAGACCTGAGCAGCTCTAAAGTAGCAGAAGTATGAATGGTCCTTTCTATATGTATGCCTTACATGTGTGCTTTGCTCCATGTGTTTTCTACATCGGTGTTTCTCAGTGGATGTGTCCATGCATGTGTCCCCTCTTCCCACCACTGCTGTTTGTGGGAGAGTGAACACCAAGTTTGTGCAGAAATTTATTTTGTCTACCTTATATACTCTGCCACTTCATCATATAGTTTTGTTTTGAATTTAGTTGTGTCCTCTGGCTTTTAAAGGTAGGCACATCAGTCGGGGCTTGTTTTAGTGGCATAGGCCTATTTAAATCTGGGATAGCTTTATGCTGGGAGACCTGCCTTGTAGTGGGTGTGTGTATGTGTGTGCGTGTATCACAAACTCCATGATGACTTTTAAGGCTCCTCATAATCTGACTCCAAACTACCTATTCAACCTTATCTCATACTATTCTCTTCCATGTACTCTGTTTCAGCCAAACCACACCTCCCTCGCTCCACTCCCTTACCTCTCCAGCTGAAACTGCCCTTTATCTCCACACATTTACCATCACCTTTTTATCTGGACTTCACACTCAATCTCATTGTCTCTTGTATTTCTCATTAATATATATGCATTTCTCCCGGTTAGATTGATACTCTTTAAAAGCAATCCTACATTACGTTTATTTTTTATTTTTTAGTGTTCAGTTCTCTGCAACAAAGAGGGGCTTAATGTTTGTTGAATTGAGTTGAGTTCATAGTCAAGCAAGTCCTAGCAAACTTGATCAACATTGTCATTTTAAGCTATAACCTGTGCCTGGGATCTTATTTAAACTAAAAAAAATATTTTTCACCGTAGTTATGTAAACACTGGTTTGTAGATTTGTTGATTTTTACTTTCTCATGCCTCTATTTGATCTTTAGCCCAAACATACATAGTGAGTTTTGCTACAAAAAATGATTTATTTTCATAAACCATACAAGAAAGTGAGAAAGAAATGAGGTTTAATCTAGTTCTGCCTTTGCCATTTATTATCTGTATGACCTGGGGCAAGTCTGTTAAAGACCCAGAGCTATTTCTTCATTTATTCTCGGTTTCCTCATTTACCCTGTCTATCTCACTCACTGGGTTATTGGAGGATTAAAACTTTGTAACTCTAAAGTGACAGTCACTATTCTTTCTGCTGTTGGTATTTTTGATGCTTTTGTCTAACGAAATGGTCAGACGCTTTTATCATGTGCTTTATTTATGGCCAACTCTTAGAACAAACTTTCCCATTCCCAAACAATTAGGACCCAGACTAATGTGCTAAAGGGAAGTAGGGTTCCAGACGCTGGTGTGAACATTCGTGCTTCTTCTCTGAATGACTCCCTATAGAGGTAAGTATGGGCAGGGCCTTAGAACCCTAAGGTTCATCCATGATGATGTACACAAAGTAGGATATGATTGATTTCATAGAGATAGGGACTGAGCCTGTGATTTCATTGTTATATGAAACTCCAAGGAGGGGAAATTTCCTGTCTCAGAGCAAGTCAGCATCTTCTCTACACCTGAGAGTGTTAGAGAGTTGCCTGAGCAGAACTGTCAAACATGTGGAGCTGCAATAGCCAGAACTACATTAAAATGGAATTGGGAAATATTTAACAAAATAAATAATAATGCAACAGAACATAGATAATGTTAATATGTGGTATTCTAAGTCAATATTCAGTCAAAGGGATCTTTACAATTTGGGAGCTCTATTTCTATTGGAGTTTGACACCGCTGGCCTTTGTCACACCGAGAGGTTAAGTGATATGCATAGAGTCACACAGCCAGGATGCATCTGTGGTATGCTTTGAACCCAGGTCTTGCTGGTTCTAAGGCCAGCTTTCTACCCACTACCCCACACAACCTCTCATGGTCAGTTTCATAGCATAAGAAAACCTCAGACTTGCAAGAAACCCAAGAGGTCATTAAATGCAACCTTGCCTAATGTAGGAAGCCCATTTAGAATATCTTTGACAAATGGTCAGACAGACTGTACTTGAGGAACTCTAGTGACGGAGAACTCATTACTTCTTGAGGCAGACCATTCTATTTTTGGACAGCTGAAATTGCTAGGGTGTTTTATATGGAGTAAAAAACATTTTTTTTGGAGGAGGGAAGGCAGGGCAATTGGGGTGAAGTGACTTGCCCAAGGTCACACAGCTAGTACGTGTGTTAAGTGTTTGAGTCCAGGGCCAGTGCTCTACTCACTGCACCACCTAGCTGCCCCATAAGAAACTTTTTTCCTATAACTTTGTCTATTGGTATTAGCTTCGCCCCTTGGGGCCAAGAAGAACAAGCCTAATCCTTCAGATATTTAAAGACATATATGTTCTAAGTGTTCCCTTCTCCAAGTTAAATATTATCACTTACTTCAGTTGATCCTCCTCAGACAGTATCTAGTCATCTCATAATCCTGAATTCCACTTGGGTCAGAAGCATATATTTCATTCTTGTTTTATAGATGGGGAAAGGAGACTGAAGTTTGAAGGTAGCAAGTATGATTGCACGTCTAATGAGTGGTAGAGCTGGGACGCAGATCCAAGTCTTTTCCTCCTAAGGCCAGTACTTTTTCCATTCCACAATGATTCTGCCTCTGGTTGATTCTGTAGTTATCCCAAGGACAGCCCTGAAACACCAAGACCTAGTTCCAATCTTTGAATAAATTCCTAGGAAATGTGCTTGGGGGAGCCAGGATAGGCACAAAGGAGAATGTTACCCTAGGAAATGATTTTCCAGTGAGCACAGTGTGCGATGCAAAGTGTCTGGTTTCAGCAAACTGCCTCACAAAAGAATGATTAGCCCTTTGCCTAATGGAGGGATAATGTGATATGTGATTCCAGACACCATGGAGCAGTGGATGCCTGATAAATATTAACTGTGGAGCAGACAATGCTCTTTTTGCGGCCCTTCAGAAATCAAGTGGCGGTGATTCAGAGCAATTAGGGCAGCCGTAGTCTGCTTTAGGCAAGATGGAAGAACACCCAGTGTGGGTTTGAGACACAAAATGGCTACACGTCACATAAATAAATGAACAGCTCCCCTTCCTCCCTCCCTCCTCTGAGTCAACAAGACCAATAGGCTCCCTGTTCCCAAGGCCCTTTACAAACCATAATACAGCACATAAATAGAAATTATTATGAAAGTTCTTCCCATCTTTTCAATGGAATTCAGATAGAAAGGATTCAGGAATAACTCACCTTACACTGAAATTATACTTTTACATTGCAAGCAGGCAAAATAATCACTTTTTTATAGTGGAAAACATAGTAGGATATAGAGATAGTCCTGGATTAGTACAAAAACTAGATTCCCTCCAGAAGTGGCCGTATTATATGAATTCACGTGACATGTTTCCATTGAGCTAGAAAAAGGATCACATTTTAACATAATTATGCTTTCAAATAGTGTGACATAGAATACATGTGACAATGTCAGGGGATTCATCATTAAAACTCATTGATACTTAGCTTATCTTCTGTGGATCTACAGAAAACATCCTCAATTCAGCCACCTCCAGTAGCAGGCAGCAAGGAAGGAGATGGTGTGCGCCTCTTCCTGTTCCCACGTGCTTCTGAGTTCTTCTGCTGGGTCACAGTGTTTGGACAGCTTTTCATTTTGTGTAGCTTGCAGGTTCTAAGCATTTGATATGGAAGCTGGATAGGGGCTGGACCCATGAGTTCCCTGATAGAGGGAACTGACTGATGAGGAACTGTCTCCTGATACAAGTGGGTACCTTGTCTGCAATTTTCTAGTCTTAGAGAGTTACATAGAATATTTAGGGGTTAAGTGACTTGTCCCAGGTCACACAGCCAGTTGGTGTTAGTGGTGAGATTGAATCCAGGACCCCCAGTTTCAAGGCTGGCCTTTATCCATTATGCCATACAGCCTCACGTATTTGGTAAGGTGACATTGTTTTTGTTGTGCCCATTCTTATCTTATTTAAGAGAATTCAGTTAGAAAACAGTAGAAGGAAAAACTGCTACCCTGATATTATTTCACACTTACTGTTTTAGTGCCTGAAAAGACTGCTTTTTGTAACTCAGTGTTGGCGATGGTGATGATTATGATGACGGTGATGATGGCATAAGGAAAAGAAGCTGGCCTGAAGGATAACACAATAAGGTTCCTGAGAGAGAGGCAGAGGGTCCAGTTTTCTTTGGTGTCTCTCTCTCTGAGGGACTTGAATAGCTCATCAAAGATTTTACAGCGGTCTCTTAAAGGAAGGCTAGTTGAACAGAAACAATAACAACCTCACGCATTTCTGCATCACTGTCACATTCGCAGAGGATTTCTGTCAATGCTGGTATGGGGAGGGGCGGGGAACACAAGCATCATCTCTATTTTACTGCGGTGGACACCGTAGCTCCCAGAGGGGAGGAACCTTGCCCAGGGTCACATGGCTAATGAATTCAGAGACGAGACTTGAGCACAATGGGTTTTCATTTAAAATGTGTTAAATGCTATTGCAGCGTCCACTCTGGGCTCCTTCTCCCAGACTGAACGGGACAAATAAGTTCTTTTAGAGTACCATGAACATTTCTTCCTTCAGGTTCTAGGACTGGCTCTGAGACCTAGGAGTTTCTACTACTCTCATCATGATCCCCATCCAGTGTGCTTGATAATATCAATTAATTAAATGACATCAATTGGTGTTTATAAGAGAATCTTTGCTGAGAAGGTATAGGTATCAGCAAGGCAATAAACACAACATAGACAATAATTGTCAACATGCCTATGCGGTTCTGTATTGCAAAACATTAGAGACTCTCCACATAGAAGGTAGAAGAAGCAAAATATTTATTCAGACACCAGAGAACCAAATCCCATAACCAGTAAGTCCAATCCATCATGACAGCAAAGAACTCAATACACAATACCACAGCAGAGAACCACTCCATCCTGTAACCTTCTGACCCCTGTTGGAGCTTTTCCACAAACACTCACAGCACAGATAGCACCATCTGCTCTCTCTCAGTTCTAACTGCTCTATTTCTCTCTGCATTTCCTGTGACACATTTTCCTTTTCCTCTCAGCAAGCTCTTCCCACCACATGTGACTTAGGCTTCCTGTGACATAAGCAAGTCATATGGCCTATTAATGGGTGGGAAGGATCTTCAAATCTAAATTGCCATTACAGTATAGCAATAAGGTATAGAATAATTACCTCCAGACCTGAGAGTGGGGCACACCTTCCCCTGCATACACAGGCAGTGAAAGTGAGCTTAAACTTAAGGTTCAGAAGTAGTGTGGCACACATTAGTGAATGAATAGTGCCAAGGGATACTTTGTAACTCTTGGCCCTGAGAATCTTTTTTTCTCTTCTAGAAGTCACCTACCTATCAGGGTGGTCAGTCTTACTCCTCTTAGGTGTTGTGTCTCAGTTGGTGGGTCAATCTACTTATAGTCTGGGTCAAGCAGGTGATTTACTTTCTGCATTAGCACCTTACTAGACTTTTCTGTTGCTATAATAAACTCCAATTCATCTGTGAACAAAAGGTCAAGCACTAACTCTCCATGCACTTTAGTCTTGGCTTGTAGTCTTTTTAAGATAGTTTACCATCAATGTGGTAACTTACCTTGATGCCATTTTCATCTTTGTTGAAGGCTTCTGACAACATTGCTGAAAACATCATGCATGGGAGCAAGCATACAGCCCTGCTTCACTCCATTGGTGACTGAGAAAGTGCAATAACATTCCCCATTATCCAGAACCTGAGCAAGCATACTGTAATGAAATTGAGGTACAACACTGATGAACTTCTCTGGGCAGCCAAAGTTTGACATAATTTTCAACAAGCCCTGACAACTGACAATATCAAGGCCTTGGTCAGATCAATGAACATTGTGGAAGACCTCTCTTCTGCTCCTGTCATTTCTCCTGGAGTTGATGGACAGAAAACACCACATTGATCATTCCTTGGCCCTTTCTGAAGCCACACTGGCTCTCAGGTAGATGACCATCTTCCAGGTGAAGCATCAACCTATTAAGAAGGACTCTGGAGGAATCTCAATGCAGCCTATGAAGCCAAGATGCAACAAAATATGGATTGATTCTCTGCTGCTTGTGCTAGTTTTGGCCCAATAATCAATGCCCAGAAGACACAGGTTCTCCACCAGCCAGCACTGTACCATATATGTGGTACCATCAGTTACAGGAAATGCAGAAATTTTTAATACTGTGGAGAAGTTCTCTTACCTTGGCAGTATTACTTTCCCGGGATGTACACATAGATAATGAGGTTGACGCATACATTGCTAGAGCTAGTTCAGTGTTTGGGAGGCTCTGAAGAAAAGTGTGGGAGAGGAAAGTTATTAAATTACCTACCCAACTGAAGGCCTACAGAGCTGTTGGGTTGACCTCATTACCGTATGTCTATGAAACTACATCTAGGAAACTACGTTGCCTGCGTCTGAATTGTCTTAGAAAGATTCTGAAGATCACCTAGTGAGATAAGGTACTGGACACCGAGGTCCTTTCTTAAGCTAAACTGCCAAGCACTCAAACTTTACTACAGAGAGCACAACTTTGATAGGCTGGCCACATTGTTTAAATGCAACTTTGGTAGGCTGGCCACAGTGTTTAAATGCTAAATATATGTTTGCCTAAAAGACTATTTTATGGAGAACTCACTCAAGGCAGGCACTCACATGGTGGTCTGAAGAAGCAAAAGAAGCATACTCTCAAAGTCTCTCTGAAGAACTTTGGAATCAATTGTGAGACATGAGAGTCACTGACAAAGGACTGGCCAGCATGGTGTGCTCACATCATAGAGAGCAACGTGTGAAGCAGAATTTCAGTAGCTCAAAAAGAAATGTGAGATGCAAAAATTTAGAGACATCTCCACTCCAAATGTTTACACAGACTATTTGTGCCTGATCTGAGCCCATATTGGTCTGATCAGCCACAGTCAGACACACTGTACCTTGACTCCAACATAGTGATGTCATTTTGGTCTTCTTCAGAAATGGACAAGTGACCAATAAACCCCAGTTGCCAGTTTCTATTGGGAGGCTCTTCTGGTGGTTTTGATGGATCTCCACCAATTACTTAGGTACTCTCTCCGCCAGGATGCTTGGTTTGTCTAAGAACATGAAATAATAAACACAAAAGAAATATAGAGGCTCTATGAATTCACATAATAGCTGCTAGTGGTGGGAGTCCAGCTTCCCTTCCCCAACTCCCTCCTGCTACTCATAATAGTCTTCCTCAATCAAAGCCACCAGGGAAAGGGATGAGAGATCATTCACTTGAAACTTTTGTATACATATTAATTTCAGCTTAACAACTCATGAGCCATCAGTCATTCCAGCTCCAATGCCAATTAGAAGACTTTTCACTATCCCATAATAATTAACCCTGAGTCATTATGGTCAAAACCTAGCTCCCCAAAGTTCCACATATTGGATTAGAGCCAGGCAAGGAATGTCAGCACATGCTTCAAAGACTGACCAATCTTATCACAAAATGGAACATTTTTGAAAATGGATAACCCTTTGCTCTTTTACTTTTGTAATCATGCCTGCATTTATAGACATAAAATATTGAAATCTTTCATCTTCAAGTCATTACACTAAAGTTAACTTTGCAAAAATCAGAACCTGATGTATATGGACAGATGCTATTAGAGCAATTCCCTTTGGCATGGGGCTTCCCAGCTCACAAAATGCTTTCTTCCCAATAATCCTGTATGGTGGGTTGTGGAAATAATTTTATTCTCATTTTATACATGAGGAAATTCAGGCTTGTGAAATTAAAGGGATTTGCTCAAAATTACCTATATCTATCTTGACCCAAGTTTTTCTAACTTTGAACCTAGGGCTCATTGTATGACACTTCTTTTTTATTTTTTTAATTCTTTTTTTAAAAAAATCATTATTTATTTATTTATTTTATGTTTTTAGTTTTCAGCATTAATTTTCACAAGAGTTTGAATTACAAATTTTCTCCCCATTTCTACCCTCCCCCACTCCAAGATGGCATATATTCTGATTGCCCCATTCCCCAGTCAGCCCTTCCTTCTGTCACCCCACTCCCCCATCCCCTTTTCCCTTACTTTCTTGTAGGGTAAGATAGATATTTATGCCCCAATTGCCTGTATATCTTATTTCCTAGTTGCATGTAAAAACTTTTTTTTGAACATCTTCTTTTAAAACTTTGATTTCCCAATTCTCTCCCCTCTTCCCTCCCCACCCACCCTCCCTAAGAAGGCAAGCAATTCAACATAGGCCACATGTGTATCATTATGCAAAACCCTTCCACAATACTCATGTTGTGAAAGACTAACTATATTTTGCTCCTTCCTATCCTATTCCCCTTTATCCAATTTTCTCCCTTGACCCTCTCCCTTTTCAAAAGTGTTTGCTTTTGATTACCTCCTCTCCCTATCTGCCCTCCCTTCTATCATCCCCCACCTTTTTTTCTCCTTCCTCTTTCTTTCCTGTGGGGTGAGATACCCAATTGAGTGTGTATGTTATTCCCTCCTCAGGTCAAATCTGATGAGAGCAAGATTCACTCATTCCCCCTCACCTGCCCCCTCTTCCCTCCCAACAGAACTGCTATTTCTTGCCACTTTTATGCAATATAATTTATCCCATTCTATCTCTCCCTTTCTCCCTCTCTCAATATATTCCTCTTTCATCCCTTAATTTGATTTTATTTTTTTAGATATCATCCCTTCATATTCAACTCACCCTGTGACCTCTGTCTATATCTATCTATCTATCTATCTATCTATCTATCTATCTATCTATCTATCTATCTATCTATATATTACCTTCAGCTGAGGGGATGCACTGTTGTTTGCAGAACTATTTCTATACAGCTCCGCCACACTAGTCCTCCTCCTCCTCCAAGAACTGCCAACCCGGACTAGACTCAGATCTTAAACAGGCTGTGCACTCCTACTCTGATCTGCCACTTAATTCCTCCTACCAGGTGGGCCTGGGGCCAGAAGCAACTGCGACTGTAGTTCTGTAGCTGCACCACCTCTGCTGCCCCTGGGGTGGTAGCCAAACTGTGAACTCCTTTCATCTGGCCCCGCAGCTTTTCCCACTAACCTCTCTGTTGTCTTTGGTGTTTGTGGGTTGAGAAGTCTGGTAACAGCCACAACTCACTGATTCAGGGCTCTAGGGCCTGTTCTGCCCAGCTCCTGGTCTGTTTTGTCTGGGTGCTGCCCACACTGGGCTCTGCTCTGCTTTGGTCCCAGCTCTGTGTGCAATAGACCTTACCTAGAGACCATCCAGGCTGTCCTGGGTTGGAGCCCTGCTTCCCTCTGCTATTTCGTGGGTTCTGCAGTTCTAGAATTTGTTCAGAGCCATTTTTATTGATATTTGGAGGGTTCTGGAGGAGAGCCCTAGGCAAGTTCCTGCTTTCCAGCCATGATTTTGGCTCCACTCCCCTCATATGACACTTTTAATAGCAATATTGTTTCTAGATCATTTCCATCTTTCTTGCTTAGGGAGGAAGTGCCTCCCCATGTGGAATCCTTTTCATGAGCGTGGAAGACAATTTCACAAGTAAATAAAGATGATTCAGATGATTTGTTCTATTCATCTATCATCTCTTCAACCTTTGAGATATACTGATGACTCTTAAGCTTCAGTGGCTCCCTATTGCTTCCAGAATCAGATATGAGTTCTTCTATTTGACATTTAAATCCTTCATGATCTTGTTCTGGCTTGCCTTTCCAAGGATATTTTACACCATTTTCCTTTACCTATATACTACTCTAGCCAAACTGACTTTTCTGTTTCTCATCCAGGACATTTCATCTCCTTTCTCCATGCCTTTGCATAGGCTGAGCCCCATGCTATATATATAGCTTTTGCTGATCCCCTCAGCTGCTAATGCCTCACTCCCTAAAATTATCACACACACACATACACATTTATCAAACGTGTATATGTAATGGATATACTGCATATTATATACCATATGCAGTATTTTCATTCCTGTATCTATATATACTTAAATGTGTACATGTCATTTCCCCCAATAGAATGGAAGACAGAGGCTGTTTCAATTTTGACTTTAAATTCTTAGCACTTAGCACAACACCTGGCACAAACTAGGCATTCATTAAGTAAATGTATGTGATTGATTGATTTGACTTCGTCTCATCCTCCTTCCTTTACAATTCAGCCCAAGATCCATTGTTCTTTTCATCAAAGTGTATCTTGGATTTGTCTCTTCTTAAACTGCTAACTGGATAATTCATGCTACAAAACTTTTCTTAAATACTATGCCCATTATATCGCTTTTCTCTCACTGCTATTGGATCAAGTCCAACTTCCCAACTTCTTCAGCAAGGATTTTGTGGCCCTTCATTACATGGCCCCAACTATTTTTCCAGCCCTTTTTCTCATAACTTCCCCAGACATTCCTTTCGCACCAGTCTACTCACTGTCCTCAAAATATGCCACCCTCACTCCCAATTCTGTGTTTTTACCCTGTCTCCCTCAGGTTCAATGTCAACTTTGCTTATCCATGCCTTAGATATCAGAGCTGTGACACAGTGACAGAAGAGCTGGGTTTTTAGTCAGGGGAATTAGGTTCACATTTTTAGTTATACTGTTTCTCTAAGCATGAGCAAGTCTCCTCAGTTCTGCGGGCTTCACTTTTTTCATCTGTAAAATGACATGATTGGGTTAGAAGATCTTGAAAGTCCCTTCCAGCTTTAAATTCTATGACCCTATTGTTCCAAGTTTTCTTCTTCTATGAGATTTTCTTTGACTACTTCAGATAGTCTGATATCTCCTGCTCTACCCGCTACATAAGGTGCTATTTTGTTTTCTGTAAGATACCCTTTCTATGCACTTATTACTTTCTACTTCATATCACAGTTAAACACAGGCCTGTGCTGGAGCCAGCTGGAGTTGGTGAGGGCCAATTGTTGAATTTTCAGTGTGGAAATTTACATCCCAGAAATTGGCAAACACTACAGATCAGAGCTTGGTTTGCTGTTTTGTTGATTGGCTGGACTTAAGAAAGTAACGGGGAAAATGTTAATAATGCAGATTAAACTTATATGTGAGTTTTTTGTGTGCTTTTTTCTTGAAGAGTCGATTGGTAGACATTTGCCAATATACCCTTGATTATATGTATACATATAGTATTTGCTTTTGAAATAATCAGATTGATTCTGTGTCTTTTTTACTTAACCTATTTACAATTAATTGATTTTGTCTTGTAACTGCTTAAATCATGATTCTTTGTCTCTAACCTTACTCCAGAAATTCGGCTGTCCTATAATGAGCTTAATTTAGAAATCCAGTTCTCTTGTTAATCACTGTTCTATTTTTGTGTAAAGGAAATGTCACCCTTAAAGGATGCAGGTGGACACCAGCGAGTCTTGTCTGGAATCTTTACACCACCAAGGTAACCAAGGGTTTGTTATCCAAAGAAGTCTAGTTTGCTATCTCTGTCCTTGAAGATGTAGCTGGAATCAAACAATGAACATTTCTTAGTTATAGGAAGAAGGGAGGAGGTTGTTGCTAGCCCTTATCCCCAGTTTCCATCAAATAATATTTTCTTCCATCTATGATGCTAACTTTCTTATTATCTATATGCCTTAGCTTGCTGGAGAAACTGAAATCTTATTTGTTGGTAAATTCATACTTTATTAATAAATTGATTGTGCTCAGAATTTTGTATGCCAATATACCTTAATTTTAACTGTCACATTTTCTTAGACCAGAAACTCTTCTATGTTAGGGAACATTTCTTATTCGTTGCTATACTTCCCCAAAGGATCAATCAAGTTGCTGTCTATACAGAGAATGGTAGCCAGGATGGTGCAGGACTTGAAACTGTTTCATGTGAGAATTGGTTGAAGGAACTGGAGATATGTAGCCTTGAGAAGATGAGACTTGCAAGGTGAAGGGTAGCATGATAACTGTACCAAGTATTTGAAGAAATGACACAAGGAAGAGGTATTTGATTTGTTTATCTTGGCCCCAGATGGAAGAACTAGGAACAACAAATGGGAGTTATAACAAAATAGATTTTGGTACAATGAAAGGAAAATTTTTGTAATAAGCAGAGGCATTCCATAACAGGGGTGATTGAGCTGAGCATGAACCTTGGGATTTTCCAGTGGGAAACATACTCTGGTCTGTTGCTATGGAACAAGTGAGATCTGTGGCCCTTGGTTGGTCCTTATGGGTCCCTAAGTCTGCTGTCCACATCAAACATGATTCAAGATTAAACCATGAAGACATGCCAACTCTCTAAGCTATACAAAGGAAAGGAGAGATAGCTTCTTTCCTTTTTTTCAAGGCGTCCTTTTTGATATCTCTCCTGCGGACTTGTTGGAGGGGCAAGGAATTTTTTTTGCTCTCCTGATGTCTGAGTGCACCGGACAGTGAGAACATGTGCTTGCCTAGGTGAAATTGAAGTCCATAAGTCCCCGGCTGCTCCTTCTTTTCCTGGGCACAAGTGCCTGAACTCTGCTCCTGAGATTGACATTTCTAGCCCAGGAGGTTACTTTATGAATATGAGAGGTAGGGAATCCCTTAAGCCAATGCTTCTCAGTGCTGTTCATCTATCAGGAGATGATGTATATAACAATTCTTAGAGGAAAAGATGAGAGCCAACAGGAGGATGCCACAGTTGAAAGGGTTAATAAGAAAGCCTAACCCCATGAATTGGCTTTCCAGGAGATCCAGACTTGTAAGTTTTAACCTGGAGCCCTTTTGTAGGAAAGGCTGTATCCTGGGCTTTTGGTGATCCCTCGGTGTCTTAAGAGAAATCCTCTTCCATCTTGCTAGTCCAAGCAAAAGCTGGAATTGACTGTCCCAATAGAGAGGGAGCCTCAGAATGAAGATGGAAGCTGTTTCTCCTCACACACTCTTGGAATCAAGGCCATGAATAGACATCTCTGGACTGAGCTGGTTCCTGATTCTAGTGAGTCAGAATCAGATTAACCACCCCAAGACTTCTTGGAATAATTAGGTCCCCTTCCCACATACTACCTCACCCCAAATATGTGCTGTGTATCTCCATGGCTTGCCTGTAAGTAGATCAACAGAAGCAATTGTGGATCATAGTTAATCTTTTAGAAATATGTTATAATTTATACTTTGAGAGGCTCTGGAACTTTTGTGCTGAGATCCCCCACAGTCTCCTTTGCAATTTCACTTAACCCACAATCCATCTATAATCAGATCTCCACCCTCTCCCTCACTCCTGACATCTGTTTGTCAAATACCATTGATTCGGGGCAGCTAGGTGGTACAGTGAATAGAGCACTGGCCCTGGAGTCAGGAGGACCTGAGTTCAAATCTGGCCTCAGACAGTCAATGCATTTACTAGCTGTGTGACCTTGAGCAAGTCACTTAACCCCAATTGCCCTGCCCAAAAAAAACCAAAACTAAAACAAATACTATTGATTCTACCTCCTCATTATTTTTCAAATCTTTCCCTAGCTTTCTATTTCTACTATTACTAGTCTTGTTCAGGTAGTCATTGCTTCTCATTTGAACTCTTTTAATGTTCTCCCATTGTCTCTCTTCTCTATTCTCTCTCCTTTAACTGATCTTATATTTTATTTCCAGATCAATCTGTCTAATGTGTAAATTTGGTCATCTCATCCTGCTAAAAGATCTTCACTGGATTCCCTCTATCTATTGAAAAAAATCTGAATTCTTTCACTTAGAGTTTAGGGCCCTCCAAAATATGAAACTACTCTAATTTACCAGTGACATTTCCCATTCCTCTTCTTCACCTATCGTATTTCCAGCCAAACTCACTCATCCTTGAACTTATCCAACACTGTTCTGTGTCATCCTATCCTGTACCTGGAGTAACTTCTACCTCCACCAACCCCTCCTTCTTGAATTGAAATACTTCCCATCTTCCAGGGCCTGCCTCCAGTGCCACATGGGCCTGGCTCCCATGTCACCTCCTTCAGGAAGTCTTCCTTCTCAGGCTGGAAGAGACTTTTCCAATCTCAGCATTTCATGGCACATTGTGCTCCTCCCACATTACATTCTAAATTAAAATTGTGTGTATTCCCATCTTATTTCTCTTATTACATTGTTTGCCTCTTGGTCATAGAGACCAAATCTTACACACCTTTGTATTTCCTCTGCTGAGCACAGGGTCTCCTCAAGTGTAGGTGCTCAATAAATATTTCCCCATATTGTTGAATCTCTGGCCCATCTGGATACCTGAACTGCTTATTCCCAACTGATCTGGATAAATGTGACTATTCTATAACTTACGTATTCACTAATGGAGAAGTCAGGATGCTTGAGTCCTTAGGCCCAATTGTTACAAAATGTACCACCTATAGATTCAACTACATCAGATATTCCAAAGTTTTCATATTTTATTGACCATATTCTTTATTGAATATTCTTTATTGAAAGCTCTGTATCTACAGACAAACTAGTACCAAGCATTTACGAAGAAGACATTTGTTATAATATGACAATAACAGAATAGTAATAAACACTCCATATAAAGCCAACTAAACAAAAGTAGTCTACATTGAAAAAACAACCTTTTAGCTTTGTGAACTTGATCTGTAAAAGCACATTTAAATATTACTTTAATCAATATTACTTTTAACAAAGTTAAAAAGACAAGAAAAGAGAGACAATATTAACATTGTTAGGGAAATTCCCTAATTATTTAAGTAGGAAAGGACATTCAAAAAACTGTTAAAATATCTTTTCATCCAATAAACTAGCAAAGCTTCCAGGGAAATACTAAATCCCAGTGCTCCCTGTATGTGTCATTCACATTTCCTGTCACAGGAATAATGTTTCAGTAGAATGTCAGTCTATACAGAGATCACCTCGACCAATTCAAAACCACAAAAGATCTAGAGCCATGGAAAAGAAAAGAAATAGCAATGAATCATTTAATTTTATTTTCGTCTAGATAGCTCCCAATGAGAAAACTCCTTGTACTAATGCAGATTAGCAAATCTTCTGCAATGTTGGTCTTAGAGACATGCCCATAGGCCTGGATAGAGGTTAAATGACTTGCCTGAGGTCACAGAGTAAGTGTCAGAGGAAGGACTTGAACCCAAGTGAGTGAGGCTGAGTGAGGCTGGCTTTTAATCCATGACACCTAGCTGTATATTTGTAAATAAACAAACTTTTCACCCCCCCCCCCCGGAATGTTTCTCAGACTTGGAGGACCAAAAAGGGAATTTCTCAAAGGGCCATAGAGAAAGAAGCTTGTTTAGGTGCCAGCTTATACAAGCTCTAGCCACCAATCTGCTTCTCAGTATGTCCATTTGTCAGATCCTTTCCTATTGCGATTGACTAACTGCAGACATTTATAAAATGCGTCAGCCAGCCTTTTCTGTTAAGATCATTAGTACCCTATCCCTTTCTTCTTCACATAAACTGTTCCTCACACTTGTAACTTCCTCCAACTCCCATCCTTCATCCCTAGTTAGTAACCAACTCTGCCTACAGAAATCCTACCCATGCTTTAAGACCCAGCTCAATTATCAACCCTTCTGAAGTCTTCCTGGTCCACAGTACTCTTTGACTATTCAGAACTCCTATATGATTTATTATTTTACCAATTGCTAGGTCTTTTTACTGCTTTGGATCCTTAGCTATATTTTTTACATTCATCGTGAATATTGTCACCAACTGTATTCTATGATCCTAATGCATAGGCAAAGAGTCTTAGGTACTTTTTAAAGTATCCATAGCATACACTATGCATAAAAGTCATTAACGGGTTAGTGAGGCAGCCTGCTAATACAGGAAATATTGGCTCCCCTACCTAGGCCTTTTTGTGGACTAAATAAAGGGTATGTGAAACAGTTTCAGAAACACTGGTGTGATACATGGAGGTCTATTCATTTCTGGGAGGACTGTGCTAACAGGATTTCTTTTGAAGAGTTTTGCTTCTATCCACCCCAGGTTTAACAGAATGCCAAATAAATAATGTTTGATGGATTTGTTTTCCCCAATGAACTGACCAATTGATCGAATCCACAGGTTGGCTCAATGTTACATAAATACACTTGGCAAGATTCCCAGAGAAGAAAAATATCTTTGGGAAAATCACTTCTAATCCCTCAGACTCAGTTTCCTCATCTTTAGAACAAAGGGGTTGAGTGAGATGATCTCCAAAGTTCTTTCCAGCTCTATCTAGCGTTCCTTTCTTTGGTACAAGTGCCTGCTAAGCGTTCATATTTTATAGGTCTATGACCTCTAAGATTTCAGCTCTGATGTTTTATATGGGTATATGAAATATGATCCTAGTCTTGAAGTGCTCTTGCCTCAACTTTCTATTGGAGACAGTGAGGTGAACTACCGCCCCCTTGAAGGGTCATAGCCTACAAATGCACAAGAATCACTGCTGTATAAGACTCCGCCCTTGTGCCAAGTAAAACATGGACGCAATAGGGACAAAGTGTAATATTAGAGGATAAGAAGTGAGAAATGTGGATATTTGAAGTTTGGGCCACAATTCCACTTGCAATACTTTCAGTAAAACACTAAGTTTATAATAAATGTGGCCCAGATTCAATGACTCAATGAAATCCATATTATATTAACAATCATACAACTACAAAGAAATTCATATTGTTTCCGAATTACACAAATAACGGTTGCAACTAAAAACCCTGCTCAGCATAGATTTTCATGGTGTCTGATATAGAGTACCTCAATAATTGATTCAAATCTGTCTTTTCAGAATCAGACTCCTTTAGGATTGCTCTTATTAAGCAACAATTATAAGAAATTTGGAGGAAAATGCAATTATGTCACAGTTTGGTGCAAGTTGGTGATCCTGGGTTTATTGATCAGCTCAGATGCTCTGTCTTTCACTAAGGAGTAGTGTGTTAGTGATAAAAATTAAAGGAAAGGAGGAATCCTATAGTGTAAAAACAAACAAACACTAGTTTTGGAGTAAAAAGACCTAGGCTTAAATTCTTATTCTGTTCCTCATAAGCTTTGTTACTTTGGGTAAATCACTCAATCCTGTTGAGCCTTCATTTCATCATCTCTAAAATGGGGATAGTAATAGTCACCCTGCTTACCTTCCAGGCTTAACATGAAGACCAGATAAGCTAATAGAGGCAAAGAGATTTGTAACCATCAAGCATCACATAAATGTCAACCATATTTCAATGGATCTGAGATTTCATCTGTGTGGATACTCCTTTCACTAGTGCAAACTGCCTTTCATTTGTATCTTATCATCCTGTGAAAGTTTTTAAAAATTTTTTCCCATTAGTCTGCCATTGAGTAGCTGTCCAAGGTACTAAAAGCTTTCCTCTGGTTTTTTTAGTATTTCAAAGATGCCAATTCAGCATCCAAATGGTTACCTGTTATGCCTCGTTCTTGACACGACTGATAAACTTATTTTCCTACCACACATGCCCTTGATGACGTCTTATATTCCACTTCTTTCATGCAAGTCATCATTGGAAATATTCTGCAGCCTGTCTGTCGCTATATGTCTTTCCATTGCTCAGTTAAATGAAACGTAACAATGAAAATAGGGTTTGCTATTCAGGGAGCATTGAAACCACTTTGCCTTATAAACCTTAAAGTTTTATGTAAAAGGGAGCTGTTCATCTAATTATTCTATGAATTGTTATTTAGCGAGTGCAATCTCAGTGTCACATGACCTCATAGTGTCTGTAACACCCATTCATGTCATATACTCATGGATTTAGAGCTAGAAGAGACATCAGAGTCATCTAACCCAACCCCTTCACTTTATAGATGAGGAAAGTTAGGCCCAGAGAAGTTAAGTGACTTAAATGTCATATCGATAAGTGTGTTGAAAAGCTGAGATATTTTGCCTTATGATACCTCTTGTTTTGTGGCCTCATATTGCTTCTATTCTCAATTGTTACATTTTCATGCATATTATGTCTCATCTTACCCATTTACATTATGATTTCCTTGCTGAATGGAGCTATGCTTTATTTCATGATTCTCTCCCATGGTGTTTATTTCTTCTGCATTATAGATGCACACATATGTGTGCACACACCTACATATATATTTATTTTCCAAGTGCAGAGGAAGATTCCTCCCTGTCATGTTCTTCAAGAATGAGATTTCCGGGAAGTTGACATTAAAATGACTGCTTTGGCTGAAAGCTTCCTGGAGGTTATATTTTATTATCATGCTCAGAAGCATTGGTACAAGCAGAGTTCATTTTTGAGGCTTTTTGTTATGAGTCACACTACTGGAGAGGAGCTGTCCCGTGTAATCTGATAGACAACAGAGGCTGCCGTAATATGGGGGCTGTATCTAATGAACCTCCTGCTGAGGGATCCTATCCTAAAGTGTTCTGGCTGCCTTCCAGGGAGTCCATTTAAAACTTATTTTGAAAATGGCCAGATGCCAACCCAGCTAATTGGTAATAGAGCTCTCCAGTGGGTCCCTGGATAAGAAGAGATAACCATCTGCCTAGAGGCAGGGTGCTGACCTCAGTGATTTCTTGAGGTTTCCCCCACTGCCCAGAAGGAAATAGTCAATATGCCATTATACTAAATTATCACAGGTCTGGTGTGCACATTCCTCCAGATTGGGAGGTGTGTGGGGGGTAGGGAGTGGTCTTAAACTGGCAAGCATGGACAGATTTCAAGGAGTCTGAGAATTGAGATGGCAAAAGAATTCCATCTTCATTTTAATTAGCCTCTAACTGAAAGTTAGCATTTCCTTTAATTATGAGGTTCTTTTAGAAAGCATTATTCTGAAATGAGGTCCATAGGCTTCACGACATGACACAAACAAGGTTAAGAACTCCTGCTCTAGACTAAAGGTACCAGGCAAACTCTCCAGATGGTTTTCAAAGGTTGAGACATGAAGACAAAAACACATGAATCAGGGTGACAGATTGTTGATAGAGGTAGAAGAGGTTCTTCATTGTTATGATGAAGGTGCTGATGAAGAATTAAAATATGGAAACAACTCCAGCAAATGTGGTTAAAAGACAAATGTCAGCAAGCCCTTAATTGGAAGGGAAACAGGGTAATAAGAAAGAATATTTGGTGGGTATGTATGAAGGAATGGGATCTGGGCTGTAGTCACACCCCAGAAACTGTCATTTCACTATTTTTGTGCATTTTGAGAACTCAGAAGGTTAAAAAAATACTCTAGATTATGAGATTATAGTCAAGTAAATTCATGTTGCCTCCTGTATTGATGGTCTGTGGTCCATGATCACTGTGTAGCTTGTCAAATCTTGTAGTGGGAACACAATACCCCTTTGCTCTAACTCTGTGAATTGTGTGTAGAAGAGACAGGGAGTTCACTTTAGAGTCAATGTAAATAAAAACTTCTTGATGGGGGTGGCTAGGTGGTGCAGCAAGTAGAGCACCAGCCTTGGAGTCAACTCTGGCCTCAGACACTTGACACACTTACTAGCTGTGTGACCTTGGGCAAGTCACTTAACCCCAATTGCCCTGCCTTCCCCCCTCCAAAAAACAAAACAAAACAAAACAAAAAACTTCTTGATGATTGGAGTTAACAAAAATGGAATGAGCTGCCACAAAGAATTGTGAATTTACCATCATTTGAGTTAGATGATCACTTGTTGGGAGTGATTAATAATATGAATAGAAAGCTAGACTAGATGACCTCTGGTGTCCCTTCAAGTTCAGAGATTTCAGAGTGTTATGATTCTAAGATAACCAGTGACTCTTTGGAATAAATCACCTGAAATGACAAGGAAAACATGCCCACATATTAATGCAAGAGTGGTGTGAAGAATATATGGTTTAAAAATATTCCTTTTGGAAAAGGAGAAAAGGTCACCTTAGAAACAGAGTTCATAAGATATATAGGACTGCTGAATGACAGAATCTTATGAAACATGGGGCAATTTCCCCCAGGTATAGCACTGGTGGCAAGGTAGGCAGGATCAGAAAAGTACCCCAATGACTAGGGGTGCCTCCATGAGTTCTAAGGGTTTGGTATGATCCACAATGGACTCTGGCAGTCAATATTCTCAAATTGGAAGTGAAGGAACAGACCCATAGGTCTAAAAGACCCAAGGTCTGAGAGCTAAAGCATTTGGGGATCTATGACCGCATTTGGAGATTTACGATCCTATAAATAATCTTTTCTATCATGATAAAAATTTCAAAGTTTGAAAGAACTTAAGGTTCATTTGGTGTGTGAATCTCCTTTGTAATATCTTTGATATTTAAATATGAATCACTTTTATGCTTTTGCAGAGGCTGCTTGTAATGCTCTCCCCTTCATCTTTGCTTCTTGGAACTCCTCGCTCCCTGCAAAGCTCAACTCAGGTATCACCTCTTACTGGGGTCTTTCCTAATTTTCCCAGTTGTTACAGTTTTCCCCTGAACCCATCCTCCAATTACTTCATAGTTACTTATTGGTGTTCATATGTTATAACCTTCCAATTCAATGTGAGAGAAGGGACTTTAATTTTTGTTTTCATTTCTCAAGTGTCTGTCATGGTGCTTGCATACCATAAATATTCAATAAATGGTTCTTGAATGGAATTTAATATTCAGTGATAGAGAACTCATTACCTATTCTAATAGTATTCATAGTATTGGTGGACATCTCTGATTATTAGAAAGTCCTTCTTCATATTGAATTTAGATCTGCCTACTCAAGAATAATGAACTTGGAATCACTGGAGTTGGGTTCTGCTTACTACCTGTGTGAATTTAAACAAACTAATTAACTTCCCCAACCCTTAGAAAATTATGGGATTAGATTAGCTGATGTCTAAGATGTCTTCTAGCTGTAAGTCACGGGGAGGATCTAATGAAATTCCACTCATTTGCCCTATTCTGCCCTTTGGAGTTAATATTTATTAGCTGTTAATGACATACCCAGTCTTAGTTTAGGCCAAGATCTACAAACTATTTTCTAAATTACCCAAACTCAGGGCTGCCTGGACCTAAGCCCCATTTTTGATCACTTGGTAACTGAGCCTTTTAAAAATGGAGGACCTGGGGCAACTAGATGGTGTAGTGAGTAGAGAACCAGCCCTGGAGTCAGGAGGACCTGAGTTCAAATCCAGCCTCAGACACTTGACACACTTACTAGTTGTGTGACCTTGGGCAAGTCACTTAACCCCAATTGCCCTGCCAAAAACAATGGAGGATGATTTTAACTTGGGATCTACTTTTCCTGGCTGGAACAGGTCACGTTTTATCAGCCAAAAGGTGCCAGGTTGACTCCCAATAGCCTAACCCTAACTCACTTTGGTTAGAGGTGCTGAAAATCACACCTCACTTCCTTTTCTCATTAATTGGTCACTGGTAATAAGAATAGCACCTGCCTCACAGAATTTTTGTGAGGTTCAAATAAGATACATATAAAGTTCTTTGCAAATCTCAATGTTTCATATAAATGTCAGTTATAATTATTACTATTATCGTTAGGATACTATTATTTTCTCTGTCTACTTGAGGCAATAGAAGGGATTAAATAGGAACTTGAAAATTGTGGGATCGTATTTGGAGTTGAATTTTATTGGTATCTGTTTCCCAAATCCTAAGGATCCTCGATATCTAGCAGAAACTAAGAAGACAGGAGAAAACCATAAGTAAGGGGGTAGAGTTGAATTACCAAGTTATCCTCCAAAGTCTCTGAGCTATGCATTGCTTCCTTCTCTCTCTTTCCTGCTTTACCTGATTTCCCTCATTCCCTCCCACTTTGGACTCCAAGAGACCTTCAGGCCCAGTGGAATCCTAGCAGATTGCTAGATGACCACTTCCTGGAGATGCTATAAATGGGATCCATGCCTTGGGTGGGAGCTGAACTAGATGGTCTCTTCAACTCCTTCTAGTTCTAAGATTCTGTGATCCTGGGGAAAGGGAAACCAAGCCAATAACAAATGTTTACAAAGCCCAGAGTGGTTTTCCACAGTCTCAAGACACTACATCTCCCGGGCATTAGCAACTTGCACTATCTCTTTAGGCCTGCAGTGATCAAAAGGGCTTCTAGAAAGCAGGGACTATTTCATTTTTAATTTTTTTTGTCTTTGCACCTACAGAGCCTAGTACAGTGCCTGACATACAGGAAACATTAAATAAATGCTTGCTGATAAATTAAGTGATCTTTGCAACAAAGGCTTCAGTGGTCAGGAAAACCTTACCTTACAGGCTTGAAATAATCTTTTTAGAAAAAAAAATAAGAAAATATGGCCAAACCACAAATCCAGAGAATAACCCACAGCCATAGCTATATAAAGCTGGTTTTCCAACTGGCCTACCAAATCTTCTTTCTTCATACAAAGATGATTTTCTGGTGGTTAGAGTACAATGATAACATGAGTCATGCTTTGCAAACTTTCAGAGACCTCCACTTGAATATTAACAGTCCTGAATGTCCAGTTGTAAAAAAGAGATATAGCCAATTCTCTTTTGGAGTCAATCTGCAGGAATAGTCAGACATAATTCCGTTGCCATAGTTTCTTGGTAGTAATCCCTTAATGGGGTCACTCAGCAAATTAGGCTTTTTCTTTCTCTGTCCTAAATATCATTCATTCCCCTAGATGATGGCCTGGGCAAATTTAAGTTTTCTGTAGTAATATTTGCCACCCCAAGGGCAGAAGACCGTGTTTTAATTTTCTTAATCACAAAAAATACCCACATAGTAGACTTACAGTAGCCCCTCTTATAATAATGAGAGAAAGAACTCTAGGTTCCTGGAAAGAAACTCCCCTCCCCTTTCACTTTCCATTTCCCATGGGGTTGTCTGTGTCTTGAGGCTGTTGGGGCAGCAGAACTTCTATGGAAGAAAGAGGAAGACTCTGATTTGAGCCTTAGTGGGAGAGATTCTGCCCTCAGTAATTCTCGACCTCTTCTTTCATCTAGGAATTGCCTTACCTAGCATTATTCCCTCAGTTGGGAATAAAATGAGGCATGCAAAAGTATATTCAAGAGATATTAAATCATATAATGATCATTTCAGACTTTGAACTGTAGCCAGTGGAGCTGTCCTTTTATGTGGAAGAGTTTTAAGTATCCTTGAATTAGCTTATCAAGGATTGTTTCTCCTTTCCTGAAAGAGAAACCAGGGAATGGAAACAGCAATGACGGAGGAACCAGGAAACCTGGGTTCTGTTCTCTGTTCTACCGTTGGTTAGCTATGTGACCTTAGGCGGTACCTGTATGAGCCTCATTTTTCTAATTTGGAAAATGAAAGGTTTGGACCACATCAAATCTAAGGTAATATCTGGTTACAACAATCTCTAATTTTCAGAAGGAGATAGAAAGCATCTTTATTCTTATCATAAAACATTAGTATTTGAGTACTGTATAGCTTAGATTTTTGGTGGCAGATCTCATTTTCTAAGTACCTTCCCTTCTCCACCCACAAAAAGAACAGAAATCCAAGTGGAAGAAAAAAAAGCAGGAAAAATGTACAAGTTAATCTGTTTTCCCTAGTTTTCCAAATGAACTTTGAGCCTCTAGAAGGCATAGCAGTTGTCTGTCAATACCAAACTGGATTTTCAAAGTACAATACTGATTTTTAGCACAATTCAAGTTTATACCATCAGGCTTTGAAAGGACTATGTAAAAAACTGAAGGCTGGCCCTGTTTGTCCACTTTCATTTCTAGACCTTGGTAAGAACTACATGATGAGGCAATCAGTATCTTGGCACAGCATGGCCTAATTCTATCTACAAGGATAGGAAAAAGAAGCACACGCAGTTACTGGCTGTCCATGCCAGCAGGATTCTGTTTCACACGTGATTACCAGCACTCCTTCCACTTAGCAGGGTCAGGCCTCATGCTCACCAGCTGCTCAATCTTCATTTTGTTCAGAAGGTGAAGGCATAGACAACACCCACCACCACAATGTTCCCAATGGTGGCTATTATGGCAATCCATAGTAAGATGGCATCATTGGAAGAACGAGGTGGGTCTTCCAGTTGGTTTGGCCCCGAAGTGCCCGTGTGGACATTGGCCGATGAGCTAAACAAGGAGTATTCGGTACTAAAGTCTTCATTTGGTGAATCCATAAAAGCCCCTCCCATAACAGGAATCTGTGGAGAAGGATGGGAAAGGGTTAAGTAGAGTCTAAATATTCTAAGCAAGTCATGTTGCCTTTGTATCAATTTTATCATCCTAAAAATGATGATGATACTAGAACGTGCTTGGACTTGGAGTTAGGGTTTGAATCCCACTCTTGGCACACACTTATTAGATATATAATCATAGGCAAGTTTCTCAATCTCTCTGAGCCTCAGTTTCCTTATTCATAAAATAAAAATAATAATGCATACAATACCCACCCCACAGGGTAGTTATGAGGCTCAAATGACACAACTGACATGCTCTGTAAACTTTAAAGCACTCTAGTCAACTAATATTGCACTGCCTCTTAGGATTGCTGTGAAAAAGTGCTTTGTGAATCAAAGATGCTGTAAAATATGAGTTGCTATCCTTTTATTTAAACTTAAAGAGAATCTTTCCTTTATAAAACATGCATTATAAAGCCACTAAATGCTATGTGGAAAAATGAGATTTTGATTCAGATTGAACATATGAAGCAGAGTGCTAGAGCTGGGTCATGAGATCCAATTGTTAAATTTTCAGTTTGATCCTAAAAAATCAACAAACATTACAAACTAAGCCTTGATTTATTACTTTGTTGATTGTCTAGATTTAAGAAAGTGATGGAGAAAGAGTTAATAATGCAGATTAAACTTTACTGGAGAGCTGAGTGTTAAACATTTACCAATATGCCCTTGAACACAGGTACAATTTTTCCACTATTAATAACTTTCCATTTTGGAGACAGCACTAGAGTTGGGGAGAGAGCTCACTAATGATGGTAACAGTAACTCCATGACAACTTAGTTTAGTGAAAAGCTGTAAGAAAAGCTATGAAGAACTGTAACTAGGAATCTGGGGTGTGGAGAATGCTGATATATGATCACTCCTTTGCAAGGCCAATGTAAACTGGAAACAGAGGTGATTGTGGAAATTGTTAATGCTGAAAAGCTGGGAGTCCAGGTAGTTCATAGAGCGCTTAAGAAGAGATGGATATTCAAATTATTGGGGAAGAAGGAGAGTAATTTGGGGAGAAGAGTAATTAGGAGGTCCATAGATGACAGCATTAAGGGGCTATAAACAGGATGAAATGAATTTTGAAGGACAGATGGTAGCAGAGGAAGGGCCCAAAAATATCGGAGAAGTTGAAAAGGGGCCATGCTAATTTCTCCTTGCCCTCTTTGTCAGTGGAATATGAGGAAAGGAGCAGCCAGGCTTAGAGAGGGTGCTAAGAGATCTGCTATGTTGACCTAGGCTTGCTCATCTAGAAAATGAGGGAGATGGACTAAATGGGCTACAATAATGATCATCATCATAATAACTAATATTCATTTAGCACTTTAAGTTTTGCAAGGTTCTTACATATCTATATATCTATAAAATTTCATTTGAATCTCCCAACAATCCTGTGAGGTAGATGCTGTTGTCATCTTCATTTTACAGATGACAAAACTGAAAGACTTACTGAAAGTCACACAACTAGCTAGTATCTGAGGCAGGATTTGAACTTAGGTCTTGACTCCAAGTTAAGTACTACTCATTATGGCACTTACATGCCTCAAAAATATTGTCTGTCTCCAAATAGATATGAACTTCACCAAGTAAGTTTTGATAGGAGGGAAATACAGGAAATGTTTGATATGCTTTCCAAAGAGAAGAGCCATGGGTGGGTGTTTCTAGGTGACCAGGAGCATGGGCACCTGGGAGAGTGATGGGGAGGGCACTGAATATGAAATGTGCCTGCTTCATAATTCTTCCCAGAATCAACCACACTCATAAATCAGTATTTTAGAATGGGAAGGAGCCCTAGTAGTCATCTGGTCTCACTTCCTCATGTTTGAGATGAAAATGTTACTTTGATGGCCTTTCGTGCCAAGACTTGGTTTTCTAAAAGGCAGCAGTTACTCTGATAACTTATCTTTGCTAAGATAGCAGAGCTCTCTTTAGTTGGCATAGTGAATAGGATGTGAGACTGTGGACTCAGGAAGACCTGAGTTCAAATCTTCCCTCAGACACTTGCTAGTGGTGTGACCCTGGGCAAATCACTTAAATACTCAGCCTCAGTTCACCCATCCAGAAAATGGGGAAAAGTGTCCTTACTTCATAGACAGTAAAGGATTGTTACGTAAGCATCAAATGAGACAATATATGTAAAGCATTTTGCAAACCTTAAAGTGCCATATGAATGCTAGTAATCATCATCACTGTCATTATATTTGAAGTGTTGCCATGGGAAGGAGTGATTAGATCAGATATTCTTAATCTTTTTGGATGTCATGGACCCCTTTGGTCATATGGTGACGGTGATGTGCCCATACTCAGAATAATGGTTTTAAATGCATAAAATGAAAACATGGGATAGAAAGGAAACCAAAGTTTAGTGAAAATAAATATGATTCCCCCCTCCCCCACCATTCAAGTTCATGGGCCCACTGAAGTCTATCCACCCGTTAAGAACCCCCGATCTAGACTCAGAGTTCCCCAGCTATGTAAGTCTCGGCAAGGAATGAAAAATTTTCTTCCTTCAATCCCGCTTAACTAAAGACATCCTTGGGTATAAAAAGAAACCTTTCCTATGTAATAAATGATGAAATCATAACAAGCAAAGGGAGGCACAAAAAGAATTACCCTCCCACAAGCTTTGAGGACTCACAAATGCAGTGTCAGTCCGATGGTGGGAGAGGAGAAAACAAAACAATGCTAATAAGAATAGTTCATGCTTCTGTAACATTTTAAGGCTTACAGAGTAACTTTCCATATACTTTCCAGCCCTATGAAGTACATACAAGTGTTATTATGCCCGTTTTATGGCTAGGGAAATCAAGGCGCAGAGAGGTTGAGTGATGTTCACAATGGCACACAGCTAATACTAAAGCTAGGACTAGAACCCAGGTTCCTTAACTTATCATTGAGGTCTTTTCCTCTTTTCCCCAATATATTGCTAAGGAGAAGGAAAGAACCAGATATAGAGGAAAGGGTACTGACTTTGCATCTTCCTCCTTCTCTTCTTTCCCCTCTCCAAAATGTGAACATTTCTACGTTTCATCACTTCCCTTAGCTCTCTTCTCCTTCTTTCTATGCTTTCTCTGTTGACAATCTCATTAACTCTGACAGTTCCAAGGATCATCTTTATTCAGGTCATTCCCACATCTCAATCCTCAGTGCTGATCTTTCCCCGAACTCCAGCCCTACACTTCTAACTACTCACCAGGGATTTCTACTTGGATGTTCCATTGACACAGCATACTCAACCTATCCCAAACTGAACTCATTTGCTCCCCCTCCCAACCCCTAGCATTAAATGGGCAAGGGGGCATGAGAACCCTTTAAATTATTTGAAGAGAACAATTGTTTCTCCCTTGAATCTTTTTTTCACCCACCTAAACATTCCTAATTCCTTTATCTGATACTCCAATGACATGGCCATCAATCTGGCTCTGGCTACATTCTCCTTTCTTTATCTCAGTTCCTTGGTGAACCAACTCAACCCTATACTATTTTCTCCTCTAAGAATCTCTCACCCTCTCATGTTATTACAGATCACACATTGCCAAATCTCAGTCTTGGATTACTCATATCATCTGACTCATTTCCTCTTATTTAAATATTATTGGATGGAGCCAGAGAAAACCCATACCAACTGAGTCCACTACAAATTTATGTTACACAATCTCAAATATTCACTAACTTCAACAGGGAAATCCTTTTACATCTCCCTAATTGATTCAATATACCATTTACCACAGTGAATATCATAAATATTTTCATCCCTCCTCATTGCTAGGCATTTCTTCCTTTCACCCCCTCAGTTAAAGTCCTTACTTCATAGGTCACCTAAAAAATTGAGGCCATTTGCAAAAAGTTTCTTTTTCTGTCCTCCTCCTCTTAGCCCATCTCTCAGACATTTCCCCGCATTATCTCCTCCTTCACACTTGCCTAACACAATGAGGTAGCACTTTTCCTTACCAAGACAAACTTCCCTTCATGCATCCCTCATCAAATTTCCTCACTTATTTTCTAGCAGGTTGCCCTTACTGTCATCCCTACTCCCTTTCTAATAGTAACTCTTTCATAATCTACTGGTTCCCTTCTCTGCTGCCTATAAAAAATGCTCATGTCTTCTTTATCCTTAAAAAGCTCTCACATGATTCAATAATCTCCATTAGCTATCATCCTCTATCTCTCCTCTCCTTCTTGGCTGAACTCCTTGAGAAAATTGTCTATACTAGATACCTCTACTTTCTTTTTTCTCACTCACTTCTCAACACTTTGCAATCCACCTTCTGCCATCATCATGCCACTGAAACTGATTTCTTTAACATTACAAGTGAGCTCTTAATCAACATATCTGATCATCTTTTCTTGGTCCTGGTCCTTCTCTATCTGCCTTATTTGGTGCTTATGAGCACCCTCTAGTCCTGGAGAGTCTGTCTTCTATGGATTATGACATTGTTCTCCTGGTTCTCCTCTTACCAATTTGACTGTTCCTTCTTAGTCTCCTTTTGCTGGAACTTTACACTAGACCATGTCCCGATCCACTCACTGCTAGTAGCTTTCCTCTGAGATTATTTCCATCTAACTCCATATATCTTGTATGAGTACAGTTGTTTCCATGTTGTCTACCCTTGCTCTATTAGAATGTAAGTTCCTTGAGGGCAATAACCATACATTTGCATTTCTTTGTGTCCTGAATATTTAGCATGGCACAGAGTAATAACAGATTCAAGGTTCTTCACCAGTCTGGTTGTCTTGCCACAAATGCCTTTTGGCTTATCAATATCCCATTCTTCCTAAACTTGGTACCCAGAACTGAATGCAAATATTCAAGATGTGGTTTGATCAGGGCAGAGGAGTGGTATTGTCATGTTTTCATAGGTTTTTGGTTACCATATAACCCTTCTGACTCCTAAAGAGCTTTCTGGATTTATTTCAAACTGCAACTAACCATGCCTCTCTCCATCTTGTACTTGTGAAGTTAATGTTTCGAACCTAGGGAAAAGCCTTATATTTATCCTCTATTAGGTTTTATCTTATTAGATTTAGTCTAATGTGCTGGCCTGCTTGAGATCCTTCTGTATCTTGAGTCCCTCATCCAGGATTTTGGCTCTTCTTCTCAGCTCTGTATCATCGGCAAATTTAGTAAGCCTGCCATGAATGCCTTTATCTGAGTCATTGTTAGCAATGTTAAAATAGCATCTGATCATTAAGGTGAATCTACATCAATCATTCTAACAATATTTAGTAAGTACTATATGACAGGCACTGTGCTAAGCATTAGGGATAAATAAAATAAAAATGAAGTGCCTTCTCCTCCAAACTCACAGTTTAATTTGGAAACAACATGAACATACACAAGTTCATGCAGAATAAATACATAGATAATAAATGAAGAATAGTATAGAGAAAGTATTAGCATTAGAGTTGGAGATTAGGAAAAGCTTTATGTAGAAAGTGAGCTGTGTCTTGAATGAAGTGAGGGACCCTATGAATTAGAGGTGGAAGAAGGACATTCCAGGCATGGGGGTGGGTGGTGGGTTGGCCAGAACAAAGATATGTAGATGGGAGATAGAGAACCATGTGTGACAAATGAAGAAAAGGCCAGTTTGATTGGAGGGTATTGATGATTGAGGGTAATCCATAGTGAAGTTAGGAGAGATAGGTTAGTGCCAGGTTGTAAAGGAGGTTAGAAGGTTAAACAGAGGAGATTATTCTTGATGCTAGAGGAAATAGTAACAACTAGAGTTTATTGAATAGTGAAATGACCTAGTTGCATTTTAAATTTTTTTTCTCCTTATTTTGAGACTGAGTCTCCCAATCTTTCCTAGAATGGCAGTGGCCATTCGTGGGTCCAATCCCAATGCTAATTGTTTTAGAAGCTTTAACCTGCTCCTTTTTCCTAATATGGCCTGGTTTGTTCCTATTTAGGTGGTCTGGTAGCCCTCCAATACCAGGCCTCACCATATTAGTGAGGACACAAGATTTACATTAGCTCTACTAGTGTTGAAACTCAACTGATCCACCAGCCTCAGCCTCTCCCAGTAGAAAGAATCTGAACTTACGGAAACATCTCTTTAGCAGGGGTGCTAAGGTTAGTGGTAGGAAGAGATTCGAATCAGTGCCACAAATTAGATGGCCATACCAATTGTTTGCATGAATGGTGATGAAGGCCTAAACTAAGGTGGTGGATGTGTAAGCAGAGAGTAGGGGATTGGATGTTAGAGGTGTGGCAGATATAGAAAAGACAAGATTTGGCAATGAATTGGGTATGGGAGGTGATATAGATGAGCTGCCAAGGATAAAGCCAATGGGAGACTGGGAGACTGAAGGAATGGTGGTTTCACCAAAAGAGATTGGGAAGTTTGGCAAAGGGGCGAGATTGAGGGAAAGATAAAGAGGCTATTTTTAGCACTGATGAAAGGAAGGAATGGAGAAGAACATGCATCTGCATAGTGCCAGGTATGGGCCAGGTACTGTGCCAAGTACTCTTTTACAAATATCATCTCATTCAATCCTCACATTAATCCTTCAAGGTAAGTGCTATCATTATCCCCATTTTATAGTTGAGAAAACTGAGGCAAAGAGAGGTTAAGTAATTTGCCCAGCATCACACAACTAGCAAGTATTTGAGGTCAGCTTCGAACTCATTGATTCCAGGGCCAGCACTCTAGCCACTATTCTACCAGATGCCTTTCAAGCAAAGAGAGAGAGAGAGACAAAGAGAAAGAGAGAGAGAGAGAGAGAGAGAAAGAGAGAGAGAGAGAGAGAGAGAGAAAGAGATAGAGACACACACAGAGACAGAGACGGACAGAGACACACTCACACAGACACAGAGACAGAGAGAGAGGAGAAAAGAGAAGAGAAGAGGAAAGAAGAGAAGGGGAAAGAAGAGAAAAGAAGAGGATCCAGGACAGAATCTTAGGGGACATCCACAGTTAGAGCCAGGTAAGGAAGGTGAGGTCAGATAGGTAGGAGATAATAGTGCTACAAAAAGCAAGAAATTATATCGGAGGAAAGGATGTAAATAGTTTGAAATGCTGCAAAAAACAGTCAAGAAGGATGAAGACTGAAAAAAACTATCAAATTTAGCAATTAAGGGATGTTTGTTAACTGAAAAGAACAGCTGGTTGATGAGGTTAAAAGCCAGACTCCCAAGGATAAGGATAAGTCAGAAAGTGGAGTCAATGAGTGTACACAGATTTTTTTTTCCTAGGAACTTGGCTAAAAAAGGAAGAAGAGATTTAGGATGATAGCTTGATAGGATATTTAGTGAAGGAGAAACTTGGATATGCTTGAAGGCAGCAGCTGTTCAGTTGTTTTTTAGTTGTTTTCAAAGCTTTGTGACCACCTTCGGGGTTTTCTTGGCAAAGATACTGGAGTAGTTTGCCATTTCTTTCTCCAGCTCATTTTACAGATGAGAAAACTGAGGCAAATAGGTTTAAGTGACTCGTCAAGAGTCACACAGCTAGTCAGTATCTGAGGCTAGCTTTGAACTGAGGAAGATGAGTCTTCCTGACTCTAGGCCCAGTGCTCTAGCCACTTCAACACCTAGCTGCCTCTGAAAGCAGCATAGGAGTCAGTAAATAGGAAGAGATTGAAGTTGGATCTAAGTTGGAGGATGAGGGAAGACAAAGAAGGCATTCTGCTAGAGATATAAGGGAACAGGATCAAGGACATAGGTAGAAGAGCTGGCCTTGGCAGGAAGAAGAGCCACCTTATTATCAGCAACTGCAGGAAAAGAAGAGAGATAGATGTCAAGAGGCTTTGAGATGAAGAGGAGAGAAGAGAGAGCATGCTAAATGAACTCAAGAAGTGAGGTCCTCCACATCTGAAACAGAGGGGAAAGGAAGTGTGGGAGTCTGTAAGACAGGAGAGAAAGTTTAAAACAGCTTCTGTAGGAGATGGGTTTGGGAGTCAATTAGGGAGGATCAAAAGGATTGGTTTGTTGCATTGAAAGTTTAGTTAAGATTAGGTAATACATTTGTAGTGTATCCAGTCGGCGTGGTTGTATGACTTTCTCCAGCTCTATTATTTGTAGTGTATCCAGCCGGCGTGGTTGTATGACTTTCTCCAGCTCTATTATTTGTAGTGTATCCAGCCGGCGTGGTTGTATGACTTTCTCCAGCTCTATTATTTGTAGTGTATCCAGCCGGCGTGGTTGTATGACTTTCTCCAGCTCTATTATTTGTAGTGTATCCAGTCGGCGTGGTTGTATGACTTTCTCCAGCTCTATTATTTGTAGTGTATCCAGTCCGCGTGGTTGTATGACTTTCTCCAGCTCTATTATTTGTAGTGTATCCAGTCCGCGTGGTTGTATGACTTTCTCCAGCTCTATTATTTGTAGTGTATCCAGCCGGCGTGGTTGTATGACTTTCTCCAGCTCTATTATTTGTAGTGTATCCAGTTGGCGCGGTTGTATGACTTTCTCCAGCTCTATTATTTGTAGTGTATCCAGTCAGCGTGGTTGTATGACTTTCTCCAGCTCTATTATTTGTAGTGTATCCAGCCGGCGTGGTTGTATGACTTTCTCCAGCTCTATTCAACAGCACTTGAGAGGAGACGTATAACAGAAGTGAAATTGTGTTGGGATTTGGCAAAAGATGGGTGGTGGTGATAGGACAAGGTGGGAAGGGATTGGAAAATAGAAGATAGCGTGATGTTGAACTGGTTAACTGTAGAGTTGAGACTGGGAAGAGGTGTAAATTAGAGTAGAAAAAATGGCCTGAGAAAATACTAAAATGTGAATGGATTGGAATCTGTTTTTCTATCATTCAGTCATTTCATTCTGCCATTTTCACAATTTTACATCTTGACATTGAAAAGGTCTGGCTCAGAAATTCTTTACCAGTCTTGACCTAATGAACGTATCTCTGAGAGCTGCCTCAGAATATACTTACACTTATTCAAGGGGACAGTTGAATCCAACACTAGAGACAAGACAATTTGACCTTCAGTTCAGTGTTGCCTTGCTATAACAAATCTTACATTTAACAGTAAAGATAGTCACATCACATCATGATTAAGATTCTTCAACATCACAAACCCATAGCAAAAGTAAGCAGAAATCACAGAATCCTTAAGCTGGAAAGCAATCTAGTTAAATTAATACTTTGTTTGAGAAACAATGTGGTATGATGGGAAAAGTGGATGTGGAACTGGTGAATCTGTGTTGAAATTCCTTCTCTTTCATTTAGATGCTATATGACCTTGCGTAAGTCACTTAACTTTTCTTGGCTTCAGTTTCTTCCTTTGTAAAATGAGGAAGTTGGATTAGTTGGCCTCTAAGGTCTACATCTATGACATTATGACCTGCAGTGAGGGAGAATTCACTCCCTCTGGAGGTATCCCAACACACTTTGAGAAAGCTCTAGTTGTTAGGAATAAAGTTTATCCTCGCATAATACTGTGAAGGGTATTATGATTTTCACAAAAATTTACATATGTGTAATGAATATACTAATAGATTAGACTTTTCAGAATTGCTTTTTCTAACTTGTGAGTAAGACTCACAATGCAGCTTGAAATGATCAATTAAACCCTTGACAAGGCTCTCACTCATTGCGTTCTTGTGCCTGTGTACCTTAAGTGAAGCAAATCAAACTTTGCAGAACTGTTTTCATCACAAAACTCTGGTTCTGTGACCCACCAAGTAATGATCCCCAAAAACTCAAGCAATATTGCTCCCACAGGACTCTAGAATTGTTGTATTGTCTTCCACTTGTGGGCTTGTCATGGGGAACCTTGTAAGTCCTGTAAAATGATTGTAATCCATCTTCCCCCCTCCCTTCCCATCGTGATTTATGTATATAATCTCTGTCTTCATTGCACAAAGGTGGAATTCTGATCAGGAGAATTCCCAATTTGCAAATCTGTTCTTCATAATGAAATGAGTTAATTAAATGGCTACCTGATTACTGGCATTTTGTCTCTGGCCTGCAGTTTTGTCATTCTCACATTAGAGCCTGCATCAGTAAAACCCTGCCAACAACATTTAAATGTCTCTCTGCCCATTGTTCCATGCTTTTTCCACTGGAGATAAAGACTACATGTAATCCTCTTTTGCAAACTTGAAGACTGTCATCATGTCTCCTTAAATTTTATCCTCCTACTTCTTTCAGTCAGTTATTTTATGGCATGTTCTCCAGACCTCTCACCATCCTGGTTATCCTTCTCTAAGCATATTCCAATTTCTAAATGTGGTGGCCAGAGCTGATGTGGCCTACAAAGGGCAGAGTACAGTAGAGCTATTGTGGAGAGTATGCCTTTCTTAATTTGAGGAGAAAAGACCAGTCCAGTTTTTGCTGAAAAGTGAGTAAAGGGATTTAGAGTTATTGATGTCCTTTAAGGTAATGTAGTCTAGTGGTTTTTAAACTTTTTCATCATGTACCTTATCAGTAAAAAAGTTTTGATCACTTTCTCCCATGTGTATATTTCTTTATAAATGTATATTTATAAGTTATAGACACAACATATCGTTATAGTATATAAATTGTAAAACACACATGAAAATAGATATTTAAAAGGATAGATAAGAAGAAATGTGTAACATTTTTGTTTTATTGCACTAATGGTATAAAAGCCCTTCTTACTCTCACTAGAATGTTATTAAGCATGACCATAAATAATAATATTTTCGGTGAGAGTAAGGTGATTAAATATGTTTCATTATTTTTGAAAAGTCACTGTGTATATGTTGAGAGATAGGATGAACTTATGAATAATAACTTTGTTAGTAATTAATTGTTCAGTTAATTTAATCAAGATAGCTAGTCAAACAGGTTAATTGCCTTCTAAAGAAAATATATCATGCATCTTTCAATAAAAAATAACAGGTCAGAAAGTTAAGCAATGTAACAGTTTTTCAGAAGGAGTCATGTATCTGTATATAGATATTCACCATTACACAATACAAAGCAACAAAAAGCAAATTGTCTTTGCAATTCAGTGAAGTGTGTTGTCTATAAATCCATTCTGCTTTCTTTACCTGTTTCTACTCAATGGATGGTATCATACCTTGATTTCCTATTCATGTTCAGTTCCTTTAGTTTTGTGTTTATATAAATGTGAAGAAAACTAAGAAGGTCAGTTTGGCTAAACTGGAGAATGTAGGAAATAAAGTACCAAATGATAAGGTTGGAAAGATAGGTTGGGACCAGATTGTAGAAGGCTTTAAATGACAAATAGATGTTCTAGCATTAACAGAGAGCCATCAGGTTTTATTGAGTAGGTTAGACACACGGTCAGATGTGGGCTTCATCACTTTTTAATTACTTTGGCAGGTATATGGATAATGGATTAGAGAGGGGAGAAACCTGGGCAGGAGACTAATTAGGAGATTGTTGCAATTTTCCAGGTGATAGGTGATGAGAACCTGAATTATGGTGGCTGTGTGAACAGGACAGATGTGGGAGATTTGGGAGAGATAGTATTGGCAGAATTTGGAAATTGCTTGATTATGTGAGGTGAGGAATTGAGAATGACACCTAGTTATGAAACTGGAAGACTAGAAGGATCTTCCCTTTACAGAAATCACAGAAATTTAGAAGAGGGTTTGGTTTGAGGGGCAAGACAAGGACATGAGATCACTGTAGTTAGCAAGCTTTTCATGGCTGATTATCCTGGGCAACTCACTCTGTCCCACTCAGAACAAAAAAGGAGAGAGAGAATATTCTCAGTAACAGATTACTACTCTGGAATGTGATAGCCCAGATTCCCTCATTTGAAAGATGAAAATCTGAGGGCAAATGAGAAGGGACTTGCCCAAGGTCTTAGAGGTAAGTGTCAAAGACTACATTTGAACCCAAGTCCTTTGACTTCTAATATTGTGTTTTTTGCATTTGATATTTAGAATGACTCAAGATACAAAAGGAATTGCCTTCAAACAGGTAGTATATTATCAGGAAACAGAAGGAATCTTTAATCATATGGGCATATTTTATTCTTTAGTGCCATTTTTGAAACTTGTAAAATATGTGGGCCAATACATAAGAAACATCCAAATAGACAAAATAATGGAAAAAGGATTGGATTTAGGGTCAAAAGACCTGGCTCTGCCCCTCAGTGACTGTGTGACTTTGGATAAGTCATTTCACCTCTCCGGGCCCCAATTTCCTCATCTATTCCACAGGATGTTATGAGTATTGAATGAGTTAGTGTGTGAAAATTGCTATGGAACACTAAAGTGCTACATTTTTAAACAATTATAATTAATAACATTAATTATTTGATCACCTATCAACCCAGAAGAACTGGGTTCAAATATTGAATCTACCACTTAAAATGCAAGCTATTAGTTACTGTAATGGTTATCTTTTAACTTTTAGCTTGCTTATGGGAAAATCATTCTCCTCCTCTAAGCCTCAGCTTCCTCACCTATAGAATGCTTCTAACATCTGAATATAGAAATCAAAACTTTAAATTCTAAGTAAAGAAGCACAACTGGAGAAGGAACAAAACTTCCAGGATTTTGAAAAGGATGCTTAATAGGAAATATCCTAAGACCCAGAAAAATAAAATAACATATTATAATTTTAAAAACATTATGCTCATATTTTAATTATACTTAGAAGTTTATGAAGTGTTTTCCTCATAGCAAGGGGAGGTACTATTAACCCATTTTATATATCAAAATTCTCATGGTTATATATATAGTAATTGGCATCATCAGAGTTTAAATCTAGATCTACTGACTGTACCCTTTCATACCATTTCAGAGTTTACCCCAGAGACCATCTATTCCAACTGGTACTCAGTTCATGAATCCTGTTTACAACATGCACAACAAGTAGTACTCCTCTGCTTAAAGGCCTCCAGTGATGGAGGACTCACTACTCCCAAGTCACCTACCTTAGGCAGACATTTTTGGGGAAGGAAGTCAACACGAGAAAGATTCAACAGGGAAAACCAAATTACTTCACACCCAGAATGACACTTAGAGATTGAATGTTAGAGTTGGAAGGGACCTCAGCATTTGTCTACTTCAGCCTGTCCTTAGAAGGAATTCTCACTATGACGTACAAGATTAGTCATCCAGCCACTGCTTAAAAACTTCCAATGAGGGGGCCACCACTACCTCTCAAGGCATCCATTATGCATTCAGAAATACCCAGTTACCAGGAAGTTTTTCATGCCATCAAGCCTAAATTTGTCTTTTTGAAATTTTTCCTGGTTTGGTTCCCTGGGGCCAAGCAGAACATATTTAATTCCTCTTCACATGGTAACCCTTTAAATATTTGAATATGTCCTCCAGAGTCATCTCATCTTTAAGTTATACACCCCCAGTTCCTTTGACCTATTGGACTCAAGGTCCTTTAGTATCCTGGTTGCCTTCCTCTGGACAACCTCTAGCATGTTGCTACCCTTAAACTGTGGAACCCAGAACCCCACACAATGCTATAAGTGAGGACTGATAAGGGAAGAGTACAGAGGGTCTATCAACTTATTCCTAGGAACTATAGCTCTATCAATATAGTCCAAGGTTCCATTAGTTTTTTTTTCCTGGCTGTCACATCACACTGTTGACTCTTAATTTTAGTTTGCAGAACCCTACAGCTCATATCTTTTTTTTCAGACAAACTGCTGCTAACTATGCATTCTCCATCCTGTACTTATGAAACTGATTTCCCTACACTTCACTCAAAAAATTGAAGTCATCTTCAAGTGATGTAGATAGCTCATTGGGATTATTGCCTTCAATTGTGGATGTCACCTCTTAGGAAGGACAGTGATAAACTAGAAAGCATTCAGGGGAGGGTAAACAGAAAGTAGAAGAGCAACACAATTGTGCCAATTGAGAAACCTTTGAAGGAACTGAAGATATTTAGCCTGGTGAAGAGGAGCCCTAGGCAGGAATATGATAGCTGTCTTCAAGTATTTGAAGGGCTGTCATGTAGAAGAGGGGTTAGGCTTGTTCTGCCTGGCCCTAAAAGACAGAACATGGAGTGATGAATAGAAGTTCTAGAGAAACACGTTTGGGTCTAATGATACAGAAGATTTCCTCACAGTTAGAGCCATCCAAAAAGGAAACTGTCTGCTTCAAGAAATATGAAGTTCACCCTTTAAGCAGAACCTGGGTGATCATTTAATGGCAGGGTTGTAAAAGGGATTCCTGGTCAGGTAGGGACTCGACTAAAGACTGGATCAGATGGATAGATAGATGGATGAATAGATATGTAGGTATATAGAGCAAGCAAGCATTTATTAATCACTTAAGTGCTAGGCACTATGGTAAGCACAAAGTAGGAATAAAAGAAAGAGTCTCTCCCCACAAGGAGCTTACATTCTAATGGGAGAAGACAGTATATAAAGAAGCAGGGAGGTGAGACATAAGAACATGGTGAGGGGAAGGAAATGATGTGGAGTATTGGGCTCTGGTAAGATAAGGCAAAAAATACCCCTCGCTTATCAGAACCAGGAGACCCAAGGGTAGAATCCAAGTTTCTGATGGGCAGGAAATGAGGATAAAGATGATGCCTGGAGGTAGACAGCATGGTGAGGAGATGACCAAGAATAAATGGCCTCTACAATTCCTTTGAAATTTTGAGATTCTATTAGTCTGTGAGACACATTAGACCGTATACTGAAACTTGCCCATTTGTAGATAAGTCTTTCTGAAGTGAGCACTTCAGGCTCACTTCAGGCTAAACAGAATGAACAAATCCCCTCTTAATGAGAAACTTGTCCTGCTATCTTTCTTTGTTATTCAAAATCATGAAAGAACCCTGGTTTTAAAGTAAGGAGACCTTGGTTTGAGTACTAGGTCTGCCACTTATCAAATACAAAATCTTTAGTAAGTCTCTTTATAAGCCTCAGTTTCCCTTCATTTAAAGTAGGAATGTTGTAAGTTGTACCAATACCTATCTTACAATTGTATTTACATGCATATGTATATGTAAAGTACTTTTACAAACTGTAACCATAAAGTGCTATATAAATGTCAGCTATTATTACCAAGATAGTATCTTATTGATAATATCAACAAGACATTTATATAGCATTTTATGATGGTTACAAAGCCTGTTGTATATATTTTCTCATTCAGTCCAAAAAAACCCTTGTGAGATAAGTGGCATAAATATCTTTATTTATCTTTATAAATATCTTTATTTACAACAATGGCAATAATAAAACATATGTATGTATCTTTCTATATCTATATCTATATCTGTATCTGTATCTATATCTATATCCATATCCATATCTATCTCTATCTCTATCTCTATCTCTATCTCTATCTCTATCTCTATCTCTATATATCCATATCTATATCTCTCTATACCTATCTCATAAGTACCTTCATTAATTCAGCAAATCCTTTGGAGTACAGCACTGTGTACTATTATCTTTTAATGGGTTCATTGCTAATAATGACCCTCAGTGATACCTGCATTTGGGCAGGGCTTATCTAAGCTTGTGTAGATAGTAGGATTCTTTACAGGGGCAGTATCACATACTTGAGCAAGATAAGTCAATTGAATTTTTTGAAAACTTAACCCAACAATTGTGATGGCTTTCTTTGAAAATGTGAAATGTAGTGGGGGTAGAGAATGGGAGCGAGATTTTTTAATGTTCTGACTGAACACTATTTCATCCTCCTGAAACTTGTGAAAATCAAATATTGGTCAGGGAACCTGTGTTCTAACCTCAGCTGTTATGTGGTTTTATAACTTGGAGTAACGACATTTTCCCTCTTTTGGTTTCTTCCTTCAAAAAATGAACAGGTTGCACTAAATCAGGTGTTCTTAATATGAGGTCTGTGAACTTAAAAAAAATACCTTAACTACGGTATTTGCGGTTTAATTGGTTTCCTTTGCAATTCTATGTATTTTATTTTATGCATTTAAAGATATTTCTGAGAAGGGGCTCATAGACTTCTCCAGATTTGCAAAGGAGTCCATGATAAAAAACAAACAAACATTGTTTGGTCAGGTATAGACCAGACAATAGATACATAGACAAATCTTCTTTTTAAAAACCATTTTGGTTGTTCAGTTGTCTGACTCTTCATGACTCCATTTGGGGTTTTTCTTGGCAAAAATATTGGAGTGGTTTGCCATTTCCTTCTCCAGCTTACTGTACAGATGAGGAAACTGAAGCAAACAGGTTTAAGTGACTTGCCCAGGGTCACATAGCTAGTAAGTGTCCGAGGCCAGATTTGAACTTAGGTCTTCCTGACTCTAGGCCCAGCACTCTAACCATTGTGTCACCTGGATGCCCACATAGAAATAGACAGACAGATAAATACATATATGTATATATATATGTATATATATATATATACACACATACATACATACATACATGCATAGACAGACAGATAGATAATATATAGACATTGATAGATGCATAAATAGATGATAGATAAGGTATGTGAGTGAGTGACTATCAAGTAAGACTTGATGATCTCTAGGGTCCAACAAACATTTGTTAAATGCAACTATGGGCCAAATGCTAGAGATACTAACATAAAATGAAATGTAATCCTTGCCCTCAAGGAGCTTTCATTCTATGGGGACCATAGAACATGTAAATTGATAAATATATACCTGCTAATCAGAGGAGGGAGAAAGGATAGGGGATCAGGAAATGCTTCAAATCAAGCTAACAAGCATTTATTAAGCATTTACTATACATCAGGTGGGGCAGATAGCTGGCAAATGGGGTAGAGTGCAGGGTTTGAAGTCAGGAAGGAACATCTTCCTGAGTTTAAATATGGCCTCAGGCACTTACTAGCTGTTTGACCCTGGGCAAATCACTTAACTCTGCCTTAGTTTCTCATCCACAAAATGAGCTGGAGAAGGAAACAGCAAATCACTCCAGTATCTTTGCCAAGAAAACCCCAAATGGGGTCAGGAAGAGTGAGATACAACTGAAACAACCAAACAACAACAGCCATATGTGAGGCACTGTGCTAAGGACTGGGCATACAAAAAAAGGGGTAGGGACAAGGAAAAAAAAAAAGCAGTTCTTGTCCTCAAGGAGCTTGCAGTCTAATGAAGGAAACTGCATGCTAACCATGCACGAACAAGATGTAGACAAGATAAATTTGAGACAATCAACAGATGGAAGGCACTAGCATTAAGGGGGATAAGGAAATGCCATGGAAGATGGCAACCTAAGTTGAGCTGGGAAGGAAAACAGAGATTCTAAGAGCTGAAGGTGAGTCAGGAATGCATTCAAGGCTTTGGAGATGGTGAGCAAAGGTAAGGAGGGAAGAGACAGAATGTTGAGCATGGGGAAGAGCAAGTGGGCCAGTTTGTCTGGTACATACCTTTCCTTAAGGGGAACAATATGAAATAAGCCTGGAAAGGCACAGATTGGGAGGGTTTAAATGCCAAGTTGAGGAGTTTGTATTTTATGTTAGTGACAATAAGCAGACACTGAAAGATCTTAAGCAAGGGGGTGGTATCTTATGTTCTATGACTCTCAAGTCCCTTCAAACTCAGTAGAATATAAGCTCTTTGAGGGCAGGGACTATTTTATCATCATATTTTTGTCCCCAGCACCTAGCACAATTCCTGACATGTGATATATAAGCTTAATAAATGCTTGGAGAATTAAATGGAACTCTATGTGCTTAACTCTACTACAGCTGAAACACTCCAAGCTCTATGAGTCTAAGTGGGGCCCTTTTCTAGCTCTGGAATAGTCATTCTATGTTTAATGCTCAGGGTATTGATCGGAGTGATCTGGGCACAGAGACAAATAAATATAATCTATCCCTCTGCAAATGTCTTCCTTAAGTGGACCCAAATTATAAAATCTAAAAGGCCATTTTTTGGAGATTTTATTTCAGGAGGACTTTAGTGGGAGAAAAACAAGATTTGAAACATGATGATTTCCATGTATAAAAGTGCTGAATTTAGCAACCTTATAACGAGCCTGCTCCCTAATCCCTAGAGCTAGGTGAAGACCTTATTATCTAAGGTGCAGCTGGAGACAGGGTTGTTCTAATAGGCACTTAAATGAATCTACAAGCATTTCTAGATATTCTCTCAAAATAGACCAAAAGCTTCTATTCTGAAGGATCTAAAAGAAAATACACAGGCTCAACTCAGCGTCAGATACTGGGTCAGGAAGAACGAGTATTTGGATATCAGGAGACCTGGATTCAAATCCTGAATCCACTACTTGTATAACCCTAGACAAGTCATTCAACCTTGCAGTGTCTCACCCTCTTCCTCAGTACTTCACCTTCACCTGTAAAGCGATCTCTGATTTCCTAATTTAACATTTTGAGGTTATTTTTCTATCTATGATTGATAATACTAAGGCTTTTTTGCTGGTTTTTTAGTCTCCTTTCATGCTCTAAGCAAGGGTGTCGACCATGGCTTTGTCCTTGGCTTTCTGTTTTCTTTCTAGAATTTCTTCCTTAGTAATCCTAACTGTTCCCATGGGCTCAGCTATGAGTTTTCTGCATATGATTCCCAAATCTAATCTCTTTCTTGGACATCTCCAGCTCCTTGCTAGAGATTGCTATGATGTCTAGCAAGCATCTTATACTCCATACGTGTCTAATTAAATCTACTGTATCCCCTAAATGTGTTAATCCACTCAACTTCCCTATTTCTCTTAATAGGACTTCCATTCTCTCTATCACTCAATTTTGAAATGTGACCAGTTGTGACTCATCCTTGTCTCTTCATGTACAATCATTTACCAAATTATTTGGGTTCTATAAATTCTTTCACCACCACCTCCTCTCTATTCATAATTTCATCTCTTATTATCATTTCTTATCTAGACAATTCTAACAGCCTTCTAACTGGACTCCATCTCATCCAGGGCTCTTAACCTGTGTTTGTGAACTTGTTTTTTTTAACACTTTGATAAATATATTTCGATAAATTAGTTTCCTTTCTAATCCCATATGTTTTGTTTTGTGCATTTAAAAACATTATTCTGAGAAGGGCTCCAAAAGCTTCACTAGTCTGCCAAAGGGCTCCATGACATACAAAAAGATTAAAAACCCCTAAATTAGTGAATCCTTGGAGTCCTTCCAAGATCACTTCACATGCTGCCTTGCATAGGAAGCTTCCTCTGATTTCCCTAGTTACTGGTGTTCTTCTGCTATTATGCTATATAGTATTTTGTTTTCACTTTTCTGTGTACGCTTTTTTCCTCCAAATGAAGATTTCCCTGTTTTTCTTTGTATTTCCAGTGCCTAATATAATGCTTGCCACATAGAAGTCATTACTAAATGTTGAATGGATGGCCAACTCTGAATCTAAAGTCTCCCTTCTCTAATCCTGCCCATTAAAATCCTTCTCTTTCTTCAAGTGTTGTCTCCTCTAGGAAGTCTTTCCTGATTATCTCAGATGAAATTGAATCATTCTCTTAACAAATTTTCTTATAGCTCTTATTCTGGACCTCTCAGAGTCACAGAATCTCAGAGCTGGAAGGAGCTTTGGAGGCCATCTAGGACCACCCATCTAAAAACAAAGATTTCCTCCTGTAATATACCTGACGAGTGAGCATGAGGGTGATGGTGAACTCACTGCCTTTCAAGGAAGACCATTCTACTTTGAGACAACTCTAATTGTTAGGAAGTTTTCTTTCCTTCAAGTCTAAATTTGTCTTGTGCAATTTTCACCCATTGATCCTAGTCCTCCACCCCAACCATATTCTAACTCCATGTCACACTAACGTGTGTACATGTCATCTCCCCTATCTTGATGTATATAAGCTCATCGAAGGCAGAGATGGTCATTTTCCCTCTTTGTGTTCCCACTGCTGAGCACAGAGACTTGCATGTGTAGGCAATTAATAAATGCTTATTGAACTGAAGTATCTTTCTAAGGCCCTTTCTAGCTGTAAAACCAAACACTTTAGGCAGTTCGGTGGTGGGTGCAGTGGATAGAGTGCCAGGCCTGGAGTCTGGAAGTCTTGAGTTTAAATGTGGCCTCATACACTTCCTAACTGTGTGACCCTGAACAAGTCACTTGCTCCCTGTTTGTCTCAGTTTCCTGATCTGTAAAATGGGGATAATAATACCACCTACCTTACAGAATTGTTGTGAGGATCAAATGAGAACACAATGATCAAGCCCTTAACACAGCGCCTGGCACATAGTAGGGACTATATAAGTGATAACTATTATGTCTTTATTATTGGTCAAACTCCCACAAAGACCCTGACTGATGGCATCCTATACAAAGCACCGTTAGAATAATAATAATAGCTCATATTCCTAGATCACCTTCCTAGTGACAAGGAACTTTCCTCACAACAACCTCTGCAAGCAGATGACAGAAGGTATTTCCATTTTACAGATGAGGAAACTGAGGCTCAGAGAGCAGAAACAATTTGCCCAAATGGCAGAACTTGGAACTCAAGCCCGGGTCTTTTGGCTATAAGTCATGTGTACTTTACACTGAACCACACACCTTCTTCCTCTTTCAAGGAAACTTGTTGCCCATTTCAAGGGGCAAAGTGTCAAAACTATCTCTCTCACCTGCTGTTTAAACAGCAAAAACACCCACTTTTTCTCAAACAGAAGATGAGCTGCCAAAGTCAGACATTTCCTTAAGATCTTTCCTGTTTGTTACAAGGGCTTTCTTTCCTTTTCTTTTTCTTTTTCAATAGAGGTGGGGCAAGAGGGAGGAAGAGAAGATGGATTTTTCTTAAAAAATATAAAAATACTCTATGATTATAAAATCCTTTCCAACTCAGAAATTCTGAATTTAAGCTTCTAATCTTTTATATTTCTATAGCAGTTTAAAGTTAACAAATAGCTTCCCACTGGACACAATGTCTAGCAAGCCCTCTAGTCCTGCTGCTGAGGAGGCTGGGGCTGATAATCTCTTTCATTCTCTGGCACTGAGCTAAAAGGGTTCAAAAAGACCAGAACTAATTTCATGTCCACAATAAGTCTAGCACCAATATGGTAAGCTCCCCAAAATCACAAACCCAAGGCTCCTCCCCCCAAGTCTAAATCATGCCATCTTGAAAGTTCTTTATAGAAATATTAAGTTAGATGATGTCTTCAGTATCCATACCACTAGCCATCTCAGCACTGCCTGGAATGAACTCTCTCCTCATCTCTCTTGGTATCATTATTTTCCTTCAAAGTTCAGCTCAAGCACCATTTACTACATGATGCCTTTCCTTATTCCATCTGTTGCTAGTTTCCCCTAGCCAAGATTGTCCTGTATTCATTTTTCACATGTTTCGTATATACTTATATGTATATATGTTATCTCCCCTTATAGAAGGCAAGTTCTTTTAGGGCAGGGACTGTTTAACTTTCTTTGTAACCTCAGAATCTGGCATAATGCTTGGTACATCATATAGGCTTAATAAATGCTTGTTGATCAATGGATAGGCTAGAAGAATGATTAAGAAAAAAAACTAAAAAAAACAAAGACTAAGGGCTATAATTAAGGCTGGACTTAGAAAAATTGACTTTTCTTCAAAGGCATGCTTAATATCTGGTATGAAATGTGTGATTTAATAATAAGGAATTTACAGAAAGAAACAATTTGAGTATTGTGGAAACACAATCAGGACAACATAAGATCTAACAGCTTCTACACTCAGGGATCGAAGGGCTTGGAATATGATATTCCAGAGGTCAAAGGAGCTAGGATTAAAACCAAGAATCACCTACCCAGCAAAACTGAGTATAATACTTCAGGGCAAAAAGTGGATTGTCAATGAAATAGAGAACTTTCAAGTGTTTTGAGCTGAATAGAAAATTTGGCTTTCAAATACAAGAATCAAGAGAAGTATGAAAAGGTAAACAGGAAAGAGAAATCATAAGGGACTTACTAAAGGTGAACTGTTTACATTCCTACATGGAAAGATGATATTTGTAACTCATGAGACCTTTCTCAATATTAGGGTAGTTGAAGGGAATATTTATGTGTGTATGTGTGTGTGTGTGTGTGTGTGTGTGTGTGTCTGTGTAGACAGAGGGCACAGGGTGAATTGAATATGAAGGGATGATATCTAAAAAAAATAAAATTAAGGGGTGAGAGAGGAATATAATGTGAGGAGAAAGGGAGAGATAGGATGGGGTAAATTATCTCACATAAAAGTGGCAAGACAAAACTGTTATAATGGAAGGGAAGAGAGAGTAGGTGAAAGGGAATGAGTGAACCTTACTCTCATCAAATTTGGCTTAAGGAGGGAATAACATACACACTCAACTGGGTATCTTACCCCACAGGAAAGTAGGGTAGAAGAGGATAAGAGGCAGGGATGATAGAACGGAGGGCAGATTGGGAGAGGGGGTAGTCAAAAGCAAACACTTTTGAAAAGGGACAGGGTCAAAGGAGAAAACTGAATAAAGGGGGACGGGATAGGATGGAAGGAAATATAGTTAGTCTTTTACAACATGACTATTATGGAAGTGTTTTGCATTGTGATACATGTATAACCTATATTGAATTGCTTGTCTTCTCAAGGAGGTTGGTTGGGGAGGGAAGAAGGGAGACAATTTGGAACTCAAAGTTCTAAAAACAAATGTTTAAAAATTGTTTTTACATGCAGCTGCGAAATAAGATATAAAGGCAATGGGGTATAGAAATCTATCTGGCCCTACAAGAAAGTAAGGGGGAAGGCCCTAAGAGAGGGAATGGGGTGATAGAAGGGAGGGCAGACTGGGGAAAGGGGCAATCAGAATACATGACATCTTGGGGTGGGGGACGATAGAGATGGGGAGAAAATTTGTAACTCAAAATCTTCCTGGAAACAAATGTTGAAAACTGAAATAAATTTAAAAAATTTAAAAACATGTATTAAAATTTTGTGAAATTGGTGCCAAATTATAAAACAAGCAATTACTTCAGGATATATTGCATAGTAAAAGTTTTCTTAAGATGTAAAAATTTGTAAGATTTGTCAAATGTCAATAAATTTAATTATTTTTTAAAGAGAAAAAAGTAAAAGCTTTTTCTTCCAATCTTTCTGGCTCATAAATGGTCACTACAGGAAATTTTAAGTTCTGAGTCTGTACCAGAAGATTTTAATCACATTAGTTGAACTGCTAGCACTGATTCTGACTGAATTTACTCCTCTGGAGAGCAAATGTTACCTTGGTTATCGGAGGTCACCCACATCTTGGAGCTATTGCTATATGTAGCTGTCCATCAAATTCATCTAGAGTGTATGACATCCAAATCAGGCCTAGGCTGACTGTATTTTAAATATGGATTATTATTATTATCATTAATAATGTTGTTGTCTGTCCTTCATTTTCAAAGAGGACCAATGGCACCCCAATGCGCCCACACCTATGGATCAAACACTAATTCATTCAACAAACATTTATCAAATTCTTACTGTTGCAATGAGCTATGTTTGGTGTAAAAGGGATATAGACTTAAAGCTAGTTCTATTAGGAGTTAATAAATCATAGAACTATCGAATGTCACCATTGGAAGAGTGATTAGAGATCATCTAGGCCAGAGGTTCTTGACCTAGAGTGCACAGACCGCAAATGGGTTCATAGATAGACCTCAGGGGATCCATGACCTTGGATGGAAAAAAATTTGCATCTTTTCCCCCACTAATCTTTAATTGAAATTTAGCACTGCTTTCAATTATGAATTCAAAAAAATATTATTCCGAGATAGGTCCATGGGCTTCTCCAGCCTGTTACAGGGTTCTATGATGCAAAAAAGGTTAAGAACTCCTGATCTAGTTCAACTTCCTCTTTTTATGGACAAGGAAATTTAAACCTGGAAATAGAATTAGCCCAAGGTCACAAAACTAATTAGTTTCAGAAATGGAACTAGAACCAATGGTCCCTGACTCCCCATCCCATGGTTCTTCCACTATACCATATTCCCTCCCTAATATGGTCTGGGTGGTAAGAAATTTATATATGTATATGCACACACACATACACATACATATATAAATATACATTCTTACAACACACATATATATATGTATGTGTATGTGTATATATATATATATAGTAGCGTGGTGAAAAAAAAAAAAGCTGTATGAAGAGCTGGAAGACCTGAGCTTCAATCCCAGTTCTGCTACAGATCACTAGGACATCTTGAGGAAGTCCCTTAACCTTGTCGTCTTTAGTTTCTTTATCTATAAAATGAGCATCTTCTATTACAAAAATCTTCCATGTTCATCCCACCTCTATGTCTAGGGTATGAGAACGTAGCATATGAAAAGTGCTATAAGAAGGGCATCCAGCAGTAAGAGACTGACTACTTCTTGCTAGAATGTTTTATGGCACAAGTGATATTCAAGTTAGGTCCTGCACAACAGGAAGGCTTTGTACAGACAGAAATGATGGGAGCAGAGGACAGAAAATAGAGAGGGTATTACAGCATGAAGCCTGGAGAGTTCAGGGATTGTTCAAGAAATGAAGAGTGATCCAGGATGGGAGGAACACAGTGTGAATGCAAGGACAAAGGTATGATAACAAAAGTAGGCTGGGGCAAATCAAGTGGCAGGCTGAGGAGTCTGAACTTTATCCCATAAGGCAACAGGGAAGCTTATAAGAAGCTTTTAAGGAGGTGAGTGATATGAACATAGAAATGCATTAGGAAGATTATTCTGGCTGCTCAAGAAGGACGGATTGAAAGGAAGAGAAACTAGAGATAAATGAAATCTAAGCAGAAGGCTATTTCAGTACTCCAAGCCAGAAGCAATGAGGTCATTCCAGTGCAAATGGAAAGGACAAAATGGATGCACATGCCCTTGCGGAGATAGAATTAACATGATTTGGTGACTTAACTGGTATTGGGGGTAGAGGATACAGAGAAATAGAATCTGAATGGAGAATGGCACTATTATTAGAAAGAGGGATGGAAGAATAAGCAGGACCATTTGCTGGTGAAGTGGATTTTGGACAGGACGAGTTTAAGATACAGAAGGGCCATCTAAGGGGAGATGCCTAGGAGGCAGGTTGAAATGTGAGCCTGGAGTTTAGGGTATAGGAGATAGAGATGTGGGAGTCATTAGCATAGATGTGATAACTGAAGTGATGAAGGCAGACCGCTTTTCCAGGATGAAGATAAAGAGAAAGAAGCAAAGAACGCCAAGGACAGAGTCTTGAGGAATGTTTCCCATTATTACTATTATTGTCTTATATTCAATGGAGTTCACTATCCTACTATTATTCTTTTATGTTTGATGTTTGGTATCATGGTTGTTATCATTATCATCATCAAGAGGAAGTATGGCTTTGTGGTTAGCAAGATGGACTGGGAATCAGGAAGACTTTGATTCACATCACACCTCTGATGCTTACTAGCTTTGTGACCTCACCCAAGTCACCTAATCTCTCTGAGTCTCAGGAAACCCTAAAACTTATCTAGCAAGTTGAGGTTGGTTAGTAATAGTCTATATGGATGGATGGAATACTATAAAGAGGAAATCACCTGTTTTGAGGTATAATTAACCCTATCTTCCACTTACATCTTTTAAAATGATCAGAAACACTTTCACAGCCATAATTTCATTTATTTTTATGTTACTTGGGGGAGGGGCAATATGTTACATACCTAATTGTATTTCACAAAGATTAATATTCCAAAGAGGGAAAGAGTGCCTTTCCCTGAACAAAAAGATCAAATGGTGACAGATAGGAGCGGCTAAGGAATGTGCTGGGGAAACCTTGCCTAGGAAACAAAAATCTCAGCAGATATCCTTACCTTTCTGAGCAATCCCATCCTAATAGCTTGCTTGGATCCTTATGCTTCTCTTGCCCCTAAATGTAGGTATTCCCAAAGGCTTTGTCCTTGACATCCTTTTCCTCTCTCTATGTTTTCATCCTTTTTCAATTGGGTCTGCTTTCATCACTTCAGTTATTACATCCATGCTGGCAACTCCCCTCTCTCTATCTCCAAGGCACAACCTGTACAATGACTCCAAGCCCACATTTCCATTTGTCTTCTGGGTAATTCTATTTGGATATTCTGCTAGCAACTTAAAGTTACCATATCCAAAAACTACTTCCCCATCTTCTTTGTATCTGAACCCTCTGAGAGGGATGGCCTAAGTTCATAGACTGAGCACCAGGGCAGACCAAGAATAACGAGTTTTTCAGTCAGAGTGATCCCTGAAGTCTACTATATGGACAGGTTGAGATATGCTTCTATGAAATAAGTAGCTACAAGGGCAACATTACAGAAGGTTGAAATAATGAAAAAGCATACTTAAGCTCCATATTTCTAAATATTTGTGATTTAATTGGTGAGGATGTGCCCTCCACCGACAGCAACATTTCCCTGAATTGTTTTGGTAAAAACGTTTTTAAAAAATCACCTGGTGCCACCCCTCTGGTGATGAGCTTTTCTGCACCTATCTAGGTTGGTGTTCAGAGGACAGATCAGACTCCTTTGGGTGTGTCTGGTTGCTGGCATGCTAATGTGACCTGGGCAAAGGATGAGTATGGGGAGAGGGTTGTTCAAGTTTGAGCCACAGTTGGTCTAGGTAAGAAGGTTATCTACAGTGATACCATCAAGTATAGTATAAGTTTGAGGCACCATAGTATAAGCAGAGGAAGAACCTAACCCCATGCTGACCTTTGCCGTCTCTTTAACCAGAGGAACAAACCCTGACTAGTTTCATTCACTCATGACTAAGAGTCGTGGAGTATCCACTTGGGTAGAGAAGAAAAGGGCCCATTGGCAAAGGGATTTCTTATGGGATTGGTTTAAATCTCTTCTTCTTTATTTGCATCAGGAAATAAATCTGTACTGGGTTTGCTGTCTTTTAATTTTAAGTACTCATGAAGGTAGTTAGTGGTCATCTTGATGGGAATGTCATATAGATGTTCACATATGTCTCCTGAATGGAGGTAAATGAGACTGATGCTGAAGTTTTCAGGTTCCTCCTAGGTGGGACTAGAGGTATGCCTGGGACATCTCTAACCTGGAAAAGCTGATTGTAAAACTTTCAGAGTGAGCATTTTACCTTGGAAATCAGCAAATGCTACAGAGAGCAGCTTGATTTATTGTTTTATTGTCTCTAGACTTTAAGAAAATAATGGAGAAAATATTAATAATAGAGATCAAACTTAAAAGTGTGTTATGTGCACATTCCCTCCTCTACCTCTTCACGTAGCTAGTGACTAAACATTTACCAGTACACTGTTGAGTGGGACCAGATTAGTCGGAGAGAAGTAGGAGGTGGCCAAAATAATCTGGTCTGTTCACAACAGAAGAAAGTCGTTGATCTAAAAGTTAAAGTTAGATTTGCACATTTAAAAAGCAGGGATCATTGTTATTCCTAAACAAGTCTGAGAATTTTAGAGTCAGGAAGAGACCTCCTGAAGCCCTATTTCACAAATGTCATTTCTTGAACTCCCATAGGTAGAAAAGCGGTTTTCTGAATACTAACCCCCATTCTATTTGATGGCATTTGCCTCTTCAGTATTTATTTCACATAATATAGCTAAAGCTGAAAAGATTTTTGTTTATTTCTTACGAATTTGCATAAAATATAATGTTGGACGTTGAGTCTCCCAAGGGTTTAGCTGGGCAGAATTATAGATATCTGCTGATGAGAATCATAGAATGTTAAGGCTTGAAAGAACCTAAAGGGGGCACAACCTCCTTGTTTCAGAAACAGAAAATGAAGCCCAAGAGGGGAACATACTTGCACGTAGTCATGTGGAGAGTTAATGGCAAAGCTGGGTCTTGAACCTAGAGCCACTGAGTCACAATTCAATACTCTTCCCACTATAGTATGCTAGATACAATTCTTCCCCCCATGTAAAATTCCTGACTAGGGGAAGGAGAAGAGAGCCAGAACAGCTCATCAATTACTTATAAATCCATTTGCACACTTAACAGATGGTTTCTTTCCCCACCCCCACCTCCTTCCTTTTGACCTTACTCTGAGGTGGCTTGCTGAGAAATGGTCTAAATTCTGCCAGTACTTCATCTTGGGCTATTTCAGGATTGCCTTGTTTTTGTTTCACTCTCTCTTTCCTTGTTTTTTTTTCTCCTTCCTCCATCTTTCCTAGCCCAGTGCCTTACAAAGGGTAGGTAACTTTTTTAACTAGATTTCCCTTTCCTTCTTTCATTAGCATTTAGCACAATGTCAGGCACACAATAAATATCTTTTTGTATGTTGATTTTTAAAAATTCTCCTTCCCTATTTCTTAATTTTTTTTGCTTGATGACTTTCTTTTTTCTCCTTTGCCATTTTTCTCCTCACTCCCTCTTTCTTTTCGAAAGAGTGGCTTAAAAATAATTGATTCAAATTGATATTAAATATAATGTTCTATTTGTAAAAAAAAAAGTAGAGACAGAGCCCAGACCTGTGCTCATATTGGTATAGGGAGCTACTGAATGAGGAACTCACTCTACCAGGGTAGGTTGGCATCTGCAATTTTTAACCTTGCCTAGTGGTCACATAGCCAGTATGTGTCAGAGGCAGGACTCCAACCCATGCCTTCTGGTTTTGTGGCCTGCTCTCAATCTACTTTATCCCAATCTTTTTCTCTTTGTCAAATAATTCTCCAGAGTGAATCCCTGCCCCTCCCCCATTTAAAGATTTAGGAACCTAGGCATTTATAATAATGGCCTAGAGTTCATCACAGATATAGTAGGGGTATTTCCATATTACAATCTCACTTAACAAAGGACTCCTCTCACCCTGATGTAGCTTTGGTAGGATGTTGCCACAGACAAAGATTGGAACGGATGTATTAGAAAGGTTTCCTTTGTAGCTTTCTAAAGCTTTAAACATAACTATAGCCCTTTGCAAGATTCTATTTGTAGATGAAAACAACCAGGAATTCTAACATCAAGGAGACAGATGGTTAGAGTCTCTGCTAGTACAAACCCTCCCCAAGAGAGAGGAAAGTGAGATGGGAATCTAGGTACATTTCAATTCATTAAAGAAATAACTGATGTCCTGAGCTAAATAAAAAGATAATAATTTACTTTCAAGGTCCTTCCCTCCATCTTTACTATGTGGTTGTTGAAAGGCCTGACTTTTGTTCTGTAGATTCTGCTCAGTGAGGAGTGATTCAATTGCAGGTTGCCAGGGGAATGAGGGTTATCACTGCACCACAAATTCTTTGGAGATTGGTGCTGGCCAGAGAAGTGCACATCTTATCCTCCTAAGAAAGGCAGCCCCATGCCATTAACATCCCTATTGCCATCCATTGTGATCTGTTTTGCAGCCGAGGGTGTTACATAAATCAGCCCTATGCTCCTCTGATATTTTTTTGCAAGGTTCAAAGAACAGTTGAAAAATGGCTCAGGAAAGCATTTTCTAATATAATGGATGCTTTTCAGAACAGGAAAAAAATAACTATTTGTGTTTAGAGGCACTTTGAAGTGAGGTTTGTTGAATATGTCCCACAATGTAGAAGTTTAACAAGTGTTTGCTGAATAAAGACTTATTTAATACTCTACAATGATGCTTCAGTTCATAACTCCTTTGGAAATAAAGCTCTCTTTCATAAGTATTTTGGGCACTACGGATACTGACCAAGACACTGATGCTTTTATTGCTGCTTCAAAGACAGTAGCAGCAGCTGAGAAGGAAATAGCAGAGACATTTTCTGAGATACAAGTAAGGTGTATCATAGAAAGAGAACTGAATTTAGAGTCACATGAACCAAGCTTGTGTCCTGGCTCTGCTGCGTAACCATGGAACAAGTTATTCCCCTTCTGTCCCACTCTGAACCTTGGTTTCTTTAACTATAAAGGTAATATGCAGTGGAAAAGCAGAGTAGGCTAAATCCTTGTACCGATCAGCGCTGGTACCCAGTACCAAGTAGCCACTGCACTGCCAGCCCAATGAGATATGGAGATCCAGTCTCCAAAAAGAAAGCTAACACACATGACACCAATTGTTTCACAAGATTATTACAAGGATCAAATGAGCTATTGGATAGAAAGTGTTTTGTAAACCTGGAATGCAAATAAGAATTTAAAATCTTTTTATCATTATTATCATTATTATTAACCTCTCTACTTGAAGCAGGGCCCAGCTGAGGCATGGGTCATGCTCTGAGGATGCACATGGGTCATCGTCATATTTGATTTCCCGCAGTGAGGAACCTTCTTTAAAAAAGCCATAGGATACCTGAAAATTACAAAGTCAAGGAAGCCATAGGCCTTGTGACCATGGAAGGGGGGAATAGTGGTCCCTTCTTCTACTGACTATGGAAGGAAAGAATGTTCAAGGAGAGAGCCCCCACCCTGGTACTCAGCCCTAAACCTGCTATAGTGGCTTTACCTTCGGTAACAAAGATTCTGAATCATGCTATTGCAATGCTTTTCTTTAATGCATAGAGGTATTTTTATACTTTCAATTGGGCCTTTGGGTCTTTTATTCAACAAATATTTATTGAGTGACTACTTATGTAAACATTCTCTCCTAGGTGCTAAGGGAGACACAAAGATAGTTTTGTTACTCCTTATTGTGGTGAATGCTTTCAGTTGACAATCAATGCTATCAATCTAGAGGCCAAAGTAAATGGGATATAGTTGTAAGTGTGATCTTGGTTAAATTGCTTTAACTCTCTGAATCCCAGGTTCTACATTTGAAAAGTAAGGCCTGTGAGCTAGATGTCTTCTAAGACTCCCTCAAGATATGCATCTACAATTGGACATTTGCTTCAAGTGTTGACATTCTGTGGTTTTAACTTACATTCTATGATTCTATAACTGGAGAACAGACATCTCACAGATGAGTAGGGGTCAGATATGAATAACAAATCTCCTGTGATTGGAAAGTTGCATAACATATGAGATGTCAGCCTCATATTTATTTGGGTCTCTTGATTCTCCACACTGTCCTTTTTCTCACTACTTCAAAGAAAAGAGATGCCAAAGATTGAACTGAGGGCCTCTTAATAATATTTTGCATTTATGTATCATGTTATGGTTGTGAAGCTATTTAGCTCTATCTGTACATAAAATTTCATTGGAAGCAAACAATTTTGCTGAGGCAGGAGATGTAAATATTAATATCACCATTTTACAGATAGGAAAATGGAGACTAAAAGAGAAGTTACACTCAGTGTTACACAGCTAGTAAGTAGCAGAATCAGAATTTAAACCTGGGTCCTCTGGCTCAAAGTGTAGGACTCTTTCAATAGACATGCACTGCCTCAAAATTCTGTTTTTCTATCTTTATCTCTCTCACTGGGCTATAACTTTAAGGGAACAAGGAGATTCAAAATCCAAAAGCTTGGTCTCTAAAAGCATTATTTTAACCATTTAACCCTCAAACATGGGATCACTTGGCATAGAAGAGACCATCAATTTACCTCCCTTCCCCTTCCTTTTTTCTTCTTCCCTCCCCTCCCCTCCTCTTCCCCTTTAATATTTTTATGAAAAGGGGAGAAAAATGATTCTGTGTATGAAAAACTGATGAAATAAAAGTTCTACTGATACATTGTTATGAGGACCAGGTAGAGAATTACTTCAGTTTGAGCTGTTGCCCTCTACTACCCCACCTAGTCTGAGATGGAGAACAAGGAGAAGATATGCTGTTTCCATGAAAACAGGCTTAATTACTTGTTTTAGCACAGCCTCTGGCATGCAGCATACATTCAATAAATTCTTATTGACTGATCCACTGATTGACTTATTTGACTATGTAGAACTCTGTTGAGTCAAGATCTGGCTGGGCTTGTTTGCATTGCCCAGAAAGCCAACCTCATGAGTTTTTCTATGACCTCTATTTCGCTGTTACAAGATTCTGACAGCTGATTGGTTGAGGCAAAATCCTGTTGAATAGAGGAACTGGCTGGGCTTTCCTGCATTGTCAAGAAGGCCAGTTTGAGGAGCTTTGTAATTTTCTGCCTGTCACTCTAATAGAATAATCCATTCTCAACACCCTTTTAAAATCAACTACGAGTTAAAAGAACTAATCATTGCTTCACCAGTTAAAGCCTGCAGTCCAGAGTTGTGAAGTTTCCCAAGCATATGTATTTCCTTATTCACATGCCTCCCTTCATGTCCAGGTTTATGTGTGTTCCTACCTTCCTCCATGTACACAGTGGGAAAGTGTGACTCGAATATATGGGTGGGCTGTGATGATAAAATTATTCTTGTTTTGCCTTATCACAAAGGAAATGTTTTATAATTATTAGCTAACAGTATCATGGTAACTGATATTATACAAATAGGAAGCTCACTTGTAGGAACTCCAGAGCTAGAATGTCTAGTAAGAGTACACACTCTCATAAAGGGTTAACCCTAGAACTTTGAGAGTTTGAGTCATGGCTGTGTGGTGGTTGCCTTTATCTGGGGACCTCAAATGTAGTGGTATGAAGGCAGGTTGAGATGAGTGAGACAGCCTGGAGAGTAAGAGTGATGGCTACATGTCATGAAGGGGTTTCAATATGAGCACTATATTGATGCAATTGGAGCTTTATTTGAGAATCGAGAAGTCACCACCTTATACTTTACACCCTTGAAATAATCATTATGAGCATGAACTGGCTAGTACCCTATGGTGTCAGTGGATAAAATATCCCTTTGAAAGATTGTCTGATCAAGCAACACTGACTATGCGTACTTATATGTCTATAATAGATTGAAAGAAAATTAACCAATTCTCCTCAGATTATTAAAATGTTCTTTGTGATTCAGGTGATGTGTTGAGAGCTAAACATCTCTCAATAAGCCACATTTTGTCCAGTCTTATTCGTGCTGTAAATGTTCTGGGAAAAAGATAGCTTTCAACCTTGGGCAGTTGGCTAGAGATGAAAGAAGAGGGTACAAAATATGCCCTCCCTGCCTCAGTTTCCTAATTTCTAAAATGTGGGAATTCAAGACTATCTCCAAGGTCCCTTCTAACTTCTATCTTAAGACTTCTGAAATTTCTTCCAAACTCTATGGTTTTATGAGTCATTTTCAGGAAAATTCAACAGGGCTTAGTAACTGACATGAAGGATAAAGGTGTTAGATAAGTCACAGATGACAAGGAGAATTGGTGCTGCAAGTCAGAATCAAATTCATGACAAGCAAACTGAGAAGCTGAAGTGTTCCTGAGGAAAGGATAATTAGTTCAGTTTTGTGAATTGGAGACGACAGAAACAAAAACAAAATCAAGACTTGGAAATGAGTAATGCCCACACTTTGCATAAGGTAGAAGGGAAGAGACATAAATTCAATTCAATCTGATGAATATTTCCTAAGTATGCTGTAAGAAAACGTGGTACAGCAGATAGAAAGCCAGACTATGCGGCCAGGACCCCAGAGTTCAAGTCCTACTTCCCTTTGATTATCTGGTAATTTAATCTGTCACAAGATATAGGAACCAACAACTGGAAATTTATTCTGGATCTGATTCTCTTGAAAAAACAGGCCCTGGGAACTGAGGTGGAAAAGATGGGAACCCCATTGGGAAGCAACCACTCCATCCAGAAGGAATATGGGCATAATCCGAGATGTATCATAGATTTGGGGAAGGCAGATTTTAAGGGCTCCCATCCTTAGGAAAGATAGGTAAGATCCCATAGTATAAAATACTAATGGGGAAGTCAATGCAGGAATGATGGGAGATGTTCAAGAATGAAGTTCTGAAGACACAAAGGAAAGCAATTCAGTAAGAAATAAAAATGATTTTTGGAAGATACTGATGTGGCTGCACAAGTCACTCATGAGCTAACTTAAATTTTAAAAAGGAAGAAATGTGTAGAAGATGTATGCAAGACAAGTGAAAAGAAGATAAATAAGAGATTGTGATATGACTCTATAAAAATGGTGTTATGAATCCTGAAGTTCAGAATGAGTCAAAGCTGGCAGGAGAAGTTAAGAAAAAGGAAAAAATGCCTTTTTTCTTCCCTAAAAGCTAAACTGAGAGAAAAATAAGGATCGAAGAGATGATAGGCCATGGGGTGTAGTTGGATTGTTAAATTTCCAGTAGGAGCCACAAATTGAGGTTTGATTTATTGTTTTATTGATTGTTGAGACTTAAGAAAGCATTAATAATGAAGACTAAACTTAAAAGTGTTGTGCATGCTTTCCCCCTCCACCCCCCCATTGCTAATTATTTACCACTACACTTTGGGAAAGACCCTTTGCTTGGAGTGGTTGTGGCTATGAAAACTGACAATGGAGAGAAGGAAGAGCTGTCCAAATTCCTATTCTGTTTTGTCTTCTTGGCAAGGGAGAGTTACTTCTATACTGGACATGGCAGGAGAAAGAAAAATAACAGGGAGTTGATACCCCAGATAAGTAAAGAGTGAAAGAGCACTGATCTGCCCTTGAATGTAAGTCACCTGACCTGGATGAGCCACATCCCAAAGGAACTGGCAGTTGTTATCACTAATCCACTGTTCATGATATTTGAAAGATCATGGAAAATCAGAGGGTACTGAAAGACTGGAGAAAGACAAATGTTACCCTGATTCTCAAGACAGGGAAGAGAATAGCTTCTACAAATCATAGGTCAGAGAGCTTAACTTTGATTCCTGGAAAATTCTAGAATCTATCATTAAAGAAATAATTGCCAAATTATTAAGCAGCGGTTATAAAGAGCCAGCATGACTTCATCAACAACATGTCATTCCACAGTTTTAAAAGCTATAGATTAATCTCATATCCTTTAAAACAAAAGCAAGCTATACATAATAAAGACCTAAAGCTTAACATATAATTCTTCTTGTCTATTCTGCAATGCATATATGCCCATTCTATTTGACATTTAAATTCAGAATTGAAAATTTTTTAAAAAACAGGTCATGTCAAACTAAATGAAATGGATGATGATATAATTAGATGAATTCAGAAGAGATCAAACAGCAGTACTCAAATAATAGTTTTTAAATTGTTCAATGTCAATGTATGGGCATGGTCTCCAGTGGAGTCCCTGATGCTGTGCTATTGAACATAATTATAAATGCCTTGGATAAAGGCATTGATGGTACGTTCATCAAATTTGCAAATGGCACAAAGGTGGGAAGGGCCATTAGTTTCTTAGGAGTCAAGATCCAAAAAGATCTTCCCAGCACAGAGAAGTGATTAATAATCTAGGGTTCCTGAACTATACATGTATGTATGTATGTATGCATGCATGCATATATGTAGACATATATATAAGTATATACACACACACATATATATACAAATACATATATACATACACATATATACATACATACATATATACATATACATATGTAATATACATTGCAACATAGGGCAGTTATGTGGCAGAATGTTTAGAGCACTGGGCTTGGAAACAGAAAGACTTATCTTCGTGAATTCAAATCCAACCTCAGACACTTAGCTGTGTGACCCCGGGCAAGTCACTGAATCCTATTTGCTTCAGTTTTCTCATCTCTAAGATGAGCTGGAGAAGAAAAGCCACTCATGTACCTTTGCTATGAAAATGCCAAATGGAGTCATGAAGAGTCAGACATGACTTGAAAATGACTCAACAACAAATATCAACATAACTGGCTTTCTTTGCAATCAATATATTTTATTTTATGCATTCAACAATATTATTTTAAGAAGTAATCCATAGGCTTTGCCAGCCACAAAAGAAGTTAAGAACCTTTGGAATAATGCATTAGGTTTAATCTAATAAGATGAAATTTAATAGGAATAAATGCAAATTTCTTTCCTCTTCTCCATTTTTCTATCATTGTCAAGAGTACTACCATTCTTAGAGTAATACAGGCTCAAAATCTCAGTATCATCTTTGAATCCTCATATGTACTTATTCTATGTATTTGTTCTGTGGTGAAATCTTGTTGCTTTTGTCTTCACAAAATCTCTCATAAAAGAATCCTTCTCTCCATTCACACAGTTCCTACTTTTGTACAGGCCCTCAGCACCTCTTTCCTGGCCTTGTAATTGGCCCCTCTACTTTAAGTCTCCCTCCACTCTAACCCATCCTCCACCCATCTGCCAAAATGATTTTCCTAAAGCATGGGTCTGACCGCTTTACCCCTTCCACACTTAAAAAGCCCAAATAGCTCTAGATCAGGGGCCTGGTAGAGAATTTTAAATCCAGCTATAGAACCCGGTGCTATAGAGTTTCAGGAAATATATCAAAATAGAATTGATAACGACCCAGATTCTGTAATTTGCTCTACATTGCCTTCAATAGACTTGTCCACCTGTGGTTAAGATGGATGCATGGCCACGCTCTCAAAACACAACCAGAAAACATCTAAAAAGAGCAACACATGGAACAATGAAAAAGAAATCTAAAGAGTAACTCTGGTTCGGCATCTTCCCTCAGCCTAGGTCTGTACAAAGAGAAGTCTACAAGCACTAGGAAAGAACACCTACCAGAAAAACCAGCACTTCCACAGGTAGGCAAGGCATAAGCCTTCTAGCACATAGCAGAGATGCTCCAGTTGCACCTGAAGCCTGTAACACTCCTTATACAGAGACAAGCAGACCTGAGTGCTCCAATGAGGAAGCTCCAGGGTGGTTCCTCAGTATTTTGAAGATTATGACCCTGGGCATGTTGTCAGGAATGCTCAGACTATGATGCCCTGTGGACACCAAAAGTAAAAGAACTTTGATCTGTAGTGCTAGAAAGACCTCTGAAAGCCACAACACTTTGTACCTAGTTGATCTAGAGGGAGTGAGAGAGCCGTCATCATTATAAGTAGATACATCAAGGAAACTGGAAACCAGAAGTCACACCTAAGAGACCGAGGTCAGGGACTACCTAAGAAGGTAGCCCTTAACACAAAATTCCAAATAAAGAATTATGTATATGAGAAAATAGAAGAAAATACTAAACATTATAAAGAAATATTATAGTTTCAGACATGTGCAAGACATAAAACCAGAAAAATACTACAATAAATATAGGTAAAGCATGAGAAAAAAATACCTTGGTTACAGGGACTATAAGAGAACCTGCAATAAATGAAGCAAGAGATAAAAAAATGGAATTATAAGTGAAACAAGAACCTTGTTGGAAAGAATTAGAAGAACAAAAGTGTAACACCTTATTCAAGTAACTGACTCCTTGAAAATTAGATTAGACTAAACAATTCTACGATTCTATGAGACAAGAAATATTAGAACAAAATTAAACAAACTGAAAAAACATAAGAAAATGTAAGCTTCCACTATAAAAAATAACCTAGCAAAAAAAACAAGGAAAGATAATTAAATAAATCTTATATATACCTTATATGTATCTACTTTTCTTTCTCTTTACCTTAATTCCTTATGTACTTGTATATAAACTCTTGCCAAGACAAACCCAGGACCTATATGAACACAATTACAAAACACTTTTCACACAAATAAAATCAGATCTAAATAAATGGAAAAAATCAGTTGCTCATGGTTAGGCCAAGCTAATATAATAAAAATGACAATTTTACTTAAATTAATTTACTTATTCAGTGCCATACCAATCGAACTACCAAAAATTGTCTTACAGAACTGGAGAAAATAATAATAAAATTCATCTAGAAGAACAAAACATCCAGAATATCAAGAGAACTAATGAAATGAAATGCTAGGGAAGCTGGCCTAGCCATACCGGATACTAAACTGTACTATAAAGCAGCAGTCATCAAAACTACTTGGTACTGGCTAAGAAATAGAGTGGCGGAGGTAATAGCTTAGGTACACAAGACACAGTAATCAATGACTATAGCAACCTGCTCTTTGATAAACCCAAAGAGTCCAGCTTCTGGGTTAAGAATTCTCCATTTCACAAAAACTGCTGGAAAGATTGGAAAAGAGTGTGGCAGAAACTGGGCATAGACCAATATCTTACACCATATACCAAAACAAAGTCAAAATGGGTTCATGATTTAGGTATAAAGGCTGCTACTATAAGCAATTTGGGAGAGCAAGGAATAGTTCACCCACCATAGTTATGGAGAAGGGAAGAATTTATGACCAAACAAGAAATAGAGAGCATTACAAAATGCAAAATGGATAATTTTGATTATGTTAAATTGAAAGACTTTTGTACAAGCAAAGCCAATGCAACAAAGATTAGGAGGGAAGCAGAAAATTGGGAAAGAATTTTTTAAACCAGTGTCTCTGATAAAGGCCTCATATCTAAAATATACAGGGAACTGAGTCAAATTTATAGGAACACAAGACATTCCCCAGTTGAGAAATGGTCAAAGGATATGAACAGGCAGTTTTCAGAGGAAGAAATTAAAATATCTATAGTCATATGAAAAAATGCTCTAAATCACTATTGATTAGAGAAATGCAAATCAAAACAACTCTTAGATACCACATCTCTCCTGTCAGATTGGCCAACTTGTCAAAAAAGGAAAATGATAAATGCTGGAGAGGATGTGGGAAAATTGGAACACTGTTACATTGTTGGTGGAGTTGTGAACTTATCCAGCCATTCTGGAGAGCAATTTGGAACTATGCCCAAAGAGCTATAAAAAAGTACATACTCTTTGACCCAGCAATACCACTTCTAGGGCTGTATCCTAAAGAGATCACACAAGTTGGAAAGGGACCCATGTGTACAAAAATATTTATAGCAGCTCTTTTTGTGGTGGCAAAGAATTGGAAAACAATGGGATGCCAATCATTTCTGGAATGGCTAAATACATTGTGGTATATGGATGTAATGGAATACTATTGTGCTATAAGAAATGGGGAACAGACGGACTTCATGGTAACCTGGAAAGACCTACATGATCAGATGCTGAGGGAGTGGAGCAGAACCAGGAGAACATTATACACGATTACAGACACACGTTATCTGTGATGACTAACTTTGATAGACTTGGCTTTTCTCAGTAATACAAGGTTCAAATACAGTTTCAAAAGACTCATGATGGAAAAACCTGTCCACATCCAGAGAATTACAGATTCTGAATGCAGATTGAGGCAAACTATTTGCTCTTTTTTTTCCTTCTTTTTTGGTTTTGTTTCTTCTTTCTCACGATTCATTCCATTGGTTATAATTCTTCTCTACAACTTGGCCATTGTGTAAATAAGTTTAATGTGAAGGTTTATGTAGAACCTATTTGGATTACATGCCATCTTGGTGGGGGTAGAGGGGAGGAAAGAGGGGGAGAAAATTTGGAACTCAAAAACTTGTGGAAACAAATGTTATAAACTAAAAATAAAAAAATAAATTTAAAAAGTCAGAAAAATAAAATAACCTTAATTTAAAAAAAGAATGTAAACTCCTTGAGTGTAGGGGTTATTTCTTTTTTGTACATGTATCCCTGACAGAACATTGCAGGCACTGAGTAAGTGTTTATTTGCTGATTGAGTTAGTACCGGAAATGGTAGATATAGTAACAGGACAAGAAAAAGAAATTGAGGCAATAAATATAAGTGAAGAAAAAGTATCATTTTGCAGACGATAAGGTCTATGAGAGAACCTTATTGATTCAAATAAAAACACCTCTGAAACAGTTAAAAACTTCAGTAAAATAGAAATATATAAATCATCAACTTTCCTGTATCTTACAAACAAAACTCAGCACAAAGAGACAGAAAAATTCCGAAGTAACTATAGCATATGTAAACAAAAATTCTCGAAGTGAAGTCTTGGGACCCCTGAGAATCCCCAAGTTTTACTCACACTATATACAAACATAAGCTCCAAAATGGTATGTGATATAGACATAAAAAGTCACCTCATAAGCAAAATAGTGGAACAGAGAAGAAAATAACTTTTGTAGCTATGGATAGAAGATCATAGGAACACAAGACATAGAAATAATCATTCAAGATAAAATGGATAATTTTGATTACATAAGGTGGAAGAGCTTCCCCACAAACAACACCAATGCAGTTGGAATTTGAGGAAAAACATTTAACTGAGAAAAAAATCTTTGCAAGCAATTTCTCTGATAAAGGTCTGATACGTAAGTTCTATAAGGAACTGACAAGTATATAAGTATGAAAGCCATTCCCTACTAAATAAAAACACAAACAACTACCATGGGAAATCCAAGTGACCATCAACCATACAAAGATACGCTCCAAATCACTTACAGTTTTTAAAAGTGCAAATTAAAATCTGAGTTTCCACCTTGTACCTATCATATTGACAAAGGTGATTAAAAAGGAAAATAACTGTTGTTGGAGGGGCTATGGGAAAACAGATGCACTAAGGAACTTTTTGGTGGAATTTGTCTACCAGGGGTCAAGAACCTGTAGCTTTGAGGCCACATGTGGCTCTCTACATCCTCAAGTGTGACCCCTTGACTGAATCTGAACTTCACATAACAAATCAGTTTGGATTCAAAGGGCCACATTTGAGGACCTAAAGGGCCACATGTGACCTCAAGGCTGCAGGTTCCCCATGCCTGGGACTCTAGCCATTCTGGAAAGCAATTTGGAACTCACCCCAAAATGCCACTACTAGGTGTCTTGAAACTCTTTGAAAGTGAACAAAGAGGGAGGAAAAAGACTCCTGTACAAAATTATTTGTAGCAGCTATTTTCTCTAGTGGCAAAGAACTAGAAACAAAGGCAATGAACTAAGGAGTGGCTGAACAAATTACAGCATATAAAGAAATGATGAAAGGAATATTTTGAGAGAAATCTGGTAAATGAATTGAAGCAGCGTGAAATGAGCAGAGCCATAACACTTTACACAGTAGAAATAACACTTGAAGGAAAAAACCCGACTTGGAAAGAACTTAGATCAATTAAATGGCTAACTCACATTTTCAGAGGATTGATAATGAAGCATGCACCTTATCTCCTGACAGAGGTGCCACGAGACATCCCTATTTGCGCCAATCAAGTATGTGGCTTATTTTTCCTTGACTATGCTTATTAGTGACAAAGATTATGTTTTTCTTTCTTTTTTCTTAATTTGGAGGGAGAAGCCAGTTGATAACGATTTCAAGGAAGAAGAAAAGAAAGAAAAGAGGGTCACCAAAGCATTTTCTAAATGCCCGGAGAACAGAAGTGAGCTCAGAGGGAAATATAGACAAACAGGACTATTTTGAAAGAAACATGTTAAATTTATTATACACTTAAAAAAACAAGCTGTAAATAATAGAAATGTGTAATTTTTTGTATAATATCTTCTATTCTACTTTGCACATGGAACTGTTCTTTTTTGGCTTTTATTCAATTTAGAATACAGGTGACATTTTAAAATTTAGTAATTAAAAAAGCTTTTAGCTCTTATCAGAAGATTCTCTAGTTATCTGAGTAATTAACTTTTGTAGAATTCAAAAAAATATTTATCAAATTCCTCCATGTATACTGGAGTATTTGCACCTCAGAAATCGGCATTTACTACAAGCAAGGGCCTGATTTATTGTTTTGTTGACTGTCTAGATTTAAGAAAATGTTTATAATTCAGATTAAACTCAAAAGTGTGTATGTATTTTCCCCATTTTAAAAATGTTTACCAGCATACCTTGTATTGCTCTATAAACACTGCTTAAGCTCAGTGGGAGTGCAGTAGAAGACTCAGGGAATGAAGTGATTATCAGACTGGAAGCTGGTGACTAAAGGATAATAATGATTATAATAATGATGACAGCAATGGGTATTTATACAGAACTTTAAAGTTTTCAAAGCTCTTTTTATCCATTATCTCATTTGAGCAGAACACATCTCTTTATGGAGACTACAATATATCAGAAAGCTATCTTTGGCTGATGCTGGGATAATAATATTAGGCTAATTAATGAGATGCTACTTGCTTATCTCATATTTTTCTTCATTTGCATCGTGTGCCTATGTGTACTCCTTAGGAGTAATGACTGTGTCTTAAACTTTCATAATCTTTAAATCACATGCTAAGTGGAAGGTAGGTGTTTAGTAAGCATTTGTCTATGAATTGATTTCATGGGGCTCCCTTACTCTACTGAGAATCAATTTTTATCAAACCAAAATGAGCAGTTTTGTATGGGGCTAAAAATCAACTCTAAATTTGGTTGAACAAACTCACCAAGTCAGTCCCTCCCCTTTCAATGGGTGTACATTGCATTTATATTTAAGCTTAGTGCTAAATTCCTGTGGCAGGCTTCTAATTAGATGCTAAAATATTTAAATCTTTTAAAGCACAGAAAGATTTGCCTCCATTTCAAAAAACATGCTTGAAATAGACAATTTGTATGCAAATGATTATTCTTGGTAAAAAAGTATTACTGCCTAGACAAAAACATTCTCTCTCAGCAATCAGCCCAGGTCCTGGGGAGAGGCACTGATGTTTGCTGGTCCCCTCTCCTAAGTTGGCAGCTCATTCCAGAGGGGAGAGGACAACTGCATGGCTTTCCCTTTAGGATGTTATAATGATTCCATGATCACTTCATAGAAATACCACCAAATCAAAAGGGACCTCAGAAATAATCTATATCACTCACTTCATCTTTATAGATAGAGAAACTCATGCCCAGGGTAGAGAAATAACTTGTCCAATTTGACACAGCAGTTATCTTAGTGGCAGAGCTGGGACTTGAACTCCAGGTCCCCTGACTTGTGTTACATGGAATATAAATTAGATTTATTCTGTTTGGCATCAGATGGCAGAATTAGGAAGAATGGGTTAAGCTGCAGGGGTGATAGATTTCAGATCTATGTAAGGAAAAGATTCCTAACAACCAGAGATGTCCAGAAGGGAAGTGGGATACCCTAAAAGGTTGTGAATTCTCCCTATCAGTTGAGGTCTTCAACAGTTTCCATTGGCACCCTGGCGATTTTTCGTATCTGACTATGTCACTCCCACAAAAAGTCTTTCCCTGTCCTGCTTAATTTTATTGCCGTCCATCTGAGATTATTCCCAGTTTATCCTGTATGTATCTAGTTTATAGGCAGTTGTTTGCAAACTGGCTCCCCCATTAGACTTTGAGAGCACTTTTTGTTTGTTTTTCTTTGTATTTCCATTGCTGAGCAGGGTAGCTGACACACAGTAGGTGATTAAAAGTTCCAATGGACTAATAGCCTACTCGATGAACTTCAGAGGCCTTTATTTCCTCTGGGTCTTTTAATGTACTTCAAAGTATGGTCCCAATCCAGCTCTTAAGGCTCATTATGCATTGCTCCCCTTCCTGTACTCTACAGTACATTGAGAATGGACTGCTTGCTGTTCCTTCACTTAGATGGCCCTCCAAATATGGAACATATTCCTTCCTCACCATCATCTTGATGCTTTAAGAGTACAACTCAAGTACTGTAATTTATGGGAGGCTTTTCCTGATTCCTACCCCTACTCAAAATGTCAGTTCTCTTCTCCTTTTTGAAGTTACTTTGTGCACATTTGGTTCTTATTAATCCGTGTACACGTTCAGTTTCCTCTAGTAGATTGTGAGCTCCTGGAAATCTGGGACCATTTGATTTCCATCTTAATAAATGTTTGTCTTATTGTTTTAGCAGCAGAACAGGGAACCTAGGATTTCTGGCTCCCAGCTTAGGGCTTCACCATGCTGCATCCACCCATGCCACAAATTAAGTAATGCTCAGTTGAACTGGCTCAAACCAATTGCTCTATTGAATAGTTTTAGGTTTTTCTTTTCCATCTGGAATATATCTGGGCAGGCTGGGGACATAGTCGACAAAGATGTTTTTGGGAAACAAGCAGACCTAATAATGTGCCTTATGAGAATAGGCTTCTTATGCCCAGTGGGATGTGATGGGAATTGGCAGATAGAAAAGAAAAGACTTCTAATTTCCAGTTACTGATTCATATACTTGTAACAAAGAGCATTAATGTTTACCAGTTCCATTCATTCCACTAATACTCTATTAAGTAGATACTATATTATAGGTCTTATGCTCTAGCATGAAGAGTAACAAACATAACCAAGTTTTAGTTTCTGACACTTTGAGATTAGTAAGGGTGATAACACATGAGTAGAAAACGCCTATGACAACACCTGCAGAAGATTATATTCATAACATGAGAAGTACAAAGAAAATGTTGCAAGAGAATCTAGAGAAGGAAAAGACTACTTCTTTCTCCTCTTTGGCTATCTCTTCTTCAACTGGGGCAGCCACATTGTTACTCACACAAGGGATTATGCCCTGGAGGAACTTTGCCCTGATGCTTTGCTATCCTAATTGTAGACTGTCTTTTCTGGGCCCCTATTTCAGGAAAGCTCCAACCATATTTTACTTCACTACCTTCTCTCCTTTCCTGCCATCTTCTCTATAGCTATACCAAGTTCTTTGCCAATTACTCGTACTTTTCTTCCTCCTCTCCCATCTCCAATTCCATAACCATGATCAAATCGACTCTGCCTTATGTCAGTTTATTCCTTTATCATCCCATTCTATAACTTCCCACATCAAAGTGCTCACTCTGGCTGGTATTCTCTGTTGTATATTTTATCTCCTCCACTGGCATGTGGGAGGGTAGAGACTGTATTTACATTTGTTTTTGTATTTCCAGTGCTTAGCACAGTATTTAGCATACAATAAGCACTAAATAAATGATTATTCATTTATTTGCTTCTGGATAGGGAGTAGGGAGGAATAATGGGAGGCTTCCTGGAAGGGGTAGCATCTTAGATGAGCCTTATAGGATGGTTAAGATTTCCATAGAGGGTGGGGTGGAGCAAAGATGGCGGCTGGAAAGCAGGGAGCTCCCCACCGAGTCCCTCCAAAAACCTATAAAATGGTTCTGAACCAATTCTAGAACTGTAGAACCCACAAAACAGCAGAGGAAAGCGGGGCTCCAGCCCAGGACAGCCTGGATGGTCTCTGGGTGAGGTCTATCCCACACGGAGCTGGGAGCTGGGAGCACAGCAGAGCCCATGAGCGGCTCGGACCAACCAGACAAGGAGCCGGGTGGAGCGGGCCCTAGCGCCCTGAATCAGTGAGCTGCGGCAGTTACCAGACTTCTCAACCCACACATACCAAAGACAGCAGAGAAGGTTAGAAAGCTGCCGGAGTAGAAGGAGTTTGCCTTTCGGCCACCGCCCCCAGGGCAGCGGAGGTGGGGCAGCTACAGCTGCTGTTGCTTCCGGCCCCAGGCCCACCTGCTGGGAGGAATTAAGTGGTGGATCAGAGCAGGAGTGCACAGCCTGCTGAAGATCTAAGCCCAGTCCGGGCTGGGGGTTCTTGGGGAAGGAGGAGTGCTGGTGTGGCAGAGCTGGCGCATCCCCCCCAAACGTGGAACATAGAACTCTTTAGTCTACAAGCAGTCATACCCCGCTGAAAAACTCAAGGATCAAGTTGGTTGGTTGGGAATACGGCCAGACAGCGAAAACACACCCAAATTCAGTCTCAGACTTTGGATTCTTTCTTTGGTGACAAAGAAGACCAAAACCTACAGCCTAAAGAAGTCAACAAAGTGCAAGAGCCTACACCAAAAGCCTCCAAGAAAAACATGAACTGGTCCCAGGCCATGGAAGAGCTCAAAAAGGATTTGGAAAAGCAAGTTAGAGAAGTAGAGGAAAAATTGTGAAGAAAAATGAGAAGGATGCGAGAAAACCATGAAAAACAAGTCAATGACTTGCTAAAGGAGACCCCCCAAAATACTGAAAAATACACTGAAGAAAACAACACCTTAAAAAAATAGACTAACTCAAATGGCAAAAGAGCTCCAAAAAGCCAAAGAGGAGAAGAATGCCTTGAAAAGCAGAATTAGCCAAATGGAAAAGGAGGTCCAAGGGACCACTGAAGAAAATACTACCTTAAAAATTTGATTGGAGCAAGTGGAAGCTAATGACTTTGTGAGAAATCAAGATATTATAAAACAGAACCAAAGGAATGAAAAAATGGAAGACAATGTCAAATATCTCATTGGAAAAACCACTGATCTGGAAAATAGATCCAGGAGAGATAATTTAAAAATTACTGGACTACCTGAAAGCCATGATCAAAAAAAGAGCTTAGATATCATCTTTCAAGAAATTATCAAGGATAACTGCCCTGATATTCTAGAGCCACAGGGCAAAATAGAAATTGAAAGAATCCACCGATCGCCTCCTCAAATAGATCCCCAAAAGAAATCTCCTAGGAATATTGTCACCAAATTCCAGAGCTCCCAGATCAAGGAGAAAATACTACAAGCAGCCAGAAAGAAACAATTTGAGTATTGTGGAAACCCAATCAGAATAATCCAAGATCTGACAGCTTCTACATTAAGAGATTGCAGGGCTTGGAATATGATATTCCGGAGGTCAATGGAGCTAGGATTAAAACCAAGAATCACCTACACAGCAAAACTGAGTATCATGCTCCAAGGCAAAATATGGATTTTCAATAAAATAGAGGAGTTTCAAGCTTTCTCAGCAGAAAGACCAGAGCTGAATAGGAAATTTGACTTTCAAACACAAGAATCAAGAGAAGCATGAAAAGGTAAACAAGAAAGAGAAGTCATAAGGGACTTACTAAAGTTGAACTGTTTTGTTTACATTCCTACATGGAAAGATGACGGGTATGATTCATAAGACCTCAATATCATAGCAGCTGAAAGGAATATGCATATATATATGTATATGTTTATGTATATATATGTAAGTGAATGTGCTTGTATGTATATATATGTGTGTGTGTACATATATATAATAAAGAGAGAGAGAGAGAGAGAGAGAGAGAGAGAGAGAGCAGACACAGGATGAGTTGAAGATGAAGGGAAGATATCTAAAAGAAATAAAATCAAATTAAGGGATGAGAGAGGAATATATTGAGAGAGGGAGACAGGGAGAGATAGAATGGGGTGGATTAGCTCGCATAAAGGTGGCAAGAGGAAGCAGTTCTGGGGGAGGAGGGGAGAGGGCAGGTGAGAGGGGAATGAGTGAATCTTGCTTTCATCAGATTTGACCTGAGGAGGGAATACTATACACACTCAATTGGGTATCTTACCCCACAGGAAAGAAGAGGGAAGAAGATTTAAAAAAAGGGGGGGAGATGATGGACGGGAGGGCAGATGGGGGTGAAGGTAATCAAAAACAAACACTTTGGAAAGGGGACAGGGTCAAGGGAGAAAATTCAATAAAAGGGGATGGGTTGGGAAGGGGCAAAATATAGTTAGTCTTTCACAACATGAGTATTGTGGAAGGGTTATACATAATGATACACATGTGGCCTAGGTTGAATTGCTTGACTTCTTAGGGAGGGTGGGTGGGAAGGGAAGAGGGGAGAGAATTTGGAACTCAAAGTTTTAGAAACAGATGTTCAAAAACAAAAAAGAAAACAAGTTTTTGCATGCAACTGGAAAATAGGATACACAGACAATGAGGCGTAGAAATTTATCTTGCCCTACAAGAAAGGAAGGGAAAAGGGGGATGGGAGGGGAGTGGGGTGACAGAAGGGAGGGCTGAATGGGGAACAGGGCAACCAGAACATATGTCATCTTGGAGTGGGGCCGGGGATAGAAATGGAGAGAAAATTTGTAATTCAAACTCTTGTGAAAATCAATGCTGAAAACTAAATATGTTAAATAAATAAATTTTTTTAAAAAAGATTTCCATAGAGAGTGATGAGAATGAGGGCATTCTATGTAAAGATCAATACATGAGCAAATTAAAGTGGGGTCCTGTTTAGCAGATTTCCTGTAACTTGAAGAACATGGGAAAAAGGTCTTGGTTTATGAGATCACCGTTTTGGAATAGAATAATAGATGTATCCTGCTGAGAATCGACTTAACAGCATAATACAACCAAACAAGAGAAGGGAAGCAAAGGAAGCATCAGGAATGGTCATAGAACTCTAAAAGGTTTTAGGTGGAAGGTTTTAGGATTTTAGGATCATAAAACCATTGAACATAGCACTATTGGAACTCATCTACTTTCTGTCTTTGCTCTTGCAAAAGGACGATTGAACTGGTACCCTATGCATTAGCAACACACTCTTGAATCCCCAGACCAAAACGTTCCTCCCTAGCCACCACCAGCCTATGTTATTTGTCCCCTTTATTAGAATTTAAGCATCTCGAGGGCAGGAACTTTTCTGTTTTTATCCCCAGCATACTGCACAATGCTTGAAACACAGTGTTTAATAAAAGCTTTTTCATTCATTCATCTAGTCCAAACCCTCTCATCTTGCATTGAAGAAAATGATACAAAGAGAGGTAAATGATCAATCCAAGGTGGCTCTGCTATCAAAGGGCTTAACGCTGCTAAGAAGGCAGAATGTATATTCACAAAATTCCTGGCAAAAACCCCAATAATCTAAGAAACCTGCTATTTTCTTCCCCTGACTTGTTATGCTGTCCAAAATACTCCCCCAACTCTCACGATTTCTTTTCTTATATCCTGTTTCCAGCATGGTATTGAAGTAGAAATTAAGTGATCACTTGGTAACAGAAATTTATTGTTTTTTTCATGCAAGCATGATGCTATAGACAACTAGATCATACAGAAAGTAAAAGTTTTACTGCAAGAAGGACTGGAAAGGCCTTGATTACGAACATAATTGGGCTTCTTAACATAAGAAGATTTTGTTAAATAATATTTCTTAAACTATTTTCCTAGATAATTATCCAATTAGGATGTAGTTTATCAAGGAGGGGAAACTCAGACCAAAGCCTGTCTCTTCAATCTTATGCCTCACTAATAGTATTTTAGAAGTGGAAGAGACCTCTCATTTTTTACATGAGGAATCTACAGGATAGTAGAAAAATGATGGACTTTGAGCCATGGAGACCTGGATTCAAACCCTGCCTCTATATTTACTATGTGACCCTGGGCAAGTCCCCAAGCCTCAATCCTCTCATGGATAAGATAGGGATGACAATATTTGTTATACCTATTTCACAGTGTTGTCGTGAAAGTTCAAATGAGCTAATGTCTCTAAAGTGCTTTGCAAATATTAAGGATGTATGTCAGCTATTATGATCAGCTAAGGTGATATCATTTTCCTCAACACAAACCTGTCATTCCAGGCAAGCTCATCTATTTCTGGTTTTCAGAACACACCTAACTTAGAAATGATACAGATATACACCATCAAATTAGGAGGAAAAGGTCCTAAATGTACAGAAATATTTATAGAAGCTCTTTTTCTTAAAAAAAAAACTAGAAAAGGAGGGGATGTCCAACAATGGAAGAATGATTGGATAAGTTGTGGGATAGGAACGTGATTGGAGGACTCCTAGGCTTTAAGAAATGAGGAAATAGATGATTTCCAAAACACACGAAAGACTTATATCAACTGATGCAAAGTGAAGAAAGTCCTCTGAACAATACTCAGAAGAAAAATTTATACTGTAACATCAATATTATAAATATTAACATGAACATAAACTGATGAAGAGTGAAATGAGCAGGAAAACAATTTATATAGTCAGAACAACACTGTAAAAACAAGCAGCTTTGAAATCCATGATTGATACAACCACTATCCATGATTCTAGGAGACCAGTGATGAAAGATGCTATCATTGCAGAGACATGACAGATTTAGGATACAGAATGAGACATATATGTGTGTATGTGCATGCATATATGTATATATATATATACATGTGCATATATAGGTACATATATAATATATGTGTGTATTTGTATATAGTCACTGAGGGAATATGTTTTGCTTGACTATGTGTGTTACAAGAAATTTGTCTTTTTTTTTGCTTTTTTTCACAATGGGATGGGAGGGAGCATTTCTGTTAATTAAAAAATAGGTGCAGCTAAGTGGCACAGTGGATAGAGCACTGAGCTTGGAATCAGGAAGACTCATTTTCATGAGTTCAAATCCAGCCTCAAGAACTTAACTAACGGTGTGACCCTGGGCAAGTCAATTAACCCTGTTATTTGAATCAGTTATTCATCTGTAAAATGAGCTGGAGAAGGAAATGGTAAACCACTCCAGTATCTTTGCCAAGAGAATCCCAAATGGGGTACAAAGAGTCGGATGTGACTAAAGAAACAACTGAACTGCTATAAATGTGAAATGTTGTACGAACCTTCCAATGAGGTCACTATATTATTTTAACTTCTCTATTTCACTTTATTACAGGAGATCTTGCATGAATGGAAGCCATTTGTAAATATTTGTTATAGAAAAACAAAATATCAATAAAACTTTAAAAAAAAGAAAAGATGCATCATGATATGGAAGGAAGAGCACAGGACTGAGAGTCAGGAGACCTGAATTCTAGTCCTTTCTGTGTCAATTATACACCTGGGCAAATCACTTATTTCAGGACTTCATTTTTCTTGTCTGTAAAGTGGGATAATAATTCATGCCTTACCTCTCTCCCAGAGTTGTTGTATGAAGGGTAAGTGAGATCATGCTTGTGAAAAAGGTTTAGACCTGATATGCTGTGCTTTTGTTTGGATTTCACATCCCAACTTTTACAAAGAAAATAATCATACATTTAGCTTCTTCTCCCTATTCCTCACTGCCTATTCAACTCCTACTCCTTGTTCAAGACCCAGTTTCAGTCCCAGGTCCTCCATGAAGCCTCTCCTCACCACCTAGTGCTGCCACTTGCATTTGGCTCTTCTCGTCTTGTCTCATACTGTTATTTGACTTTTCACGTATTTATGTCTTGTCTCCCTCTCCAGTCATCCTGATGAATATCAGGCCACTGGATCCAGATGACTCTGGAGGAGAAAGTGAGACTGGTGACCTTGCACAGTCCTCCCTCATTCAAATCAAAGTCAACTGCAAGTCATGTCATCATTTCCCATGGTCCTCTTCAAGAATGAAGGACAAACACAAACCTGTGAGTAGCCTTTCCTCCCCTCCCCTCCCCTCTTTGGGTTTACGGGCTAGATTTCTGTCTCAAAAATCAAGCCTTAAACCCACCTCACTCTGGAGCTCGTAGATTGGACAATAGGTCCCTGTCCTCCTAGCCCAGAGTGAATGTAAATACTAAATAGTAACTATTTCTCTTTTGGCCAGGAACCCTGAGGGTCTTCCCCTCCCAGTTTGATTTTTTTTTTGAGTTTTTTATTAAAGGGGCCATCCACTGATTAGCTTCTTAAAGAGGCCTAGGCACTGAATGGGTGCTACCTCACTCACGGTGAGCACCTGAAAAGGCCTTAGCCTAAAAGGGCCAAGGTCTCCCTGGGCCATCTCCAGTTGTCCTGGTGAATATCAAGCCACTGGACCCAAATGACTCTGGAGGAGAAAGTGAGGCTGGTGACCTTGCACAGCCTTCCTTCACTCAAATCAAAGTCAACTGCAAGTCATGTTATCATTTCCCCAACATCATGGTCCTCTTCGAGAATGAAGGACAAACACAACAACAACCTTGTCTCCATAACTAGAGCACACTCTTGATGCTACTCACACAAGAGATTTTACCTCCTGTCTCTGTATCACAGGTTACTTCCTGTCTCAATTGCACAGGTTTCCTCTCATGCCTGCAAAGAACTTCAGGACCACCTCCACCTCTTAGAATTCCTATTACCTTCAAAGCTCAGCTCAAGTGCCATTTCCTATATGAGCCTTTTCCTGATTCTCCCACGCACTATTGACAGCCCTCCTACTCCTGCCAAAATTATCTATTTACTTTGCCTATATCTTAGGTCTGCTCAGATATGTACATGTTGTCCTCACCCAGTAGGATGTAAACTTCTTGAGGAAAGGAACTGTTTCTTTCTTATCCTTGATCCTCAAAACTTAGCACAGTGTCAACACAGAGCAGATGCTTAATAAATATTTGTTGATTGAGTGAGGAGAGAGACCAAGACTGATTCTTCTCTGGGACTTCCTCAATACCTAATACAATGCCAACTCATGAAACCTAATTTTTCCCATGTTGAGTTAAGAACAACAGTTTGATTGTGGGCTATGATGTCAACAGGTGTTGTGAAAACAGCAAGTTTATCGCTATAGCAACTTCCACTGCTATAGCCATCCCCAAGGATTTTGTTATCAATTGATCTTTTTACCAAGGAAACATCAGCTGTTTGTGGCATTATAGGGACAAAGAGCTAGCAATTGTTTATCTCTTCTCCATGAGAAAATAGGCTAAAGGTTTTACAGTGAAAAAGTGGCTTACTATTATATCTCCTATTGGAATGACTTCCCTTCTAGGAAATAAGAGTTAGAAATGTAAATAAGGCCCAAAAACCTGCTCTTCAGAGCAATTAGGAAGATGAAATCCTTGTCAAAAGAGCCGAGATTTCTTTGAAGGTTTCAGAACTCTAGGGAAGGCAGCAAATTCTAGGATCCTTTGTTTGATTTGTTAATCACTTAATACAAACTGGATTTAAATATTTTGATTTTAGAGGAAAGCAAAGCATTTAAGTGAATTTTTTCCATATTTGTTTCAACCAACATCATTTATTGTTAGAGAGACAACTTAAAAAATTGCTCAACATTCCAAATGGAACAGGCCATTGATTCTAACCAGCTGTGAGATATTGAGTAAACCTCTTCATTTCGGTTTTCTCCCAATAGAAAAGGCATAACCATAGTTCAGATAGGAGGAGCACTAGATTTGGACCTAGGTTTGAATCCTGATGCTGCTACTTATTGCCTAATGTGACTTTGTGCAAAACATTTCCACTATTTGGGCATGGGTTTCCTTCTCAGTAAAATGGGGATAATAATAGCACTTAAATCCCTGGGTTGTTGTGAGGACAAAGTGAGATATTTGGAAAGCACTTCACAACCTTAAAGATCTATAGAAATGCTAGCCATTATCATTATTATTATTATGGAAGGATGGGATCACCTCCAAGGAAGAACAGCCTAAGGGACCATAGGCAGCCTCATCACTAGAAAGTTGACCACAGGGTGATAAGTTTTTTTGGCCAAAGCATCTGCCAAAGACAATCTACCAAGCCATAGAGAGGTTGTGATCTTTGTTAGTGGTGGAAGTGCCCATACAGAGAAACCATTCATTGTTAGAATACTGAAAGTTCTTATTATGCAAACGGCACTGAGGAATATGGATACAAGGAAATATTTAGCATGATATATGCCTTAAAAAGAAGAATATGATATGTTAGAGCTAATTCATTTTTTAAAAAAGATTTATTAAGTGCCTTTTATGCTCAGAGCATTATTTGAGAAAAGCACCTTGTGGAGAAGGCACCATGATTTCCCCAATATTACTTGTTTCTAAGATCAGATGTGGAAATGGAAGCCTCTCATTAGTTAGGCCAATTGTCAGAATCCCATTAAAAAGGAAAGGTTGTCTTTCCTTTCTGCTCAGAATAAGTCTTTGAGCTGATTTCCCTGCTCCCCTTGTTAAATACATTAATATTCCAAACAACAGGGAGATACCCACTCCCCTTCCTCTGAGAGGTAGTGGTAAGGGTGGGGCTGGAATATTTTCACTTTGGATTGTACAGAAACAAGTCAAAGCAGAAGAAGCCTGCCTTTCCTTCTCTCTCTTTAAAGACACCATGCAAATACACTCTAGACTGATGAAGCAATATATGCATAGAGCACAGAAAGGCATGTCCCCCATGAGACAAAACTGGAGACACCTGACTCCAGGAGGCTGGGGGAACAAAAATGGGCTTGCTGTTAGTGATATTTACAACAGAGACTTTTGTCATTGTGACTATTATAAGTTCACCCAGAGACCAAGGCCACACTAGACACCTGAAGGCTCTGTTTACCTGTTCAAAGAAAAGGAGGTACAAGAGCTGGTGCCCAAATATCTCAGCTAGGTTCCCCTTGCTGGCTCTATCTTGTTATTATCATATTACCTCACAAGTAGAGAGGCTTTGTTTGGTTTCTGCTGGGTTTTCACATTTACTTCATCCTTGCCATAACCCTATGGGTCAGGGCAGGCATTATTATCCATGCTTGGCAGATGGAAAAGTGAAGATGGAATGATTTCCCTGACCCTAGGGAATGAAGAGAGTATTGAAAAATGAAAATCTATGTGTATGAATCCTGCCTTTAACTCAGGGTTTCTTGATCTGGGTTCCATGAACTTGGAAAAAGAATAACTGCATTTAAACATATTTGGCTTCTCTTGTAATCTTATATATTCTATTTTACACATTTAAGAAAATTAAGAAGGGGTCCACAGACTTAACCAGATTACCAAAGGGGTCTAGGACACAAAAACATTAAGGACCATTGTTTTAACTCACAACAGTCCCCCACCCTTTCCCCTATTCTTCAACATTTAATCTTGTTCCCTAGCTGGAGACCCCTTCCAGATGGGTGCTAATACAGAGCCCCCGGTGCCTCTTCCTTTTTCTTTGTCGCTGTTGCTTGTGGTCCATTTTTGCGGGGGGAGGCTGGGGTGGGGCAGGAAAGAGAAACATGGATATACACAGTAGGAGGCCCAACGGTCATCCCCAGGTGCCACAGGAGCCCATGCCTGACCACTCTCACAGCCACAATCTCTCAGCTCTGACCTCCCCCTTCCAGCTTTGGCCTCTCTTCTGATGGGAGGAAGAGAGAACAAAGAAAAGGAAGGAGTAAAGGTCTTAGACCAAGACTGAGGCTCCCAGCGCTCCCTGTTGACTGTCTCAAATCCCAGCTCTCTGGACAGAGGAGTTAGGACTGAAGTGATAAGTTACACTGGTTTGGGGATGGATAAGGGCGGTCTTCGAAAAGCTTTGCCAGCCGCCAAGTTGGGGGAGGGTGGAGGGGACCGGAAGAAGGTGGAACAACATACTAAAAGTTGTTCCTTTAGATGCTGCGAAAACCGGGAGGAGACGGGAGTGCAAGGGGGCTCCAGGATCTGTGCCGATGTCCCACCTTCGGGGTTCGGGGAGTGTCCCATTACCTGGGCGGCCATAAATGAAAGATCCATGGTGTGGCTGCTGCTGCTCTGGCTGCTGCCCTCGCTGTTTTCTCCGCCGCCGCCTTCGCTGCTGCTGCTGCTGTCACCGCCGCTGCTGCTGCTGTCACCGCCGCTGCTGCAGCTCCAGTGGCTGGGGTCTGGAGGGGCGGAGCAGGGGGTGGTGGCTGCCTCGGCTCTTGCTCCGAGCGATGGCAGCTGTCTGGCCAGTCCGCGCGGCTTAGTGGGGTTGGTCTGGGAACCTCGTACACCTCCTGGGCTCTGAGCAGCGCGGCCGCTGGCCTGGCAGAGCCGAGGCTGGGGGCAGCCCTGGAGAAGGCTGGCTAGCTCCCGCCCTACCATGTGACCGCCTCCCACAGAGCTGTTTAGCCCCGGCCTTCGACTCGGCCCTGGCCAAAAGGCAGATTCAACCCAGCCCAGCCCTGCAGTCCCTCTTTGGAGTCCCCCGGATGCCCTATGCACGGCCCTCCACGCCCCCATGACCCGTTTCTAGTCCCAGGCCAGAGATCCAAAAAGGTCTTAGGGTAAAAGACACGATACTTTAGGTAAGTGATAACACGGTCAGTCCCATTTATAGAGAAGAAAAATCAAGGCTCTTGACAGTTTGACTCCAAATTACCTTTCTGCTTTCTGCCACTTTCCTACCTGCCCGCTAGGATTACTATAAAATTGATAGTGCTCCACATTTTAGAAATGAGCTTTTCTCCTTCCTAGTCCTTATGTAACACTTTGTTTATTAGGGTGTATGTTTCATGAGGACTGGCACTGCCACGATCATCTGTGTGTCTTCCCAACACTTCTGATGTCCTGGGCATTTGTTGTTCTTAAATCGTTTAGTCCTCTCCCACTCTCGGTGAACCCATTTTTATGGTATTTTCTTGGCAAAGATTGTGGGGTGATTTGCCATTTCCTTCTCCAGGGTCCCCATTTTACAGTTCAGGAAACTGAGGCAAGCAAAGGTTAAGTGACTTGACCAGGATCACACAGCTAGCAAGTATCTGAGGCTGGATTTGAACATAGGTCCTCCTGACTCCAGGACCAACACTTTATGGGTAGTACCACTTAACTGCCCCTGGACATAGAAAGTCCTTTGTGCTTGAATAAATGAAAAAGTACTTATTAAGCATTAATAAATATTAATATATGCCAAGCACTGTGCTAAGGTTGAGGACAAAATACAAAGGCAAAGAAAGATGGTCTCTGGTTTCAAGTAGCCTAGAGCATAATAGGAGGAGGCTGCACAGACCTAGGAATGGTGGCCAGGGAAGAGTCAGGGAAAATTAGCAAGACAGTGATTGTGGTAGTAAGGGGGCAGACTGAAGAATTCTTTCCAGGGAAAATGGCAGAGTTGGTTTGATCACGCAGCTGCAGAACTGAAGAGTGTGTTGAAGAGTGTTGGGGGGAATCACAATCTGTGACTGAGGCTTTTGAGAAGAGTATCAGGGAACAGGGAGTGAACAGAAGCATGGTTGAGGTTTGCCTGAAATGGTGGTCCAGGTGAGGTGGTCACCAATTAGTATAGTAGGGCCTTAGAATGGAAGTTCTGGACATGAAAGAGTTAAAACATCCAGAGTGTGGTTTCTGGTCCCAACAGCAAAGCTTTCTTGAGAGTTGTTGAGAAGATGGCCTAGGGGTGAATTGTGTTGAGTTCAGGAATACTACCACCAAGTCTTCCTGTTTCAGTCAAACCAGACTAAAAGCCGTTATTAGAACTCATCAGAAACTTACTTGCCCCCTGAATCCAAAAATGACAGAGAAGAGACATATGATATTTAGAATTAGGAGACATAGCTTAAACAGGCATTTCCTTTGTTTTGCTTTAAATGAAGGAGTAGGACTAGATTTGTAAGATTACCCCCAACTCTGACCATAAAAAGTGCTATGATTCTATGATTTCTTCAAGCACTTGCATTCTGTAGTTCATGGTATTCCCGAGACCCTTTCCTTCAAGACTTGCTTTAAGTGATACTTCCCCTATGATGTCTTCTCAGACCTTTCAGATTAAAAGTGATTTTCCTTCCTCAATGTTTTATAGCACCTTCCTTGTACCACTCCTATGGTCCTACTCACACTTTGCCTTATATTAATAAGTAATTGTATTAAAATGAAATAAAGACACACCATAAACCAAGATCAGGTCAAAATGGGCACATGATCTACATAAAGGGTGATAACATAAGCAAATTAGGAGAGTATGGAATAGCTTATCTGTTAGATCTATGGATAAGAGAAGAATTTAGGACCAAAGAAAATATAGAGAGCATTACAAAATGTAAAATAGATAATTTTGATTATAGAAAATTAATAAAGTTTTCACAATCAAAACCGATGCAATCAAAATTATGAGGAAAGCAGAAAACTGTGAAAAAATTTTGCAACAGGTTCCTCTGATAATGGCCTCACTTCTCAAATATATAGAGAACTGAGCCAAAGGTATAAAAATACACATCATTCCCCAATTGTTAAATTGTAAAAGGATATGAACAGGCAGTTTTCAGATGAAGAAATTGAAGCTATCTATAAGCATATAAAAATGCTCTAAATCACTATTGATTAGAGAAATGCAAATTAAAATAACTCTGAGGTATCACATCACACCTATAAGATTGGCTAATATGACAGAAAAGGAAAATGATGGATGTTGGAGAGGATGTTGGAAAACTGGGACACTGATGCACTGTTGGTGGAGTTGTGAACTGATCCAACCATTCTGGAGAGCAATTTGGAACTATGCCAAAACTATGCAACCAAACTGTGCATATCCTTTGATCCAACAATACAACTGCTAGTTCTATATCTTAAAGACATAAAAAAGGGGAAAGGACCTATTTGTACAAAAATATTTACAGCAGCTCTTTTTGTGGTGGCAAAAAAATTGACAATTGAAGGGATACCTGTCAATTAGGGAATGGCTAAACAAGCTGTAGTATATGATTGTAATGGAATATTATTGTGCTGTAAGAAATGACAAGCAGGATGATTTCAGAAAAACTTGGAAAGATTTACACAAACTGATGCAGAGTGAAGTGAGCAGAACCAGGAGAACATCTTAAGCAGTAACAGCAATATTGGAGGATGAAGAACTGTGAATGACTTACCTATTCTCAGCAATACAATGATCCAAGACAATCCCAAAGAATTAATGATGAAGCATGCTTTACCCCTCTCGAGAAAGAACTGACATTGTTTGAATACAGTATAAAGAATTTTAGTTTTCACTTTCTTTCTTTCATTATTTTTGTTTTATTTGAGTCATCTTGTACAAAATGAGTGATGTGGAAATGATTTACATAACTGCACATGTATAACTTATATCTGAATGCTTACCATCTTAGGGACAGGGAAGGGGAGGGAGGGATAAAATTTGGAACTCAAAATTTTTAATACTATTTTACTTTTCCTCAATTAGATGTCAAGACAATTTTTATTTTTTTAAGTAAGGAATTTATTATGCATCAAGTAAAGTTTTTAAGGTAGAGAGTGATTATCTCAGACAAAGCAATAATAGATAGATGTGTGTAAAAGGAAAAGAGAAGGAAAATTACATTATTCTCAAAGGCACCATAGATAATGGGTCAATATCAATTTGTATGTAATACACACACACACATATATATGCATATATATACGCACATATACATCCATCCATGTGTATGTGTGTCCACAAACATGTATGTACATGCAACATATATATATATGTACACATACACATATACATCCATCATGTGTATATATGTACACATACCTAGAAGTTATAGCATTTAAATGCCTAAAGAAAAAGTTAACCAAATATAGGGAGGAATAGACAGAAAAACAATAAACGCAATAATAGTTGGGAACTTCAATGTCCCTTTGGAAGACTAGAGACTAATGTAACCAAAAATAAACAAGAGAAAAGTGAAAGACTTAAGGAGGTTGTTTTAAAAATAGATATTATAGATCTCTGGCGATTACTGAATAGAAATTGAAATAGAGCTTGATAGCTTAAAACTGCACTAAGACTTCTGGAACAATATAAATGCATACACACAGGCATCTAAGCATATATGTAGATGTACATAAGTATATATGTACATAAATACAAAAATGTGTGTATGTGTAAATGTATCTACAAATACATGAATATATAGTAGCATGTAAGACACTTTTGCAAAAATTGGCCTTGTGCCAGGAAATGATAATGTCCCAAACAAATGTAGAAAAGCAGAAATATTAAGAATCCCTTATTTAGAACAACACACTAAAAATTATAACCAATAAAGAGCTTTTAAAGAAAGGATCTGTCAAGCCCTGGGAAACTCTGTGCCCACTGGAAGAAAATTTTCAGGTCAGATTCTTATAGATTTTTAAGATTCTTCAGGCTGTTGATGACAATATTTATATCAGGTACAGGATTTAGAAAACAAGAGAAATAGGAAGGGATATTTAAGAACCAAAATTCTCTAAAATTTCAGGTTAACTATGTATTCCCAATTTAATGTTTTTCTTTTGGACCTATTGTTAATAAGATCAGAACTACAAGGTTTAAACTAGTTGTCACCACATGACCCAATTATTGGAAAAGTAATATTTAAAAGGTTGCACTAAATTGCGTTGAGATATGTTTTGTAAAATATTTTAGCAAGACCATCCAAGGATTTACAAGTGATATTGAACCAGAGAAGAAAATCCACTAAATAGGAGTCCATTTAAGAGCTGATCTAAAGGAAGATGTTTCCAGAAGACAAGATGGTTGCAAAGGACATCTGGGATTCAAGATGAAATGTGTTGATTAAATGAACATTGGCTGGGGGTCATTTCCAACCCATAAGTCCTTGGTGGAAAGATCCAACTTTTGGCATTCCTGACTCAGAGGTTTCTTTTCATAGTGAAGTTGAATTAGATTCTTTCCACTCTTGGTGGTCCTTTTGGCCTTAAGGATGTTATCTATTCCATCTTTTCAGGGACTACTTGCTATCTCAAGCCAATTTTAGTATTCATTTTTACAAGATTTTGAGTTCCAAATTTTTTCCCTCCCCTCTTGTCTTCCAACAATGGTTGGCAATTTGATGTAGGTTATACATGTACTATCATGTAAAACATATTTCCATATTAGTCACTGTTCTGAAAGAAGAAACAGATAAAAAGATAAACCACAAAAAAAGAATAAAGTAAGTGAAAAAATATGCTTTGATCTGCATTCAGAGGCCATAAATTTTTTATCTGGATCCAAATAGCATTTTATTTCATGAATCCTTTGTACTTGTCTGGGATTATTGTGTTGCTGCGAGAGCTGAGTCATTCATAGTTGATCATCAGACAACATCACTGATACTGTGTACAGTGTTTCCTGGTTCTGCTCCCTTTACTTTACATCAATTTGTACAAGTCTTTCCAAGATTTTCTGAAATCTTCCTGTTCATCATTTCTTATTGCACAATAGTAGTCCACTGCATTCATATACCACAACTTGTTCAGTCTATTCCCTAATTGATGGGCATCCCCTTAATATCCAATTCTTTGCTGCCACAAAAAGGGTTCCTATAAATATTTTGCACATGTAGGTCCTTTTCCATTTTTAGTGATCCTTTTGGGTTACAGACCTGGTAGTGGTATTGTTAGATCAAAGGATATGTTCACTCTGGTTGCCCTTTGGGCATAGCTCCACATTGCTCTCCAAAATGGTTGGATCAATTCATAACTCCACCAACAGTGCAGTAGTGTCCTAGTTTTCCCACATCCTCTCCAACATTTATCATTTTCCTTTTTTGTCATATTAGCCAATGTGATAGGTGTGAGGTGGCAACTCAGAGTTGTGTTAACTTGCATTTCTCTAACCAAAAATTATCTAGAGCACTTTTTCTTGTGTTGTAGATGGCTGTGATTTCTTCATCTGAAAACCGACTGTTCATATTCTTTGATCATTTATCAATTAGGGAATGGCTTATATTATAAATTTGACTCAATTCTCTATATATTTGAGAAATGAGGTCTTTATCAGAGACACTTGCTATAAAGATGGTTTCCCAGCTTTCTGCTTTCCTTCTAATTTTGGTTGCACTGGTTTTGTTTGTACAAAAGTCTTTTAACATAATCAAAATTATCTATTTTACATTTTGTAATGCTTTTTCTTGTTTGGTCATGAATTCCTCCCTTCTTCATAGATCTGACAGGTAGAATATTCCTTGTTCTTCTAATTTGCTTATGATGTCACTTTTATGTCTAAATAATGAACCCATTTTGACATCATCTTGGTACATGGTGTGATATGTTGGTCTACACCTAGTCTGTGTCCTATTGTGTTCCAGTTTTCCCAGCAGTGTTTGTCAAATAGTGAGTTCTTATCTCAAAAGCTGAGGTCTTTGGGTTTATCAAGAACTGGGTTACTATGGTTGTTGGCTATTGTCTTGTGTGCCTAATCTACTCCACTGATTCATCACACTATTTCTTAGACAGTACAAGGTAATTTTGATGATTACCAACATCATAATATAGTTTGAGATCTGATATTTCTAGGCCAACTTCCTTTGTATTTGTTTTCATTAACTCCCTTGATATACACTTGACCTTTTGTTCTACCAAATGAATTTTGTTATTTTTCTAGCTGTGTGAAATAGTTGACCAGTACTTTGATTGGTGTGACACTGAACAAGTCAACTAGTTTAGGTGGACTTGTCATTTTTATCATATTGACTCAGCCTACCCATGAGCAACTGATATTTCCCCAATTGTTTAGGTCTGACTTTATTTGTGTGAAAAGTGTTTTGTAATTGTGTTCATATGCTTTCTGGCTTTGTCTGGGCAGAGAGACTTCCAGGTATCTTACAGTGTTTACAGATATTTTAATGGAATTTCTCTTTCTATTTCTTGCTGCTGGTCTTTGTTGGTCATATAAAAATGCTGATGAATTATGTGGGTTTATCTTATATCCTGCAACTTTGTTAAAGTTGTTAATGATTTCAAGAGTTTATTTAGTTGACTGTAGAATTCTCTAAGTGTAACATCATATGATCTGGTTTTTTTTCCTCATGATTGATTCCAATTCTTTCAATTTCTTTTTCTTCTCTTATTGCTATAGCTAATACTTCTAGTACTATATTGAATAATGATGGTGATGATAGGCATCCTTGCTCCATCTTGGATCTTATCTGGAAGGCTTATCCCTTACCCCCATTACAAATAATGGTAGTTGATGGTTTTAGATAGCTACTGCTTATCAATTTAAGGAATGCTCCCTTTATTCTTATGCTCTAATGTTTTTAATAGGAATGGGTGCTGGATTTTGGCAACAGTTTTATCAGCATCTATTGAGATAATCATAAGATTTCTGTTGGTTTTGTTATAGATATGGACAATTATGATGATAATTTTCCTAATTTTGAACCAACCCTGCATTCCTGGTATAAATCCCACCTGGTCATAGTATATAATCCTTGTGATATATTGCTGTAATCACCTTACTCTTATTTTGGTCAAAAGATTTGCATGGACAATCATTAGGGAAATTGATCTATAATTTCATTTTACTGTTTTACCTCTTCTGGGTTGAGGTATCAGGATCATATTTGTGTCATAAAGGAGTAGGGAAGGACTTCTTCATCGATTTTTCCAAATACTTTGCATAGTATTGGAATTAATGGTTCTTTAAATGTTTGGTAAAACCCACTCTTGAACAAAACTGGCCCTGGGTATTTTTTCCTAGAGAGTTCATTATTGGCTTTTTCAACTTTGTTATCTAAGGTGGGGTTATTTAGGCATTCTATTTCCTGATTTTTATTATAAGAAATTTATATTTTCATAAATATCCATTGATTTAATTAAGATTGCCAGATTTATTGGCATTTAAATGAGCAAAATATTTTCCTTACGATTGCTTTAACTTGTTATGCATTGATGATGGTTTCAACCATTTTATAATTGATAATGGATATTAGTTTTTTTATAAAAATAAAATTAATTAATGGCATATGTATCTTTTTAAAAAAAAACTTTGTTCATTTCTGCTTTTTTTGCTGTATGTCTAACTCATTGATGTGTTCTTTTTCACTTTGTTGATGTAAGAATTTAGAGAAAGAAAATTTCCAAGCCCAGGAAGCCTAGGAAGAGGAAAGTCTTCAAGAGGAAATGTGGACATTTCTGACCCAGTCAGTTTGGGATGTCTTAGCATTGAATGAAAGACCTTCAAAGAGATATTCTCTCATCATGATTCAGGCAGGGATGCAATGTGTTCAGTGAGGGAAGTTAGGGAAAAATAGGACCACTGCCCTTGAGCTGTGGAATCCAGTGGCCATGCTTCCCTGAAGTAGTTTTAGAGGGATCTAGCAATCTGGTGGGCATACAAGACATGACAGGTCAAGAAAAGCATGACAGGAACACCATTCCCTGGAACAATATTCAGGGCACCCAGCCATCCTTGCAGCATACCTATGACTGCTCCCAGCAGCAGCAGTGGCTGCAGCAGCAACAGCAGGCCCAGTACCATCTTGCCTTTTGACTTGGATGCCATGATCCCAGGCCCCCTGCCCTCCACTTCTCTGCCTGCCATGCTTTCTGAACCCACACAGGATCCTCTGGACTCACTGTGGGATTGGCCCACTTCCCTCTTAAGGATCACAGAGGGGAATCATATGGACTCTCTCCAATCTGTAGCCCTGATGCCTGTGGACCCTGTCAGTGGAGCCCCAAGAGAGGAAAGCCTTAAAGAGGAGCTCTGGACCTCTCTGACCAAATCAGGATCTGATGACTTAGCATTGCATCCAAAAGCTCCCAAGAAGAGACCTTTGTCTCCCAATGATTCCAGCAGCCATGACTCCTCTTTTACCTGTCCAGAATCCTACTGGGAATTCCTTTTCTGAGGAGGAGCAGCCATCTGGACACCTAGTACTTTCAGACCTCTGTCTAGCCAGCCATCCAGCCATTCATTCATCCATAGAGGCAAACACATTCACATCTACACATATTAGTTTTCAGGGAGCAAAGGAGCAGTTGCTGGCACTCTCAGTGGATGCGTGGAGGGAGAACAAGCAGCTCTGACCATACACAAATGGACATGAGAGTTGAGGGGCCAATTCCAGCTCAATCCACTGTGCCTTCATGCTTTCTGCTCAAAGCAGAGCACCCACCTGGGTTGCAAACCCTGGCCTGGGTTTAGACCTCCGTGTTTTTCTTGATTCTCATGTGTGTCCATGGAAGGCAGGGTCTTGTAGACATGAGCTCTGCAATGTCTTTAGTCATTGATTAAACATCTTCGAATTCCCCTTCTTAACAGGGCAGCAGGACAATAGAGTTACACAACAAGCATCCAATGAGAAGGCATTTTGGAGCTCAGAGGGGTTTGACATAGCAGTGTTTCTTTGATAGTGAACTTTGGCCAAATTTGGAGATGGCTCTAGGAGCCAGGAATCAGAGAAGCAGTCTTCTTGAGCTGAGGGGCAAGTCTGAGCAGAAGCTGCAGACTCAGGTCCTTGCTCAGTACTTTGCAAACATACTGTTCATCCTGTGGTCTGGCCTCAAGCTTTGGACTCTCGGAATCATGGTGTTTATCTCCAGATATCTGGACCTGTCCATCTCTGGGCTCCTCAGTTTACATCCATAACATGCTCCCTTGCCTCCTCACCCCAGGTCATTGCACAACTTCCTTTGGAGATAATTGAATCCATGACCCTGCTTTCCCCCAAGTGTGCTGTTTCAGCATTAGGCTGACTCCTCGCCACGATCCTGTGTCTACCTGCTTCACAAAGATCACTCTTGACTCTTAGAGTGTCTGTAGCCTTCATATTGTTCTTGCCCACAGCTGACCCCTGTTCCTGGTGCAGCCTCCAAGGTGGAACCTGGCTTCGTGGGGATGTAGGTGCTGAGATAGGAGGGAAGACCAGAGAGCCAACTCCTGATTTCTTAGGACACTTAGTTCCCTTTTCTCTAGTTTGGTTATGGGAAACATCATAGGTGTCCTTTTCTAGCACCTGAGTGCCTTCTTTCTTGCCAAGGGATATGGGCATGGTGGGATGCCCCTTGGTCTTCCTTGAAATGTCCAGTAAAGCTGAAAGGGAGGCTTGGTGCAGCTTTAGCTGTGGGAAAATGTGGCCTCTCATTGTCTTCAAAGAAGCTCTCTGTTGTCCATGCGGTAAGATATCCATGTCTCTGGTGTATTATTTCTTTGAAATGTTTTCTCTTTGCATTTTTCTCTGTTACAGGTCAGGAAAAATACTTGAGCTTCCCGTTTTCCTACTGAGAGCCAGTTGTCTAAGTGGTGAAGTGGGTAGAGAATTGGGTCCAGAGTTGGAAAGACCTGTCTGCTCCCCACACCAGCCCCCCATGCTCAGCTCAGCCACTTCCTTAGTAGCTGTCTCATCCTGGGCAAATCCCTTAGGCTTGCTTGCCGCCAATCGCAAATGTACTTCTGGAAACCAAAGTGATTCGAGAATGAGAGAGCTCCGATATTCCAACTAGGTCCCCAAATCCCTGATTTTCTAGTTGTCCTTTAACCTTCCGAAACCTTTCCATGGGACCCCTGACTAACGTACTTGCCATGGTAGTCGTAGTCCTAGGCAAAGACCTCAAACTTCTCCTTTTCTGAGATTTGAATCTGAGGTGAAGAATGAAAGAGTGGAACTGGAGAAGGAAGTGCAATAAGAGTGGAGCCCATGCCAATAGAAAAGGCACTTTTACATTTAACTTCCCTAGCTATCTTGGTCAATAACAAATTCCTCAGCAGAAAAGTTCTGTGTACATGTTGGATTGTCCCAGATCCTTTTCGATGTTCCCTTCAGCCCAGACAGGTCAGGGTCTCAAGAGATTGCCTCCCTTGGAGGAGGCTAGAAGCAGCAAATCAAGTAACTCATTTAGTTAAAGAGAGGAGCAAGGCAAAACAGTAAATCCTCTTGTCTAGATGTCTCTACTTCGGTCCTCCTATTAGAGGTCTAAGCTATAAGCCAGCTCTTGCCACCGGACCTGGTTATTGGCAAAGTACACTTATAGCGACTATGGGAAGACATAAGGGGCATGAAAGGGGAAGGAAAAAGAATCACCACAAGTGACCTGAGCCCGAGAAGCAGATGTGCCAGAAGAAGCTGTCTGGGGAACCAATCTTTTCCAAGGTGTCCAAGAAAACAGGCCTTCAGGAGACCAGACGACTTCAGTAGGAGATGTTTTGGAAGCCAAGCAGCTACATGAGTAGGCTGAGCCCTAAGATGTGCTGGATTGATGAAGTGCACAATAGCATTGCTTACTCTTGCTCTTGCCTTCTGCTTCCTGTGTCATTCTTCTTTGTCAGGTCTGCTTTCTAAAGGCTTGTCAGTCTCTCTCTCTTTCCTCCTCCTCCACCTCCTTTTGCTCCTCCTCCTCCTCCTTCTGCTCCACTTCCTCCTACAGCAGCTGCTCTTCCTCCTCCTCTTCCCCCTCTCAATTTCTCTCTCTCTCTCTCTCTCTCTCTCTCTCTCTCTCTCTCTGTCGCTGTCTCTCTGTCTCTGTCTCTCTGTCTCTCTCTATCTCTCTGTCTCTGTCTCTCTCCCTCTCTCTCTCCTCTCTCTCCCTTTCTCTTCCCTTTCCTGAAGAAGACATTCTATTTGACCTTTTAGATCGTTGTGCCATTTGGCGAAACCATTCCATTGCAGGGAGGTTGCCAAAGAAAATGCACAGCCAAAACTTGAGCAAGAATGGCTCCATCATTTCTTTCCTTGGAAGTGTGTGGCATTTTCGATGTTAAGTCCTTGGGCCCTAGAATCTGGGAGGTGGGTGCTCAGATGCTGATTGCCTTTTGAGGGTAGGAAAGGCAGGTCAAAAGAGGTTGGATGAACTAGGTAAGAACTTACTGAGATCAGATTTTATCTTGGGTCTTCTGGGTCTGGGCATTTTCCAACCTCTCAACTTAATGCTCAAGAGCAAATGAGATTGTGTTCAGTTCTGATTCATCACAATCACCCCAGTTGGAGAATTTGTCTCACTAGCTAGAAGAGCCATTAAGGATTTTGTTTGTCAATTCGGTTGTAACCAAGTCAAATCTGGATTGAAAATCCCTAATGGTAACATTGAAATCTGTTTGCCCAAGGGTCATTAGCTGGCAGCCCCTCCCAGGTCAGGGTCCATCCTTTCCGGTAGCTTGGGTTCCAAAACTTGGTGGTGGCACTCCCTGTTCCCTATGACCTTTTCTGTATTTCCTTCCCAATCACCCACAGAGCCCAGTTCCTTCCTTTGGCTTCTCAACTCAGCTTGACTTTTAGTGTTAGGTGTCTCCTTGGTTAGTTGCATTTCTGAAGGAGGTCAAGGTAACAATTGGCTAACTTGTGTCACAGGGCAGCTAGAAAGAGTATATCAAAGTATGACTGTGTGTATGTCTATATATGTATAGACACGTACCCACATAGAGATGGCACGAGGTGCTGGTCCCTAAAGTTATTCACAATGAAACACTAGTGTTTGTTTATCTCTTATGCCATGCCACCGAGTATATGGAGGGATTCCTATAGAAGAGTACCCAGACGTCATGCATCCACCCATCCAGGTCAGGGCAGGCAGGTGAGTCCAGTGAGGGCTGCATCCAAACCTGCCAGCTTACCTTTGCAAATGAAGGGGGAGGGGGTGTTTGGCTTAGGTGGAGGGACAGCCCCTGAGGGGCCTTTGCAAGGGGTCCAAGGGGCCTAGGAAGTAGGTTAAGCAGTGGGTGGAGGGAGGGACGGCCTATAAAAGTGTGAGAGGCTGAGGTGAAGGCCATTCACTCTCCAGAGCCAAGAGAAGGTTGGGCAAGCTACCTGCCACTGCCAGCCCGGCCTTGGAAGAACCCCAAAGTCTCCAGCTCATGTCCTTTGGGCAAGATCGCTCTCCTGTTTGAAGCTGGAGGAATTCTCGCCTTTCAGCGAGTCGCGGTGCCAGCGAGAGAGCCGGCTGCCTCCTGTGCACTTCATTGGCCACGAACCTAGGGCAGTGGGTGCCCTCGGCCTGTGAAGGCATCTGTGGAAGGGAAAGCCTCGGGGAGGCAAGTGTCCTGGAAGTTGGCACGGTAAGCCAGAAGCTTGCAGGGTTCAGTCTCTGTCCCAGTGTCCCAGCCCTTAAGGAGTTGGGGAGTTGAGAAGACGCGCCATGAAAGTCGCAAGTTGCCAGGCAGCCAGCCTCCAGTGCCAGAGGCCAAGAACGCCTGAGGCAGGATGAGGGTGGTGCAAGGTGGCTACTTCTGTTATGCCTTGTACCCCCCTCCAGTGTCTCCATCTTGCCCCAGTTCACCCCACTGTTTTTACTCCCATCTCCAGGGACCCCATTGTTTATGTTCTCTTCGCCACCAAAATAATCCTGCCTCAGCTTGACCCACTGTTTGTGTCCCCATCTCCATGGAAATCTAATTGTGTTCTTTCCCTTTAAATACTCTTGCTCTTCCTTTACTCAAGGCTGTTCGATTTGAGTAATTACTTCCAACAGTCCTGCGCTTCAATAAATCCACATCTAAATTTATATCCGGGTCTCACTCGCTTTTTTCGGCACAACATTTCTGGAGGCCCCACCGAAATTTGGGGGTGGTCTGTGGCACCCCCCCAGACATGGGCCAGGTAGGGTCTAGACCTCGGGTAGTGGGCATCTCCTAGTCCCAACCTCTAAGGGGAGCTGGCCTCTGAGACATTAATAATTGGCTTTTAGGCCAGACGTCCCAAGAGCTGGAGAGGGAGGAGAACTAACCCATTCCCCCACGCTGACCTGCCCTCTATTCAGACTATTGTGGATAAAAATAAAAACTCTAGGGGAATCCATCTCTGAGACATTCCAGAACCCCAGAGGGTAAGTTGAGTCAGGTTTCTGGTTTCTGGTGGGAATTCCCTTCTGGTTCTGGTGGAGATTCGGGTGGAACTAGGCTTTAGCGGTCAGTAAAGCTGGGAGACAGACCTAATTAGTCTGACAGGCCCTCTTTCTGAAGCACCATCTCCCAGGCATGTTGGAGATGGTCCAACCTCTGCCTGTTCTGGTTTCTGGTATCTGTCCCGGGGTGTCTTTCTGTTTTGTTTGTGTGTTTTTTGGTCTGTCTGTTTGTGCCTGTGTTTGTGTGTGTCCTTGAGTGAGAGTAGCCTGTCAGCCACTGCAGCAGCAGGCAGAAAACTCCCCCCTTGTCCCTCCCTTTCACACTGGCATTCCCGAGGAGGCAGCAGAGCAGGCTCTGTGTCCATAGTCTGGTTTAAGTTTAATACGATAAGGAGAAATACCCATAAGTTAAAGTCAAGTTGTGGGGGGAGATTGGGTTATGTTGAAGACAGGAGAAAACAGGGTATGTGAGAAAAGAAAGCCTGAGAAGTGTTAAGACCGAGTTCCCAGGGCTCTGGCATAACTTCTGCTCAAAAGGCAGAGTTATCTGAGCAGAAAGACTTAAAGGTAACTGCTCAGGAGAAAGACTTAAAGGTACATGAGAGAAGTTCCTTTGAACTTCTCTGCACTAAAAAAAGTTTCAAGATAAGGAAGTGTTAACCCCCTCCCTAGAGATCAAAAGGGAAACAGCTAGACAGGTATTTTAACCCTTTTCTGCCTACATAAAGGAGAAAAAGGTTTTGTGTAATGGGACCCAACCAGAAAAAGAAGTGAAAAGTGAAAATGTGTCATTACTAATTTAACGCTTAAGATAAATTAGAGTTCATTTTACTGCTTGTTACTAAAGTTTATGGGAAGAAAAAGAAAAGAGAGACTGTGATAAAAAGTGGAAGATTAGTAAATTTAAAAATCTTGAGCAAATCTTAGAGTAAAATCTTGAGCAAGCAGCTTAGAGTAAAAGGCTTAATAGCCTGAGTTTAAAACCCAATAGATGAAGTTATAGAGAGATGGAAGGGACTATGCCCATCCACCCTTTGGACTAGATCTGTGAGCAGGTTCTATTAAATTTAACATGAATATTGGTCCAGTATGTCACTTTAAAATGACCTAGTTATAACAGGTGATTCCAAATTGTAATAGTATTCTTAATTGTAAAAGTATTTAATATATTGATTGGCAAAAACAAACATTCAAGTTAAATAGAATTGCTTCATATGTGAATTTTCTCAGATTTGAAGATTATCTCAATGGTGATAAGATGAAGGTGGAAATACATCCAGCCAGATTGGTAATTAATTAATTATGATTCTAAAGGTTTACATCTGTTTATGATATTATTGTATTTCTAAAATTTTGTTATATTTCTTGGTAACAAATTAAGTTCACGTTGCTGGGTAACAACTGTTTGGTTCATCTGTGTTGTTAGAGAAACAATTTCTCTAAGTGTTGTTAGATTGACAATTGTACTGTTAAAATAATGAATGGATTAGGAAACTGTTAAGTCATTTCATATGACCATGTCTTTTAAAGAAGTTTAATTTAAAAGTTATAAACTTCCAGGTTTTGTGGCAGCAGTACTGGGATACCTATTTGTACAATAAGTTCGGGAAAGCCTGGAAGTGGAAGTTTTACTGAAAGAAAGGGAACAGTGGAGTCAGAAACTAGCTGACCTCTGAACCTGGTTTTTAAAGTCAGTAGGACTAATTTTTAATAATTGGCTTTTAGAATATTCTTTTAAAAATTGAAATTTTATTGTCTGGTCCAGGTAAAAGCTTTAAAAGGAAAAGGTATTTGTCAAAAAAACCTGCTATTATTGTCAAGTTGTGATACCATGGTGAGTCAGCCTCCCTGGACCTATCCCCGACCTTCCCTCCTGTTGCCCCCCCTCCACCTGCCCTTCTTGTGCTGAGTTCCTCCTTCATGAGCAGATCGAGTCAGTTTCTGCCAGCCACTACCTGGACTGCTTTTTTCCCCTGGTCCCTGGGGTTTGGGCCAAATCTAACCCTCCTGCCTTCTAGCCACAGCCTCTCCAATTTCTATTCATCGGTATCCCATGTCTTCTGAAGCCCACAGGGACATAGCTCTCTGCTTTTCTCTCCTCCAGTGACCCTCCCCCAGGACCCAAAACTGCTTTTCTAGCCTCCAGACATATTCATTCTCTTTCTTCAGTAGCTCTCCATATTTCCCACCTCAAGGAGGCTGCCATCCTTGTCCCGTGCCGGTCCCCCTGGAACACCCCTCTGACTCCTGTTAAAAAGCCTTGCACTCCTGACTTCCGGCCCGTGCAAGATCCTTACACCATCCTCAGCCTCTTGCTACCCACCCACACTGTGTACACTGTCTTGGACCTTAAGGACGCTTTCTTCTTCATTCCTTTGGCTCCTGCAAGCCAGCCCCTTTTTGCTTTTACCTGAGTCAACCCTTCTTCAGGCTTCTCTAGCCGGCTGACCTGAGCAAGGTTGCCTCAGGGTTTCAAAAATTCCCCCTCCCTCTTTTATGAAGCCCTCCACCGGAATCTCTTGACTTTGCGGAAATCTAACCCTTCTTGCTCCCTCATTCAGTATGTTAATGATGTCTTGTTAGCTACATCCACTGAGGACCATTGCTTTCAAGCTACTCACTCTCTCCTGTCTCTTTTAAATTCCCGCGGCTACCGCGAAGATCTGTTGCACCTCTGTTTCCTACCTTGGGCACTGCCTTGAGGCTGGAATCTCTCTCTCTCTCTCTCTCTCTCTCTCTCTCTCTCTCTAGCTCGTATCCAGGCCATCCTAAACATTCCTGTTTCTACAACCAAGAAGCAGGTCCGTGAACTGCTGGATCTTCGGGTTTGCTGACCTTGCCGAACCCCTTTACTCTTCCACTGCTGGGTCTGGCCCTCTAGTCTGGACCCCGGCGGAACAAAAACCCCTCTGACTCCCTAAAAAGGTCCCTCGCCTCTGCCCCTGCATTTGCTCTCCCTGACATCACTAAACCCTTTCATCTTTTTGTGGCAAATCAACCCTTAACCTTGCCACACTGCTTCCTGGCTCCGACGATTTTTCTGTCTATTTAAAAAGAACGGGGCCCCCTCACATCCTCCAGTAGGACAGTCGGAGGCAGGGGGGAGATCCTCACCCTCCTGGACTCTATTTGGCTCCCCTCTCAAGTTTCTCTTGTCCACTGCCCTGGCCATCAACTTGGCGACTCCCCTGAAGCAATTGGCAACTGCGCAGCCGATGCCGCTGCCCGGGCAGCACCCCTCTCGGAAGCCACCCCCCCTTCTTCTTGTTTCAGACCCCCTCCCCTCTGCCACCTCTCCTCCTTCCTATTCACACTCGGACGCTTCCTTCGTGGCCAAAAGTAAAAAAAATGGGGGGGGGGGAAGTAGTCAGGGTGGTGAGTTTTGGGAGACGGCCAAACTTTTGTTCCTGAGGTCTTGGGAGGGATTGGGTGGGAAGACTCCATCAGATCACACCCCTGGGGGAAGCTACCCAGGGACAGATATTACATCCCCCACTTAGACAACATCCTTACCAGCACAGTCACCAGATGCGCCCAAGTGAGCGCAAAGCAGATAGAGATAGCTTCACTGGGGGTAAGGCTGCCGGAAGCACAACCAGGGGAACATTGGGAAATGGATTTTGCTGAAGTCAGTCAAACCACCAGCAGCAGGTTTTAAATGTCTCTTGGTCCTTGCTGAAGAAAGAGACAGCTCGATGGTTGTAAACAAACTGTTGAATGAATTGATCCCCAGTTTGGGCCTGCCCCCTAGCATTGGCTCAGATAATGGCCCCAGCTTTGTTTCCAAAGTATCTTGAGGTGTGCCCACAGCCCCAGAGCTCTTGTCAGGTTGAATGAGCAAACCCTTAAAGATCTATCTAAACTTTTCCTGGAAACCCAGGAGAGCTGGGTCACTCTACTCCCTCTGACCTTGCTCTGCAGCTGATGTACCCCTAATAAACTAGGTTTGACCCCTCTGAAATTCTTTTTGGGCAGCCCCCTCCTATTAATGCTTCCTTTGTTAAGTTCCTACAGGGTCTGCAACATACCCAGTCTCAGCTTCATAAATCTGCCCAGGAAGCCCTGCCTACTCCAACTTCTGACCACCTCCACCTCTTCCAGCCTGGGGGCTCTGCCCTAGTCCAAAAACATACAGCCTCTGGTCTCGAGCCTAAGTGGAAGGATGCTTACACTGTCATCCTGACCACCCCATCTGCATTCATGGTTAACTCCATTCCTGTCTGGCTCCACCACAGACGTGTGAAAGCAGCTACATCCACACAATGGAAGGCAGAGCCCCTCAAGAACCCCCTAAAGCTAAGACTGTTCTGATCTCCTTCTTAATCTTCCTATTAATCCCTTCCGTGGTCCCTGGCAATCCCCATGCCCCCAAGCTAAGCTCTACTTGGGTAATCACTACAGGGAACAAACAGTCCTGGACTTTCCAAAGTCATGGAGACATATATCTCCCCCTCAATAGTGGGGGTATGACTGCTTGTAGAGAGTGCTTTTTCCCCAGATTGAGGGACTGCACTGTTGTTTTCAGAGCTGTTTCTACACAGCAAGCTGTGCCACACCAGCGCTCCTCCTACCCCAAGAACCACTACCCAGGACCTAGAGTCACATCTAAGCAGGGTCTGCACTCCTGCTCTGATCTGCCACTTGAGTCTTCCCTTGGGATGGGCCTGGGGATGGAAGCACATGCATCTGTAACTCCAATCTAATTTTTAAGGTAGTATTTTCTTCAGTGGTCTTTTGGACCTCCTTTTCCATTTGACTAATTCTGCCTTTCAAGGTACTCTTCTACTCATTGGCTTTTTGGAGCTCTTTTGCCTTTTGAGTTAGTCTATTTTTAAGGTGTTATTTTATTCAGGATTTTTTTGGGTCTCCTTTAGCAAGTCATTGACTTGTTTTTCATGGTTATCTCACATCACTCTCATTTCTCTTCCCAATTTTTCTTCTACTTCTCCAACTTGCTTTTCCAAACCCTTTTTGAGCTCTTGCATGGCCTGAGACCAACTGATATGTTTCTTGGAGGCTTTTGATGTAGGCTCTTTGACTTTGTTGATGTCTCCTGACTGTATGTTTTGGTCTTCTTTGTTAATAAAAAAGATTCCAAAGTCTGAGTCTCAATATGAGTATGTTTTCGGTGGCTGCTCATGTTCCCAGCCAAGTACTTGACCCTTGAGCTTTTTGTCGGGGTATGACTGCTTGTAGAGTATAGAGTATTTTGTCCCAAGCTTGAGGGGCTGCGCTGCTGTTTTCAGAGCTACTTCTACACAGCAATCTCTGCCACAGCAGCTCTCCTTCTCCCCAAAAAAACACCAAGCAGGATTGTGGCCCAGATCCAGGCAGGGTAAAGAAGGCTTTGCACTTCCACTCTAATCTGCCACTTAATTCCTCCCATTGGATGGGCCTGGGGCAAGAAGCAACTGTAATTGGACCCCTGTAAGCAACCTCAGAGCTGTACCACCTCAGCCGGCCCCCGTGGTGGTGGCTGACCACAGACTCCTTTCACTCCTGTCCCAGCAGTTTTCCCCACTAACCTGCTATGTTGTCCTTGGCGTTTGTGGGTTGAGGAGTCTGGTAACTGCCACAGGTCAATGATTCAGTGCCCTAGGGTCTTTTCCACTTGACTCCGTCTGGTTGGTCCTGGGACGCCCATGCTGGGTTCTGCTCCACTGTGCTCCCAGCTGCCTGGGATAGACCTTCCCAGAGACCATCCAGGCTGTCTTGGGTGAAAGCCCTACTTCCCTCTGTTATTTCATGGGTTCTGTAGCTCTAGAATTTGTTCAGAGCCATTTTTATAGGTGTTTGGAGGGCCCTTGGGCAGAGCTTATGCAAGTCCCTGCTTCCCACCTGCCATCTCGGCTCCACCCTTCAATAACTTTTTCTTTTGAGCATGTGATTTTAAAACTTTGAGTTCCAAATTCTCTCCCCTCTTCCCTTCCCACTCACCCTCCCTAAGAAGGCAAGCAATTCACCATAGGCCACACATGTATCATTATATAAAGCACTTCCCCAATACTCATGTTGTGAAAGCCTAACTATATTTCCCTCCATCCTATCCTGTCCCTCTATATTCAGTTTTCTCCCTTGACGCTGTCCCTTTTCAAAAGTATTTGCTTTGGATTACCTCCTCCCCCTATCTGCCCTCCCTTCTATGATGCCCCTTTTTTATCCTTTTCCCCCTACTTTCCTGTTGGGTAAGATACCTAATTGAGTGTGTATGTTGTTCCCTCCTCAATTTAAATCCAATGAGAGCAAAATTCACTCATTCCTCCCTCACCTGCCCCCTCTTCCCTTCCAACAGAATTTCTTTCCCTTGCCACTTTTATGAGAGATAATTTACCCCATTTTATCTCTCCCTTTCTCCATCTCTCAATATATTCCTCTCTCCTCCCTTCATTTAATTTTATTTTATTAGATACCATCCCTTCATATTTAACTCACCCTGTGCTCTTTGTCTATATATACGTGTATTCCCTTCAACTACCCCTATACTGAGACAGGTCTCATGAATTACACACATCATCTATCCATGTGGGAATGTAAACAAAACAGTTCAACTTTAATAAGTCCCTTATGATATCTCTTTCTTGTGTACCTTTTCATGCTTCTCTTGATTCTGGTGCTTGAGAGTGAAATTTTCTTTTTTTTTAACCTCTAAGCTAAATTTAATGTCAGTCAGTTATGAATTTGTAGTAAAAATAACAACAACAAACCATCATTCTGAAAAGGCCGCCATAGGCTTCAACAAACTATTAAAGAGGTCAAGATACCACCCCCCCACCAAAAAGTTAAGAAACCCTGATTTAGAAGCTAGAGTTCATTGTCCTTTGTCTCCTTTGGCATTTGTCATCATATGCATCTATTCATTCTGTCTTTCTGCCTCTCTATCTCTTTCCACTCTATTTGTCTCTCTCCATCTCTCATCTCTGTCTTCCTTTCTCGGTATCTGTTTCTACTTACGTCATCTCTTTCTGTCTCTCTCTGTCTCAATCTCTGACTCAGTCTCTGCCTCTGTCTTTGCATCTTCTATTTCCATTTATCTGTTTCTCCTCTCTCTCTTTCTCAATCCTGTTTCATTTTCCTTTATTTTCTAGTCTTTGTGTCTCTACTTTTTCATTCTTCTTTGATGTGCTGTGCTGTGTCCACCACAACACCAAGTATTGTTCTTGTTCCTGTTAAAAGCCATTGCTGAAGACTTTTTTTAAATTTAATTTATTTATTTAACATGTTTAGTTTTCAGCATTGGTTTTCACAAGAGTTTGAATTACAAATTTTCTCCCCATTTTTACCCTCCCCCCTCCACTCTGAGATGGCGCATACTCTGGTTGCTCTGTTCCCCAGTCAGCCCTCCCTTCTGTCACCCCACTCTCCTCCCATCCCTTTTTCCCTTCCCCTCTTGTAGGGCAAGCTAAATTTCTACTCCCCATTGCCTGTGTATCTTATTTTCTAGTTGCATGCAAAAAGTTTTTTTTTTGTTTTTGAACGTCTGTTTTTAAAAACTTTGAGTTCCAAATTCTCCCTCTTCCTCCCTTCCCACACACCCTCCCCAAGAAGCCAAGCAATTCAACATAGGCCACATGTGTATCATTATGTATAACCCTTCCACAATACTCATGTTGTGAAAGACTAACTATATTTTGCTCCTTCCCAACCCATCCCCCTTATTGAATTTTCTCCCTTGACCCTGTCCCCTTTTGAAAGTGTTTGTTTTTGATTACCTCCACCCCCATCTGCCCTCCCCTCCATCATCCCCCCCTTTTTTAACTTCTTCCCTCTTCTTTCCTGTGGGGTAAGATACCCAATTGGGTATGTATGGTATTCTCGCCACAGGCCCAATCTGATGAGAGCAAGATTCACTCATTCCCCCCTCACCTGCCCTCTCCCCTCCTCCCACAGAACTGCTTCCTCTTGCCACCTTTATGCGAGATAATCCACCCCATTCTGTCTCTCCCTATCTCCCTCTCTCAATATGTTCCTCTCTCATCCCTCAATTTGATTTTATTTCTTTTAGATATATTGCCTTCATCTTCAACTCACCCTGTGTCTACTCTCTCTCTCTCTCCCTCCCTCTCTCTCTCTCTGTCTCTCTCTCTCTCTCTGTCTCTCTCTCTCTCTCTGTCTCTCTCTCTCTCTCTGTCTTTCTCTCTCTCTCTCTGTCTCTCTCTGTATATGTACATACATACATACATAAACATTCACTTATATATATATATAAACATATATACATATATGCATATTCCCTTCAGCCACCCTAATACTGAGGTCTCATGAATCATACACATCATCTTTTCATGTAGGAATGTAAACAAAACACTTCAACTTTAGTAGGTCCCTTGCAATTTCTTTTTCTTGTTCTTTTTCTTGATTATCTTTTCATGCTTCTCTTGATTCTTGTGTTCGAAAATGAAATTTTCTATTCAGTTCTGGTCTTTTCACTGAGAAAGCTTGAAAGTCCTCTATTTTACTAAAAATCCATATTTTGCCTTGGAGCATGATACTCAGTTTTGCTGGGTAGGTGATTCTTGGTTTTAATCCTAGCTCCATTGACCTCCAGAATATCATATTCCAAGCCCTTTGATCTCTTAATGTAGAAGCTGCCAGATCTTGGGTTATTCTGATTGGGTTTCCACAATACTCAAATTGTTTCTTTCTGGCTGCTTGCAGTATTTTCTCCTTTATCTGGGAGCTCTGGAATTTGGCAACAATATTCCTAGGAGATTTCTTTTTGGGATCTATTTGAGCAAGCGATCGATGGATTCTTTCAATTTCTATTTTGCCCTGTGGCTCTAGAATATCAGGGTAGTTCTCCTTGATAATTTCTTGAAAGATGGTATCTAGGCTCTTTTTTTGATCATGGCTTTCAGGTAGTCCAATAATTTTTAAATTATCTCTCCTGGATCTATTTTCCAGGTCAGTGGTTTTTTCCAATGAGATATTTCACATTGTCTTCCATTTTTCATTCCTTTGTTTCTGTTTTATAGTATCTTGATTTCTCGTGAAATCACTAGCTTCCACTTGCTCCAATCTAATTTTTAAAGTACCATTTTCTTCAGTGGTCTTTTGGACCTCCTTTTCCATTTGACTAATTCTGCCTTTCAAGGCATTTTCCTCCTCATTGGCTTTTTGGCGCTCTTTTGCCATTTGAGTTAGTCTATTTTTAAGGTGTTGTTTTCTTCAGTGTATTTTTCAGTATTTTTTTGGGTCTCCTTTAGCAAGTCATTGACTTTTTTTTCATGGTTTTCTCGCATCCTTCTCAATTCTCTTCCCAATTTTTCCTATACTTCTTGCTTTTCCAAATCCTTTTTGAGCTCTTCCATGGCCTGGGACCAGTTCATGTTTGGAGGCTTTTGGTGTAGGCTCTTGCACTTTGTTGTCTTCTTTAGGCTGTATGTTTTGGTCTTCTTTGTCAGCAAAGAAAGAATGCAAAGTCTGAGACTGAATCTGGGTGTGTTTCCGCTGCCTGGCCATATTCCCAACCAACTAACTTGACCCTTGAGTTTTTCAGCGGGGTATGACTGCTTGTAGACTAAAGAGTTCTATGTTCCACGTTTGGGGGGGATGTGCCAGCTCTGCCACACCAGCACTGCTCCTTCCCCAAGGACCCCCAACCCGGACTGGGCTTAGATCTTCAGCAGATTGTGCACTCCTGCTCTGATCCACCACTTAATTCCTCCCACCAGGTGGGCCTGGGGCCAGAAGCAGCAGCAACTGTAGCTGCCCCACCTCCGCTGCCCCCGGGGCTGGAAGCCAAACCATGAACTCCTTCCGCTCCCGAAGCTTTTCCCACTAACCTTCTCCACTGTCTTTGGTGTTTGTGGGTTGAGAAGTCCGGTAACTGCCGCAGCTCAGTGATTCAGGGTGCTAGGGTACTTTCCTCCCAGCTTCTGGTGTGGTTGGTCCGGGCAGCTCACACTGGGCTTGGTTGGGCTCAGCTCCCCATGGCTCCCTTCTGGTCCCAGCTCCGTGTGGGATAGACCTCACCCAGAGACCATTAAGGCTGTCCTGGCCTGAAGCCCTGCCTCCCTCTGCTGTTTTGTGGGTTCTGCTGTTCTAGAATTGGTTCAGAGCCATTTTTTGTAGGTTTTTGGAGGGACTCGGCAGGGAGGTCACGCTAGTCCCCGCTTTCTAGCCGCCATCTTGGCTCCACCCCTCGAGAGTGAAATTTTCTATTCAGCTCTGTTCTTTTCACTGAGAAAATTGAAAGTCCTCTATTTTATTGAAAATCTATATTCTGGCTTGGAGCATTATACTCAGTTTTGCTGGGTAGGGATTTTTTTGGTTTTAATCCTAGCTCCTTTGATCTCCAGAACATCATATTCCAAGCGCTTTGATTCCTTAATGTAGAAGCAGCTAGATCTTGTGTCATCCTTATTATGTTTCCACTATACCTAAGTTGTTTCTTTCTGACTGGTATTTTCTCTTTGACCTGATAGTTCTGGAATTTGGCATCCATATTCCTAGGTGTCTTCTTTTTGGGATCTTTTCAAGAGGTGATTGGTCGATTCTTTCCATTTCTCTTTTATCTTCTGGCCCTAGAATATCAGGGCAGTTATCCTTGATAATTTCTTGAAAGATGATATCTAGGCTCTTTTTCACATCATGGCTTTCAGGTAGTCTAATAATTGTAAAATTGTGTCTCTTGGATCTGTTCTCCAGGTCAGCATTTTTCCAATGAGATATTTCACTTTGTCTCCTATATTTTCATTCCTTTGGTTCTGTTTTATAATATCTTGAGTTCTCATAAAGTTACTAGCTTCCACATGCTGCAGTCTCATATTTAAGGTAGTATTTTCTTCAGTAGTCTTTTAGACCTCCTTTTCCATTTAACTAATTCTGTCTTTTAAGGCATTCTTCTCCTCATTGGCTTTTTGGAGCTCTTTTGCTATTTGAGTTAGTCAATTATTTAGGGTGTTATTTTCTTCAGTATTTTTTGGGTCGCCTTTAGCAAGTCATTGACTTGTCTTCCATGGTTATCTCACATCACTCTCATTTCTCTTCCCAACTTTTCCTCTACTTCTCCAATTTGCTTTTCCAAATCCTTTTTGAGCTCTTGCATGGCCTGAGACCAATTGATATGTTTCTTGGAGGCTTTTGATGTAGGCTCTTTGACTTTGTTGACTTCTCCTAACTGTATGTTTTGGTCTTCTTTGTTAATAAAAGAATATTCCAAAGTCTGAGTCTGAATCTGAGTCTGTTTTTGGTGGCTGTTTATGTTCCCAGCCAACTACTCGATCCTTGAGCTTTTCGTGGGGTTATGACTGAGTATAGAGTACTTTTCCCCACGTTTGAAGGGCTGCTCTGTTGTTTTCAGAGCTATTTCTACACAGCAAGCTGTGCCACACCAGCGCTCCTCCTCTCCCAAGAACCACCACTCGGAGGCTCTGCACTCCCATGCACCAATCTGCCACTTGGTTCCTCCCACTGGGTGGGCCTGGGGCTGGAAGCATCTGCAGCTGTAGCTCCAATCTAACTTTTAGGTAGCATTTTCTTCAGTGGTCTTTTTAAAGGTGTTATTTCCTTTAGTATTTTTTTTGACTCTCCTTTAGCAAGTCATGGACGTGTTTTTCATGGTTATCTCACATCACTTTCATTTCTCTTCCCAATTTTTCCTATGCTTCCCTAGCTTGCTTTTCCAAATCCTTTTTGAGCTCTTGCATGGCCTGAGACCAATTGATATGTTTCTTGGAGGCTTTTGATGTAGGCTCTTTGACTTTGTTGATGTCTCCTGACTGTATGTTTTGGTCTTCTTTGTTAATAAAAAAGATTCCAAAGTCTGAGTCTGAATTTGAGTACGTTTTTGCTGGCTGTTCATGTTTCCAGCCAAGTACTTGACCCTTGAGCTTTTTGTCAGGGTATGGCTGCTTGTAGAGTAGAGAGTATTTTGTCCCAAGCTTGAGGGGCTGTGCTGCTGTTTCCAAAGCTACTTCTACACAGCAATCTCTGCCACTCCAGGCCTTCTCCCCCACGAACCACCAAGCAGGATTGTGGCCCAGATCCAGGCAGGGCAAAGAAGGCTTTGCACTTCCGCTCTAATCTGCCACTTAATTCCTCCCGCAGGATGGGCTGGGGGCAAGAAGCAACTGCAACTGGAGCTCTGTAAGCAGCCTCCCAGCTGAACCACCACAACCATCTCCAGGGTGGTGGCCAAACACAAATTACTTTCACTGTGTCCCAGAAGTTTTTCCCCACTAACCTGCTCTATTATCTTTAGTATTTGTGAGTTGAGGAGTCTGGTAACTGCCACGGGTCAATGATTCAGTGCCCTAGGGTCTTTTCTGCCTGGCTCTGTCTGGTTGGTCTTAGCGTGGCCCAAGCTTGCCCTACTCCACTCTGCTCACAGCTTCCTGGGATAGACCCTTTCCAGACACCATCCATGCTGTCCTAGATGGAAGCCCTACTTCCCTCTGTTATTTCGTGGGTTCTGTAGCTCTAGAATTTGTTCAGAGCCATTTTTTACAGGTCTTTGGAGGAACCTGGGGCAGAACTTTCACAAGTTCCTTTTTCCACCTGCCATCTTGGCTCAGCTCCTCAATTACTTTCTCTTTTAAGCATCTCATTTTAAAACTTTGAGTTCCAAATTCTCTCTCCACTTCCCTCTGGACACACGCTCCCTAAGAATTCAAGTAAGTCAACATAGGTCACACATGTATCATTATGTAAAACACTTCCCCCATACTCATGTTGTGAAAGCCTAACTATATTTCCCTCTATCCTATCCTGTCCCCCTTTTTTCAGTTTTCTCCCTTGACCCTGTTCCTTTTCAAAAATATTTGCTTTGGATTACATCCTCCCCCTATCTGCTCTCCCTGTTATCATCCTTCCTTTTATATCCCTTCCCCCCTACTTTCCTGTTGGGTAAGATACCTAATTGAGTGTGTATGTTGTTCTCTCCTTAATTCAAATCTGATGAGAGCAAGACTCATTCATTCCCCCCTCACCTGCCCCCTCTTCTGTTCTAACAGAAGTGCTATTGCTTGCCACTTTTATGTGAGATAATTTACCCCATTTTATCTCTCCCTTTCTCCCTCTCTCAATATATTCCTTTCTCATCCCTTCATTTAATTTTATTTTATTAATGTCATCCCTTCATATTCAACTCACCCTGTGCCCTTTGTCTATATATATGTATATTCCCTTCAACTACCCTCATACTGAGAAAGGTCTCATAAATTACAGACATCATCTATCCATGGAGGAATGTAAACAAAACGGTTCAACTTTAGTAAGTCCCTTATGATTTCTCTTTCTTGTTTACCTTCTCATGTTTCTCTTGATTCTTGGGTCTGAGAGTGAAATTTTCCATTCAGCTCCGGTCTTTTGACTGAGAAAACTTGAAATTCCTCTATTTTATTGAAAGTCCATATTTTGGCTTGGAGCATGATACTCAGTTTTGCTGGGTAGGGGACTTTTTGGTTTTAATCCTAGCTCCATTGACCTCTGGAATATTATATTCCAAGCCCTTTGATCCTTTAATGTAGAAGCGGCTAGATCTTATATTATCCTGATTGTGTTTCCACAGTTCTTAACTTGTTCCTTTCTGGCTGCTTGCAGTATTTTCTCCTTGATCTGGGAACTCTGGAATTTGGCGACAATATTCCTAGGCGATTTCTTTTTGGGACCTTTTTCAAGAGGTGATCGGTGGATTCTTTCTATTTCTATTTTACCATCTGCCTGTAGAATATCAGGGCAATTTTCCTTGATAATTTCTTGAAAAATGATGTCTAGGCTCTTTTTCTGATCATGGCTTTCAGATAGTCCAATAATTTTAAAATGATCTCTCCTGGATCTATTCTCCAGGTCAGTGGTTTTTCCAATGAGATATTTCACATTGTCTCCCATTTTTCATTCCTTTGGTTATGTTTTATAATATCATATTTTCTCATAAAGTCACTATCTTCCACATGCTCCAATCTAATATTGAAGGTACTATTGTCTTCAGTGGACTTCTAGATCTCCTTTTCCATTTGGCTAATTCTGCTTTTCAAGGTATTGTTCTCTTCACTGGCTTTTTGGAGCTCATTTTCCATTTGCGTTAGTCTATCCTTTATGGCCAGAGACCAGTTCAAGGTTTTCTTGGAGGATTTTGATATTGGCTCTTTGACTTTGTTGACTTCTTCTGGCTATATGTTTTGGTCTTCTTTGTCACCAAAGAAAGATTCCAAAGTCTGAGTCTGAATCTGAGTCCATTTTCGCTGCCTGGCTATGTTCCCAGCCAACTCCTTGACCCTTGAGCTTTTTGTCGGGATATGACTGCTTGTAGAGTACAGAGTGCTTTCTCTGAAGCTTTAAGGGTGCCCTGCTGTTTTCTGAGCTACTTCTCGACTGTCATGGCAAGCTTTGCCACAACAGCTCTCTTCCTCCTCCAAGATTCGCCAACCAGGATTGAGACCCAGATCCAAGCAGGGCAAAGCAAGTCCTACAGTCCTCCTCTGGTCTGCCACTTGATTGCTCCCACCATGTGATCCAGGGACTCGGGAAACAGCTGATGCTGGAAGTCTGGAAGCAGCCACAGGAGCTTCCTGCTGCTGCTGTCATCAGCATTCATTCCCTCTGCCACCCCCAGGGCTGGATCTGGACCACTTTCTAACCCAATCTGGCAGTTTTCCCAGTAACCTGCTCCATAGTCTTAGGCATTTGTGAGTTGAGAAGTGTGGTAACTGCCACAGGTCAATGATTCATGGCCCTAAGGCCTGCTCCGGGTCAGTCCCAGTCTGGTCAGTCCTGGCCTGGGTAACGCTGGGCTGCACTCCACTCTGCTCCCAGCACCCTGAGATAGACCCTTCCTAGCAACCATCTAGGTATCCTGGGCTGGAGACCTGCACCCCTCTGCTATTTTGGGGGTTCTGCAGCTCTAGAATTTGTTCAAAGCCTTTTTTATAGGTGTGTGGAGGGATTTGGGGTAGAGCTTAAGAAAGTCCCTGCTTTCCAGCCGCCATCTTGGCTCCACCCCCTCCCCACCTTGGTAAACTTTTCCTGCTCATTGCAACTCCACGAGAAGAAAAAGAACTGCATTTAACCCTAAACTGTGTTTAGTGAAACTTGCCATTAGAAGTAAAAGCTCTTGGGATGATATTGTTTTGAGTTTGGAATCCAGGTGTAGTTGTCTGATGGGTGGTGAAGTCTGTAACCCACCATCTGAGAGAAATGCCTCAAGCTGCTCAGAGGGGATGTGATGCTAAACTGTTACAGGTGGTGGTCTGTATCTGGGAAAAAGCCGAGAGGACATCTTTGGCATAGTCCAAGGTTGGATCCTCCTGCCTCGGTCTCCCATTTGTATGACTTGCTTTTGAGCAGAAATGTTTCCCACCTGGCTATTCCTGAGTCTGGCTAGGAGGTAGATTTGTTACTACATGGTTGGGTTGTCAACTCTGGCGCTTAAATAGAGTCCAGTCCATCAGAGCTAAGGATGCATTATACTGCCGTATGTGTGTTGAGCCATCAAACACCAGTTTGATGCTGCTATAATCATATCCTTGCTTTTGCCTTTTATAGTAAATGTCTATAATCACAGAGCAAGTGGTCAACAGAAGATGTGAGCACAGTGCAAGATGTAAGATCCCACTGTTTTCACTCTGAATGTGTAGGCATTCCATATCCCAAACAACTAGGCAAATTAATCCTCAGGCTTCTCCTTTGCCTGCTGATGTTTCCATAGTCTCAATGCTTACCTAGACATCTGCTTTTGGTGATCCTAACAAGGACCAAGAGCAGAGGCCTGAAGGGCACACCATGAAGAGGCAGGCCCAACAAGAGCAACAGAATGCTGCCAAGTACACTTTCCTGGGCATTGGGGACTTTTTTCCTCTAGTGGCAAAAGGACTTGGAGATCACAGGGCACTATGGCTGCATGATCTGATCATAGCAAGTAGGACTCTTGCACTCTCTGGGCATCCAATGTTGGTACAGAGAGATAAAGATGTAGATACTAGTGATCCTATTTATTCTGATACAGCAATAGATCATTAGTAGAGCTCTTCTGGTCAGGGACCAGATGGTGGAGCAAGGAAAAGCCTTCCCACTTGTCTGACATGGGGTACTTTGACTTGTGGATGTTATGCTATGAGATGATATACAAAAACCTGAGTAGATATGTAGATAGATGTAAGTGAGTGTGACTCTTTCTCTCTCTCTCTCTCTCTTTCTCTCTCTCTCTCTCTCTGTGCATGTGTGTGTGTGTGTGTGTGTGTGTGTGTGTGTGTGTGTGCAGACTTGAGCACTCTTATATGAACTAGCTAATCCACCCACGTATTTTGGTTGGAAGGGGCCTGGAATCAACGGTTATAGAGACTTTGTGGATAAGGAAGAAAGGCAGGAAGAGAGAAAGGGAGGTGGGAACTACAAAGATATGGGAGAGCTGCTGAGCCTCATCAAGCAAAAGTGTTCAAAGGAAGGAACAGAGGGGCGAGGATGGGTGCAGGTAAAAGCAAGAAGAATCAGAAGGAAAGTCTGAGAGGGCTAGTTGTGCGGGGCATCAGACGAGAGGTCATGAGGACCTGGCTTCAAAGCGCACCTCATATCCAAATTAGTAGCTGTGTGGGGCTGGGCGCAAGTCACTGCAAGTCTCAGGCAGATTCTCAGAGTGGCTACATCTAGCAGATCTGCTTCTCTGGTTCAGTTCACTTGTAGAGATCCCTTTCCCTGGTAAGCCCTCTTGTACAATAGATCTCAGTACAATTCAATGCAGTCATTCAAAGTTTGATTTGCCAACAAGCAGGTCATGAGCCGAGAACCAGCTTCAACCTTAGAGTACTAATGAGAACATCAAATGAGGCAGCTCTCCAATGGACAAGTTGCATTCTTTCCCAGGCTTCTTGCTACTCCTATCCTTATCTCAACTTGGTTTAGAAGCTCTTGCCCAACAACAGGATGAAGGGAGAATGCATGAGGATCTGCCAAGTAAAATGAGCCCCCATGGTTACCAATCGGCAATTTGCCATTGTAATACCAATTAAGTTGGGACTTTCTTACTGTTTTAAAATTATTAATTAAGTGTACTAGGTGCAAAGTCCCAGGCCCAAACCATTATCTACTAGGTGCTTAAGCCTATATGGGGGTGAAGCCCTTAGGTTCACAAGGGGAGTTGCTAAGACCAGAGCCAATAGTAGGAACCTAAGTTCTGGTCTCTCAGATGGTTAGATGATGGCTAAAGAGGGTATAATAAGCTAGGACAGAGCTATTTGTGGGTGCTCTCGCTCCCTGGAAGAGTGGCATGTGACTGGAAGAGACTCTGGGCAGCTGTTAAGAGCCCCTGAGCTTGCAAACCCGGATGTTGGGACTTTGTTAAACCCTGGTAAGTATGCATTGAGATTTGAATCAGAGGAGGTCTGTCTGTTGATGTTTGTAATTTGTTTGTATTGGCTCTGAATTTCAGGGTGCTGGCATTTTCCCCTGAACTAAGTGAATGATATTTGTATATTCGATGAAACTGAGATTGTTAACCCCTTAACGTTGCTTTCCTTAGTAAAGCACATCAAAAGAACCTGTGTTGGCAGCTTTCTGTGTGCTGCTTGTTGGCGGGTCTTACACCCTTGCAGCAGCTGCTAGAAGATTGTTGCAGCAGACATTGTAGTTCTGTAAGCTATGGTTAAGAGTGCCTTTTCTGTTAGCATCGACCCTGACATCATTTAACTTCTGGCATTCATCTGTTTCATCCTTCACCTCGGATTCAAGTCTCCCACAAGGGAAGACGCTTCCCTTCCTTGCCTATAACGGCCTTGTCATGTGATGTGGCAAGTTGGCATGCAGAGCTGTTTAGGGAATTCCAATAGCAGCTCCCCTTCTTACAGTGCCTGATTTGTGCAGAGGGCCAACGAACACAATGACCACCGCATGTATCAAATTCTGAACCCAACTCTTAGAACACGGTGTTAGAACGTGTTCAAGGTTTTCGCATGCCATTTGAAACATTTAGAGTGGAGTCACAGAAGCATCTGATCTTGTCATTTTCTAAAGTGTTCCAAATGTTCACTCTAGCTGTCGACGTCGGCTGTTTACTCCACTTCTTTAATCTGGCTGCTCATTGTCTGCCGCCCCACCCCAGACCCTAAAACCCCCCTTCTCTCGGAAGAGTCGGTGCTAAGTAAAAATGAGCTCTGCAAGCAGGTGATTTCCTGACCTAAGTTAGATAACTACGCAAGTGACTTGATGAAAATCCAAATCCAAAAAGAGCCGAGAGGTTCTGTCGCAAGAAATTGTCCAGCAAAACTGCCCTAGGGTTCCTAGAACCTCAGGGGGCAATAGAAATGGAAAGACTTCACCGATCACCTCTTGAAAGTGATCTCTTAAGCTCCCAGGAAATATGGAAAACTCTCAGAAATATTGTAGTCCAAAGTCCGAGTTGCCAGGTCAGGGGATAAAACATTATTAGAAGCAGGGAGAAACACACAATTCCAGTATCTCAGAGGCACCAGACTGATCTGCTTCTTCCTTCCCGGATGGGATCGGAGTGCTTGAGATGTGATAATCCCCAGCCCAAAGGAACTGGAATGACAACCAAGAATCACCTAGGAACGAAAACGTAGCATCATCTGTCAGCAGTGTAGGGGCAGGGGGTGGGGCGTGGGTCGGCTTTTATGGCAATAGAAGGCTTCCCATCATTCCTGCAGAAAAAAAACCAGATCCCAATAGAAAATTTGACTTTCCCATACAGGACTGAAGAGAAGCATCCCAAAGTGAACAGGAAAGAGAAGTTGTGAGGGAGTAAACAAGGCTAGTGTGTTTTACCCTCGGAGGTGGGAAGATGATGCCGGTACCTGCTAAGACCATTGTCATTATGAGGACGATTAGAAGCAGTCTAGAGAGGCGCAGGGCACGGGTGTAAGTTGGCTAGGATGGGATAGTAAAAAAAAAAAGTCAGTCCTTTTGGGCACAGGTGGTTTTATTCCTATTGCCGACTGAGGGCAATAGAAGGGAAAGGCAGATTTGGGAAGTGAAGAGCTGCCCAGGAAGGTGCCAAAGGAGACGATGGGTTTGCGATTCCTGTACTCTGAGGAAGGGCCCCCTGAACTTGCTTCCTTGAGTTGCCCGACTTTCCAGAGTTGAAGCGCTTTCGAACTGAGGTAAGAGAGATCTCTGCCAAGTGAACTCTATTAAACTCTCCGGGCCCTCGAAGCCACATCAGCTACAGTTCTGGCTCAGGCCAGCCCAACTGAGAGTGATAAACCGTTTGTGCCACTGGAACTTTACAGATAAGCGAGACCTTCCTAGCTTCGGGGTCTAGCAGTTGGCAGGAGGGGCCCCAGCCACGCTTGCTTTTTCTCCTGACCTGGTTCTGAGGAATTTCATGCTTTCCCCCTTCCTTCTCCTCCGGCAACCTCCCATTATCGCTGTAACACCAATACCCATGCCTGGCTTTTGCCTGCCTTGGTGGGCTCTTTTGGACTTGGTATCAGGTGTTGCCCCATACAGGCATGAGCCTTTCTCTGGTAATCAACCAGTTACTCCTCCTGTTTGGTGGGATCCTGCCTTTCGGCCAACAGTAACTGGTATGGGAAGTGGGATATGACGAGAGAAAGTGACTCAGCCCGGCCAGTGGCTGTGGTTGTGGGGTCAGATACCAGCACGGGAGCCCTTCACGGACCACCTGCCTCTGATTTCCAGTTTGGAGAGCATCACCTCTCCACCCATATCTCGGCATGGCATCTTTTTGCCTTTTTCGGTTTAGTGCAAGAGAAATGGGGTCATCCGTGGCTACCGGGAGGAAGGAGCTGCATTTGGGAGAGCTCTCACGGAAGGTGTATTGTTTCCTTTGAGCGTTTCGCCCAGTCGAGGAGGACGAGAAAGCCGCTCGAGGTTTTGAGCCTTTCCCGGGGCTGGAAGAAGTGTAGCCTAGACGAGGCAAGTGAAAATGCCAAATCGGACTGCTCCACAGTTTGGGTTTGGCTGGCTAGAAGACCTAGTGGATGTGAGCTGGATTTTGGCCGTTGGCCATGGTGACTAGCTAGTACAAAGAAGACACATTCCGAAGTGAAAGAAAACCAAATCGAACATCAAACAAATGAATCGAGCAAAAACTGTTCCGTTACAGCAATGTTGCCAAAGAAAACCCAGAATCAAAAATTAAGCAAGAATGGCCAATATGAATAAAAACGATGGGCAAAGAAAAGTGCATTTCAATCTGCATTCGGACTCCATCATTTCTTTCCTCGGAGGTGCGTGGCATTTTCGATGTTAAATCCTTGGGTCCTGGAATCTGGGAGCTGGGTGCTCATGTTGTGATTCTCTTTCGAGGTTGGGAAAGGCAGGTCAAAAGAGGTTGGATGACCTAGGTAAGAACTTACTGAGATCAGATTTTAACTCGGGTCCTCTAGGTCTGGGCATTTTCCAGCCTATCCACGTCATGCTCAAGAGCAAATGAGATTTGTGTTCAGTTCTGATTCATGGCAGTCACACGGATTGGAGAATTTTTCTCACTAGCTAGAAGTGCCCTTGAGGATTTTGTTTGTCAACTCAATTGCGATAAAGTCAAATCTGGATTGAAAATCCCTAACGGTAACATTGAAATCTGTTTGCCCAAGGGTCATTAGCTGGCAGCCCCTCCCAGGTCAGGATTCACACCTTTCCGGTAGCTCAGGTTCCAAAACTTGGTAGTGGCACTCCCTGCTCCCTATGGCCTTTTCTGTATTTCCTTCCCAATCACCCACAGAGCCCAATTCCTTCCTTTGGCTTCTCAACCCAGCCTGACTTTTAGTGTGAGGTGTCTCCTTGGTTAGTGGCATTTCTGAACAAGGTCAAGGTAACAATTGGCTATCTTGTGTCACAGAACTGCTAGAAAGAGTACATCAAAGTGTGACTGTGTATATATCTAGATAGGTATAGACATGTACGCACATAGAGATGGCACAAAGTGCTGGTCTTGATGGGGTGCTTGTGCTTGAACCCTAATTCTAACTGCCTCTGCTTGGGTGCCTGTGCCAGAATCCCAATTCCAAAACACATACAGTTCTCAAAACATATTCTCTCTCAGGCTGTCTCTCTCCAGCTAAAGGGAAGCATGCCCAGACTTATCTCTGCTTCTTCCTTAGTACACCCAATCATAACCATATTTACTATTTACTGACCTTTCTAACATGTATCTTAGAGATAGTATTTTGTCTAACAAGACACTAGATGAGAAACTATTCCCTTTAGCCCCCACGGATAGTGAACCTAGTGACTTAATGACCACACCCCTAGTAACTCGCTGGTGGGCTATTTCCTAGAGAACTCTGAGTAATGCACCTGCTCAGTAGATACTAAATGTGCATGTTTCTTTAAGAACCAACCAAGTCTTAAGCACTCCCTAATCCCATCCCCAGACACCCAACTGACATGTCCCCCCCTTTAATCCCCTATTAGCTTCTATAAAGATTCCCCCTGCACCTCTTTATGGTTGCAGGTTCCCTAAGAACTCTTGCCTGCGGAAAAGCATAATAAATCTTTGCTTCCTTGGTTTAAGGAATGCTTGGGTCCGTGAATTCATTCTGGGTGGCCTTGCCCTGGGAACTTTGGTTTGGGATCCCTGCATTCCTGGGTTTCTTCTCCCCCTCTACAATCCCAAATGTTATTTGCAATGGAATGCTAGTGTGTATCTCTTATGCCATGCCACGGAGTATATGGAGGGATTCCTAGAGAAGAGCACCCAGACATCATGCATCCGCCCTTCCAGGTCAGGCCAGGCAGGTGAGTCCGGTGGGGGCTGCATCCAAACCTGCCGGCATACCTATGCAAATGAAGGGGGGAGGGGGTGTTTGGCTTAGGTGGAGGGGCAGCCCCTGAGGGGCCTTTGCAGGGGGTCCAAAGGGCCTGGGAAGTAGGTTAAGCAGTGGGTGGAGGGAGGGACGGCCTATATAAGTGGAGAGGCTGAGGTGAAGGTCGTTCACTCTCCAGAGCCAAGAGAGGGTTGGACAAGCTACCTGCCCCTGCCAGCCCAGCCTTGGAAGAACCCCAAAGTCTCCAGCTCGTGTCCTTTGGGCACGATCGCTCTCCTGTTTGAAGCCGGAGGAATACTCGCCCCTTTCAGCCAATCGCAGGGCCAGCGAGAGAGCCACGAACCTAGGGCAGAGGGTGCCCTCGGCCTGTGAAGGCATCTGTGGAAGGGAAAGCCTTGGGGAGGCAAGTGTACTGGGAGTCGGCACGGCCTGCCAGAAGCTTGCGGGGCTCAGTCTCTGTCCTGGTGTCCCAGCCCTTAAGGAGTTGGGGAGTGCATAAGAAGCGCGCCAGAGCGTGAAAATCGCGAGCTGCCAGGCAGCCAGCCTCGGGTGCCAGAGGCCAAGATTGCCTGAGGCGGGATGAGGATGGTGCAAGGTGGCTACTTCGACCCACCCGAGCTGGATGCGGGCGGAGCTGAGAGCCAGCAGGGACGCGGGGCAGTGGGCGTGGCCTGCCAGGCAAATTAGAAGAACGTGGCATGTCTTGAGAAGAAGAAATGGAAAGCGGAGGAGGTGAAGGCCAAGTGCTCACACACCCTGAATGTCTTGGACCTCCAGCATTCCCCACTGCTTCCATGGGGAATCTCCACAATGAGCCAGCTTCCGGGCTGCACTGTCCCACTCTGCCCTGATGCTCTGAAGGAAAGCACGAGTCCAAGAGAATGCCATCGGGCAAAGAATAGCCTAAGTCTAGGTGACGAAGAGGACCTAGAAAATCGCAAGGGACTCCTTCCCAATCTTACCGACAGGAACCAACTGAGAGAAGACTTCCATATTTCCCTTGTCTTAACTCCTTCCGGGGAGGTGGACCAGCCCAAAGCCCTCAGAGCTCCCGGAACCAGCGGCATCAAAATGGACAAACTGCTGAAGATGCAGGGAAAGGCTTGGACAGGGAAGAAGCCTTCCAGAAGTGCATCTAAAGTGGAGAAGAAGAAGCTGAAGAAGAACCATCCTGGGCACAGCCAAGTGGCCTGGAGGAAGCCCCGCAGCGACCTGGGCATGCACATGCTGGAGTCCGTTCAGGTGATTCATAGACTAGGTAAGAGGAGTGAGAAGATGGCCATCCCTGTGGGAGCCACCAAGGCAAGTCCCAAGATCCGGGAGTGTTTTGAAGCCCCAGCAGAGCCCTGTACAAGGAGCAGCTCCTCAAAGCGTCGGGCTGAGACTGAAGAAAAACGATCGCTCCCGTGCAAAAAGCCCAAGAAGGACCATGGGGAGTCCAGCCAAGAGGCCTACAGGAAGTCCCAAAAGTTCCTGAGCACGAACATGCTGGAGTCAGGTCAGGTGTTTCATTCCCCATGCAAGAAGAGTGACAAGATGACTGGCTCCATCAGGGCACCCCAGCCAATTCCCAAGATCCGGAAGCACTTGGAAGCCCCAGCAAAGGACTTGGAAAGGGTATTGGCAGCCGTGCGCCTTGCCCCTCTCTTTTCTCCCTTGATGGAGGTGGATCAGCCCAAGGATCTGCGGTCCCCCGACGACTGCCGAGCAGAGGATGTGGAAAGAATACTGGCAGTCATGTGCCTTCCCCCTCTCCTTTCCCCCTTGAGGGAGGTGGATCAGCCCAAGGGCCTGCGGGCTCCCCAGGACTCCAGCGTTCCCACAATGGACAAAGTACTTCAGATGCAAGGAACTCCCTGCTCAGGGAAGAAGCCGTCAGGTTGTCCAGCTCAGCCAGAGGAGACACCACAGGTTCCAGAGATGAAGTTGAAGAACAACCATGCTGGGGACAGACAAGAGGCCTGGAGGAAGCCCCGCAGCGACCTGGGCATGCACATGCTGGAGTCCGTTCAGGTGATTCATAGACTAGGTAAGAGGAGTGAGAAGATGGCCATCCCTGTGGGAGCCACCAAGGCAAGTCCCAAGATCCGGGAGTGTTTCGAAGCCCCAGCAGAGCCCTGTACAGGGAGCAGCTCCTCAAAGCGTCGGGCTGAGACTGAAGAAAAACGATCGCTCCCGTGCAAAAAGCCCAAGAAGGACCATGGGGAGTTCAGCCAAGAGGCCTACAGGAAGTCCCAAAAGTTCCTGAGCACGAACATGCTGGAGTCAGGTCAGGTGTTTCATTCCCCATGCAAGAAGAGTGACAAGATGACTGGCTCCATCAGGGCACCCCAGCCAATTCCCAAGATCCGGAAGCACTTGGAAGCCCCAGCAGAGGACTTGGAAAGGGTATTGGCAGCCGTGCGCCTTGCCCCTCTCTTTTCTCCCTTGATGGAGGTGGATCAGCCCAAGGATCTGCGGTCCCCCGACGACTGCCGAGCAGAGGATGTGGAAAGAATACTGGCAGTCATGCGCCTTCCCCCTCTCCTTTCTCCCTTGAGGGAGATGGATCAGCCCAAGGATCTTCGGGCCCCCGAGAACACCAGCGTCCTCACAATGGAGAAACCACCGCAGCCGCGTGAGAAGCCAAGGACAGGGAGCAGCCTCTCAGTGGGTCGAGCTGAGCCAGAAGAGAAACCATCCCTCCCGACGACAAAGCGCAAGAGGGAACATGTGGAGCCCAGGCAAGAGTCCTGCAAGAAGCCCAGGAGGTTCCTGAGCATGAACAAGCTGCAGTCAGGTCCGTTCTTTCATTCCTACACTGAGAAGAATGAAAAGAAGACTGGGTCTGCCCGAGCCCCCCAGCCTACTCCCAAGATCCGGGAGTGGTTGGAAAGCCCAGCAGAAGACCAAGGTCCCATGCAAATGGAGTTCTTCTTTCCGATGATCCCATCACAGAGGATGCCCAATATCCCTGAGGCTGTGATTTCGAGGCCTATCCCCAGAGAGCAGAAGCCTGAGCTGGATGCCAGGAAGAGAAAGGCCCAGCTTGAGCGAGAGAATGCTGCCAAGTTCACTTCCTTGGGCAAGAAGAACTTTTTTCTGGAGCGACAAAGGGACTTGGAAATGTCAAAGCACTATGGTTACATGATCTGATTTTAGCAGCTGCGGCTCTTGGGCCCTCCTGGGAGCACAGCTTTGTACACAAGGTTAAGTGAAATTTCTTATTATGGCTCACTCCTAGTAAACGGTTTTTTATTTGTTTTATTATGTATTTCATATTTTAGTTTTCAACATTGCTTTCCACAAGATTTTGAGTGGTCTCGAGCCTAGGTGGAAGGGCCCTTATACTGTTATCCTGACCACCCGCTCCATTCCATTCCTGTCTGGCTCCACCACAGCCGTGTGAAGGCAGCTACATCTGCACAATGGAAGGCAGAGCCCCTCGAGGACCCCCAAAGGCTAAGACTGTTCCAGACCCTCTTCTTGATCCTCCTATTACTCCCATTGCAGCAGTCCCTCGCAATCTCCATGCCCCAAGGCAAGCTCTACTGTGATTACTTGGGTAATTACAGGGAATGGACAGTCCTGGACTTTCCAAAACCCCAAAGACATACACTCTCCCACTCCCGGAGACTCACCTATCAGGTCCCCTTGCTTGCCCTTTTGTCGGCTGTTCATAAGACACTTAACAGTTCTAACCACATGCTGGGCAAAAATTGTTGGATCTGTGTTAAGCCCCAGCCTCCTTACTATGTAGGGGTGGCACTAAATGCCCCCATCACCCCCACCTCCAACACGGAGAACCGCGAGAGGGACCAACCACGGCTCACCCTTGGGGATGTGCAGGGAACAGGACTTTGCCTCACATCATCTAGCACCACTTTATCCAGTTCTCAGTATGACTCTATTTGCAAACAAACTCAGGAGATTCAGGCCTCCAGTTCAGCCTACTTCCTGCCCGTCCAGGAGCCTGGTGGGCATGTCACGACGGCCTTACCCAGTGTGTCTCTGCTACTGTGTTCCTCAGACACCAACAACACCCAGAGGGTCGCCTCTGCATCTTGATGGCCATAATTCCCCAGGTCTCCCTCCTCCCAGGTGAGGAAGGCTGGCGCTATTCCCCCCCCCCCACCCCGCCCCGAAGGGCAACAGAGTTATCGTCAAAGGCGAGCAGTAGCACTCCTCATCCCCATCTTAGTGGGCCTGGGGCTTGTGGACTGTGCTGCCACTGGGACAGCGGCAGCCCTAGTCAAAGGGGATTTCAGCTATAAGGCATTGAGTGCACAGGTAAACATTGGCCTCTCCCACATAGAGCAGTCCATCTCAGTCCTAGAAAAACACGTGGACTCTTTGGCAGAGGTAGTCCTCCAGAACCGCAGAGGCCTTTGCTCAAGCAGGGTGGCCTATGCGCAGCCCTCAGAGAGGCTTGTTGCTTCTCTGCTAACAACTCCGGAGTGGTGCGTGGGAAGCCTGAGGTTGGTACGCCAAAATATTGCCAATAGACAGAGGGAGCTGGAAAACGCTGAGAACTGGTATCAGTCCCTGTTCCGTACATTCCCTTGGCTCACTACCCTGGTGTCGGCCCTGGCTGTCCCCCTCCTCCTTCTTATTATAGCTCTGGTTGTGGGCCCCTGCCTCATTAATTGTTTTCTGCAATTTGTTAAGTCCCACATAAACTCTGTTAAGCTGCTAGTGGTTAGGGATCTCCATTACCTGTTTGCAAATTCCAGTCCCCCTGATTCTTGTGATGGATCCCCTGAGAATGTGTCAAGGGATTGACACGCTTTGAAAAAGAATTGGGTAATGTTGTGCCCTTTCCCCCGATTTACCCTCCATCTTGCCCCAGCTCGCCCCACAGTTTGTGTTCCCATCTCCACAGAAATAATCCTGCCCCAGCTTGCTCCACAGTTTGTGCTCCCATCTCCACAGAAATCAGTTTGTGTTTTTTCCCTTTAAATACCCTGACCCTACCCTTGCTCAGGGCTGTTTGATTTGAGTCTTTACTGCGAACACTCATGCTCTTGAATAAATCCACATCAAAATTTATATCCGGGTCTCGCTTGCTTTTTTCAGCACAGCATTTCAATCTCTGGAATATCATATTCCAAGCCCTTTGATGCCTTAATGTAGAAGTGGCTAGATCTTGTGTTATCCTGCTTGTGTTTCCACATACTCAAATTGTTTCCTTCTGGCTACTTGCAGTATTTTCTCCTTGACCTGTGAACTCTGGAATTTGGCAACAATATTCCTAGGAGTTTTCTTTTGGGGATCTCTTTCAAGAGGTGGTTGGTGGATTCTTTCCAGTTCTATTTTACCCTCTGGCTCTGGAATATCAGGGAGGTTTTCCTTGATAATTTCTTGAAAGATGATGTCTAGGCTCTTTTTCTGATCATGGCTTTCAGGTAATCCAATAATTTTAAAATTATGTCTCCTGGATCGGTGGTTTTTCGAATGAGATATTTCACATTGTCCCCCATTTTTATAATTCCTTATGTTATGTTTTATAATATCTTGACTTCTCATAAAGCCACTTGCTTCCACTTCTTCCAATCTAATTTTCGAGGTGCTGTTTCCTTCAGTGGTCTTTTCCATTTGGCTAATCCTGCCTTTCAAGGCATTCTTCTCCTTATTGGCTCTTTGGAGCTCTTTTGTCATTAAGTTAGTCTATTTGTTAAGTTGTTATTTCCTTCAGTATTTTTTTTTGGTGTCCTTTAGCAAGTCATTGACTTGTTTTTCATAGTTTTCTTGCATCTCTCTCTTTTCTCTTCCCAATTTTTCCTCTACTTCTCTAACTTGCTTTTCCAAATCTTTTTTGCGCTCTTCCATGAACTGAGACCAATTCATATTTTCTTGGAGGCTTTTGATGTAGGCTCTTTGACTTTGTCGACTTCTTCTGGCTTATGTTTTGGTCTTTTTTGTTAATAAAAGAAGATTCCAAAGTCTGAGTCTGAATCTGAGTCCGTTTTCACTGCCTGTTCATGTTCCCAACCAACTACTTGACCCTTGAGCTTTTTGTCGGGGTATGACTGCTTGTAGAGTAGAGAGTACTTTGTCCCCAGCTTGAGGGGCTGTGCTGTTGTTTTCAGTGCTATTTCTACATGGCAAGCTGTCCCACACCAGCGCCTCTCCACCCCCAAGAAGCTTCAACCTGGACTTGGCTCAGATCTAAGGAGGCTCTGCACTCCTGCTCTGATCTGCCACTTAATTCCTCCTGGGTGGGCCTGGGGCCGGAAGCAACTGCAGCTGTAGTTCTATAGCTGCACCTCCTCCTCTGCTCCTGGGGCAGTGTCTGAACAGTGAACTCCTTTCACTCTGTCCCCTGCAGTTTTTCTTACTAACCTTCTCTGTCGTCTTTGGTGTTTATGGGTTGAGAAGTCTGGTAACTGCCATAGTTCACTGTAATACCAATTAAGTTGGGACTTTCTTACTGTTTTAAAATTATTAATTAAGTGTACTAGGTGCAAAGCCCCAGGCCCAAACCCCTATCTACTAGGTGCTTAAGCCTATGTGGGGGTGAAACCCTTAGGTTCGCAAGGGGAGTTGCTAAGACCAGAGCCAATAGTAGGAACCTAAGTTCTGGTCTCTCAGATGGTTAGATGATGGCTAAAGAGGGTATAATAAGCTAGGACACAGCTATTTGTGGGTGCTCTCACTCCCTGGAAGAGTGGCATGTGACTGGAAGAGACTCTGGGCAGCTGTTAAGAGCCCCTGAGCTTGCAAACCCGGATGTTGGGACTTTGTTAAACCCTGGTAAGTATGCATTGAGATTTGAATCAGAGGAGGTCTGTCTGTTGATGTTTGTAATTTGTTTGTATTGGCTCTGAACTTCAGGGTGCTGGCGTTTTCCCCTGAACTAAGTGAATGATATTTGTATATTCGATGAAACTGAGATTGTTAACCCCCTAACGTTGCTTTCCTTAGTAAAGCACATCAAAAGAACCTGTGTTGGCAGCTTTCTGTGTGCTGCTTGTTGGCGGGTCTTACACCCTTGCAGCAGCTGCTAGAAGATTGTTGCAGCAGACATTGTAGTTCTGTAAGCTATGGTTAAGAGTGCCTTTTCTGTTAGCATCGACCCTGACATCATTTAACTTCTGGCATTCATCTGTTTCATCCTTCACCTCGGATTCAAGTCTCCCACAAGGGAAGACGCTTCCCTTCCTTGCCTATAACGGCCTTGTCATGTGATGTGGCAAGTTGGCATGCAGAGCTGTTTAGGGAATTCCAATAGCAGCTCCCCTTCTTACAGTGCCTGATTTGTGCAGAGGGCCAACGAACACAATGACCACCGCATGTATCAAATTCTGAACCCAACTCTTAGAACACGGTGTTAGAACGTGTTCAAGGTTTTCGCATGCCATTTGAAACATTTAGAGTGGAGTCACAGAAGCATCTGATCTTGTCATTTTCTAAAGTGTTCCAAATGTTCACTCTAGCTGTCGACGTCGGCTGTTTACTCCACTTCTTTAATCTGGCTGCTCATTGTCTGCCGCCCCACCCCAGACCCTAAAACCCCCCTTCTCTCGGAAGAGTCGGTGCTAAGTAAAAATGAGCTCTGCAAGCAGATGATTTCCTGACCTAAGTTAGATAACTACGCAAGTGACTTGATGAAAATCCAAATCCAAAAAGAGCCGAGAGGTTCTGTCGCAAGAAATTGTCCAGCAAAACTGCCCTAGGGTTCCTAGAACCTCAGGGGGCAATAGAAATGGAAAGACTTCACCGATCACCTCTTGAAAGTGATCTCTTAAGCTCCCAGGAAATATGGAAAACTCTCAGCGATATTGTAGTCCAAAGTCCGAGTTGCCAGGTCAGGGGATAAAACATTATTAGAAGCAGGGAGAAACACACAATTCCAGTATCTCAGAGGCACCAGACTGATCTGCTTCTTCCTTCCCGGATGGGATCGGAGTGCTTGAGATGTGATAATCCCCAGCCCAAAGGAACTGGAATGACAACCAAGAATCACCTAGGAACGAAAACGTAGCATCATCTGTCAGCAGTGTAGGGGCAGGGGGTGGGGCGTGGGTCGGCTTTTATGGCAATAGAAGGCTTCCCATCATTCCTGCAGAAAAAAACCAGATCCCAATAGAAAATTTGACTTTCCCATACAGGACTGAAGAGAAGCATCCCAAAGTGAACAGGAAAGAGAAGTTGTGAGGGAGTAAACAAGGCTAGTGTGTTTTACCCTCGGAGGTGGGAAGATGATGCCGGTACCTGCTGAGACCATTGTCATTATGAGGGCGATTAGAAGCAGTCTAGAGAGGCGCAGGGCACGGGTGTAAGTTGGCTAGGATGGGATAGTAAAAAAAAAAAGTCAGTCCTTTTGGGCACAGGTGGTTTTATTCCTATTGCCGACTGAGGGCAATAGAAGGGAAAGGCAGATTTGGGAAGTGAAGAGCTGCCCAGGAAGGTGCCAAAGGAGACGATGGGTTTGCGATTCCTGTACTCTGAGGAAGGGCCCCCTGAACTTGCTTCCTTGAGTTGCCCGACTTTCCAGAGTTGAAGCGCTTTCGAACTGAGGTAAGAGAGATCTCTGCCAAGTGAACTCTATTAAACGCTCCGGGCCCTCGAAGCCACATCAGCTACAGTTCTGGCTCAGGCCAGCCCAACTGAGAGTGATAAACCGTTTGTGCCACTGGAACTTTACAGATAAGCGAGACCTTCCTAGCTTCGGGGTCTAGCAGTTGGCAGGAGGGGCCCCAGCCACGCTTGCTTTTTCTCCTGACCTGGTTCTGAGGAATTTCATGCTTTCCCCCTTCCTTCTCCTCCGGCAACCTCCCATTATCGCTGTAACATCAATACCCAGGCTGGGCTTCTGCCTGCCTTGGTGGGCTCTTTTGGACTTGGTATCAGGTGTTGCCCCATACCGGCATGTGCCTTTCTCTGGTAATCAACCAGTTACTCCTCCTGTTTGGTGGGATCGTGCCTTTCGGCCAACAGTAACTGGTATGGGAAGTGGGATATGACGAGAGAAAGTGACTCAGCCCGGCCAGTGGCTGTGGTTGTGGGGTCAGATACCGGCACGGGAGCCCTTCACGGACCACCTGCCTCTGATTTCCAGTTTGGAGAGCATCACCTCTCCACCCATATCTCGGCGTGACGTCTTTTTGCCTTTTTCGGTTTAGTGCAAGAGAAATGGGGTCATCCGTGGCTACCGGGAGGAAAGAGCTGGATTTGGGAGAGCTCTCACGGAAGGTGTATTGTTTCTTTTGAGCGTTTCGCCCAGTCGAGGAGGACGAGAAAGCCGCTCGAGGTTTTGAGCCTTTCCCGGGGCTGGAAGAAGTGTAGCCTAGACGAGGCAAGTGAAAATGCCAAATCGGACTGCTCCACAGTTTGGGTTTGGCTGGCTAGAAGACCTAGTGGATGTGAGCTGGATTTTGGCCTTTGGCCATGGTGACTAGCTAGTACAAAGAAGACACATTCCGAAGTGAAAGAAAACCAAATCGAACATCAAACAAATGAATTGAGCAAAACCGTTCCGTTGCTGCGATGTTGCCAAAGAAAACGCAGAATCAAAAATTAAGCAAGAATGGCCAATATGAATAAAAACGATGGGCAAAGAAAAGTGCATTTCAATCTGCATTCGGACTCCATCATTTCTTTCCTCGGAGGTGCGTGGCATTTTCGATGTTAAATCCTTGGGTCCTGGAATCTGGGAGCTGGGTGCTCATGTTGTGATTCTCTTTCGAGGTTAGGAAAGGCAGGTCAAAAGAGGTTGGATGACCGAGGTAAGAACTTACTGAGATCAGATTTTAACTCGGGTCCTCTAGGTCTGGGCATTTTCCAGCCTATCCACGTCATGCTCAAGAGCAAATGAGATTTGTGTTCAGTTCTGATTCATGGCAGTCACACGGATTGGAGAATTTTTCTTACTAGCTAGAAGTTCCCTTGAGGATTTTGTTTGTCAACTCAATTGCGATAAAGTCAAATCTGGATTGAAAATCCCTAACGGTAACATTGAAATCTGTTTGCCCAAGGGTCATTAGCTGGCAGCCCCTCCCAGGTCAGGATTCACACCTTTCCGGTAGCTCAGGTTCCAAAACTTGGTGGTGGCACTCCCTGCTCCCTATGGCCTTTTCTGTATTTCCTTCCCAATCACCCACAGAGCCCAATTCTTTCCTTTGGCTTCTCAACCCAGCCTGACTTTTCGTGCGAGGTGTCTCCTTGGTTAGTGGCATTTCTGAACAAGGTCAAGGTAACAATTGACTAGTTTGTGTCACATGGCAGCTAGAAAGAGTATATCAAAGTGTGACTGTGTGTGTATCTAGATATGTACAGACACATACCCACATAGAGATGGCATGAGGTGCTGGCCCCTAATATTATTTGCAATGTAACACTATACCTCTGAGTATATTGGGAGGTTCCTCTTGAAAAACACCCAGATATCCATCCAAACATCCATCCATCCATCCATCCATCTGTCCTTCCCTCCAGGTCAGGCCAGGCCTGGGCTGGCCAGTCCAGGCTGCATCCAAACTTGTAGCCATACCTATGTGAATGAAGCTGGGCAGGTAGTGTTTTGGCTAGGTGGAGGGACAGCTGTGGAGGTGCCTTTACCGGGGCTCCAGGTTGCCTTGGAAGGATGCCACTTAAGCTGGTTAAGTAAGGGGTCCACGGATCGTCGGATTGTAAAAGTGGAGAGCCTGAGGTAAAGGCCTTCTCACTCTCCAGATCAAAGCAGAGTGTTGTGCAAGCGACCTGCCACTGCCAGCCCGGCCTTCAAAGAACCCCAAATTCTCCAGCTCAAGTCCTTCGAGTCTGATCGTTCTCCTGCAAGAACCCCGAGGGATTCTTGCTACTTTCAACGAATCACATGGACAGCGAGAGAGCCGGCTGCCCCCACGAACCTAGGGGCAGTAGGTGCCCTCTGCCTAGGGACGTCTGTGGAAGGGAAGGCCGCCGTGTGGCAAGTGTCCTGAGAGTCGGCGCGGCCCGCCAGAAGTTTCCGGGGCTCAGCCTCTCTCCCAGTGGCCCAGCCCTTAAGGAGTTAGGGAGTGCAGAAGACGCGCTGTGAAAGCCACGAGTTGCCAGGCAGCGAGCCTCGGGTGCCAGAGGCCAAGAACGCCCGAGGCGGGATGAGCGAGGTGCAAGGCGGCTATTTCTACCCGCTGGAGCTCAACTCGAGTGCTGCTGGGAGCAAACAGGGACGCAGCCTCCCCTGATCGCGTAGCCGGCTCCATGCTCTGCCAGGTCGTGTCTTCCGCCACGGCCACTGCCACCGGCTTCCTTGGAATGTAGGTGTTGAGAACAAGGGTAAGGTCCGGGAGTCAACTCGACTTCTTAGGACACTTAGTTCCATTTTCTCTTGCCTGGTTGTGGGAAACTTCCTAAGCGTCCTTTAAAAGACCTTAGAAATCACTTTCAGCTTCAACCTGTACAACATGCAGAAGTCTAAAGACAACAAATTTATAGGGATATGCTCTACCGAATATTCAGTCTTAATTTTGAAGGCCTTCTTCTGCCCCCTTGTGGTGAATTAAAGTTTCTGCTGAGTCTTTACCTAGATAATTAAAAACTATGTTGTACTTGCATTTTCTACATTTAAGGACCCGAGGCTCTTTTCTCTTTCCGGGAACGTTCTGCAAGTGTAATGAATAAGAGCGAGTTTCTACCTTTTATTTTCACAACAGCATTTACTAAAATACTTTCAATGTAGTAAAGTTACAGCATGTCATATAGACTAAACTCTCAGGTCTTGAACTATGACCAGCATTATGAAAATGATTTACAAGAGAGTTTGAGAAAAATTACTTTGTTCATGTGTATCCTACTCATGTGACTTTCATGCTATGAAAAATTCCTTGACAATAACAAGATTTATGTCAATCTGTCCTTTAGCTAGAAACATTTTTTCATGGGTATGGTAATTGTTTTAATATTTGTAATAAGTTGAGCATTTTAATATTCCAAGATAATAGCTTTGATTCACTTACATTGAATTTACAAACACTTTCTCCGACATTTTATTTGTACTTTGAAAGAACCCTCTGACATAGGAAGTATAATTATTATTCTAATTTTACCGAGTTGTAAACTGACACATAGAAAAGTTATCTTTTGCTATATCTTCTAACAAATTGGGACCTAAAATATTTGTTTTTTTAAAAAGTAAGTCTAAAATATTCATACATGTAGCAAGCACTCTGAGCTACTCATCAATTCAACTGGGTCCCCAACCTAGGTAAATTCCACCTTATGGGTGACTTTTTCTACTTCTACAGCTTGTGACTGCCTGGGAGTGGGCTGGTCATTAAGAATAAGCCAATAGACTCAAAATAGCTTTTAGGAAAGGAATGTACTCAAATGTTTAGCAGGAACAATAATTATAATATATTCCCTGTCCTCCCAAATCTAGGATATATGTTCCCATAAATACACACAAAATTCATTAAATTAAAAGTACAATGATACCAAATTATAGTAACAAGGTGATTAGATAAGGACCTGTAGTTGACAGGATTATTGCAACCCATGTGGGTGGGAGTAGCCTCATTTTGATTGTCTTTCAGTGTCTTTAAAACTGGTGAAAGTAATTTGACATTGAAATTACAAGATTTAGACTGATTCTTCATCATAAAATAATATGTATTTTTTAAGATCACTATAGACATCAAGCATAGTTTTGGTGAGCAGTCCATTTTTCCAAAACTAGCCTTCGTGATAGCTCAGGGGCTTTCAAAGGGGTTTAAATCAAGTGAGTTTCTTGACCATTAAAGAATGTGTTTCTCAAGTGCAATTGATTCTGTTTTATTGTGGGCTCAAATAATTCTTGAATCACTTAATTACCCACATCAATAACTACTAAAAATTTTAAAAACCATTTTCTCTTTAAGAGTTACTCATTTTATATATTTACTATCAAGTATGCTTTGCACTGGAAAACAACAGGCTCCAACAGCAGAATGGGGTAGAAATCTCAAAGAGAAGGTTTTGAAAAAAAGGGATTTTGATGATATAACCACATATATTGATAAATAAGATAGAATCAATGAATTGGGAGGGAGTGAAGAAGAAGGGGAAAGAGATTACTGCTAGTGTAAGGCCATGGAGGAGACAGGAGGGGATGGGTTTAATCAGTAAATCCTTAAACATTTATTAAGTACTTACTATGTACCAAGCACTGTACTAAGCACTGGAAATACAAAAAGAAACAAAAGCCAGTCCCTGCCTTCAAGAATCTTATTATCTAATGGGAGGGAGAACATATAAACAAATTTATGCAAAGCAAGTTATAGATGGAACAAATAGAAAATACTTAACAGAGTGAAAGCACTGAAATTAAGAGGGGTTGGGAAAGGCTTTCTGTATACATGGGGATTTTAATTGGGACTTAAAAAGTAACACGAGGTCAGTAGTGGGAGCAGAGGAAGGAGAACATTCCAGGCAAGGGGAATATTCAGATAGAATGTTTAGAGACAAGAGATGAAATGCCTTGTTTGTAAAAGAGCCAGGAGGCCAATGTCACTGAATGAAGGGTTTGGGAAATGTTGGGAAGGTAGGAGAGGGATAGGTTTTGAAGGATTTTCAGTATCCCAAAGAGCTTTTTGTATTTGCACCTGGTGGTGATAAGGTACCACTGTAGTTTATTGAGTAAGTGAGTGAGCGTGTGTGTGTGTGTGTGTGTGTGTGTGTGTGTGTGTGTGTGACATGATAGGATCTGTGTTTTAAAAAAAAAATAATTCAGTGGATGAATGGAGAATGGATTGGAGTGAGAAGATACTTGAGGGAGTCTATTAGCAGACTATGACAATGACCAAGGCATTAAAGTAATGAAAGCCTGCACTAGAATGGTGGCAGTATCATAGGAGAGATGGGGGTATATTTGAGAGAGGTTGCAAAGGTGAAATCTATAGACCTTGACAACAGCTTGGATATAGGGCATGAGAGATGAGAAGTTTCGAGCCTGAGGGACTAGGAGGATGGTGTTGTACTCTACAGTAACAGGAAAGATAGGAGGTGGGGACAGTTTAAGGGGAAAGAGAGTGAGTTCTGTTTTTCACATATTGAACTTCAGACATGTACTGGAAATCCATTTCAAGATGCCTAAAAGTAAATGTGAGTTTGGAAGTTGGAGGTCAGCAGAGATTTTTGCAGGAAAGGCAGATTTGAGAATCATCTCCATAGTGATGGTAATTAAATCCATGGGAGCTGATGAGATCACCAAGTGATACAGAGAGAGAAGAGGAGCCTGGACAGAAACCTGAGGGACACCTGTGGGTAGAGGGCATGACCTGGAGGAGGATCTGGCAAAGGAGGCTGAGAAAGAGAAGTCAAGTAAGAGGAGCATCAGGAGAGAGTATTTTGAAATATTAGAGAGAAGGAAGTATCAAGGAGAAAAGAATGATCAACAACGTTAAAGACAGCAGAGAGGTTGAGGAGGACTGAGAAAAGATCATGTGTTTAGCAGATGAGAACTAGTTACAAAATGTAAATAGTGTGATAATGTATGTTCTACACTCTCCCAAGAACTTCTATTACTTGTCACCAGAAATCTTCCAGAAGGAGATTTCCAAGTAAGGTTAGACAATGAATACAGCAGACCAAGGTTATGGACATATTGCTGCTCTTGTCACCATGTGTAGTTTCTAAATCTTTGCAATAATTTGTTCATAGGGTTAGGTATTGGATTGAATAAAATGCATAACATATAATATGATCTGAAGAAATTGTAAACCACCTAAAAAGGGGTTTGAACTCTATTCCTAAGAGACTAACCAGTCAAAGGATTTTAGACATCTGATTTTGGACCCATGGCTAAAATGAGGACATTCTACTCCTTCCTTTCCCTCCCAACCCTGGTCATTTTTTTCATCTTCTGGACTAAAAATTCTTAAGTTTTATTTTGTGTCATGGAAATCTTTTGTATATGAATGAAGCCTAGATATCCCTTCCCAAAATAATGTTTTCAAGTGAGTGAAATAAAATACATAGAATTGCAAAGAAAGTAAGATATATTGAAATATAATTATTAAGATATTTTCATAAAAACCTTTGCAGCACCCCAGCTTAAGAACCCCTGCTCTGGACAGTCTTCTCATTCTCTTGTCCATTTAAGGATTCTACTCTCAAATTTTCCATCCATTATATGGCTTCAGTATTTAAAATATTCATGATTGTTTTCATGTCGACACTACTTCTTCTAATCCAACAGATATCCCTATGTGGTATGGTAGAAAGAGCTGGAGTTGAAGGAGCTGGATTCAAATTCTGCCTTTGTCCTTGTAGCTAGAATGGACTTTGTTTTCTTTGAAAGACTCAGCTTGCCTCGTTGAGCTTCCCTGGACGCTGGGGCTTGCTCTTCCGGGGCAGGACCAGAGCTTCCTGTGTGATGAGTCGTGGCGCTGGCTGAGGGGAGGTGTGTTAACGTGGTCTACGCTGGGGGAGGGGCCAAGTCAAGAACCAATCAGCCCTGGTCGTTCAGGCGGCACTTGATGATGTCAAAAACTCTATAAGAGGGGAGAGGACAGCTTGAAGATCCTCCTTTCCTTTTCCGGTTGGAGCCAGAGACACCTACAGCCGAAGCTGAGCTGCCGGTAGCAGAGCTGACTAGAGGCTAGTGGGTAATCTTCTTACCGTAGAGGGGAAGCATGTATACGATTTTGCTTTATACCATCTCGCTTCTCTGTGGCCTTCTGATTACCCTTATAAGGCGGCCTTATTGGGCCTGGAAGCTTTTGATGAAAATATCAAAATGGGGATGCTGGTTTGTGGGCTTGTTATTGTGGAGTGTAAATACATGCTTTAGTTCTCCTGCCTTCTGCCTAGAGAATTCCTTATATCCTGTGGTTCCGGACCTTTTAGGCACATATGAGATTCTCTTTGAAATCATAAATTCTGCCTTCCTAATATAGTCCTTTGTTATCTTTGAGTTTGGGAAAGTCACATAACATTTCCAGTCCTCAGTTTTCTCATCTACGAAATGAAAGGGTGGGACTAGATGGCTTCTTAGATTCCTGTCAGCTCTAAATCTATGATCATGTGATCGCAGCCAGTCATGAGTCACTGTGACCAAAAACAAAATTCATCCACTTATGCCTGTTTGCATGTTACTGGCATCAACAACATTTTTCCCCAAAGACCTCTGGTTAAAGCTTTTTTAAACTTGGTAGAACCTGTCAGATCTTTTACTTTTTTGGCATATAGCCATTTAGTAGTCATTCAATTACAAATCTATCAATCAATCAACACGCATTTATTAAGCATCTATGACAGAGGGAGTAACCTTCAACCTTAAGGTCACACATGGCCTCCTATGTCTTTAAATAGGCTTTTTGACTGGACCAAAATTTTATGGAACAAATCCTTTTATTTTATTAATACATTTTTGTTTGTCTTTTATATTTTTATTTTATTTGCAAAATGAAAGTATTTAAAATATCAAAGAATAAAATAAATTTCAACGAAATGATCTTCCCAGATTGGCCAGCACAATTAGAACATTAATAATCCATAAAGGGTAAATTGATGGCTGCCATGCTCATTATTTAGTTCCAACTTCCGCCATCTGATGAGGACCACTATTGCATGAGGCTGGTTGCTAAGAGTTTCAGGGGGTCGAGTATGCCAGGCTGGTATTAGCTTTTGACAATGGTGTACCATGTTCTGTCTGAAGTGGAATTTGTGAATAGTTGCACAGCTTGACAATTTTTTAGAAAAATTCTGTCTGCTTAACAACTCATCATATCAAAGAAGACCAAGAGAATGCTGACGGAAGAACACAGATTTTTAATGAGGATTGGTAATTGTAATATCATGCTGTCTCTGCTAAAGATAAGATGATTGCCTTGCTTTGTGATACTGTAATATCAACATTAGAAAATTCAGTATTCATCAGCATTATAACGTTCATAAGGATCACAAACATTTTAAATTAGAGGAAGAGGTGTGAAAGTTTGTTTTGCAGAAACTGAAAGATGAAAAGCAAAAGCAAAGACAATTCTTTCCAGCAGCAATAAGATCTAGAAATAATGCCACTGAAGCAACTTACAAAGGAGCTAATATACTCATGAAAAAAGAGAAGTGATTCAGTGATGTAGAAATTGTGAAAGAATGCATTGTCTAAGTCATAGGATCCTTAGACCCCAATAAAATTTCATAGTACAAACACCTACTTCTTTCAAAGAAAACTATAACTGATTGGCAGCATAAATTAGCCTTCAACTTAACAGAACAACTTCACGTAATACTTCAAAAGGAAAATTTATATTATTCAATCACTTCAGATGAATCAACTGACACTGCCAATTATGAGCAGGTTTTATATTTCATTCAGAAGATTTTCTTTGCTATGAAGAGTTACTTGTTTTGGGTACTCTTGTGAGCAGAACACAGAGGATAGATATCTTCAAAAACTTTCAAGATAAGTGTCGTGAAGTTGGATTGAATTTGGTACATTGGGTGAGTGTATGTATGTACAGATGGTGAATCTTCTGTGACAGAAAAACATGAAAGGTTTATGGCACAGACAAAAAAAAGTATGAACAGATCCAGATGCTCTCATTTCTTTTCATTGTACCTTATATCAGTAAAATCTTTGTGCTAAACCTACTATTTTAAGTGACATTTTGCAGCAAGTTATAACTATTGTAAACTATATTTGTGCAAATGCAACATGGCATCATTACTTTCACATCATGCTAAAGTTGAAAGATGTAGTATTCATTGTGTATTTGCAATATCATTCTAAAGTGCACTGGCTCTTGAAGGGACACGTCCTAGTCAAAATTTTATCTCTGAGAGAACAAATACTTAAATTTTATGAAGAACATAATCAGCAATTTCAATTATCGAAAGAAGATTTCTATAGGAATGCTGCATTTGCAAGGTGAAACTAAGTGTTTACATGATATGTGGCAAAATTCAAACATTTCAAAAAAACAATTGTTTTTCAAAACATTTCTTCAAAAGGAAATTTTGGATGACCATTTTCTCCAGTTAGCAAAGGTCACTGATAAGGAGGATGATATATGTGAATCATCTGAAGAATACACAGCTGTTACAGACCTACTGAATAGAGAATACAACGAAAGTTTCACTGACTTTGAGAATCATGACATCACACTCAAATTAACATTTCAGCCTCACCTAGTTGATATTACCAAGGCACCTAAAGAACTACAGATGGAAGGGACTTCTGGTAGCCAAGATGGTGGAGTAAGAAGTAAGTTGCTCTCACTCTCCTTTATTGGCCTCTAAAAACCCAGAAAATATCAACCCAGGAAAAACCTTAGAACTGCTAACCAGTAGAAAGATGGGGGTGCAGTAACCTTTAAGGAAGCTTATGAAATTAATGGGAAAAGTCCTCCTTGCTCTGGCAGAAGGGAAGCAGTACAGGATAGGAGGCATCCCAGCAAGCCAGTGGTAAGCCCTACCTTGGCAAACCATCAGGAGATCCTGAGTCCCAGGGTGGTGGAGCTGGCAAGTGCCAACAACAGGATCCCCCAAGTGCCTTGGCAGCTTAGGCAGGGGAACTGGTAGATTTTAGCAGCCAAACCTCCCCATGCTTTGGCACAACTCCAGGCTGGCAGGCATCCTGTAGCAGCCAAACCTTCTGGTGCTTCAGAGCAGTGATCCCCCAGGGGCCAAGCCCTCCTACACCCTGAGAGCTTCAGTGTTGCTGACTCCATCTCAGGACCAGGTAAGCTGCTAGACCCCTACAGCCTTCAGTTTCAAGCACCTGAGGCCTGAGCACACAAGCCAATGACCAGGTCCCTGGTACACAGCACAAGAAGCTTGGGTCAGTGCCCCTGTACTCTAGCAGGGGAGCTCAACTTTAATAGCCAGGAAATAGGCAAACATCATGAGCAAAAAGCAGAAACAGACAATGAAACGTAAATTTTTATCATGGGGACAGAGAAGATCAAAACACAAATTCAGAATAGGACAACATTGTCAATATGCCTACATTAGAAATGTCAAAGGGGAAGATGAACTGGTATGAAGCCCAAAATGCTTTCCTGGAAGAGCTCAAGAAGGATTTTAAAAGTCAAATAAGAGAGGTAGAAGAAAAATTGGGGAAAGAAACAAGAGGTATGCAAGAGAGAGCCGATAGCTTGGGAAAAGGAAGGACAAAAATTGACTGTAGAAAACAAGTCCTAAAAAGTAGAATTGGCCAAATGGAAAAGGAGGTACAAAAGTTAATTGAAGAAAAGAATTTGTTAAAAATTAGAACTGGACAAGTGGAAACTAATGACCCTACAAGAAATCAAGAATCAGTTAAACAAAATCAAAAGAATGAAAAAATAGAATAAAACATAAAATACCTCATCATAAAAACAAGTTACCTGGAATACTGATCAAGGAGTGATAATTTAAGAATTATTGGTCTACCTTAAAACCATGATTAAAAAAATTGCTGGAACATCATCTTTCAAGAAATCATCAAGGAAAACTGCCCTGAGGTCCTAGAACCAGAGGGTAAAATATTCATCAGAAGAATCCACTGTTCACCTACTGAAAGAGATCCCAAACTGAAAATGCCAAGAAATATTATAGCCAAATTCCAGAATTATCAGGCCAAGGAGAAAATACCACAAGTAGCCAGAAAGAAACAATTTAAATATCATAGAACCATAGTCAGGATTATGCAGGACCTGGCAGCTTCTACATTAAAAGATCAGAGGGCTTAGAATAAGACATTCCATAAAGCACATGAACTTGGATTATAGCCAAGGCTCAACTACCCAGTGAAACTGAGCAGAATCCTTCAGGGGAGGAGATGGACATTCAAGGAAATGAGGGACTTCCAAACCTTCCTGATGAAAAGACCAGAGATCAACAGAAAATGTGATCTTCAAAGACAAGACTCAAGAGAGGGATAAAAAGGTAAACAGGAAAGAAAAAAATATATTATTCAATAAGGGCAAACGGTTTGCATTCCTACAAGGGAAAATGATATTTGTAACTCTTGAGAACTGTATTTTTATTATGACATTTAGAAGGGGTATACATAGACAGAGGAGATGGGTATAGGTTGACTTTAATGTAATAATAAAAATCTAATTAAGTAGTGATAAAGGATTGTACTGGATGAAGAAGAAAGGAGGAGGCAGAAAAGGGTAAATTACATAACATGAAGAGACACAAAGATCTATTACAATAGAGGGAAAGAAAGGAGGGAGGTGAGCATTGTTTGAAACTTACTCTCATCAGATTTGTCTAAAAGAAGGAATAATATATTCAGTTAGGTATAGAAATCTAACTTACCCTGTATGAAGTGGGAGGGGAAAGTAGAAAGAAAAGGGAGGAGATGGATAGAAGGGAGAGAAGGAGTAGTGAGGGAAAAGGGAAAGATAAGGGAGGGGGTGATAGAAGGGAGGACATATTGAAGGAGGTAGTGGTGAAAAGCAAAACTCTAGTGAGGAGGGAAAGGGACAGAGGAAAGAGAAAAGTATAAATGGTGGAGGGATAGGATGGATAGAAAGACACAGATAGTAATAATTACTGTGAATGTGAATAGGGTGAACTCTCCCATAAAATGGAAGCAGATAGCAGGGTGGATTAAAAACCATAAACCTACAATATGTTGTTTACAAGAAACACATTTGAAACAGAGGGATACTGTGTTGGTAATCAAAATGGGCTCCTTAGCACTTAGTTCAACAAGTGCCCTTGAAGAGTTTAGCCTTTGTTTCCTTTGATTAATTCAGTGTCTTTGATTGAGTCTTACTAAGTGCTAAGCCCCAGGTCCAAACCCCTATTAGGTGTAAAACCTTAGTGGGTGTGGATTGGCAACTAAGGTGGGGCCCAAGATGGGGCAGGCTAAGGGGAGGTGTTAACTCCAGAGCCATGTCTTATTGGGTGTTAACCTAATCTATGTGGATGTGAACCTCCCAGGGTCCTAAGGGGAGGGGCCAACTCAAGAACCAGTCACCAGAGCCTGGGCTTTGGTCATTCAGATGATGCTTGATGATGTCAAAAGCTCTATAAGAGGAGAGAAGACAGCTTGAAGATCCTTTTTCCTTCTGTTGGAGCCAGAGACAGCTACAGCCGAAGCTGAACATAAAGCCTCGAAGCAGGAGCTGCTGGTAGCAGAGACGACCTGCGTGTGGACTGAGGAGTGCTGAGCAAGGAAGGACTTGAGGCCAATGGGTAATCTTCTTACCACAGAGGGGAAGCATGTATGCGATTTTGCTTTACACCATCATGCTTCTCTGTGGCCTCCTGGTTACTCTTGTGAGGTGGACTTATTGGGCCTGGAAGCTCTTGATCAAAATATCAAAATGGGGACACTGGTTCGTGGATCTGTTACTTTGGAGCTTGAATAAATGCTTTAATTCTTCTGCCTTCTACTTAGAGAATTCCTTATATCCTGTGGTTCCAAACCTTTCAGACATATATATGATTCTCTTTGAAATCATAAATTCTGCCTTCATAATACAGATACTAACACAGTAAAGGTAACAGGCTGGAGCAGAATATATTATTCTTCAGCTGAGTAAAAAAAGCAGGGGTAGTAATCCTGATCTCAGACAAAGCAAAAGTAAAAATAGTTCAAATGAAAAGAGATAAGGAAGGAAAATATATCTTGCCAAAAGGTACCACAGAGAGAGGATTCTAGGAAGATGGCAGAGTAGGTCAGAAAATTCCAAGCTCTCAAGATTTTCCCCCACAAAAGAGTTAAAATATCACCTTAGGGCAAACAACGTTTGGGTGGAGACAAAGAAAAATAGGGGCACAATCTGTGTTTTCCTCAGACAGTTTGAGAAGATCTGAATAAAAACCCCAGACCTAGGTTTGGTTCCCACAGGAGTAAACACCTGCAGGCTAGGTTCTGTTTTAACCACAAGAGGGGAAGCTGCTTAAACAACTAGTGGCAAGCCCTGGGTTTACTTAGTCTGAGAGGCTGCCTCAGCCCCAGCCACTAGAACTTTTCACCCCAGGATAGTGAGGGGAGTTGTGCATTTGAGCCCAGGAAGACTGTGGGAAGCTCAGCTGATGAGGAACGTCAGACTCAGCTGTGTTGTGAGGAATGGTGGAGGTGAGAAGGAGCTAGCACACACTAGTGAGTGCAGAAGCAGTGGGGTAGAAAGCCTCTGGCTGTGGGCACTTACAGAAGGTTGGAAGTTTGGCTTTGGTTCCAGGCTAGAGGAGACAACTAAAGATCTGGGGCAAGAGGCACCAGTTCCCATACCCCAGGGCTAGAGCTGATTACAAAAATCGAGTTATTACTATAGAAAAAAATGTACAGGCAAAGGAGAAAGAATCCAACCATAGAAACCTATTACAGGAATAGAGATGACCAGAGTTCATCTTTAGAAGAAGATATTGAAGTAAAGAAACCCCCAAACAGCAACGTCAAATGATCACTTGCCCAAAAAGAGTTTATAGAAGATCTTAAAAAGACTTTAAAAATCAAATGACAGAGATGGAGGAAAAACTGAAAAAAAATTCAAGAAATACAAGAAGGTTATGAAAGGAAAATCAGTCATTAGAAAAGGAAATCCAGAATCTCAAGGAAGAAAATGACACCTTGAAAATTAGAATTGGGCAAAGTGAAGCCAGTGAAATTATAAGAGATCCAAAAATAATTAAACAAAATATGAATAATGAAAAAAAATAGAAGAGAAAGTGAAACATCTTGTAAGAAAAACAACAGATTTGGAGAATGGAACAAGAAGAGAAAATATAAAAATAATTGGAGTAACTGAAAGTCATGATCAAAAAAAATCTTGATACAATAATACCAGAAATAATTAAAGAAAATTGTCCTGAAGCATTAGAATGAGGCAGGGAAGTAGAAATAGAAAAAACCCATCACACACCACTTAAAAGAGATCCTATGAGGAAAACTCATAGGAATATCATAGTCAAATTCCAGAACCCCCAGCTCAAGGATAAAATATTAAAAGCATCAAGATTAAAACAATTTAAATATGATGGTGCCACAATTAGAATTACACAAGACCTAGCAGCAGAGACATTAAAGGACTGGAGGTCTTGGAACACAATATATCAAAGAGCAAAAGACCTGGCAAAGACCTGGGGCTCTGACCAAAAAATATCATACCCTTCAAATTTCAGTGTCATCTTGAATGAAAAAAATAGTCATTTGACAAATTCTTAGACTTTCAAGATGTGTTAAAAAAAATCCTGACCTTAATAGAAGATTTGACATACAAGAATCAAGAGAAACATAAGGTACACACCAAAGGCTGATTATAAGGGATTCATAAGAACAGACTGCTTACCTTGTATATAACATAAAATGTAAAATGTATGTCTAACATTCTTATTAATAATTGTTGAGTTCATAAGAAAGAAGGGGATAAAACTCACTATGATATGAATTTAAAAAGTAAAACTATTTAGAAATAACTAGAAACAGTAACCATTTTATACAAGAGAGGTGAAAGAAGAAGAAAGGATAGAGAGGATTTAGGTGGGGAGGAAGGCTGGTAGTTCTTGTAACCTACTTTCATCAGGAATGGGTTTAAGAGGGAACAATGCATATATGTTTAGAAGAGTATAAAAGTCTTCTAAATTTAGAAGAAATAAAATGGTAGAGGTATAGTGAGGGGGGGAAGAGGACAAGGAAGGGATTAGGACAAGGGAGGGATTTTTAGAGGGCAGAATGGGGGAATAGGTAAAGGGAGTTTAGATTAATGGGAATGGGGAGATAGGGGAGGGATCCTTAGAGGGGGAAAGGCAAGTAATAGGAGGGCAGGGTGGTTGGTGGAGGAGGGGGTAGGCAAGTATTGGGAAGGTATGTATCAGGTAGAAGTAAAGTAGAGGAGGCAGGAAGGATAGGAAACAAAAGATATGTATAAATGTAAAAAACAAAGATCAGGAGTAGATTATGTTTGGGAAAGTACATGTCTACATACACATGTATTTATGTGTGTGTGTGTGTGTGTGTGTGTGTGTGTGTGTGTGTGTGTGTGAATATATCTGTATGTGTATGTATATATCAAGAAATATCTAAATCATTTTATAGCCTTCTAGGGGGTGGGGGAAGGGAAAAAGAACAAAGTTAAAAAGTGCACAGTAGAGAACAAAAGAAAACATAAGGAAGCAAAGAAAAGATGGGCAGTTCTCAACACAAGGTCTATTATTTTTCATACAGGCTTTCTTGAAATGAAAATTTATTGTTACATATTTTGAATCCTCTCCCATGTTCTGCTATGCACATGACATGCTTTTTTTCTTTCTTACTTTATATTTAAGTTTCAATGTTTAAGTTTATGATATCTTTTTGTTTCTTTTGTCTATTTTTTTATTTGTATTCTGGTAAAATAAAAAAAAATACCATGGGAAAAAGGTACCATAGACAATGAGATAATATCTTTACTAAACATATATGCAACAAGTGATATAGCATCCAAATTCTTAGAGAAGTTAAGGGATTTACAGGAAGAAATAGACAATAAAACTATATAAGTAGGGGACCTCAACCTCTCCCTCTCAGAACTAGATACATCTGATGACAAAATAAGCAAGAAAGAAGTTAAGGAGATGAATAGAATTTCAAAAAAGTTAGATGTGGCAGACCTCTGGAGAAAATTGAATGGGGATAGAAAGCAATATACCTTTTTCTATGTGATATGTGGCACCTCCACAAAAATTGGCCATGTATTAGGGCATACAAACCTCAGAATCCAATGCAGAAAGGCAGAAATAATAAATGCATCCTTTTCAGATCATGATGCAATAAAAATTACATGTAATAAAGAGTCATGAAAAGATAGACTAAAAAGGGGGCAGAGCCAAGATGGTGGAGTAAAAGCAGGGACTTGCTTGAACTCTCCCCCAAATCCCTTCAAATACCTTTAAAATTACTCTAAACCAATTCTAGACCTGCAGAACCCACAAAATGACAGAGTGAAACAAATCTTCAGCCCAAGACAACCTGGAAGGTGCACAGGAAAGGTCTATCACACTAGGCTGGGAGCAGAGTGCAGTCCAGCATGGGCTGTACCAGCACAGACAGGGCTGGAGCAGGCCTCAGGGAACTGAATCCAAGGCAGCTGTTATGGTTTCCAGACAGAGTCCTACCTTGACAAAGAATTCAAAAGTCAAGTAATTGGCTGGAAAAATGAACAAACAGCAGAAAAACCTCAGACTGTAGAATCTTACTTCAGTGACAAAGAAGATCAAAACATACAACCAGAAGAAGATAACAAAGTCAAATCTTCTACATCCAAAGCCTCCAAGAAACCGTGCATTGTAAACTAAAAATTAAAATTAAAATTAAAAAAAAATAGACTAACTCAAATTGCAAAAGAGGTCCAAAAAGCCCATGAGGAGAAGAATGCCTTAAAAAGTAGAATTGGCCAAATGGAAAAGGAGGTCCAAAAGACCACTGAAGAAATTAATTCCTTAAGAATTAAAATGGAGCAAATGGAAGCTAATATCTTTGTGAGAAATCAAGAAATTATAAAACAGAGCCAAAAAAATGAAAAAAAAGAAGACAATGTGAAATATCTCATTAGAAAAACAACTGACTTGGAAAATAGATTCAGGAGAGGTTACTTCAAATTTCTTGGACGACCTGAAAGCCAGGATAAAAGAAGAGCCTAGACATCATCTTTCAAGAAATCGTCAAGGAAAACTGCCCTGATATTCTAGAGCCAGAGGGTAAATTAGAAATTGAAAGAATTCATTGATTGCCTCTTGAAAGAGATCTCAAAAGGAAAACTCCTAGGAATATTGTAGTCAAATTCCAGAGTTCCCAGGTCAAAGAGAAAATATTGCAAGCAGCCTGAAAGAAACAATTGGAGTATTGTGGAAACACGATCAGGATAACAGAAGATCTAGCACCTTCTATATGAAGGGATTGGAGGGCTTGGAGTATGATATTCTGGAGGTCAAGGGAGCTGAGATTAAAAGGAAAAATAATTTACCCAGCAAAACTGAGTTCTCAAGATTAGGGTAGTTGCAGGGAATTTACACACACACACACACACACACACACACACACACACACACACACACATTACAGAAAGCACAGGGTGAGTTGAATATGAAGAGATAATATCTAAAAATAATATTAAGGGGTGAGAGAAGAATATATTGAGAGAAGGAGAAAGGGAGAGATAGAATGGGGTAAATTATCTCACAAAAAAGAAGCAAAAAAAGCTTTTACAATGGAGTGGAAGAGGGGGAAGGTGAAAGGGAATGAGTAAACCTTAGTCTTATTGGATTTGACTTAAGGAAGGAATAACATACACACTCAATTGGGTATCTTACAGGAAAGCAGGGGGAAGGGGAAAGAAGGGGGTGTGATAGAAGGGAGGGCAGATAGGGGGAGAAGGTAGTCAAAAGGTAAATTTTTTTGAAAAGGGACAGGGTCAAAAGAGAAAATAGAATAAGTAGGGGACAGGATAAGTTGGAGTGAAATATGCTAAGTCTTTCACAAAATGACTATTATGGAAGTGTTTTGCATAACTACCACATGCATAACCTATATTGAATTGCTTGCCTTCTCAATGAAGGTGGGTGAGGAGGGAAGAAAGGAAAGAATTTGGAACTCAAAGTCTTAAAAACAAGTGTTAAAAATTGTTTTTATATGCTACTAGGAAATAAAATATGCAGGAAATGGGGTATAGAAATCTATCTTGCCCTACAAGAAAGTAAGGGGAAGGGGATAAGTGGGTGGGTGGGTGATAGAAGAGAGGGCAGGCTGGGGGCAGGGTTAATCAGAATGCATGCCATCTTGGAGTGTGTGGTAGGGGAGAGATGGGGAGAAAATTTGGAACTCAAAATCTTGTGGAAATGAATGTTGAAAACTAAAAATAAATTAATTTTAAAAAGGTAGACTAAAAATTAATTGGAAACTAAATAATCTAATCCTAAAAAATGAGTGGGTCAAACAACAAATCATAGACACAATCAATAACTTCATCCAAGAGAATGACAATAATGAGACAACATAACAAAACTTATGGGAAGCAGTGAAAGCAGTTCTTAGGGGAAGTTTTATGTCTCTCAATGCTTACATGAATAAAACTGAGAAAGAGGAGATCAATGAATTGGGTATGGAACTAAAAAAGCTAGAAAAAGAATGAATTAAAAATCTACAATTAAATGCCAAATTAGAAATACTGAAAACCAAGGGAGAGATGAATAAAATTGAAATGAAGAAAACGATTGAACTAATAAAACTGAAAGCTGGTTTTATGAAAAAACCAATGAAATAGATAAATCTTTGTTAATTTGATTTAAAAAAAGAAAGAAGAAAACCAAATTACCAATATCAAAAATCAAAAGGGTAAGTTCACCATGAATGAAGAGAATATAAAAATAACAATTAAGAGCTGTTTTGTCGAACTGTATGCTAATAAATTTGACAATCTTAGTGAACTGGATGAATATTTACAAATATATAAATTGCCCAGATTGACTGAAGAGGAAACAAGATATTTGAATAACCTCATTTCAGAAAAGGAAAGTGAAGAAGCCATTAACGGAATCCCTAAAAAAATCTTCAGGGCCAGATGGATTTACAATTGGATTCTATCGAATATTAAAGACAAAATTAATTCCAAAACCACACAAATTATTTGGGAAAATAGTTGAAGAAGGAGTCTTGTCAAATTCTTTTTATGAAACAAATATGGTGCTGATACCTAAACTGGGAAGAGCCAAAACAGAGAAAGACCAATTTTCCTAGTGAATATAAATCCAAAATTTTTAAATAAAATAAAATATTAGCAAAGAGATTACAGCAGTTTATCTCCAAGATAATACACTATGGTCAAGTAGAATTTTTACCAGAGCTTGTTCAATACTAGGAAAATTGTCAGCATAATTGACCATATCAACAACAAAATTAACAGATATGCTATGATTATCTCAATAGATGGAGAGAAAGCTTTTGACAAAATACTTCACTCATTTCTATAAAAATAAAATGCTAGAGAGCATAGGAATAAATGGGGTCTTCCTTAAAATGATAAGTAGCATCTATCTAAAACCATCAGCTAGTATTATATGTAATGGGGATAAGCTAGAAGCATTTCCAATAAGATTGGAACTGAAACAAGGACGTCCATCATCACTACTGTTGTTCAATTTCATACTGGAAATGTTAGCTTTAGCAATAAGAGAAGAAAAACAAATTGAGGAATTAGAATAGGCAAAGAAGAAACAAAGCTGTCACTCTTTGCAGATGATATGATGATGTACTTAGAGAATCCTAGAGAATCAAACAAAAAACTATTTGAAATAATAAACAAATTTAGCAAAGTTGCAGGATATAAAATAAACCCACATAATTCATTGGCATTTCTATATATTACTAACAAAGCCTAGCTGCAAGAGAGAGAAAGAGAAATTCCATTTAAAGTTACTGTAGACATTATAAAATATTTGGGATTCTACTTGCCAAGACAAACCCAGGAACTATATGAACATAATTACAAAATACTTTTCACACAAATAAAGTCAGATCTAAATACTTGGAAAAATATCATTTGCTCATGGATAGGCCAAGCTAATATAATAAAAATGACAATTCTACCTAAATTAATTTTCTTATTCAGTGCCATACCAATCAAACTACCAAAATTATTTTATAGAGCTGGATAAAGTAATAAAATTCTTCTGGAATATCAAAAGCAGCAATCATCAAAACTACTTGGTACCTATTATATTGACTAACATAACAAAACAGGAATATGATAAATGTCTGATGACATGTGGAAAAATTGGAACACTAGTGCATTGTTGGTGGAGTTGTGAACTGATCCAACCATTCTGGAGAGCAATTTGGAACTATGCTCAAAGGGCTATAAAAATGTACATACCCTTTGACCCATCAATACCACTTGTAGGGCTTTATCCCAAAAAGATCATAAAATGGGAAAAGGATATACATGTACAAAAATATTTATAGTAGCTTTTTTGTTGTGACCAAGAATTGGAAATTAAGGGGATGCCCATTAACTGGGGAATAGCTGAACAAATTGTGGATTATGAATGTAATGGAATATTATTGTGCTATAAGAAATGATGAACAAGTGGACTTCAAAAAAACCTGGAAAGACTTATATGAACTGATGTTGAGTGAAGTGAGCAGAACCAGGAAAACATTGTACAGCCACATTTTGAGATGACTAACTTTGATAGACTTAGCTCTTCTTGGTAATGCAAGGATATTCTGGAGGGGAGCTGGGATTAAAAGGAAAACTAATTTACCCAGCAAAACTGAGTTCTCAAGATTAGGGTAGTTGCAGGGAATTTACACACGCACACACACACACACACACACACACACACACACACACATTACAGAAAGCACAGGGTGAGTTGAATATGAAGAGATAATATCTAAAAATAATATTAAGGGGTGAGAGAAGAATATATTGAGAGAAGGAGAAAGGGAGAGATAGAATGGGGTAAATTATCTCACAAAAAAGAAGCAAAAAAAGCTTTTACAATGGAGTGGAAGAGGGGGAAGGTGAAAGGGAATGAGTAAACCTTAGTCTTATTGGATTTGACTTAAGGAAGGAATAACATGCACACTCAATTGGGTATCTTACAGGAAAGCAGGGGGAAGGGGAAAGAAGGGGGTGTGATAGAAGGGAGGGCAGATAGGGGGAGAAGGTAGTCAAAAGGTAAAATTTTTTGAAAAGGGACAGGGTCAAAAGAGAAAATAGAATAAATAGGGGGCAGGATAAGTCTCCAAAAGACTCATGATGGAAAATGCTGTCCTCATCTAGAGGAATAACTATGGAGTCTCAATGCAGATAGAAGCATATTGTTTGCTCTCTTTTTGTTCTTGTTTTGTTTCTCCTTTCTCTTGGTTCCTCTCATTGGTTCTTCTTTAGAACACGACTAATGTGAAAGTGGGTTTAATATGAATGTATATGTAGAGCTTATATTAGATTGCATGCCATCTTGGGGAGGGAGCAGGGGAAGAAAATTTAAAACTCAAAATGTTATTGAAGTGACTGCTGAAAATGGAAAATAAATAAATTCATTAAAAAAAGAACTACAGATGGAATTTATCGAGCTTTCAGTAGATGACATTTTAAAGTCATTGATGCTAAGAAATATCTGAATGAAAATGGAAAAATGCAGTAAAATACCCATGCCTTTGGCAACAACCCCCCCAAAATTCTTTCTTGCTTTTCAACCTCTTAATGCTGTGAATCTACATTCTCCTACCTAATCCACATCAAGACACCATTAAGGTCATAAATGACTGATACCCATCTAGAGGATCAACAGAAACTTCAGACCTCCATGCCGCAAACAAATATCCAAATGCTTTCCAACAAAAAGTAGACACAACAAAATCACTAAAAGTTTGGTTACCTTTAAAATTAACAAATTTTCATTGTAACAAGTTTTCATTTTTTGAAATTGTTAACTACATAGTAGTTACATGTGTATGTATATTTTCAAAATAATGTACATTTTAAAGTATATCTAATTGAAGTTTCTTGAATGTGCCTTATTTGATTACAGCTAAATATCAATGAAAAGATTCTCCACCCCTGATCTATAAGATGCAAGACACTGCGCGGGGTACTAGGAACACAAAGTAAAAAATGAAACAGTCCCTGCTTTTGAGAAGCTTACTTTCTGTTGGGAGAGATGATAACATTTACACATAGAAATATATAAAAATGTATATGTAAAATCAAATATGGTGGCTTTCATTTGTAGCATGTTATATATACATCCCCACATATAATTTCAGATTGGGGTGTGTTTTTCTGTGGAGTTCCCACTGGTAACATGGAGGAGGAGGGGTAGTAGACAGGTACAGGGTTGTATGCTTGAATTCCTTCTGCGAGTGTAGGCCTCCCTCACTTGGGAATACCAGAAAATGAAGTAATATTGCACTTACCACAAAGGGTTAAAATGAGCAAGCACACAATGGGTAGCAAGAGCTCCCATTTCTTGGGCATGGCTTGTTTTTTAATTTTTTTCTGAAGGGCTCATCTCTACTATGTATACATTTACAAATATATTAAGTCTGCTTCATAAGCTCTCTTGCTTTTGGAATTTTGAATGTGCTCAGGGTCATATCAGTATGCCTTATTTTGGGTAGAATTCCAAATGGAATTGTCACCTGCTTTCTTTCCTCCTCACAGCACAGCTGCTAAACCAGTGTCTCTTTACAGAGGTCAATACTTCTTCCATTGCTGTCATTAATCGCACCAAAGACTTAGCAGTTGCTGGATTTTCTTTCACATAAAGGGGAAAGAACTACATAAATATTAGCAATAATGATAAGCAATTGGAGAACATATCATTTGCAAGGCAAGGGCTTCCTGAGCTGAAGCAGAGATGGACAGAGGAGTAGGATTGCTTTCTTCCCTTGAGCTTAGTCCATTTTTAAAGGCAGAAGATACCACCTACCACCTTCATGAGATATAAACTTCAGGGCAATCCTAACTCAAGAGGCAAGTGAGGGGGGGAAAACCAAAACTTCCTCTGTCTTCTCTGCAATATCAGTTCTTGGCCAGAGGTAAGACAATCTATCCTCTGCTTCTGATTCCCCTTGTTCAAGACAGCAGTTTGCAAGATCCCAGGTGAAGGGGGAGGCGGGGGGGGGGCAGTAACTATCCATGAATGACTCAACTCTGCCTCTATACTCCGTCCCCCATTGAGGTGACATGGTGGCATGAAGATGGATGGTGTTTTGATTTCTAGATCCCTTTTCCATAGTTTTCTTCCCAAATAAAGAAAGCAGACAGTGGAATTGAATGATTGCCCTAGGTCATGCTAGTTATGAAAGGGATCCAAAATGTCAGGTTTTCTCCATCCTGACTTATTTGGTTGTGTCAGCTTAAGGTTGTCATCATTATGTGAAAACTTCTTGAACCCTGTATCTCTGAGAGGATACTCCATAGCAATCTCTGCTAGGGTTGGAGATGAATGGATTCTTTCAAATGTACGTTTTGACTTTAGCCTTGACTCTTTTCCTCACTATCTAAAGAAGGTCCTTTCCAGGTCTAAATTCTGTATGTCTACCTTCTGAGGGAGTAAATACTACTGTTTGACCACTAGGTGGACCTGAAGGGTAAGGAATTCATATCAACTCTATCATTAAGTTCCTTTATCATCTGTTTTCATCTCTCTATATTTTGTGTGGTAAAGAGCAGCCTTCTCAGCGATGCTCCATTTTTATTTCTATGGAGTACCATGAATTTCCTGTGCCAAGCCAGAGGGAGAAATCAGACTAATAACAGTATCTTACTTTTCTATGGCGAGGACTTTATAATTTATACAGTACAATTTACACTTTCATTAACATTCTCATTCAGCCCTCAACAGCACTGTGAGGCTGTCAAGGAAAGGCTTTTTAATCCCATGTGGCAGAGGAGGAAATTGAGGTTCACAAAAGAAAAGTGTGACCAGCTCCATGAAATTAGGAAGTAGGAGAGATAGGGTTGGACACGAGCTCTCTGACTCCTAGGCTAGTATTGCTGTTGTTCATCCTTTGTTCTCAAAGAGTGCTATGACATGAGGGAGGTGATGCCATGACATGCAAGTCAATTAGATTTAAGTGAGAAAGGGCCATACAAAGTCACCAGCATCTGCTAAGCCTTTTCATTTTTTAATTTACAAATTAATTTAAAAATTTTTTTTTGGTTACAACACTCAATTCCACAAGATTTTAAGTTCCAAATTTTCTCCCCCTCTCTCTCCTCTTCCTTTTCCCCCAAGATGGCATGTAATCCAACATAGGTTCTACGTATACCTTCACATTAAACTTATTTACCCAATTGTCAAATTGTAAAGAAGAATTATAACCAATGGAATGAACCACGAGGGAGAAGAAACAAAACAAAAAAGAAGAAAAAATAAGAGAGAAAATAGTTTGCTTCAATCTGCTTTCAGACTCAGTAATTCTTTCTCTGGATGTATGTAGCTTTTTTCTGTCATGAGTCTTTTGGAGCTGGCTTTGAACCTTGTATTGCTAGGAAGAGCCAAGTCTATTAAAGTTAGTCATCACAGACACCATGTGTCTGTAATCACGTATAATGTCCTCCTGGTTCTGCTCCCTTCACTCGACATCAAATCATGTAAGTCTTTCCAGGTTATCATGAAGTCCATCTGCTCACTATTTCTTATAGCACAATAGTATTCCATTACATTCATATGCCACAACTTGTTTAGCCATTCCCCAATCCATTGCATCCCCTTGATTTCCAATTTTTGCCACCACAAAAAGAGCTGTTATAAATATTTTTGTACATACTAGTCCATTTCTCACTTGTGTGATCTCTTTGGGATACAGCCCCAGAAGTGGTGTTGCTGATCAGAGTATGCACTCTTTTATAGCCCTTTGGGCATAGTTCCTAATTGCTCTCCAGAATGGCTGGATCAGTCCACAACTCCACCAACAATGTAACAGTGTTCCAATTTCCCTACACCCTTTCCAGTATTTTCCTGTTTTGTCATGTTGGCCAATCTGACAGGAGAGCTGTGGTACCTAAGAGTTGTTGTGATTTGCATTTCTCTAATCAATAGTGATTTAGAGCATTTTTTCATATGACTATAGATATCTCCCTCTGAAAACTGCCTGCTCATATCGTTTGACCATTTCTCAATTGGGGAATGACTTGTATTCTTATGAATCTGACTCAATTCCCTGTATATTTTAGATATGAGACCTTTATCAGAGACACTAGCTGGAAAAATTCTTTCCCGACTTTCTGTTTCCCTCCTAATCTTGGTTGCATTAGCTTTGTTTGAGCAAAACCTTTTCAATTTAACATAATCAAAATTATCCATTTTGCATTTTGTGATGCTCTCTACCTCTTGTTTGGTCATAAATTCTTCCCTTCTTCATAAATCTGACAGGTAAAGTGTTCCTTACTCTCCCAAATTGCTTATAGTTTCAGACTTTATACCTCAATTGTGAACCTATTTTGACTTTATTTTGGTATGCAGTGTAAGATATTGGCCTATTCCCAGTTTCTGCCATACAATTTTCCAATTTTTCCAGCAGTTTTTGTGAAATAGTGAATTCTTAGCCCAGAAGCTGGACTCTTTGTGTTTATCAAAGAGTAGATTGCTCTAGTCATTGACTATCTGGTCTTCTGTACCTGACCTATTGCACTGATACGCCATTCTGTTTCTTAGCCAGTACCAAGTAATTCTGATGACTGCTGCTTTATAATACAGTTTAATATCTGGTATGGCTAAGCCACCTCCCCTAGCATTTCTTGTCATTAATTCCCTTGATATTCTGGACCTTTTGTTCTTCCAGATGAATTTTGCTCTCATTTTATTCAGCACTATAAAATAATTTTTGGTAGTTTGATTAGTATGGCACTAAATAAGTAAATTAATTTAGGTAAAATTATCGTTTTTATTATATTAGCTCAGCCTAACCCCGAGCAACTGATGTTTTTCCATTTATTTAGATATGACTTTATTTGTGTGAAAATTGTTTTGTAATTGTCTTGATATGGGTCCAGGGTTAGTCTTGGCAGGTAGACTCCCAAATATTTTATAGTGTCTACAATTACTTTAAATGGAATTTCTCTTTCTATCTCTTGCTGTTGGGCTTTGTTAGTAATATATAGGAATGTCAAGGGTTTATGTGGGTTTTTTAATATCTTGCAACTTCGCTACAGTTATTTATTATTTTGAGTAGTTTTTTTTCTTGATCCTCTAGGATTCTCTAAATAAATCATATCATCTGCAAAGAGTGATAACTTAATTTCTTCTTTGCCTATCCTAATTTCTTCAATTTCTTTTTCTTCTCTTATTGCTACAACTCACATTTCTAGTACCAAACTGAATAGTAGGGTTGATAATGGACATCCTTGTTTCACCCCTGCTCTTATGGAGAATCCATCTAGCATATCTCCATTACATATAATGCTTGCTGATGGTTTTAGGTAGATGCTACTTATCATTTTAAGGAAGACTCTGTTTATTCCATGTTTACCTTTTTATGCCTCTCTTGGATCTTGTATTTGAAGATCAAATTTTCCATTGAGCTCTGACCTTTTCTTTGAGAAGGTCTGGAATTCTGTTATTTCATTGAATGTCCATCCACTTCCCTGAAAGATTATGCTCAATTTTGATGGATAGTTGATCCTTGGTTGTAGTCCAAACTCTTTTGCCTTTCAGAATATCATATTCCAATACCTTTGATCATTTAATGTAGAAGCTGACAAGTACTGTGTGATCCTGACTGTATCTCCATGATATTTGAGTTGTTTCTTTCTGGCTACTTGCAGTATTTTCTCCTTGACCTGACAATTCCGGAATTTGGTTGCCATATTCCTTGGAGTTTTCAGTTTGGGGTCACTTTAAAAGGGTGATTTTTGGATTCTTTTGATGATTAGTTTACCCTCTGGTTGTAGGACTCAGGGAACTTTTCCTTGATGATTTCTTTGAAGATCCTGTCCAGGCTCTTTTTTTCATCACCGCTTTTGAGAAGAACAATAATTCTTAGATTATGTCTCCTGGATCTATTTTCTAGGTCAGTTGTTTTTCCAAAGAGATATTCTATATTTCCTTCTATTTTTCATTCTTTAGATTTTGTTTGACTGATTCTTGACACCTCATAGAGTCATTAGTTTCTACTTGCCAAATCCTAATTTTTAAGGAATTGTTTTCTTAACACAGCTTCTGCATCTCTCTTTCCATTAGAACAATTTTACTTTTTAAGAGACATTTTCTCCTGTTAGGTTCTGTAATTTTTCTTTTACCTCTCTAATTTGGCCTTTAAAATCCTCCTTGAACTTTCCAGGTATGCTTTTTGGGCTTGAGCCCAGATCGTAAACTTTTGAGATTTCAACTGTGGGTATAGTGTCAATGCTGTCCTCTTCTGAATTCATATTTTCATCTTTTCTGTCCCTATAATATGATTCAATGGTCTTTTTTACTTTTCTAGTTCGATTCTTCATGGTGGTTACCTTTTTCCTGGCCTTTAAAGTGGATCTCTGCTTCTGGGGCCCAGGGCATTCTGTCCCAAGCTTCTTGTGTTGGGAGCTAGAGGCCTGATTCCTGGCTTTGTGTGCTGTGGTCTCTGGTTTCTTTTTGTTGTTGTTGTATTTATTTTTAGTTTAAAACATTCAGTTCCACAAGTTTTTGAATTCCAATTTTTCTCTCCCTTCCTCTCCTCCTCTCTCTCCCCCAAGATGGCTTGTAATCCGATATAGGTTCTATATATATACCTTCACATTAAACTTGTTTACATAATAGTCAAGTTGTAAAGAAGAATTATAACCAATGGAACAAATCACAAGAAAGAAGAAAGGAAATCAAAATAGAAGGGGAAAAGAGAGAGAGAGTAAATAGTTTTCCTCAATCTGCACTCAGACTCCATAATTCTGTCTCTGGATGTGGGTAGCTTTTTACATCATGAGTCTTTTGGGGCTGTCTTTGAATCTTGCATTGATGAGAGGAGTCAATCTATCAAAGTTAGACCTTACAGATACTGTGTGTCTATAATAATGTACAATTTTCTCCTGATTCTGCTTCCCTCACTCAGCATCAGTTCATACAAATGTTACCACCTTATAATGAAATCTGTCTGCTCCTCATTCCTTTTAGCACAATAATATTTCATTACATTAACATACCACAATTTATTTAGCCATCCCCAATTGATGGACATCCCCTTGATTTCAAATTTCTTGCCACCACAAAAAGAGCTGCTATAAATATTTTTGTGCATACTAGTCCATTTCCAACCTGTGTGATCTCTTTGGCATACAGCCCTTGAAGTGGTATTGCTAGGTCAAAGGGTATGCACTTTTTTATAGCCCTTTGGTCATAGTTCCAAATTGCTCTCCAGAATGGCTGGATCAGTTCACAAGTCTGCCAACAATGTAACAATGTTCCAATTTCCCCACATTCTCTCTAGTATTAAAGATTTTTCTGTTTTGTAATGTTAGCCAATCTGACAGGAGAGATGTAGTACTCTAAGAGTTGTTTTGATTTACATTTCTCTAATAAATAGTGATTTAGAGCATTTTTTCATATGACTGTACACATCTTTAATTTCTTCTGCTGGAAACTGCCTATTTATATCCTTTGGCCATTTATTAATTGGGGAATGAGTTGCATTCCTATAAATCTAACTGAGTTCCCTGTATGTTTTAGATATGAGGCCTTTATCAGGGACACAGATCAAGAAAAAAATGGAGGTCTAAACCCTGGTCATGGTTTTCTCCCAAGGTGCTGTGCTTTGAGCAGAAAGCTTGGAGGCATGATGGATTAAGCTGGAACAGGCCCATCAACTTGCATATCCATGTTTCACAGTCAGAACAACTTGTTATCCCTCAACCCATCCACTGAGAGTGCAAGCAACTGCTTCTTTTCTCACTTACAACTGATATGTGTAGGTGTGTATGTGTTCGAGTCTATGGATGGTTGGATGGATGGATGCATGGATGGATGGATGGATGGGTGGATGAATGGATGGATGGATGGACTAGATGCAGGTCCGAAAGTCCTAGGTGTCCAGATGGCTGCTCCTCTTCAGAAGAGGAATTCCCAGTAGGATTCTGGACAGGTGAAAGAGGAGTCATGGCTGCTGGAATGGTTGGGAGACAAAGGTCTCTTCTTGGGAGCTTCAGGACGCCATGCTGGGTCAGGAGATTCTGATTGGGTCGGAGAGGTCCCGAGCTCCTCTTGAAGGCTTTCCTCCTCTGGGTCTCCACTGACAGGGTCCTCAGGCGTCGGGGGTACAGAGTGGAGAGAGTCCATGTGGTTCCCCTCTGTGATCCCGGAGAGGGAAGTGGGCCCCTCCCGCAGTGAGACCAGAGGATCCTGTGTGGGTTCAGAAAGCATGGCAGGCAGAGAAGTGGAGGGCAGAAGGCTTGGGATCATGGCATCCAAGTCAAAAGAAGGATGGTACTGGGACTGCTCCCGTGGCTGCTGCCGCTGCTGCTACTGGGAGCAGACTCATAGGTATGCTGCCAAGATTTCTGCGGCCCCGGAATATCATACCAGGGAATGGGGTATTTCTCATACTTGTCTTGACCGGTAATGTCTTGCAACCCCAGGAGATAGCTAGAGTCCTCTGTAACTCCTTCAGGGGACGCTTGGGTACTGGATTCTACAGCTAAAGGGCAGCAGTCCTGTTGGTCCCTAACTTCCCTCACTGAACACATTGCATCCCTGCCTCAATCATGAGGAGACAAACATCTCTTCTTCAAAGGTTTTTCATCAAGCACTGAGACATCTGAGTCTGGCTGGGTCAGATAGGTCCAGATTTGCTCTTGAAGACTTTCTTCTTCCTGGGCTTCAGGGACAGAGTCCATAGGCATTGGGGGCAGAGAGGGGAGACAGCATATACTGTTCCACTTGGAAGTTTCTTTTTTCAGTTTTTATTTTATAAATTTATTTTTTTTATTTTTAGTTTACAACACTCAGTTCCACAAATTTTTATGTTCCAAATTTTCTTTCCCTTCATCTTCTCCCCCACTGAGAAAGCATGTAATCCAAAGTAGGTTCTACATATACCTTCACACTGAACTTATTTACATAATAGTCCAGTTGTCAAGAAGAATTGTAACCAATGAAATGACTCATGAGAAAGGAGAAACAAAACCAAAGAGGAAGGAAAAAATGAGAGCAAATAGTTTGCCTCAAACTGCATTATTTTATATCCTGCAATTTCGCTAAAGTTATTTATTATTTCAAGAAGTTTTTTACTTGATTCTCTAGGATTCTCTAAGTAAATCATCATGTCATCTGCAAAGAGTAATAACTCAGGTTCTTCTTCACTTGTTCTAATTCCTTCAATTTCTTTTTCTTCCCTTATTGCTAAAGCTAACATTTCTAGTACCAAATTGAATAATAGGGGTGATGATGGACATCCTTGTTTTACCCCTGATCTTATTGGGAATGGATCTACCTTGTCCTCATTACAGATAATGTTTACTAATGGTTTTAGGTGGATGCTATTTATAATTTTAAGGAAGACTGCATTTATTCTATGCTTTCTAGTGTTCTTAATAGGAATGGATGCTGTATTTTGTCAAAAGCTTTTTCTGCATCTATTGAGATAATCATACAGTTTCTGCTAGTTTTGTTGTTGATATGATAAATTATGCTGATGTTTTTCTTGGAATAAGTCCTACCTGATCATAGTGTATTTTTCTCCTGATAAATTGCTGCAATCTTTTTGCCAATATTTTATTTAAAATTTCTGCCTTGATATTCATTAGGGAAATTAGTCTATAATTTTCTTTCTTTGTTTTGACTCTTCCTGGTTTAGGTATTAGTACCATATTTGTGTCATAAAAAGAATTTGGCAAGACTCCTTCACCTATTTTCCCAAATAGTCTATAAAGCATGGGAATTAATCATTCTTTAAATGTTTGATAGAATTCACATGTAAATCCTCTGACCCTGGAGACATTTTTCTAGGGAGTTCATTGATGGCTTTGTTCAATTTCTTTTTTCTGAGATGGGTTATTTAGGTATTTTACTTCCTCATCTATTTACCTGGGCAATTTCTATTTTTGTAAATATTCAGCCATTTCCCTAAGGTTGTCAAATTTATTGGCATACAGTTGGGCAAAATAATTCCTAATTATTGTTTTAATTTCCTCTTCATTGGAGATGAATTCACCCTTTTCATTTTTGATACTAGTAATTTGGTTTTCTTTCTTTTTTTTAATCAAATTGACCAAAGGTTTATCAATTTCTTGTTTTTTTTTTCAGTAAAAGCAGCTCTTAGTTTCATTTATTGGTTCAATAGTTTTCTTGATTTCAATTTTAGTATCTCTCTTTTGGTTTTCAGTATTTCTAATTTGGTATTTAATTGAGGATTTTCAATTTGTTCTTTTCCTAGCTTTTTCAGTTGCATGCCCAATTCATTGATCTCCTTTTTTCTCTATTTTATTCATGTAACCATTTCAAGATATAAAACTTCCCCTAAGAACTGCTTTTGTTGTGTCCCATAAGTTTTGCTATGTTGTCCCATTATTATCATTCTTTTGAATGAAGTTATTGATTGTTTCTATGATTTGTTCCTTGACCCACTCATTCTTTAGGATTAGATTATTTAGTTTCTAATTAATTTTTAGTTTATCTTTTCATGGTCATTTATTACAAATAATTTTTGTTACATCATGATCTGAAAAGGATTCATTGACTATTTCTGCCTTTCTGCACTGGATTGTGAGGTTTTTATGCCCTAGGATATGGTCAATTTTTTTTGTATATGCTATTCATATCAACTCTATCATTAAGTTCCTTTATCATCTGTTTTCCTCTCTCTATATTTTGTGTGGTAAAGAGCAGCCTTCTCAGCAATGCTCCATTTTTATTTCTATGGAGTACCATGAATTTCTTGTGCCAAGCCAGAGGGAGAAATCAGACTAATAACAGTATCTTACTTTTCTATGGCGAGGACTTTATAATTTATACAGTACAGTTTACACTTTCAAAGGCAACAGAAAAGGTTAGTGGGAAAAACTGCAGGGAGTGAAAGGAGTTTGATGTTCAGCCACCACCCTGGAGGCCGCAGAGAAATTTATCTTGCCCTATAACAAAGGAAGGGAAAAGGGGATGGGAGTGGAGTGGGGTGACAGAAGGAAGGGCTGACTGGGGAACGGGGCAATCAGAATATACGCTGTCTTGGAGTGGGCAGGAGGGTAGAAATGGGGAGAAAATTCGTAATTCAAACTCTTGTGAAAATCAATGCTAAAAACTAAATATATTAAATAAATTAAAAATAAATAAAAAAAGAAAAAAAATCCTTTTTTAGCTCTTCCACGAATTCTTTTTTTTTTTTTGGACTTGAAACTAATTCACATTTTTCTTTGGGCTTTTGGACACAGCAGCTTTGACCTTGCTGTCTTCTCCTGAGTTCATGTTTTCATCTTCCCTATCACCATAGTAACTTCCTATCATCAGGTTCTTTGTTGTTGTTTATTCATTTTTAGCTCATTTCTTGACTTTTAATTTTAAGTTAAAGTTGGGCTTAGTTCCTGGGGTGCACAGGGAATTGTCCTAAGCTTCAGATTTTCTGTGCAACTATTTTCAGAGTGAGTTCTGGGGGTAAGTTTTCTGTTCTTCCAAGGTGGTATGATCTAAGGATATGTGTTTACTTCTCTCCAGATCTGCATTCATGTCTGTGAGTGACCACAAACACTTGTTTCCACCCTGGAATTTTGACCAGGGTCTCTGATTCCTTGTGATCACAAGCTCTGATGTCTTAGTGCTCCTCTTTACAGTGAGACTGCAACCTAGATGCACATGTGGCAATGAAACAGAATTCTGCACCCAGTGCCAGCAAAGGAACCCCTATAATCTCCTTCTGACCAGTTGTCTGACACCCTATACTGTCTGTGGGCATAGAACTCTTGAAGCTTCTGCTGCTACTGCTGATTCAGTCAGCCTCAAGGCCTGTTGCTGGTTTGCTGTGGAAGGGTCTTTGCTGGCACAACCTGTTCTGGACTAATCTTCATTCTCACCTGAAATACCTTTCCCACAAAACCTCTAAGTTTTCTTGGCCTGGAAAATTTTTCACCCTGTCTGTTTGTAGGTCCTGCTGCTTCAGAATCTCTTTTGAGGTATTATATAAAGTTATATGGAGGGGAATTTTGCAGAGCTCAGGCGAGTCTCTGCCTTTTCTCCATCATCTTGACTCTGCCCCATGTAAGCAGTTAAGAAGGCAGTGAGAGGAGAGAAAGTGAAGGCAGAAATTATTGATGGCCTTCTCAAGAATGTTAGCTACAAAGAGCAGAAGAGAAGTGGGATGATAGTGAATAGGGATGGAAGGATCATGAGGGTTTTTTCAGTCTAAGGGAGAAATAGGAATGTTTGTATTAAGTAGGAAATGATAAAGAGAGATTAAAGTTGGGTGAGAGTGGAGATGAAGGGACAACCTGCAGGAGGAAATAGGTTAGAATGGGATCACCTGAACATGTAAACAGGTTAGCCTTGGTAAGAAGGAAGGCCACTTCATCATGTAAGATAGGAGTGAAGGAGGAGATTGTAGCAGAAAACACCTGGGAACTTTCTTATTCTCCAGATTTGTCTGGATTTGCCCAACCTACTTAAGTCTCAGCAACCAATGCTGGTGATGAAGCTGCAATTATTTTCATTGAGATCTTTTTGCAAATGCTTATCTTTAGTACTGAAACACATGATGGCTAAATGTCCCATGAAATCTCTTTTTCCCGATCACTTTGCCAATTTTTCTGCTAAAGCAGAAGGGAAACATAGAAGATTGAGGTTCTTTTTTTAGTTAAGATTTTTTATTTTTATTTTACAACACTCAGTTCCACATGATTTTGAGCTCCAGATTTTCTTCTCCCCTTCTTTTCCTTCCTCCCCAAAATGGCATGGAACCCAATATCTCTTCTACATATAACTATTTACACAACGGTCAAGTTGTAAGGAAGAATTATGACCAATGGAATAAGTCATGGGAAAGAAGAAACAAAACAAAAAAAAACCCAAAAAACAACAACAGAGAAAAAAATGGGGGAAAAAGGAGAGCAAACAGTGTGCCTCAATCTGCATTCAGACTCCATAGTTCTTTCTCTGGATGTAGATAGCTCTCTCCATCATGAGTCCTTTGGAGTTGTCTGTGAACCTTGTATTGCTGAGAAGAGCAAAGTCTATCAGGGTTAGTCATCACAGAATCCATATATCTGTGGTTGTATATAATGTTGTCCTGGTTCTGCTCCACTCACTTAGCATTATATCGTGTAGGTTTCCCCAGGTTATTATGAAGTCCGTATCTTCCCCATTTCTTAAAGCACAATAGTATTCCATTACATTCATATACCACAACTTGTTCAGCCATTCCCCAATTGATGGCTATCTCCTTGGTTTTCAATTCTTTGCTACAACAAAAAGAGCTGCTATAAATATTTTTTTTTAAATGCAATTTATTTATTTAACATATTTGGTTTTCAGCATTGATTTTCACAACAGTTTGAATTACAAATTTTCTCCCCATTTCTACCCTCCCCCCCACTCCAAGATGGCTTATATTCTGGTTGCCCTGTTCCCCAGTCAGCCCTCCCCTCTATCACCCCCCTCCCCTCTCATCCCCTTTTCCCTTCCTTTCTTGTAGGGCAAGATAAATTTCTACGCCCCATTGCCTGTGTATCTTATTTTCTAGTTGCATACAAAAAATTTTTTTTGTTTTTGAACATCTGATTTTTAAACTTTGAGTTTCAAATTCTCTTCCCTCTTCCCTTCCCACCCACCCTCCCTAAGAAGTTGAGCAATTCAACCTAGGCCACACATGTATTATTACGTATAACCCTTCCACAATACTCATGTTGTGAAAGACTAACTACATTTTGCTCCTTCCCAACCCATCCCGCTTTATTGAATTTTCTCCCTTGACCCTGTCCCCTTTCCAAAGTGTTTGTTTTGATTACCTCCACCCCCATCTGCCCTCCCCTCCATCATCCCCCCACCTTTTATTTTTTTTATCTTCCTCCCTCTTCTTTCCTGTGGGGTAAGATACCCAACTGAGTATGTATGGTATTCCCCCTCAGGCCAAATCTGATGAGAGCAAGATTCACTCATTCCCCCCTCACCTGCCCTCTCCCCTCCTCCCATAGAACTGCTTCCTCTTGCCACCTGTATGCGAGATAATCCACCCCATTCTATCTCTCCCTATCTCCCTCTCTCAGTATGTTACTCTCTCATCCCTTAATTTCATTTTATTTCTTTTAGACATCTTCCCTTCATCTTCAACTCACCCTGTGTCTGCTCTCTCTCTTTTACATATATATATATATATATATATATATATATATATAAACACACATATATATATACACACACATACATACACATACATACATATACACATAGATATATACATACACATTCACTTATATATATACATAAACATATATATATATGTACATATATATATATATGCATATTCCCTTCAACTACCCTAATACTGAGGTCTCATGAATCATACTCATCATCTTTCCATGTAGGAATGTAAACAAAACAGTTCAACTTTAGTAAGTCCCTTGCAATTTCCGTTTCTTGATTACCTTTTCATGCTTCTCTTGATTCTTGTGTTTGAAAGTCAAATTTTCTATTCAGTTCTGGTCTTTTCAATGAGAAAGCTTGAAAGTCCTCTATTTTATTGAAACTCCATATTTTGCCTTGGAACATGATACTCAGTTTTGCTGGGTAGGTGATTCTAGGTTTTAATCCTAGCTCCATTGACCTCTGGAATATTGCATTCCAAGCCCTTCGATCTCTTAATGTAGAAGCTGCCAGATCTTGGGTTATTCTGATTGGGTTTCCACAATACTCAAATTGTTTCTTTCTGGCTGCTTGCAATATTTTCTCCTTGATCTGGGAGCTCTGGAATTTGGCAACAATATTCCTAGGAGATTTCTTTTTGGGATCTATTTGAGGAGGCGATCGATGGATTCTTTCAATTTCTATTTTGCCCTGTGGTTCTAGAATATCAGGGCAGTTCTCCTTGATAATTTCCTGAAAGATGGTATCTAGGCTCTTTTTTTGATCCTGGCTTTCAGGTAGTCCCATAATTTTTAAGTTATCTCTCCTGGATCTATTTTCCAGGTCAGTGGTTTTTCCAAGGAGATATTTCACATTGTCTTCCATTTTTTCATTCCTCTGGTTCTGTTTTATAATATCCTGATTTCTCATAAAGTCACTAGCTTCCACTTGCTCCAATCTAATTTTTAAAGTAGTATTTTCTTCAGTGGTCTTTTGGACCTCCTTTTCCATTTGGCTAATTCTGCCTTTCAAGGCATTCTTCTCCTCATTGGCTTTTTGGAGCTCTTTTGCCATTTGAGTTAGTCTGTTTTTTAAGGTGTTGTTTTCTTCAGTGTATTTTTCAGTATTTTTTTGGGTCTCCTTTAGCAAGTCATTGACTTGTTTTTCATGGTTTTCTCGCATCCTTCTCATTTCTCTTCCCAATTTTTCCTCTACTTCTCTAACTTGCTTTTCCAAATCCTTTTTGAGTTCTTCTATGGCCTGGGGCCAGTTCATGTTTTTCTTGGGGGCTTTGGTTGTAGGCTCTATGACTTTGTTGTCTTCTTTAGGCTGTATGTTTTGGTCTTCTTTGTCACCAAAGAAAGAATCCAAATTCTGAGACTGAATCTGGGCGCGTTTTCGCCGCCTGGCCATATTCCAAACCAACTAACTTGACCCTTGAGTTTTTCAGTGGGGTATGACTGCTTGTAGACTAACGAGTTCTATGTTCTACATTTGGGGGGGAGGTGCCAGCTCTGTCAGAGCCGCACTCCTCCTTCCCCAAGGACCCCCAGTCCAGACTGGACTTAGATCTTCAGCAGGCTGTTGCACTCCTGCTCTGATTCACCACTCAATTCCTCCCACCAGGTGGGCCTGGAGCTGGAAGTAACAACAGCTGTTGCTGCTCCACCTCCACTGCCCCCAGGGCTGGAAGCCGAACCGTGAACTCCTTCCACTCCCGCAGCTTTTCCCACTAACCTTCTCCGCAGTCTTTGGTGTTTGTGGGTCGAGGGGTCTGGTAACTGCCGCAGCTCACATATTCAGGGCGCTAGGGCCCCCTCCACCCGGCTTCTGGTCTGGATCGTCCACGCCGCTCAGGCTGGGCTCTGCTCCACTCCGTTCCCAGCTCCCAGCTCCCAGCTCCGTGTGGAATAGACCCCACCCAGAGACCATCCAGGCTGTCCTGGGCTGGAGCCCTGCTTCCCTCTGCTGTTCTGTGGGTTCTGCCGTTCTAGAATTGGTTCAGAGCCAATTTTATAGGTTTTTGGAGGGACTCGGGTACGGAGCTCACTCTAGTCCGTGCTTACCAGCAGCAATCTTGGCTCCGCCCCCCTATAAATATTTTTTTACATATGGGTCCTTTTCCCACTTGTGTGATCTCTTTGGGATATAACCCTAGAAATGGTATTGCTGGGTCAAAGGATATGAACATTTTTATTGTCCTTTGGGCATAGTTCCTAATTGCTCTCCAGAATGGCTGGATCAGTTCACAACTCCACCAGCAACGTAACAGCATTCCAATTTTTCCACATCCTCTCCAGCACTTATCATTTTCCTGTTTTGTCATTTTAGCCAATCTGACAGGAGAGATGTGGTACCTAGGAGTTGTTTTGATTTGCATTTCTCTAATCAGTAGTGATTTGGAGCATTTTTATATGCCTATAAATATCCTTAATTTCTTCCTCTGAAAACTGCCTGTTGATATCCTTTGATCATTTCTTAATTGGGGAACGACTTTTATTCCTATAAATGTGGCTCAATTCCCTGTACATTGTAGAGATGAGGCCTTTATCAGAGACACAAGTTGTAAAGATGTTCTCCCAGTTTTCTGTTTCCCTGCTAATCTTTGTTGCATTGCCTTTTTGTATGCAAAAACTTTTCAATTTAACATAATCAAAATTATCCATTTCGCATTTTGCAATGTGCTCTATCTCTTGTTGTGTCATGAATACTTGACTTTCCCCTAAATCTGATAGGTAAACTATTCCTTGCTCTCCCAAATTGCTTATAGTATCAGACTTTATTCCTAAATCATGAACCCATTTTGACTTTATTTTGGTATGTGGTGTAAGACATTGCTCTTTGCCCAGTTTCTGCCCTCCCATTTTCCAATTTTCCTAGTGGTTTTTGTGAAATAGTGAATTCTTAGCCCAGAATCTGGATTCTTTGGGTTCATCAAAGAGTAGATTGCTATAGTCATTTACTACTGTGTCTTGTGTACCTAATCTATTTCACTGATCCATGATTCTGTTTCCTAGCCAGTACCAGGTAGTTTTGATGACTGCTGCTTTATAATACAGTTTAATATCTGGTATGGCTAGTCCACCTTCCCTAGCATTTCTTTTCATTAATACCCTAGATATTCTAGACCTCTTGTTCTTCCAGATGAATGTTGTTGTTATTTTATCCAGCTTTGTAAAACAATTTTTTGGTAGTTCGATTAGTATGGCACTGAATAAATAATTCAATTTAGGTAAAATTGTCATTTTTATTATATTAGCTTGGCTTAACCATGAGCAACTGATATTTTTCCATTTTTTTAGATCTGACTTTATTTGTGTGAAAAGTGTTTCACAATTATGTTCATATAGGCCCTGGGTTTTTCTTGGCAGACAGACTCCCAAATATTTTATAGTGTCTACAGTAACACTGAATGCAACTTCTCTTTCTATCTCTTGCTGTTGGGCTTTGTTAGTAATGTATAGGAATGCTGAGGATTTATGTGGGTTAATTTTATATCCTGCAACTTTGCTAAAGTTGCTTATTATTTCAAGGAGTTTTTTACTTGATTCTCTAGGATTCTCTAAGTAAATCATCATATCATCTGCAAAAAAGTGATAATTGAGTTTCTTCTTTGCCTATTCTAATTCCTTCAATTTCTTTTTCTTCTCTTATTGCTACAGCTAACGTTTCTAGTACCAAATTGAATAGTAGGGGTGAAAATGGACATCCTTGTTTCAGTTTTGGTCTTATTGGGAATGCATATAGCTTATCCCCATTACAAATAATGCTTGTTGATGGTTTTAGGTAGATGCTATTGATAATTTTAAGGAAGGCTCCATTTATTCTTATGCTTTCTAGTGTTTTAATAGGAATGGGTGCTGTATTTTGTCAAAGGCTTTTTCTGCATCTATTGAGATGATCATATGGTTTATGTTAGTTTTGTTGTTGATATGATCAATTATGTTGATAGTTTTCCTAATATTGAACCAGCCTTGCATTCCTGGAATAAATCCTACCTGGTCATAGTGCATTATTCTCATGATAAGTTGCTGCAATCTTTTTGATAATATTTTACTTAAAATTTTTGGGGAAATTGGGGAAGTTGGTCTATAATTTTCTTTCTCTGTTTTGACTCTTCCTGGTTTGGGTATTATATTAGGAAGGCAGAATTTATGATTTCAAAGAGAATCTCATATGTGCCTAAAAGATCTGGAACCGCAGGATATAAGGAATTCTCTAGGCAGAAGGCAGGAGAACTAAAGCATGTATTTACACTCCACAATAACAAGCCCACAATCCAGCATCCCCATTTTGATATTTTCATCAAAAGCTTCCAGGCCCAATAAGTCCGCCTTATAAGGGTAACCAGGAGGCCACAGAGAAGCGAGATGGTATAAGGCAAAATCGTATACATGCTTCCCCTCTACGGTAAGAAGATTACCCACTAGCCTCTAGTCAGCTCTGCTACCGGCAGCTCAGCTTCGGCTGTAGGTGTCTCTGGCTCCAACCGGAAAAGGAAAGGAGGATCTTCAAGCTGTCCTCTCCCCTCTTATAGAGTTTTTGACATCATCAAGTGCCGCCTGAACGACCAGGGCCGATTGGTTCTTGACTTGGCCCTTCCCCCTAGCGTAGACCACGTTAACACACCTCCCCTCAGCCAGCGCCACGACTCATCACACAGGAAGCTCTGGTCCTGCCCCGGAAGAGCAAGCCCCAGCGTTCAGGGAAGCTCAACGAGGCAAGCTGAGTCTTTCAAAGAAAACAAAGTCCATTCTGGCTACAGGTATTAGGACCATATTTGTGTCATAAAAAGAATTTGGTAGGACTCCTTCTTCACCTATTTTCCCAAATAGTCTACAAAGTATAGGAATTAATTGTTCTTTAAATGTTTGATAGAATTCACATGTAAAACCATCTGGCCCTGGAGATTTTTTCCTAGGGAGTTCATTGATGGCTTGCTCCGTTTATTTTTCTGAGATGGGGTTATTTAGAAATTTTACTTCCTCTTCTCTTAACCTGGGCAATTTATGTTTTTGTAGATATTCATCCATATCCCTAAGGTTGTCAAATTTATAGGCATACAATTGGGCAAAATAATTCCTAATTATTGTTTTGATTTCCTCTTCATTAGAGGTGAACTCACCCTTTTCATTTTTGATACTGGTAATTTGATTTTCTTCTTTCTTTTTTAAAATCAAATTGACCAAAGCTTTATCGATTTTATTGGGTTTTTCATGAAATCAGCTCTTTGTTTTATTTATTAACTCAATAGTTTTCTTGGTTTCAATTTTATTAATCTCTCCTTTGGTTTTCAGCATTTCTAATTTGGTATTTAATTGGGGATTTTCACTTTGGTCTTTTTCTAGCTTTTTCAGTTGCATGCCCAATTCTTTGATCTCCTTTTTCTCTATTTTATTCACATAAGCATTTAGAGATATAAAACTTCCCCTAAGAACTGCTTTTGCTGCATCCCATAAGTTTTGCTATGTTGTCTCATTATTGTCATTCTCTTGAATGAAGTTATTAATTGTTTCTATGATTTTTTCTTTGGCCCACTCATTCTTTTGAATTAGATTATTTAGTTTCCAATTAATTTTTAGCTTATTTTCCATGATTCTTTATTACAAATAATTTTTCCTGAAAAGGATGCTTTGACTACTTCTGCCTTTCTGCACTGGATTGTGAGGTTTTTATGCCCTAGTACATGGTCAGTTTTTGAGTATGTGCCATGTACTGCTGAACAAAAAGTATATCCCTTTTTTATTTTTCCATTTTTTCCATTTTTTCTTTTACCTCCCCAATTTGGTTTTTAAAATCCTCCTTGAGTTCTTCCAGGAATGTTTTTCGGTCTGGAGACCAGTTCACTTTCCTTTTTGAGGTTTCAGATTTGGGTGTAGTGTCCATGCTGTCCTCTTCTGAATTGGTATTTTGATTTTCCCTGTCTCCATAATATGAATCAATCATCTTTGAAAGCTTCTTACTATTTTTTTCATGGTGTTTTTATTTCTCCTGGTTTCTGAAGTGGATCTCTGCTTCTGTGGCTCAGGGGGATCTGTCCCAAGTTTCTTGTTTTGTGATCTAGCTTTATGCACTATGGCCTCTGGTTTTGTCATGTGTGGGGGAAGGGTGGTCTCGCTGCTGGGAGTGTCCTCTTCCCCAGGACTCTTCTACAGCATAGGAGGTCTCAGCTCTTGTCTGTGTTGGTGTCTACAACTTCCCCTGGCTATGCAAAGCCAAGTCTGGGGTCCTGATGTTGACGTTAGTTAACTCCACCCCCTTGTGCTCAGTTACTCTCCTTGTTCTGCTGAGTTGAGGGCTGCTGGGACACCTCTCTTCCTGCACTAGTCTCCTTCTGCCACCACAGAAAGGACCCTCTCCCCCCTTCTCTCACTACTGAAACCCCGCTCCTGACTCTGTTTCTGCCAAGGTATTATTCTCTGGGTTTATTCAAGGGAGGGAAAAAAGCTGTTTTATCTCCACATCATGGCTCCCAGAAGTTCAAGAAGGTGAGTTTCAAAACTTTAGACTGTGGGTTGCAGGCTAGCTGCTTATGTGGCCACAGACTCTGCGCTCTGACAGACTCCCATCCTGGGCTGAGAGGCCTGGGGCTCGATCATGGCTGTAGCCCGGTACTTCCACACTGGGTGTGTTCCTGCTCTGGCATTTTGCACCCAGCACTCTCCCAGATTCGCATGCTGGCTGGATTCCTCTGCTGTTCCTAGTTGGTTTGGTTTGGTGCCATGTGCCTGGCACTCCTACCCCTCTCAGTCTAGTAGAGGCTTCTAACTCTCTGAAATCTGCTCAGATTCACTTTTTTAGATGTATCTGGCAACATTTGTGAGAGAGCTCTGGTAGTTCCTTCCTTTCACCGTGCCATCTTCTACTGAGGTTCATTTAAAATTTTTCTTTGTTTTATGAGTTTCATATCTACAATTTTTATCACTATGTGGCCAGGCCACTGATAATATGCCTATCTATAATTTTCTAGGTTGATTCTCAGAAAACAGATTCATTCTATTACTGGATCCATACTTGAAGCCTTTCTAACAGGGTAGAAACTGTCAGAGCTGGCATTCCATCAGAATTGCCTTCATGAAACCAGGGTCACCACCATGTGACAGACATCAGAGTAGGACTTTGTGAAACATGAATATACTTATTTGACTAAGGACTTTGTGTGGGTAAGGGGTGGTGGTGGTGGAGAACACAGATCCTTTGACTACAAGCCTAGCATTTTTCCTACTACAACATTCTGTTTCTCATATAAAGGAGAAATATAGGCAATGTACTTACATTGCTGACTTCAGGGCTTGTTGTGATGCTATGAAGATGTAAATCAATAATAATCAGTAAAAGTCTTATTGAAGTAGTCAGAAAGCTGAAAAAAAATTAAGAGGCATTGGTGTAGAGCATTAGTTATCAAACTTTTTGGTCTCAGGACCCCTTTACCTATTAAAAATAGTCAGAAGTAGTCAGAAAGCTGAAAAAAAATTAAGAGGCATTGGTGTAGAGCATTAGTTATCAAACTTTTTGGTCTCAGGACCCCTTTACCTATTAAAAATCCACAGAACTTTTGTTTATGTGTATGGTATCTATTGACATTTACCATGTTAGAAATTAAAATATCTATTAGTATGAAAACAGTTTTCACCTCATAGACTCCCTGGAAGACTTCCAGAGATGTTCAGAGGCCCTCAGATCACTCTTTGAGAACCACTCTCACGCATAGAAGACCCATTATAAATATGACAGCTCTCATTAGAATTGACTAAATCTTCTTCACCACTACTTGATCAGCTTCTCCCTTAGCTTAGCATTTCTTCTGATGGAAAGAAAACCCCCAGTCTCTGCCAAAAAACATGAAAACCTCCCTAGAGGTTTCATTTCAATGCTCTCATATTTATACAAAACAGAGGAAATACATTCTCTGAGCAAAAGACAGGCAGGAAATCCAGGAAAAGAGTAACTGAAGAGAAAGATTGAAAAAAAATGGGGAAAGAGGAATACCAAGTACAAGATCAACAAACATGGCAAAAGATAATTTTTCACATAATTTTTGTGGCAGGAGATATTTTTCTACAAGAGGTGGTAGGAGAGTAGGTAAGGAACCATGTGTATTTGAAGAGGGAGCCTTAAGGGAAAAATCAGATGTAATCATTACAATACAAATTTTTGGGTCCTAGTAATGTAAAGTGAAGAGAGACAAAGACACTTTTTAAATAGACTTACATGTATGGTGTTCATGTTGATTATCAGCAACTATTTACTGAAAGAAATTATGTGGTCACTGGGGAAGATACAAATATAAATACACCAGAATCTCAGAACTGAAGAAGTTCTATATATGGAATAATAGAGCATAAAATAGAGTTTAAAATAACTTTTAAAAATATATACAATGTGAGAATATAATATGGCAATGCTAGAATAAACATCAGAAATCACCTAGTCCAATCCTTTCACTTGACAAATGAGAAAAAGACCAAGGGGGGCAACTGATTTACTCAAGATCACCTAAATCCCATTAAAGCAACTGTTGTTTACAGGAAATTTCCACTACGTAAAACTCCAGTCTCATGCAGCTTTCACATCAAGCCTGGTCAATTATCCCTAGAGGAGCTGGTGATGCAGCTGCTTCCCAAGTTGGATGATGTCTTTGTCATCTCTCTCTAGACTTGGCCTGGTTTTCTCTGTGTGTATGCACAAGTGATCTATAGAGATACTAAGTACTTCCTGAGCATCCCTCCACAAGGAAGCCCATATTGGAACACCAGTCACTGGCCCCAGTCCAAGTGCCAGCTCAGTACTGGAAAACAGTACTGAGGCACACACAGCTGAGCACCCCTGCAGCACATAGACACTCTGGCTTGCAATAGCTGTTTTAAAGGATGTTGATATTATACCTGTCAGAGAAGTTAAGCTTCCATGCATGGCACTGCTACCCCACAGCATTTCCCATATAATAAGAGCTAACTCAAGTTTAGTGGAAAGAATGAAGGCCTTGGAATCAGATTATCTGAGATTTATTTCCAGTCTCACCAATTACTGGATGGGTATCATTGGACAAGTCATTTAACCCACAATTCTCTCTTGATCCTTTGCTTTCTTTTAGCTTTTGGCCTTCAATTATGTTTAACTAAGATTGAGACCATTCATTCTGAACTCACTTATCTTCTTCCTTCCACTCATCATAACCTCTCTATATTTTCACCAATTGTCTTCTACAGTGCAATGGGAAAAGAACACACTGGATTTGGAGATTGAAGATCTGAGTTTGGACTCCGTTTTTGCCATTTACTACTTGTGGAATTTTGGACAAGGCTTTTGACTTTTCTAAATTTCAGATTCTTTATATATAAAATAAGGGGCTGATATTACAAGACTTTTAAGGTATTTCCCATCTCTCTCTATATATATGATCCTTTGATCCAATTTTAGAGGATAAGGTATTCCTACTCCTGGCCAAGGCTAACTCTTGTTCTCATGATCTTAGTCTTTGATTTTTCCATTAGAAGCTTGTCACAATAATCACTGCTACTCTCTTTTTCTCCCATCTTCAGTCTATCTTTATCTGCTAGCTCCTTGCTTACTTCTTACAAACCCACTCAGGTCTCATTTGTCCTTAAAACTCCTTCTGTGGACCCTGCTACATCCTTATGCTGTATCTTTCTCCCTTTTGGCTGCTAAGCCCTTAGAAAGAGTTGTCTCAACCTCTCTACTTAAAAAAATCTTCTGATCATTTGTTTTAATCTTTGCTCAGAAAATTAAAAAAAATATTAATTTTACCTCTCCTTTTGATTTTTAATTATATTTCTAAAATTTGTTTTTAGTTTTCAGCATTCATTTCCACAACATTTTGAGTTAGAAATTTTCTCCCCATCTCTACCCTTCCCCTATGTCATGTATTATGATTGGCCCTCTCCCCAGTCTGCCCTCCCTTCTATCACCCCACTCTCTCCCTGCCATTGCTTTTCCCCTTAATTTTTTTGTAGGGCAATATAGATTTCTATACACCATTGCCTGTATATCTTATTTCCCAGTGGTACATAAAAACATTTTTAAACATTTGTTTTTAGAACTTTGAGTTCCAAATTCTCTCCCTTCTTCCCTCTCCAACCACCTCCCTTAAAAAGACAAGTAATTAAATATAGCTTGAATATGTATCATTATGCAAAACACTTCCATAATAGTCATGTTGTGAAAGACTATATTTCCCTCCATCCTATCCTTTCCCCCTTTATTCAATTTTCTCCTTTGATCCTGCCCCTTTTCAAAAGTGTTTGCTTTTGACTACCTCCTCCCCCAATCTTCCCTCCCTTCTACCATCAGCCCCTTTATCCCCTTCCCCTCTACTTTCCTGTAGGATAAGATACCCAATTGAGCGTGTATGTTATTTCCTCCTCAAGCCAAATCTGATGAGAGCAGCATTCACTCATTCTCTTCCACCTATAACAGCTTTTCCTTGCCACTTTTGTGTGAGATAATTTACCTAATTCTGTATCTCCCTTTCCCCTTCTCTCAAAATATTCCCCTCTCACTCCTTCCTTTTCTGTTTTTAGATATCATCCCTTCATATTCAACTCACCCTGGGCCCTATGTATATTCTCTTCAACTACCCTAATACTGAGAAAGGTCTCATGAGTTACAAATATCATCTTTCCATGTAGGAATGTAAACAAAACAGTTCAACTTTGGTAAGTCCCTTATGACTTCACTTTCCTGTTTACCTTTTCATGCTTCTCTTCATTCTTGTATTTGAAAGTCAAATTTTCTATTCAACTCTGGTTTTTTCATCAAGAATTCTTGAAAGACCTCTATTTCATTGCAAGTCCATATTTTGCCCTAAACTATTATACTCAGTTTTCCTGAGTAGGTGATTCTTGGATTTAATCTTAGCTCCTTTGAGCTCTGGAATATCATATTATATTCCAAGCCCTTTGATCCCTTAACATAGAAGCTGCTATATCCTGTGTTATCCTGATTATGTTTCCATAATACTCAATTATTTCTTTCTGGCTGCTTTCAGTATTTTCTCCTTGACCTGGTGTAAAGCCAATGAGTAAGTGAAAGGTCTTTCCCATCCATTGAATAGGCTTCAGGTGGGGCCAACCAAGGGAGGCCTGATTAGAGACAGACCCACACCCAGGCTAGTTAGCAAACTAGTTTGGAGTATGTGAGAGGTGTGAAGCCCTCAGGGATCTAAGGAGAGTTGCTAAGACCAGAGCCAATGGTATGTATGCTGAGCTCTAATCACTCAGATGATAGCTGGGACTGTATAAAAAGAGAGCCCAGGGCTGTGTGAAAACAGTGTCTTGCCGGAGCTCTCTCCCAAACTCGGCCAGATACCTATAAAAAGTGAATCTGAGCAGATTTGAGAGAGTTAGAAGCCGCTAGAAGTCTGGGTGGGACAAATTTATAAGCCAGGAGAGTCTGAAAGGTCGATGGGATGGATCTGTAGGCTAGGAGAGCGGTTGGCATACGGAGCTGCCAAGACAGCACCAAAGCAGAAGCTGCAAAATCCAGCCAGTGACTGAGGATGGGAGAAAGCTGGGTGCCTGAAACCAGTGGAGGTACCCTGGCCTCCCAACACAGGACAGGAGTCTGTAGAAGCAACAAGAGGCAGCAGCACAACATTACCAGCTGTGAGACATCAACTCCTGAGGCTTGCAGCCCAAAGGTATGAAACAAATCTTCTTGAACTTCCAGGAGATATAATGGCCAGGTAAACATCTCTAATCCTTCCCCACCCCGACCCAGAAAATTCCTCAGGAAAAAATGCTGGAATAGAGGAGACAGAAGTGAGGCTTCAGTGTCCGAGCAGCGGGAGTCCTTGAGTCCCAGAGGAGCAGAGCCAGCAGGGGTCAACACCAGGAGCCCAGATGTGCCCTTGCACCCCAGACGAAGTGGCAGACACCAGCACAAACAACAAACAGCTGAGAACATTGCTGAAGAGCAACAGTGCTGGAGAACAACCCTAGGGGAACAGACCACAGGCAGCCAGACCCCTCGCCCACACCTCAGGAAACTGGAGGCTATAATACACAAAGCCAGTAACTAGACTCACAATCCCCAGAACAAGAAATCTGGGACAGAGAGCCCTAAGCCCTGCGAATAAGAAATTCACTGTAAATCCAGGAAAAAAGCTAACCAACATGAAGAACACGAAAAAATTGAGGAACATTGATTCTTTTTATGGAGACAGGCATGATCAAAATACCAATTTGGAAGAGGACAGCATTGACACTATACCCACATCTGGTACCTCAAAAGGGAATGTGAACTGGTCCCAAGCCCAAAAAGCATTACTAGAAGAGCTCCAGGAGGATTAAAAAAAACCAAATTAGGGAGGTAAAAGAAAAAATGGAAAAACTAAAAAAAAATACTGATGAAATCAAGTCATTAAAAAGTAAGATTGGCGATATGGCTATGGAGATTCAGAATCTAAATAGAGAAAATGACACCTTGAGAGGTAAAATCAACTAATTGGAAAAGGAGACCCAAAAGCAAAAGTAAGACAGCAACTCATTAAAAATTAGAATTGAGCAAGTGGAAGCTAATGACTCTATGAGGCATCAAAACCTAGTAAAACAAAATGTAAAGAATGAAGAAATAGAAGAAAAAGTGAAATACCTGATTGGAAAAACAAATGACCTGGAAAATAGATCCAAGAGAGACAATTTAAGCATTATTGGTCTACTGGAAATGCGCAATGAAAAAAAGAGCCTTGACAGTATTTTCGAAGAAATTATCATAGATAACTGCCCAGAGGTCCTAGAACCAGAGGGTAAAACAGTCATTGAAAGAATCCACCGATCACCCCCGAAAGAGATCCAAAAGTGAAAACACCAAGAATTATTACAGCCAAATTTCATAATTACAAAGTCAAGGAGAAAATGCTGCAAGCAGACAAAAAGAAACAATTCAACTATCGTGGAACTATAGTCAGGATCACGCAGGATCTTTCAGCTTCTACATTAGATGACAGGAGAAAGCGGACTGTGATATTCCGAAGGGCAAAGGAGCTGGGTCTACAATCAAGGATCAACCACCCAGCAAAAATAAGCATAATGTTTCAGGCAAGGAGATGGACATTCAACAAAATAAGGGAATTCCAGACCTTCCTGATGAAAAGGCCAGAACTCAATGGAAATTTTGATCTTCCAATACAAAACTCAAGAGAGACATAAAAAGGTAAACAGGGGGAAAAACCTACACAAACCTTATTAATCATCGAGGGCAAATTATTTACATCTTTATATAGGATGATATCATCTTATGTATGCTATATATATATATGTATATGTATATGACAATCTTGAGAATAGTACAGTTATTATGACAATTGAAAGGGATACACATAGACTGTGGAAATCTGTACAAACTGCCTGATATAAGTTCAAAAACATAATGAAGAGATGTAAAGGGAGGGTTCAGGGAGAAGAGGTAAGGAGGTAGTAGAAGATGGTAAATTACATCAAACGAAGAGGCACAAAAACACATTATAGTAGAGGGAAAGAAGGGAGGGAGAAGAGCAGTATTTGAGCTTTACTCTCATCAGATCTGGTTCAAGAAGGGAATAACATACCCTGATAAGTACAGAAATGAAACTTGTCCTACAGGCAGTAGGAAGGGAAAGGGGGAAAAAGGGGAGCGGGGTGGTCAGAAGGGAGGGAAGAAATAGCAAGTAGAAAATGGTAAGATAAGGGAGGGGAATCAGGAGGGAGGGTAAATTGAGGAAGGCAGCGATCAAAAGCAAAACCTTGTTGAGGAGTGGAAGGGGAAAGGGAGAAATAAATGGAGAGGAAAATAGGATGGAGAAAAATACACAGATAATAATCATAACTGTGAACATGAATGGGATGAACTCTCCCATAAAACAGAAGCAGATAGCAGAATGGATTAAAAACCATAATCCTACAATATGCTGTTTACAAGAAACATATTTGAAAGAGGGGGATACACACAGCGTAAAGGTAAAAGGCTGGAGTAAAATATATTGCACTTCAGCTAAAGTAAAAAAAAGCAGGGGTAGCAATCTTAATCTCAGACAAAGCAAAAGTAAAGATAGATTTAATTAAAAGAGATAAGGAAGGACACTACATCCTGCTAAAAGGAAACATAAACAATGAAGCAATACTATTGTTTAACATATATGAACCAAGTGGTATGGCATGCAAATACTTAGAGGAGAGGTTAAGGGAGTTACAGGAAGAAATAGACGGCAAAACTACAATAATGGGAGACCTCAACCTCCCCCTGTCTGAACTTGATAAATCTAACATCAAAATAAATAAGAAGGAAGTTAAGGAGATGAACAGAATTTTAGAAAAGGACGATATGATAGTCCTCTGGAGAAAACTGAATGGGGTTAAAAAGGAATATACTTTCTTCTCAGTGGTACATGACAGATACTCAAAAACTGACCATGTACTAGGGCATAAAAACCTCACAATCCAGTGCAGAAAAGCAGAAGTAGTCAAAGCATCACTTTCAGATCATGATGCAATAAAAATTATTTGTAATAAAGAACCATGGAAAATAAGCTAAAAATTAATTAGAAACTAAATAATCTAATTCTAAAGAATGAGTGGGCCAAAGAAAAAATCATAGTAACAATTAATAACTTCATTCAAGAGAATGACAATAATGAGACAACATAGCAAAACTTATGGGATGCAGCAAAAGCAGTTAGTAGGGGAAATTTTATATCTTATACTTATATGCTTATATGAATAAAATAGAGAAAAAGGAGATCAAAGAATTGGGCATGCAACTGAAAAAGCTAGAAAAAGACCAATTAAATACCAAATTAGAAATGCTGAAAACCAAAGGAGAGATTAATAAAATTGAAACCAAGAAAACTATTGAGTTAATAAATAAAACAAAGAGCTGATTTCATGAAAAAAAAACCCAATAAAATCGATAAAGCTTTGTTCAATTTTATTAAAAAAAAAGAAAGAAGAAAATCGAATTACCAGTATCAAAAATGAAAAGGGCGAATTCACCTCTAATGAAGAGGAAATCAAAACAATAATTAGGAATTATTTTGCCCAATTGTATGTCTATAAATTTGACGACCTTAGGGATATGGATGAATATCTACAAAAACATAAATTGCCCAGGTTAAGAGAAGAGGAAGTAAAATTTCTAAATAACCCCATCTCAGAAAAATAAACGGAGCAAGCCATCAATGAACTCCCTAGGAAAAAATTTCCAGGGCCAGATGGTTTTACATGTGAATTCTATCAAACATTTAAAGAACAATTAATTCCTATACTTTGTAGACTCTTTGGGAAAATAGGTGAAGAAGGAGTCCTACCAAATTCTTTTTATGACACAAATATGGTCCTAATATCCAAACCAGGAAGAGTCAAAACAGAGAAAGAAAATTATAGACCAACTTCCCCAATTTCCCCAAAAATTTTAAGTAAAATATTATCAAAAAGATTGCAGCAACTTATCATGAGAATAATGCACTATGACCAGGTAGGATTTATTCCAGGAATGCAAGGCTGGTTCAATATTAGGAAAACTATCAACATAATTGATCATATCAACAACAAAACTAACATAAACCATATGATCATCTCAATAGATGCAGAAAAAGCCTTTGACAAAATACAGCACCCATTCCTATTAAAACACTAGAAAGCATAGGAATAAATGGAGCCTTCCTTAAAATTATCAATAGCATCTACCTAAAACCATCAACAAGCATTATTTGTAATGGGGATAAGCTATATGCATTCCCAATAAGACCAAAACTGAAACAAGGATGTCCATTATCACTCCTACTATTCAATTTGGTACTAGAAACGTTAGCTGTAGCAATAAGAGAAGAAAAAGAAATTGAAGGAATTAGAATAGGCAAATAAGAAATTCAATTATCACTTTTTTGCAGATGATATAATGATTTACTTAGAGAATCCTAGAGAATCAAGTAAAAAACTCCTTGAAATAATAAACAACTTTAGCAAAGTTGCAGGATATAAAATTAACCCACATAAATCTCTGGCATTCCTATACATAACTAACAAAGCCCAACAGCAAGAGATAGAAAGAGAAGTTGCATTCAGTGTTACTGTAGACACTATAAAATATTTGGGAGTCTGTCTGCCAAGAAAAACCCAGGGCCTATATGAACATAATTGTGAAACACTTTTCACACAAATAAAGTCAGATCTAAATAAATGGAAAAACATCAGTTGCTCATGGTTAGGCTAAGCTAATATCATAGACATGACAACGTTCCCTAAATTAACCTGTCTATTCTGTGCCATACTAATCAAACTACCCAAAAATTTATTTTACACAGCTGGGTAAAATAATAACAAAATTCATCTGGAAGAACAAGAAGTCTAGAATATCTAGGGTATTAATGAAAAAAAATGCTAGGGAAGGTGGCCTAGGCATACCAGATATTAAACTGTATTATAAAGCAGCAGTCATCAAAACTACCTGGTACTGGCTAAGAAACATAATCATGGATCAGTGGAATAGGTTAGGCACACAAGACAGAGAAGTCAACGACTATAGCAATCTACTCTTTGATGAACCCAAAGAATCCAGCTTCTGGGCTAAGAATTCATTATTTCACAACAACTGCTGGGAAAATTTGAAAATGGGATGGCAGAAACTGGGCAAAGGCCAATATCTTGCACTATATATCAAAATAAAGTAAAAATGAGTTCATGATTTAGAAATAAAGTCTGTTAGTATAAGCAATTTGGGAGAGTAAGGAATAGTTTACCTATCAGATTTAGGGGAAAGCCAAGTATTCATGAACCAACATGAGATAGAGAGCATTGCAAAATGCAGAATGGATAATTTTGATTATGTTAAATTGAAAAATTTTTGCATAAATACAGCCAATGCAACAAAGATTAGGAGGGAAACAGAAAACTGGGAGAACATCTTTACAACTTGTGTCTCTAATAAAGGCCTCATCTCTACAATATAAAGGAAATTGAGCCACATTTATAGGAATAAAAGTCTTTCCCCAATTGAGAAATGATCAAAGGATATCAACAGGCAGTTTTCAGAGGAAGAAATTAAGGATATCTATGGGCATATAAAAAATGCTCCAAATCACTACTGATTAGAGAAATGCAAATCAAAAGAACCCCTAGGTACCACATCTCTCCTGTCAGATTGGCTAAAATGACAAAACAGGAAAATGATAAGTGCTGGAGAGAATGTGGAAAAATTGGAATGCTGTTACATTGCTGGTGGAGTTGTGAACTGATCCAGCCATTCTGGAGAGCAATTAGGAACTATGCTCAAAGGACTATAAAAATGTTCATATCCTTTGACCCAGCAATACCATTTCTAGGGTTGTAACCCAAAGAGATCACACAAGTGGGAAAAGGACCCGTACGTACAAAAAATATTTATAGCAGCTCTTTTTGTTGTAGCAAAGAATTGAAAACCAAGGAGATAGCCATCAATTGGGGAATGGCTGAACAAGTTGTGGTATATGAATGTAATGGAATACTATTTTGCTATAAGAAATGGGGAAGATACGGGCTTAATAATAACCTGGAGAAACCTATATGATATAATGCTAAGTGAGTGGAGCAGAACCAGGACAACATTATACACAACCACAGATATATGGATTCTGTGATGACTAACCCTGATAGACTTTGCTCTTCTCAGCAATACAAGGTTCAAAGACAACTCCACAAGACTCACAGTGGAGAATGCTATCTACATCCAAAGAAAGAACTATGGAGTCTGAATGTAGATTGAGGCATACTTTATGCTTACCTTTTTGCCTTTGTTTTTTTTTTCTCATTTGTTTCTTCTTTCTCATGATTCATTCCATTGGTCATAATTCTTCTTTAGAACTTGATTATTGTGTAAATAAGTTCAAGGCGAAATTGGATGTAGAAGATAAATTGGATTCCATGCCATCTTGGGGAGTGAGTGGGGTGGTGGGGAAAGAAAATCTGGAACTCAAAATTATGTAGAACCGATTGTTGTAAACTATAAATAAAAAATCTCTAAAAAATAAAAAGAGAGCCCAAATCTGGTAGCTGCAGAACTGGGAGCAGCAGAGCTGAGAGTGGCAGATTCAGAATCAGAGAGCCAGCATCAAGAGAGAGTGCAGAGCAGAGAGTGCTGAACAAGACAGAGTTGCAGAGATTAAGGAACTTGGAGTCAGCAGTGCTGCAGTAGAGCGTGCTGAGTGGAGAGTTAGCATTTGTGAGTGATCTTTTTATAGGAAGGCCCTAGTATCGAGGGGATGTGAAAAGTATCTCTTGGTTTCTTGCTATAATATTTTGTTATAATTTACGTGTTACTACAGTGAGGTGGGTTTACTTGTTTTGGAATATTATTGTCCCCAGTCTCAAATTGGGGGCATTGGTCCTTGATTCTGATCCTCTGGAGTCTAAATAAATGTTATACTTTCTCTGCCTTTTATCTAGAGAATTCCTTATACTTCTCGATTCTTAACCAATCAAGCATGTCCATGGCCCTCTCCGAGGTCTTGAATTTTGCCTTACTACTATACCTGGGAACTCTGGAATTGGCTACAATATTTCTAGGAGTTTTCTTTTTGGAATATTTGCAAGAGGCAATCAGTGGATTCTTTGAATTTCTGTTTTACCCTCTGGTTCTAGAATATCAGGGCAGTTCTCCTCGATAATTTCTTGAAAGATAATATCTAGGCTCTTTTTTTGATCATGGCTTTCAGGTAGTCCAATAATTTTTAAATTCTCTCTCCTGGATCTATTTTCCAGGTCAGCGGTTTTTCCAATGAGATATTTCACATTGTCTTCCATTTTTTTCATAGTTTTGGTTCTGTTTTATAATTTCTTGGTTTCTCATAAAGTCATTAGCTTCCATTTGCTCCATTCTAATTTTTAAGGTAGTATTTTCTTCAGTGGTCTTTTGGACCTCCTTTTCCATTTGGCTAATTCTGCCTTTTAAAATGTCCTTCTCCTCATTGACTTTTTGGAGCTCTTTTGCCATTTGGGTTAGTGCAATTTTTATGGTGTTATTTTCTTCAGTATTTTTTTTTGGTCTTCTTTAGCAAGTGGTTGACTTGTTTTTCGTGGTTTTCTTGCCTGACTCTCATTTCTCTTCCCAATTTTTCCTCTACTTCTCTTACTTACTTTTCCAAGTCCTTTTTGAGCTCTTTCATGGCCTGAGACCAATTCATATGTTTCTTGGAGTCTTTTGATGTACATCTTTGACTTTGTTGACTTCTTCTGGCTGTATGTTTTGATCTTCGTCACCAAAGAAAGACTCTATAGTCTGAGTACTTTTTACACTGCCTGCTTATTTTACCAGACAATTACTAGATTTTTGAGCTCTTTGTCAGGGGATGAATGCTTCCAGATTGGAGAGTGCTATGTCCCAAGCTTTAGGGGTTTTGTGCTGCTGTTTTCAGAGCTACTTCTCTTCTGAGGTGGTATGACACTCCTCTCCTGGCCTGTGCTCTGGTCTGTGAGTACAAGCACTCTTTCTGCTGTGTGACCACCAGGAGGATTCCCTCTCCACAGTCACCACATGCTCTCTCACACCAGTGCCCCTCCTCTCCCAAGGACCTCCAACCAGGACTGTGACCCAGATCCAAGCAGAGTAGAGCAAGAGGATGCTACCTCAGGACCAGCAAAGAGATCCCTGCATTCATGCTCTGAACTGCTGCCTGATTACCCCCACTGTCTGTGGGCCTGGAGCTGGGGAAGTAGCCCCCACTGCTGCTGCTGCACCTACTAAAGCCACTCCCACCACCCTAGGGCTGGAGCCAGATTGCACACTTCTTTCACCCAGGTCCAACAGTTTTCTCAGTGACTTGCTCAGTTGTCTTTGGTGTTTGTGGGTTGAAGAAATCTAGAGATGGCCACAGCTCAATAATTCAGGGCCCTGAGGCCTGCTCCACCCACCTGGTCTGTCCTGGCTCTGCAGGAGCTAGAACATGCTGGACTGGGGTCCACTCCCAGCACAGTGCAATAGACTCTTCCCAGTGACCATCCAGGCCATCTTGGGTTGGAGACTTGTTTCACTCTGTCATTTCATGGGTTCTGTAGCTCCAGAATTTGTTTAGAGTCATATTTTGCAGGTGTTTGGATGGATTTGGAGGAGAGCTCAAGAGAGTCCTTGTTTTCATGCTGCTATCTTGGCTCCAGCCCTCCCAATTTTGCTTCTTCTTTAAAATTTTTCTTAATGCCTTCTGCTTTTATATCACATTCTTTTCTGTGCACCTTTCCATCTTACCTACTCTGAAATCTAGAAGAAACTAGAACCAATATCTCACATTATATTCCAAGATAAGTTCAAAATGGGTATACGATTTAGCCATAAAGGGTGATATCATAAGCAAATTAGGGAACATGGAGGAAATTACCTGTCATATCTGAGCCTTCCCTTATAATAAACATTTTTTTAAAGTTCAGCAAGATTACTGACTAATTAACTAGCCAGTCAGTCAACTATCATGCATTAAGCAATTGTGAATTCCCAGACACTATGCATAGTACATCAAAAAAAAGGCAAAAGACAGATCCCTTTTTCAGGGAACTTATAGTTTACTGGTGGAGACAAGAAACAATCAATTGTGGACAATTGTCATATAAAAGATGTCCCAAAAGTCTTAATGCAGTTTTAATCTGCTAAAGCTTAAAACTGCACCTAAACTTTTGGGAAATCCTGCAAACAGGATGATTAGGAAATAGTCAACAGAGAGAAGGCAGTAGCATTAAAGGAGATTAGGAAAGGCTTCTCATTGAAGGTCGGACTTTAGCTGAAACTTGAAGGAAATGAAGGAAGGTAGGAGGCTCTTATAACAAGGGAGAGAGTCTCAGGTATAGGAGACAACCAGTGAAAATGCCTAGTTTGGGAATGGATTGCCTTGTGCAAGGAATAGTAAAGAGGCCAGTGTCACTGGATTAAAGACTACATGGGGGTAAGGTGGAAGAAGACTGAAATGGTAGAAAGGGGCTATGTTATGAACAATTTGAATACCAGACAGAAGACGTTGTGTTTGATCTTAGAGATGATATGGAACCTCTAGAGTTTATGGAACCTGGGGTGGGATTGGCTAGAGTATGACATAGCCGGATATGCTTTAGGAAGATGAATTTGACAGCTATGTGGCGGATTGGCTGGAGTGGGGAGAAACTTGAGGCAGGGAGACCAACAAGAAGGCTGTAACAATAGTGTAGGCATGACTTGATAAGGTCCTGCATCAGAATGATGGCAGTGTCAGAAGAAAGAAAGAGGTTTATACAAGAGATGCTGAGAAGGTAGAAATTATTTGGCAACTGATCATATATGGATCATAAGAGAGAGTGATGATTTGAAGATGACACCTAGTTTGTGAGCCTGAGTAACTTCAAGGATGGTAGTACACACCCTTTACAAAATTAGGAAGCAATTAGAGTTTGAAGAATAAGGTAATGAGCTAATTTTTGTACTTGTTGAGTTTAAGATATCTACAAGACATTCAGTTGGAGGTGCCCATTGGACAGTTGAAGATGTGAGACTGAAAGTCAGGATAGACATTAAAGCTGGACAAATAAATCTAAGAATCATCTGCATAGAGGTTGTAATTGAAACTCTGAGAGCTGATGAGATCACCAAGTGAAATAGTATAAATAAGAGGTTCCCAAACTTATTTGGCTTACCATTGCCTTTAAAAAATTAAGCAGTCCTCCCCTAGAAATCTACTTTCTTTGACCATTTAATTCTTTTTTAAATTTCCATCATTACAAAAAATATAAAATATATATTTTAAAAATGGTACATCTTACAATTAATATTTTTTATAAATTTGTTGGTTTTTCTGCATTGAAATTTTGATGACACAATATTGCCTCATGTAGCATATAATATCGTATTGTAAAGAAATCATTACATTCATATACTCCTGCTGATCTGTGCTGGATTTTCCAACAATGCTCAACAGCTTGCTTGCCAACTGTTGCTTGTTAAGACCTTTCCACAGACTTGATGATCAGTTATAACTTGCCATTTATGTTTGTTTGGAAAATAATGTAATCACTACCATTTTAACTCTGCTACACAACAGATGAAACATGTATGAACCTTTTTAAAAATTTTCTTCTCTTCTCTTTTCTCTTCTCTTCTCTTTTCTTTTCTTTTCTTTTCTTTTCTTTTCTTTTCTTTTCTTTTCTTTTCTTTTCTTCTCTTCTCTCCTCTTCTCTTCTCTTCCCTTCTTTTCTTTCCTTATGTTTCCACTCCACACTCCTTATATTTATTCAACACCCTCCAATTGCAACTGAGGCTACTAGCCACCCCCCCATATCTTTCCAACACCCCACACGGAGCAGTATCACACACTTTGCAGTGTAAATATGCCAAATAAATGCTTGTTGACCTGAAATGACTCTGATTCTCTTATATTAGAAATGGGTAACTTTTACAACCTACTAGAGAAACTTTTACAACTTACTCTAATTCCCACTTATAATTTCACCTACTTATATTTCTCTTTCTTATAATGCTAATTTCAGCACATTTGTTGTTGGTTCTTGACTAGTCAGAGAATTCTTCAATCTACTACTGACCTTACTAGTTTTAATGTTATTCTAGACTTGTCACACTGAGTCACATATTCAGAGAAGTTTAATTATGGAAGTGAACACCTTTCAGATATAAGATCGCCATATTTTTGTGTACATGTATTTGTATATGTAGATGTGTACATACATGTATGTGTATATGTGTTTGTATATGTGTGTATTATATGTGTTTATCCATGTACACATTATTATTACATATTGTATTATATATAAACATGTATATATAATGCAAAAATGAAGATTACAATAGTATCTATATATCTAGGAGCCTGTTTCTAATACAACAGTCAGGGGAAAGAACTTAATAAATACAGATATAATGATTACTGATTATTCTTTTGGTCAAATATCTCCCATCAAGATAAACAAGAAAATATTCCTATAAGCTAATACATACCATTAATTATGGGGATTAAGAACCCAATAAGGCTGAATTCCTTGCCAAGAATTGTCTATAAAAGTCTTTTGGTGCCATACTAATCAAACTACCAAAAATTATTTTGTAGAGCTAGAAAAAAATAATGTTAAAATTCATCTGGAAGAACAAAAGATCTAGAATATGAAGGGAATTAACAAAAAGAAATGCTAGGGAAGGTGGCTCAGCCATACCAGATCTTAAATTATGTTATAAAGCAACAATCATCAAAACTACATTGTACTGGGGGTGGAGCCAAATGGTGGCTGGAAAACAGGCACTTGCCTAAAGCTCTTCCCCAGGACCCTCCAAACACCTACAAAAATAGCTCTGAACAGATTCTAGAACTGCAGAACCCACAAAATAACAGAGGGAAGCAGGGCTGTAACCCAGGACAGCCTGGATAGTCGCTTGGTAAGGTCTATTGCATGGAGCTGGGAGCAGAGGGGAGCAGAACCCAGTGTGGGCCACACTCACACCAACCAGAAAGGGAGCTGGGTGGAACAGTCCCTAGTGCCCTGAATCAGTGAGCTGTGGCAGTTACCAGACTTCTCAACCCACAAACATCAAAGACTACAGAGATCAGTGGGAAAAAAAAAAAAAAACTATGGGCACAGAGTGAAAAGAGTTCACAGTTTGGCCACTGCCCTGGGGGCAGCTGAGGTGGTGCAGCTACAGAACTACAGCTGCAGTTGCTTTTGGCCCCAGGCCCACCTGGTGAGAGGAATTAAGTGGCAGATCTGAGTGGAAGTTTAGAGCATACTCAGATCTGGGTTGCAGTCCAGGTTGGCAGTTCTTGGGGGAGGAGGAGCACTGGTATAGCAGACTTTTCTGTGTAGAAATTGCTCTGAAAACAACAACGCAGCCCCTCAAGCTTGGGACAAAGGACTCTATACTCTACAAGCAGTCATACCCCCACAAAAAACTCAAGGGTCAAGTAGTTGGCTGGGAGCATGGGCAGGCAGGGAAAACAGACTCAGATTTAGATTCAGACTTTGGAATCTTTCTTTGGTGACAAAAAAGACTAAATCATATATCCAGAAGATGTCAACAAAGGCAAAGAGTCTACATCTAAAGCCTCCAAGAAAAACATGAACTTGTCTCAGGCCATGGAAGAGCTCAAAAAGGATTTGGAAAAGCAAGTTAGAGAAGTAGAGGAAAAATTGGGAAGGGAAATGAAAGTGATGCACGAAAAACAAGTCAACAAATTGCTAAAGAAGACCCCAAAATACTGAAGAAAGTAACACCTTAAAAAATTGATTAACTCAAATGGCAAAAGAGCTCCAAAAAGCCAATGAGGAGAAGAATGCCTTGAAAGGCAGAATTAGCCAAATGGAAAAGGAGGTCCAAAAGACCACTGAAGAAAATACTAGCTTAAAAAGTAGATGGGAGCAAGTGAAAGCTAGTGACTTGATGAGAAATCAAGATATTATAAAACAGAACCAAAGGAATGAAAAAATGGAAGACTGTGAAATATCTCATTGGAAAACCCACTGATCTGGAAAATGGATCCAGGAGAGTTAATTTAAAAATTACTGGACTACCTGAAAGCCATGATCAAAATAAAGCCTAGATATTATCTTTCAAGAAATTGTCAAGAAGAACTGCCCTGATATTCTAGAGCCAGAGGGTAAAATATAGATTGAAAGAATCCACCGATCACCTCCTCAAAAAGATCCCAAATAGAGAACTCCTAGAAATATTATTGCCAAATTCCAGAGCTCCCAGATCAAGGAGAAAATGCTGCAAGCAGCCAGAAAGAAACAATTTGAGTATTGTGGAAACACAATCAGGATAACCCAAGGTCTAGCAGCTTCTACACTAAGGGATCGAAGGGCTTGGAATACTATATTCTGGAGGTCAATGGAGCTAGGATTAAAACCAAGAATCACCTACCCAGAAAAACTGAGTATCATGCTCCAAGGCAAAATATGGATTTTCAATAAAATAGAGGACTTTCAAGCTTTCTCAATGAAAAGATCAGAGCTGAATAGAAAATTTGACTTTCAAACACAAGAATCAATAGAAGCATGAAAAGGTAAACAAGAAAGAGAAATCATAAGGGACTTACTAAAGTTGAACTGTTTTGCCTATATACCTACATGGAAAGATGATGTGTATAATTCATGAGACCTCAGTATTATGATAGCTGAAGGATATATATATATCACCCAGATATATATATATATATATAGACAGAGGGCACAGGATGAGTTGAATATGAAGGGATGATATCTAAAAAATAAAATGAAATTAAGGGATGAGAGAGGATTGTATTGAAAGAGAGAGAAAGGGAGTGATAGAGTGGGGTAAATTATTTCGCATAAAAGTGGCAAGAAAAAGCAGTTCATTGGAAGGGAAGAGCAGGCGGGTGAGGGGGAATGAGTGAATCTTGCTCTCATCAGATTTGAATTAAGGAGGGAATAACATACACACTCAATTGAGTATCTTACCCCACAGGAAGAAGGAGGAAGAAGATAAAAAGGAGGGATTATAGAAGGGAGGGAAGATAGGGGGAGGAGGTAATCAAAAGCAAACATTTTCAAAAAGGATAGGGTCTAGGGAGAAAATTGTATTAAGGGGGATAGGATAGGAAGGAGCAAAATATAATTATTCTTTCACAATATGAGTATTATGGAAGGGTTTTACATAATGATATGTATGTAGCCTATTTTGAATTGCTTGCCTTCTTAGGGAGGGTGGGTGGGGAGGGAAGAGGGGAGAGAATTTGGAAGTCAAAGTTTTAATAGCACATGTTCAAAAAAAAGTTTTTGCATGAAACTAGGAAAGAAGATATACAGGCAATGGGGCATAGAAATCTATCTTCCCATACAAGAAAGTAAGGGTAAAGGGGATGGGAGGGGAGTGGGGTGACAGAAGGGAGAGTTGACTGGGGAACAGGGCAATCAGAATATATGCCATCTTGGAGCTCAGGATGGAAATCTGTGAGAGCTATAGGAGGCAGCAATGCAGTGCCTGTGGCTGTGAGAACAACTACCCCTGAGGCTTGCAGCCCACAGTCTAAAGGTTTGAAACTTGCTGTCTTGAATTTCCAGGAGCCATGATGACCAGGTAAAATGGCTTTTATACCTCCCTTCCTCACCCAGATAAATCTCCGTTGGGAGAAACCCTGAGATAGGGGAGCCAGAAGGTGGGCTTCAGTAGCCAAACAGTGGGAGCTCCTGAGCCCCAGGTGGGTGGAGCCAGCAAGATCAACACCAAGAACCCAGAGGTGCCTTTGCAAAGCCAGGGAAAGCAGTAGACATCAGGATAGACAACAGCTGAGACCATCCATGCTGTGCCACAGCACTAAGGGAAAAGGAGACCTCTAGCAGCCAGACCACACCTCCTCCAAACCTCACAAAACCAGAGGCCATAGCACACAAATTCCGTATTTAGGTCCACAATTCCCAGAACAAGAAACCTGGGACAGAGCCCCCTGAGCCACAGAAGCAGAAATCCACTTTAAAACCAGGAAAAAGTTAACCAACATGAAGAAGCACTCCAGTAAACCAAGGAGTATTGATTTTTTCTATGGAGACAGGGAAGATCAAAACACCAATTCAGAAGAGGACAGCATTGATATTATACACACATCTGAAACCTCAAAAAAGAATGTGAACTGTTCTGAATACCAGAAAGCATTCTTAGAAGAGCTCAAGGAGTATTTTAAAAACTAAATTAGAGAGATAAAAGAAAAAATGGAAAAAAATCACTGATGAGAATGAATCTTTAAAAAGTAAAATTGACTAAATGGCTAAGGAGATTCAGAATCTAATTAGAGAGAATGATGCCCTGAGAAGTAAATTTAACAAAATGTAAAAGGAGGCTCAAAAGCAAAATAAAGATAACAATTCATTAAAAATTAGAATTGAGCAAGTAGAAGCTAATGACTCTATGAGGCTTCAAGAATCCATCAAATGAAATCTAAAGAATGAAAAAAATAGAAGAAAATGTGAAATATCTGATTGGAAAAACAACTGACCTGGAAAATAGATCCAGGAGAGACAATCTAAGAATTATTGGTCTACCTGAAAGCCATTATGAAAAAAACAGCCTGGACATTATCTTCTAAGAAATCATCAAGAATAATTGCCCCAAGGTCCTAGAAGCAGAGGGTAAAATGTCATCAAAGTAATCCACCGGTCACCCCCTGAAAGATATCCCAAATTGAAGACTCCCAGAAATATTATAGCCAAATTCCAGAATATTCAGGTCAAGGAGAAAATACTGCAAGCCACCAGAAAGAAACAATTCAAATATTGTGGAACTACAGTCAGTATCACACAGAATCTTTCAGCTTTTACATTAAAGGACAAAAGGTATTGGAATATGATGTTCTGAAAGGCAAAGGAGTTTGGACTACAACCAAGGATAAACTACCCAGCAAAACTGAGAATAATTTTTTCAGGCAAGGAGATGGACATTAAGTGAAATAATGTAATTCCAGGCCTACCGGAGAAAAAGCTCAATGGAAAATTTGATCTTCAAATACAAAACTCAAGCGAGACATAAAAACACAAAAAGGGGGGAAAAACTTGTTCATCAATAGGGGCAAATTGTTTACAATTACATAGGATCATATTCTTTTATATATGTTATATATGTATGCCAGTCTTGAGAATAGAACAGTTATTATGGCAATTGAAAGGGATATACATAGAATGAGGTTGTCAGTATAAAATAACTGATATAATGATAAAAACATAAATAAGAGATGTAAAGGGACGGTTCTGGGAGAAGAGGTAAGGAGTAGTAGAAAAGGGTAAATTACATCAAATGAAGAGGCACAAAAGCATAATATGGTAGATGGAAAGAAGAGAGGTAGAAGAGCAGTATTTGACCTTTATTCACATCAGATTTGGTTCAAGAAGGGAATAACATACTCTGAGAAGTATAGAAATCAAACTTGTCTTACAGGCAGTAGGAGGGGAAAGGAGAAGAAAAGGGGGGGGTGGTTAGAAGGGAGGGAAGAAGTAACAAGGGGTAAAAGGTAAGATAATGGAGGGGAATCAATAGGAAGGGTAAACCGAAGAAGGCAGCCTTCAAAAGCAAAACTCTTTTGAGGAGTGGAAAGGAGAAGAGAGAACTAAAAGCATAAATGGAGAGGAAAATAGGATGGAGAAAAATACACATATAATAATCGTAACTGTGAATGTGAATGGAATGAATTCTCCCATAAAATGGAGGTGGATAGCAGAATGCATTAAAAACCATAATTCTACAATATGTTGTTTACAAGAAAAACATTTGAAACAGGGGGATACACACAAGGTAAAGGTAAAAGGCTGGAATAGAATATATTGTGCTTCAGCTAAAGTAAAAAACAGCAGGGGTAGCAATCCTAATCTCAGACAAAGCAAAAGCAAAGAGAGATATAATTAAAAGAGATAAGGAAGGACACTATATCCTGCTAAAAGGCACCATAGACAATGAAGCAATATCATTACTTTAACATATATGAACCAAATGGTATAGCATGCAAATTCTTAGAGGAGAAGTTAAGGGAGTTACAGGAAGAAATAGACAGCAAAACTATACTATGGGGGACCTCAACTTCCCCCTCTCTGAACTTGATACATCTAACCTCACAATAAACAAGAAAGAAGTTAAGGAGGTGAATAGAATTTTAGAAAAGGCAGATTTAATAGACCTCTGGAGAAAACTGAATGGGTATGAAAAGGCATATACATTTTTTCTCTGTGGTACATGGCACATACTGAAAAATCAACAATGTACTAGGGCATAAAAATCCAGTGCAGAAAGGCAGAAAAAGTCAATGCATCCTTTTCAGATCATGATGCAATAAAAATATTAGTAATAAAAGAGCATGGAAAGATAAACTAAAAATTAATTGAAATTAATGGGCCAAAGAACAAATCATAGAAACAATTAATAACTTCATTCAAGAGAATGACAATAATGAGACAACATAGCAAAACTTATGGGATGCAGCAAAAGCAGTTCTTAAGGGAAGTTTTATATCTCTAAGTGCTTACATGATTAAAATAGATAAAAAGGAGATCAATGAATTGGGCATGCACCTGAAAAAGTTAGAATGAGAACAAATTGAAAATCCCCAATTAAATACCAAATTAGAAATGCTGAAAACCAAAGGAGCAATTAGTAACATTGAAATCAAGAAAACTATTGAACTAATAAACAAATGAAAAAACCAATAAAATTGATAAACCTTTGGTCGATTTGATTTAAAAAAGGAAAGAAGCAAACCAAATTACCAGTATCAAAAATGAAAAGGGTGAATTCATCTCCAGTGAAGAGGAAATTAAAACAACAATTATGAATTATTTTGCCCAATTGTATGCCCATAAATTTGACAACCTTAAGGAAATGGAAGAATATTTACAAAAATATAAATTGTCCAGGTTAACAGAAGAGGAAGCAAAATTCCTAAATAACCCATCTCATAAAAAGAAATTGAGCAAGCCATTAATGAACTCCCTATGCAAAAACCTCCAGGGCCAGATGGTTTTACATGTGAATTCTATCAAACATTTAAAGAACAATTAATTCCCATACTTTATAGACTATTTGGGAAAATAGGTGAAGGAGTCCTGCCAAATTCTTTTTATGACATAAATATCATAGTAACACCCAAACCAGGAAGAGTCAAAGCAGAGAAAGAAAATTATATACCAATTTCGCTAATAAATATTGATGCAAAAATTTTAAATATAATATTAGCAAAAAGATTGCAGCAAATTATCATGAGAATAATACACTATGACGAGGTAGGATTTATTCCAGGAGTGCGAGGTTAGTTCTATATTAGGCAAACTAGGAGTATAATTGAATGTTGTAAACTAAAAATAAATAAACTAATAAAGTAGAAAATAAAGTAAAAAAAGATTTCTGATATCAATGACTATAATATTCTTTAGAATAGTTTCCTTTTCCTTATATGTTGGAATTGAAAGTTCATAGTGAAAGAGTGATTAAATATGTGCTTTCTACAATTATCATGGTTCCAAATTAGCTTCTAAGGCCATTAGAGAATAGGGTTTTTTTCAATATCAGTTTTTAAAAGTTGACATACTTCCATTTTTTCATAGTCACAAAGCTTAACTTAGATTTCTATTCTTGCTCATACTCAGTGCATTACATCTTATTTTGTATTGTTCTTCGATCTATCTCTACAATTCTGTGTCATATTAAAATATTCACCATTTTACAATTCATACTCAACTAGTAAGAAATATTTTTATATTATTTTGATGTCAGTTGGTTTAAGATGTTACAATCTGAGTCAATGTATCTTAAAAGTAATATCTCTTTTTCAAAGAATTATCTTTCAAGGTTCATGACATTTTTTACAGCTTCCTCCCCTTCTCTTTCTAAGAGTCAAAATGCTTTGACTAATAGTAATTAGGTTTTATTCTTATTATTTTTAGTTGAATCTTTTGGTTTTGCCCCATAGGTATTTCCTTTGACATAATAACCTACCACCACTACTGGACCATTTCTATGTGCTTTTAACCAAGGACCTACTTTATGCTTAACAGAAACTCCTATCCAAAGATTGATAGGAGTTTTCTTTCAATTGTCAACTCATATGTCTTCTAAGGGCCTCTACCAGCCCTACTGACTACTCCCACAGCTGCCAAACTTATGGGTATGAACTTCTGGACCATCTGAAGACAGCCTCCTCTCCAAGTGGATGGCTGAACCTATTGGAGACCTTGTCCTCCAGCTTTGTAAGGTACTGAAGAAGAATACTTCTGAGGCAGATGGCTCCCCCAGGAATCCAAACCAGGGCTGTGAGAAAGGCTCCCTCCCCACTTGAACCTCACTTTCTAGATCCTTACATGCCATACCCCATTTGCCCATATCTCTCGGCTGCCCTAGCTTTTGTTTTGGTTTGCTTTAAGTGTTAATGAATCCCAACAGATACAGGATAGTATAAATGCACTTCACACTCATGCCACCCAATCGAGAAAGAAGACTGAAGGGACCTAATGGTATGACAAGTTCACCTCCCTTACCCTAGAGTGGGCAGTTTACTCAGATCTCTCTTTCTTTCTGCTCCTGGAGTACTTACTGTCTTCACTTTTATCTTACTTTGGGCCAGAAAGATATTGGCTTTGGCTCACAAATTCTCCACTACTTTGGTGACTGAAGTAGTGCTCTCTGTGGTCATTCCCCAGTCTGCAGGACCCACCTCAGACATGTGGAATTATGGTCAATTAAGGAAGGGCTGATAGTAGTCTCCTATTCTCTGAGGAGGAGGAAGAGTAAGTCCCCATACCTTCCTTTGATCTGCAGGTAATGCCTTTGGCAAACAAGAGGAAATGTGAGACCTGTTTAAGCTCTTCATTATCAGAGGAAGGCAAAAAACTGGACTGGCCAATCGGAGAGGATGATTTGAGCCCTTTTGGACTGGCATACCAATAATCCTTTGTAATATTATCTGAGTGAACCTGAACTCCTCCTGATGTGTTGGTAATCAAAGACTGGATTAAGCTAGCACAAACATCCTGAGTTTAAGCACTTCCTTGCTTCATGGCTTTACAATCTGTGCAGCCTAACCCCAAAGCAAGCTCAGTTCCAACTGCAGCTCCACATGCATACCTGCCTGTTTGAAAGAAATAAATACACATTCAATCTAATTCTGTTTTTATTTCTTAGATCCAAGTCTGGAGGACTTCCCTTTCTATTATTTTCTCATGAATCTTATTGTGATATCAAAATGTTGGATTTTGTGGGTTTATTTTGTATCATCCTACTTTATTGAAGTCACTGTCTCTATTCTCTTTTTGATTATATGTATGTCTTAATGTATCTGATTATATCCTATTGCTGGTATTTCTAGAACTATATTAAATAATGGTAGAAAGAAAGGGCATTCTTTCATTACTTTAAGTTACTTGGAAAACTTCTTGTGTCTCCCCACTGCAGAAAATGCCAGCTTTAGGTTATATAAAAATACATGTATGTATTTATTTGTATATACACAAATAGATAGGAATCAGGACTGGACCTGTCATTTCACCAGTATAAAGAACTCCCAGATGACAAAACTTCCTCCACTAATGAAGGCTAGTACCTTTTGTGATCCATAGTCCTAGAAAGTTGTTTGGAGCAGTGACGTCACCCTCAAGTGAAATGAAGACCACTAATTGGTACATAAGGATCTCCATGGGATTCATATTGACTTAGTTTTTAAATGTAATGTCATCTATGTTTTATAGTATTTTTCTTTATTTTGTTAAATATAGCCCAGTTACATTTTAATTTGCTCAGATCAATACTCAGAAGTACACATATTAGAGGTGGGACCCGAACAAGGTGGGCTCTTTCTGGATCTGATGTCAAATTTATACACATTATGTCATACTTCCTCCTACATATATGTGTGTGCTTACACACTCACATAACTAATATGTAATATTAGATGTGTAGATAGTAACATAAAATGGTTTTTTATGTTTATAATTTGTAAAGTTGTTGGCACAACTGAATACTCTATTTTGTCAAAAGCTTTTCCTACATCCACTGATAGAGTAATATGGTTTTGATTGTGTAAGGTTTTAAAATGATCTAGTTGTATTCTTGATGTTGAACCATCTTTGCATCATTGACATAAATTCGCTTTGTACTTCGTGAATAATTATATATAACTATAGTCTTTGAAAGCAATTTTATTAATAATTTTTTGCATCTTTATTCATTATTGTAATTGGTTTATAATTCACTTTCTCTGTTTCTAATGCCTTGGATTAGGTATTGGAACCACATTTGGTTCACAAACTGAATTTAATAGGATGCTTTATTTTTCAGTTAGTGAAAATAATTTGTTTTGTATAAGTATTTATTACTCTTTAAATGTTTGATAGAATTTACATTTTAAAACATCTGTACATAAGTTGGAGAGTGGGCTGGTGGTAGTGTTCTTTGTTTGTTCCCTGGTGTTGTTTGTTTGTTCCTTGATGGTCTTTTTCATTTTCTGAGACTGAGTTCTTTAGGATTTCAATTTCATGTTCTGTTATCATAGGTATTAATTTTTTTTGCAGGTAATCACCCATTTTCTTAGAAACTTTTTGTCTGGCAGTATATAATTGGGTATAGTAAATTCTGATAATTCGCTTTACTTCTTTTATGTTTGTCACCAATTCACCATATTTGCTTTTATTTTGGTAACTTAAGTTTTATCTTTTATGACGGCTTAGGTAAAGTTTTATCAATTAATACATGTTTTCAAAGATCCAACTTTCTGTTTACTTAGCAGTTCTATAATATTTTATTTTGTATATTTTTAATTTCTAGTTTGATTTCAAGACTTCTCATGTATTTTGATTCTTTGCTGATTTTATAATTTCTTTTTAAAAATTCTGTACTTAGCTCATTATCATCCTTTTCCCTCTTTTGTTAATGTATACATACACACACAGACACGCACATGCCACTTGAGGATTAATTTAGCTGCAACCACCAAAATTTGACATTTCATTATTCTCATTCCCTTTTATATAACTGTTAATTATTTCTATTATTTGTTCTTTGGCTCATTCATTTTTCAGAATGCCTCCAGTAAATCTCCATTTACACCTATAGTTATTGCATGTTTCCTTGATTAGTTATTTTTACTTATTGTGTTAATATCTGTAATACATAGAAAGGCAATATACATAGCGTATAATCAACCTTGAAGCCACAAAGGTGTATGGGTTCAAGTTCAGCCTGTGACACATGGTTCTATGATACTGGGCAAACTCTTAACCTCTAGGTCCTCTAGATGCCTCTCTGAAACTATTTCTTAGTGAGAAAATGCTAAGCTTCATTGGTTGAGGGAATTCCCTTACTAGGGAGTTCCCTTTACAAAAGAAACCACAGGTCCAGTCCATGTCCCTACTTGAAATAGGTGGTGGATGAAAGAACATGAAAGAATAGGTGGTACATGAAAGAGCATCACAAAGAATGAAATTGATTGCAGTTTTAAAGACAGGCAAAAATTTATTGTTGACATGGACATTGTGCCTGAGTCAGCTGTTTGTGCACAGTGCACAGTGCAACAGATTGTCAGAATTGAGATCAGAATTTATAATAAGAATAAAAAAGAGTAATGATGAAAATATTATAATTAAGAAGACAACTTTGAATTAAAAAAATCTATTCAAAATAATAAATGGGAAATGGACAGCATGAAAAGCACAGCACCAACTATAATAGCTTCATTCTGAAATTAAGCCAATGTAAATTAATTGCTACAACGAGGCCAAAGTGAATCCCGAAAACATCACAGAACACAATTTACTTACTTGAAAAATGGAGAGATATGGCTTCCAAAGGCAATACCAAATTAGCATATAAACTTGTATACAAAAACTCATGAAGAAAGGTGACAGATGATTATGAGTAAGATCATCTCATGAAGAATAGAGAAGCAGTGGAGAATATAACTAGTGGTAAAAAAATCCTTTTCATGATATCCAAATAAAGAATCATCTCGGGGGGCGGAGCCAAGATGGCGGCTGGTAAGCACGGACTGGAGTGAGCTCCATACCCGAGTCCCTCCAAAAACCTATAAAAATGGCTCTGAACCAATTCTAGAACAGCAGAACCCACAGAACAGCAGAGGGAAGCAGGGCTCCAGCCCAGGACAGCCCAGATGGTCTCTGGGTGAGCTCTATTCCACACGGAGCTGGGAGCTGGGAGCTGGGAACGGAGTGGAGCAGAGCCCAGCCTGAGCGGCGTGGACGATCCAGACCAGAAGCCGGGCGGAGGGGGCCCTAGCGCCCTGAATATGTGAGCTGCGGCAGTTACCAGACCCCTCGACCCACAAACACCAAAGACTGCGGAGAAGGTTAGTGGGAAAAGCTGCGGGAGTGGAAGGAGTTCGCGGTTAGGCTTCCAGCCCCGGGGGCAGCGGAGGTGGGGCAGCTACAGCTGTTGTTACTTCCGGCTCCAGGCCCACCTGGTGGGGGGAATTAAGTGGCGGGTCACAGCAGGGGTGCACAGCCTGCCAAAGATCTGAGCCCAGTCTGGACTGGGGGTCCTTGGGGAAGGAGGAGTGCGGCTCTGACAGAGCTGGCACCTCCTCCCCAAACGTAGAACATAGAACTCTGTAATCTACAAGCAGTCATACCCCACTGAAAAACTCAAGAGTCAAGTTTGTTGGTTGGGAATATGGCCAGGACGCAAAAACGCGCCCAGATTCAGTCTCAGACTTTGGATTCTTTCTTTGGTGACAAAGAAGACCAAAACATACAGCCTAAAGAAGACAACAAAGTCATAGAGCCTACAACAAAAGCCTCCAAGAAAAACGTGAACTTGCCCCAGGCCATAGAAGAACTCAAAAAGGATTTGGAAAAGCAAGTTAGAGAAGTAGAGGAAAAATTGGGAAGAGAAATAAGAAGGATGCGAGAAAACCATGAAAAACAAGTCAATGACTTACTAAAGGAGACCCAAAAAAATACTGAAAAATACACTGAAGAAAACAATACCTTAAAAAATAGACTAACTCAAATGGCAAAAGAGCTCCAAAAAGCCAATGAGGAGAAGAATGCCTTGAAAGGCAGAATTAGCCAAATGGAAAAGGAGGTCCAAAAGACCACTGAAGAAAATACTACTTTAAAAATTAGATTGGAGCAAGTGGAAGCTAGTGACTGTATGAGAAATCAGGATATTATAAAACAGAACCAAAGGAATGAAAAAATGGAAGACAATGTGAAATATCTCCTTGGAAAAACCACTGACCTGGAAAATAGATCCAGGAGAGATAATTTAAAAATTATTGGACTACCTGAAAGCCATGATCAAAAAAAGAGCCTAGATACCATCTTTCAGGAAATTATCAAGGAGAACTGCCCTGATATTCTAGAGCCACAGGGCAAAATAGAAATTGAAAGAATCCATCGATCGCCTCCTCAAATAGATCCCAAAAAGAAATCTCCTAGGAATATTGTTGCCAAATTCCAGAACTCCCAGATCAAGGAGAAAATACTGCAAGCAGCCAGAAAGAAGCAATTTGAGTATTGTGGAAACCCAATCAGAATAACCCATGATCTGGCAGCTTCTACATTAAGAGATCGAAGGCCTTGGAATGCGATATTCCGGAGGTCAATGGAGCTAGGATTAAAACCTAGAATCACCTACCCAGCAAAACTGAGTATCATGTTCCAAGGCAAAATATGGATTTTCAATAAAATAGAGGACTTTCAAGCTTTCTCAGTGAAAAGACCAGAACTGAATAGAAAATTTGACTTTCAAACACAAGAATCAAGAGAAGCATGAAAAGGTAATCAAGAAACGGAAATTGCAAGGGACTTACTAAAGTTGAACTGTTTTGTTTACATTCCTACATGGAAAGATGATGAGTATGATTCATGAGACCTCAGTATTAGGGTAGTTGAAGGGAATATGCATATATATATATATAAATATATATGTTTATGTATATATATAAGTGAATGTGTATGTATGTATGTATCTATGTGTATATGTATGTATGTGTATGTATGTGCATATATATATGTAAAAGAGAGAGAGCAGACACAGGGTGAGTTGAGGTTGAAGGGAAGATAGCTAAAAGAAATAAAATGAAATTAAGGGATGAGAAAGTAACATACTGAGAGAGGGAGATAGGGAGAGATAGAATGGGGTGGATTATCTCGCATAAAGATGGCAAGAGGAAGCAGTTCTATGGGAGGAGGGGAGAGGGCAGGTGAGGGGGGAATGAGTGAACCTTGCTGTCATCAGATTTGGCCTGAGGGGGAATACCATACATACTCAGTTGGGTATCTTACCCCACAGGAAAGAAGAGGGAGGAAGATAAAAAAAAAATAAAAGGCGGGGGGGATGATGGAGTGGAGGGCAGATGGGGGTGGAAGTAATCCAAACAAACACTTTGGAAAGGGGACAGGGTCAAGGAAGAAAATTCAATAAAGCGGGATGGGTTGGGAAGGAGCAAAATGTAGTTAGCCTTTCACAACATGAGTATTGTGGAAGGGTTATACATAATAATACATGTGTGGCCTAGGTTGAATTGCTCAACTTCCTAGGGAGGGAGGGTGGGTGGGAAGGGAAGAGGGAAGGGAATTTGGAACTCAAAGTTTTAAAATCAGATGTTCAAAAACAAGAAAGTTTTTGTATGCAACTAAAAAATAAGATACACAGGCAATGGGGCGTAGAAATTTATCTTGCCCTACAAGAAAGGAAGGGAAAAGGGGATGAGAGGGGAGGGGGGTGATAGAGGGGAGGGCTGACTGGGGAACAGGGCAACCAGAATATAAGCCATCTTGGAGTGGGGGGGGAGGGCAGAAATGGGGAGAAAATTTGTAATTCAAACTGTTGTGAAAATCAATGCTGAAAATCAAATATGTTAAATAAATAAATTGCATTTAAAAAAAAAAGAATCATCTCAAGGGTATTCAAGGATGTCAATGTACAAAGAACTACAAATAGAAGAAACAAGAAGAAGATTTGAAAAAAATATCACAACATTTTTTCCCATCAAGGATAGTGGAACCAGCACCATACTTGTACATAACATCACAGTCCCTCAGGTCCTTACAGAGGACTTTACAGAGGAAGCAGAGATAGTATTAATGAGAACAAAGGTAAGACAAGTAGCTAAATTAGATCAAGTGAATATTTTGGAGATCCACACTGGAGATAAAGTAGTTGTGGGGGCATCAAGGAAATGATTTACAAGACATCTAAAGGAGCTAAAGATACAAATGCCTGAAAAGAAATATTGCATCTTATTGATTCTGAAATCTAAGAAAATATTAACAAATGTTGTTCTACATGCCAACTTTCCCATCTATAAAAATCTTTATGAAATTAATCAATGCAAGAATTGAGGGTATCCCAGATGAGAGTAATAGTAGAGAACAAGGAAACTTTTATAAAAAATATTATACAATGCACCACATCTTTACCATTCCTCAAATGAAGGATATAGAAAATATTTAATTCCATTATACTTTATTGTTTGTTGTTTACAAAAAAAGATTTTGACTCTAAAGGCCAAAGTATTCATTTACTGGCTATTTTACAACACGGTGTCTCCCACACAACACGATCACAGCCAGGCTTCCTCACTGGTTTCTTTGAACTATGAAGAACAAATGAGGAAAAACTACAGAACATTTAGCAAATGTGGCAAACTTTTGGGTTGATGTGTATGAGATTCACACAAGATGGACAGGCATAGATGATTTGCAATCTGTGCTACTGGAGGGAACTCCTAAATTAAAGAAATTACTAATCCATTTGAGTTATATTGGTTTATAAGTCTCCTCTGCCCTCAGGTACATACTTTAACTTTGTCAGAGTCCTATGCAATTCTGAGATATGCATATTCAACAGTGTTCCCATTTTTAAGTTCCCATGCTTTAAGTTTTTTCAAATCTAAGTTCTGTTATCTGTAATACATAGAAAGGCAGTATGCAGAGTATACTTCAAACCACAAAAGTATATGGGTTCAAGTCCAGCCTATGACACATTATGGCTCTACGATACCGGGCAAACCTTTAACTTCTCAGTACTCTAGATGTCTCTCTGAAGCTATATGCTAGTGAGAAGATGCTAAACTGTATTGGTTGAGGAAGTTTCCTTACTGGGGAGTTCCCTTCACAAAAGAAACCACAGGTCCAGTCCATGTCCCTACCTGTAATAGGTAGTGGATATGGTGACCATGAAAAAACAGCACAAAGAATGAAATTGATCACAGTTTTAAATACAGGCAAAAATTGATTGTGGACATGGACATTATTCCTGAGTCAGCTGTTTGTTCTGTTGTTCTGTCTGTTCAGTTCTATATGTCTCTCAACCATCTGTTAGAATTATCAAAATGAGAACACTATAATTTCCTACAATTATTGTGCTATTTAGGACTTTTAGCAATTCTGTTAAATTTTCCTCTATGAATTTGTATCAATTCCATTCGATGAATGTACATTAACATTCATGTTATTTTGTTTTTCTATGGTTTCCTTACATATGCCATATCTTTCTTGGTATGAATTTTTCCTTTTCTTTTTCTAACAGGTTCTGCATTTTGGGGGATCACTTAATACAATGTAAATTGTGTTCCAGCTTCTCATTTTTATTCCGTGTGTCTTGTATGCAACAAACATTGTGTTATTTTCTTATCCATTTTGCCATTCCCTTTAATTTTACTGGATTTTTTTCAAGCCATTCACATTTGAGGTTTATATTTTATCCACTTCCACTTTATGTCCAACTTTGCCTATTCAATTAGTTTTGCTGGCTCTGCTGCTAGCATCTACTCCTACACATTCTCCCCACCTATTTCCATTTATGAGCTCTTTTTCAAGATATGACTTACTTAAATTGTTACTCTTTGTGTCTCTGATTCTCTGTCTCCCTTCTTTGCCTCTATCCCTCTGTCTCTATCTCTTACTCTTTCTATCTCTCTCTGACTCTTTGTCTCTGTGTATATTTGTTCCTACCTCTTCTATTCCTCTCTTCTCTCTCTCCCCTGAGGTTCCAGCTCAATTTGAGTCAGACCTGGACCACTACATCTATCTTCATTGAATATCCTTCCCTTGATATAGTTAAGTAAACTTCCTTTTGTTAACTATTAAATTTTCTGTAAGTATCTTATTTCACTGGAACATCAAACCTGAGATTTCTGATCTAGTCCAGATCTAGTAGAATTGTAAAACATCGCATGTTGAATTTACATAATTTTGCATTTGGGAGTGATTGTAATTTCTAAATCCATCTGTTATGGTAGAACTGGTCCTTCCCTGAAGGCTTTTTGTTTGTGTAATAACTATGATGAATGCACTGCTTGGGATTTTTACATGTCATTTAAAAGGCCATTAAGAATTGCATCATGTGGACTCTGTTGTGACTCTTTAGGACAAAGCATTGTGGGAGTCACAAGAAATGATAGTTGTTTGACTCTCTCCAGGGCTCTAGAAACCTTTCTAAAATTGGAGATATGGAGAAGTGTGGCAAGCACATTTTTGATTTGCTGAGGTCAGGGGAACTGCATCAATTTAAAGGGAAAGGCAATTTTCATTTATATTTTGTGACTGAACTCTACTTCTCTCTGTGGTAGTTACAGTGAGGGTTCCGGCTAGAGTGAGCCTGGGTGCAGGTACTAGGAGCCTGATCTTGACAGATATGACTACTTACATGTGGCAGCTAGAGAGCATGTGTTGGCCTAGAGGACCTTCTGCTTTACTTATCTTTTTCTGAGCATAGGTGATTGAAAGTGATCCCGAGACGGCCATTATTAACCTTGGTAGAAATTGAGTGCTCCAGATCCAGGGCTCCTGGGTCCCCTGTGGAAGCTGCCTGGCAGTGGAAGGAATTTTTTCTTTGGAGAGGATGATCATTAGCAGTAGAAGGAGTCCATACTCTGGCCTAAATATCCAGAATCTTCTGGAGGTACCTGAGCTATCTCATGTATCTTATCAATGCAGTGAACCAGCTGGATACAGTAATGTCTTGGCCTTTGATCATCGAGGGGTGGGTTGCATAGCCTTGGAATAGGAGTAAATCACTTGGACAAACACAGGAAGTACATGAGAAAATGTTCTGACCTAGAGGCTCAGTGCTTGTAGGCTTAGCTTGAGGCAGCTAGGTGGCATAGTGGATAGAAATCTGGGCCTGGAGTTTGGAAAATCTGAGTTAAAATCTGGCCTTAGATACTTAGTATCATGAGGCCCTAAGCAAGTCACTTAACCTCTGTTTGCTTCAATTTACTTGTCTTTAAATGGGGATAATAATAGCACCTAATTCCCATGGTTATTGTGAGAATCAAATGAAATAATTTTGTATAGTGATTAGCAGTGTTTGGAACACAATAGGTATTATATAAATCTTAGCTGGGCTATGTGGTTATTTTTATTGTTAATCATGGTACTCAGGCTTGGCTAATGGAGTCATTGGCACAGGGGGCAGGACTTAAGCCTGGCAGAGAGGATCACTGAGCAGTCATGGCACAAAATTCAGCATTAAAGGTCCCAATGATAGTAAAATAGGTAACATCACGGCTCCAGGGACATGTGCTACAATAGGTCCAGAGTAGATATTTGGGTTCAGATTGGTTCCCTTTGTAGTTTGAGTTTGATATTGGGACAAAATGAGTTACTTATGCATCATTCAACAATTTATTAAAATAAATTTACACAGCCACAGAAGAATATTTAACAAGGATTGAAATTGGAAACTATTTACTTGAGCAAGGCTCCCATGCTGTTCCACTGATCAAATACTTAGAGCCCCTCTGGTTCCTTGTGCCTACTTTGTACCTAGGTGATGAAGAACTGACATTAACAGTCTGACTTCTTAGTCCCTTGTGCTAACTAAATTTCAAGGAATATCTCAATATTATTTAAAGAAAAATTAGCTAGAAATTGAGGGGATATCCATTAACTGGGGAATGGCTAAACAAGTTTTATGATTCTGATGGAATACTATTGTGGTATAAGAAGTGATGAGCAGTATGATTTCAGATAAACATAGAAAGATTTACATAAACTGACACAAAGAGAAATGAGCAGCACCAGAATACTGTACATGGTAACAGCAATATTGTATGATGATCTACCATGAATAATGTAGCTATTCCCAGCAATACAATGATCCAAGATAGTTCTGAAGAACTTATGATGAAAGGTGCTCTCTGTTTCCAGAGAAAGAACTGGTGGAATCTGAATGCAGATTGAAGATACTTTTTCTTTGTTTTATTTTTCTTGATATTTTTTGTCTATGTTTTCTTTCATAGTATGACTTACATGGAAATGTGTTTCACATGACTACACATGTATAACCTATGTCAAATTGCTTGCCTTCTCAATGCAGGGGGGTGGGGCAGGGTAAGGAGAGGGAGGAAGAGAATTTGGAACACAAAATGTAAATAATTAAATATTATTTTATATGTAATTGGGAAAAATAAAATATTAAATTATAAAAAAGAAAAAATTAGGGATGGTGATAGGGGAACTTGGGACATTGTTCCTACAAGAGTAACTTTGCTTATTATAATCTGGAACTGACAAAGCTCCTCTATATTCTTGTCAGTACAGTACCAGGGTGAGTGAATAAGTCCATATATATATATATATGTATATATATGTGTGTGTGTATGTATATATGTATTTTATGTATGTATTGTATGCATGTATATGTATATATGTGTATATATATGTGTGTGTATATTGTATGTATGTATGTATGTATGTATGTATTTTCCCTTCAACTACCCTAATATTGGGAAAGGTCTCATGAGATACAAATATCATCTTTCCATGTAAGAATGTAAAGAAAACTGTTCAAATTTATTAAGTCCGTTATGATTTCTCTTTCCTGTTTACCTTTCCATGCTTCTCTTGATTCTTGTATTTGAACGTCAAATTTTCGATTCAGCTCTGGTTTTTTCATCAAGAATGCTTGAAAATCCATATTTTGCCCTAAAGTATTATACTCAGTTTTGTTGGGTAGGTGATTCTTGGCTTCTTTCTAGCTCCTTTGACTTCCAGAATATATAGGAGACATATTTCTCTATGCTTCAACTGCCCATCTCTTTCTAGGCTTATGAAATAATAGATGGAACAAAGCCTTGAATTGGCTTGCATTCTATGTTGTAATAAAGTAAGTAGTCTCACCGCAAAAGTTCTAGTTTCAGGAAATGAAGAGATGAGGAAAAGTTTTTATTTATCCCACTCTCATCTGAGGTAGGAGAGATTTTAAAATATTACTAGGTGAGGGAGAGGGCTAGAGGAGATTGCTGGTGGTGGGTTGCACAACTTTTGAAGGCTTTTATTTCTCTAGTTTGTGTTTTGGGGAGCACTAAAAACCTTTTCTTCTTCTGCTTTGTTTTTGTTCTATGTTCACCTAACTTGAATCCTGCCCTATTTGTTTTGTGCTGGCCTGAGTCTGGGATCCTGTAAGCAACCATCTATTTTATTATCTCCATTAACTGTTGTGGGAGGGTTGGTAGGTTTAATTATGTTTGTCTTCAGAGTATGAATATAAATTTCTTTTAAGTTGGAGAGTTTTTGTAGGCTTTCCAGTGAGAATGGATTTGTTGTCTATCTGTTCTTCCCCTGTCTTGTATATCTGTAGGTTTTTCCTCACAATTAAGCCTTTCTACCTAGAGAGTAACTGGATTCCCTAACACTATGTCCATTAGCCCCTTGTGTGTCTTTCCTGTGTACTGTTGTTGAATGGGGACCAGGTCTGTTTAAGTAAGTTTCAGTAAGGGGACTCTAGTAAATTGCATGATTCATTATTCTTTTGATATTTAACTGGCATGATATTACACTTTTTAGAAGTGTGCATATATATTTATATCTTGATTTGTTTTTGTTGAATGAATGAGTGTGTGAAACTCAAAATGTTTCTTCTGTCTGTGCATATGAAATTTCAAATATGATTTATTTTACCTATGTCTATTTATATATGGTGTACTGAATTGGAATCTTATTGAGGATAAATCTTTCTTATACATAAAAAGCTTGATTCTTTTGTCTACTTATCTGTGCCACCTCTACCTGCCTATGCTGATTTATCTAGCTGAATATCAATTTAGTCACAATCAATTTTAAAAGGAAAGAAAGATTTTTAGCAAGAGACTATTTGAAGCTTCCCAAATATCTAGGTCTTTAAACTCAATTTAAACAGTGGCCAATCACCTCTTTTTATTTGCTTTTTATAGGCCCCTAAGAGTAAATAGAGAAGAAAATGGAAACATTCAGAAAGAGGGGGAACATTTTCCCCCTGATTATTAGAGATGTCATTGCCTTGAAAAAAGCAAACAAAAAGGAATCAAGAATTATCATATATGATGTTACTTTTTCCATGAAAAAGAGAAAAGAGCTTTAAGCAAATTAAAATAGTTGGAGTAAGATTAACAAAAATTGTACACTATTTAATAGCTTTAGGGAGGCAACAAGATGGTAAAGACAGGGACTTGCATGACCTCTCCCCCAAACACCTTTTAAAATGACTCTCAACCATTTCTAGAGTAGCAGAAACCACAAAAAGACAGAGTGAAACAAATTTCCAACCCATGACAACTTGGAAGTTCTTCAGGGAAGGTCTGTTACACCAGGGTGAGAGAGGAGTGCAGTCTAGTACACATCATGTGAGTGCAGACTGGGACCAAGCAAAAGTGGAGTAGGTCTCAGGGAGACTGAGTCACTAGCAGTGGTGGCAGTTTCTAGACTTCTCCATTCATAGATGACAAAGACAACTTGGGAGGTCAGTAGGAAGTGTCTGTCATATCTGGGTGAGAGTGGAGCACAGTCTAGCACAGGCCAAGCAAGCACAGCCCTGGTCCTAGCAAACCAGGAACAGACCTTGGGAGTGACTGAATCACCAGCAACAGTGGGAGCAATGACTGCTTCCAGAGGTCTCAACCCACAGATGGTAAGGGGGTCAAATAAATGGTCAGAATGAGATTACAGCAGTCTCTTTGCTAGTATTAAGGCAGCATTCTGTTGCTTTGCCTATATTTGGAAATCATTGGAGTACCTGAAAGCCATGATCAAAAAAAGAGCCTATACATCTAAAATATCAGGGCAGTTTCAAGAAATTATCAAGGAAAACTGCCCCAATATTCTAGAACCAGAGGGTAAAATAGAAATTGAAACAATCCACAATCACCTCCCGAAAGACATCCCAAAATAAAAACTCCCAGGAATATTATAGCCAAATTCCACAATTTCCCAGGTCAAGTAAAATATTGCAAGCAGCCAGATAGAAACAATTTAAGTATCATGAAGCCACAGTCAGTATAGAACATAATTAGCAACTTCTACATTAAAGGATCTGAAGGCTCAGCATATGATATTTTGATATTTTGGAGGGCATAGGAGCTAGGATTACAATCAAGAATCATCTACCCATCACATCACAACTGAGTATAATCCCTTAAGGGAAAATGGGCATTCAATGAGATATAGGATTTTCAAGAATTCTTGGTGAAAAGATCAGAGTTGAATAGAAAATTTGACTTTCAAATACAAGACTCAAGAGAAGCATATAAAAGGTAAATAAGAAAGGAAAATCTTAAGGGACTTAATAAGGTTAAACTGTTTACATTTCTACATGGGAAGATGATACTTGTAACTTATAAGACCTTTCTCCTTATTAGGGTAGTTGGAAGGAGTATATATAGACAGAAGGTATAGGTGTGAGTTGAATAAGAAGAGATATCTAAAAAATAAAATTAAGGGGTGATAGGAATATACTGGGAGAAAGAGAAAGCTTTTACATTGGAGGGGAAGAGTGGGAAGGTGAATGGGAGTGAGTGATCCTTATTCTCAACAGAATTAGCTCAAAGAAGGAATAACATATGCACTCAATTGGGTATAGAAATCTATATTACCTTATAAGAAAGTAGGAGAAGAAGGGGATAAGAGAAGGGGAGGTGTGGTGATTGGAGAGAGGGAAGATTGGGGGAAGTGGTAGTCAAAACCAAAACACTTTTGAGGAAGGGCAGGGTGAAAAGAGAGAGAGAATAGAATAAACAGGATGGGGGAATATGATGGGAGGGGGGATACAATTAGTAATCATAACTATGAAACATAAGTTATGAATCATATTTCTCTGTTAAAGGCCCCATTTCCCACATAATTTGAGATTTGAGTCAAGTCTATAAAATTAAGAGCCATTTCCCAATTGATAAATGATCAATAGATATGAACACTTTTCAGATGAGGTAATTAAAAATATCTATAGCCATATGAAAAAATTCTCTAAATCACTTGATTGGAGAAATGTAAAGTAAAACAATTCTCAGGTACTACCTCATATCTATTAGATTGGGTAATAGGACAGAAAAGGAATATGGCAAATGTTGTTGGGTATGTGGGAAAATTGAGACATTAATTTACTGTTGGTGGACTTGTGAAGTGATTCAACCATTATGTGGAGCAATTTGGAACTCTGCCCAAAGGGCTATAAAACCATGCATATCCTGTAACCCAGTTATACCATTAGTAGGTCTGTATCCCAAAAGATATAAAAAAGAAAATGAAAAGGAAAAGAACCCATATGTACAAAATATTTATAGCAGCTCTTTTCTGGTGGCAAAGAATTGAAAATCAAGGATGTGTTCATCAATTATGAAATGGATGAACAAGTGGTACATGATTGGGATGGAATGCTATTGTGCTATAAGAAAAGATGAGCAGAATACTCGCAGTAAAACCTGGAAAGATTTACATGAATTAATACAAAGTGAAATGAGTAGAACTGGGAGAACATTTTACACAGTAACAATAATCTTTTAAAATGATAATCTGTGAATGACTCAGCTATTCTGAGCAATGTGAAGATCTAAGACACTTGGAAGGACTTATCATGAAAAATGCTACTCATCCCCAGAGAAAGATCTGATGGTGTCTGAATACACATGGAAACATACTTTTTTTACTTTCTTTGCTTTTCATGAGTTGGTTTTTTTGGTCTATATTTTCATTTACATCATGACTAATATAGAAATATGTTTTACATGAGTACACATGAATAACCTTGCTTGCCTCCTCAATGAGGGAGCAGGAAAGGTGGAAGGGAGAGAATTTGGAACTCAAAAATTTAAAAACAAACATTAAATTTTTTATATATAATTGAGGAAAAGTAAAATACTAAAGTTTTTTCATAATTTTTAAAAAGTAAAACTATGAAGTGTTTTTTAATTGCATTGAAGTAGTTCTTAAGATAGAAAACAGAAGCTTTGGTTATTTTGTTATGTTCCAGTGATTATTAAAAGCAAATCATTTCTCATCATTTCCCCTAATATTTCTGATTAATTGTTTTATGCTTCTTTTGATTTAATCTTTCCTTCATGTGACCAAAGTATAATTTATTGCCAGAGAAAATTTTATTTTAACTTTTATCCAAAAGATGAAATTAGATAGAATGTAATATTTTAAATGCTCTTGAAAAGTTGTATTTGGAAAAGGATTATTCCCCCCCTCCAAGAATGGAAAACCACATATGTGTGTTAGAAAGATTTTGAATTCTCTAAAAATGTTTCTTACAATTTTGAAATTGGAAAGTGGGTCAGTATTAATGTTAAATTATTTTGAGTCTATGTTGATGTATGAGAATGTAATTCTTATATTAAGCAATATCATAGGTGAATTCAGAGCCTTTTAAATGTAAAAAATATCCCTTCTGAGCTTAGAATCAAACCAGAAAATAAAATAAATACTCTTACCTTTAAAAATATGTTTTCAGCCTTAAGGATCTTAAAATACTACCTATTCTAGGTGCTTAGAAAATGCTATTGCTAACATTTTGCCTGTCCTTTGCCACCTAAAAGATTATTTCTCCAGTTGAATTTATCTCTTTAAGAGGCAGTAGAGAATCTTTAAGGTCTTCATGTAGCCAAACACAGACGCTTTGACAAACCCTGAGCTCTATACAGGCTATATCTTTGGGAATCTTTCTAAAGCAATTTCAGTGGTAAATAACAACCACAAAAACAAAAAAAAAACCAATGTTGGCTGAAAATGAGAGAGAATCAGAAATACCTTTATGCTTAAAAATATACTTGACTAACATGATAATTAGCAAATTGATTTTTGATTTTAAAGTCACTCTATATGGAATTGCTAAATGTTGGCCATCTAGAGCAGAACTTATTACAGTGACACCAAATGGGGATATAGAATGTAACTCATTGTGAAGTTGGCTTATAATATATACAATAATTAATGTTGTGATTGATTCCCTAGAAATTTCAACCTTATTTGTCTTGTCTATTAAAATTATTGTGTTTCTATCACTATCGTTGATACTTTATTGTGATAATTTTTGAATTTAGGCTTCTTTTTCTCCCCCTGGTTTTTCCTCTCCATTCAGAAGTATCTAAGAAAAAAAATCCAGGTACCTAATCATTGAGTTACATCTATCTTTTTAGAATTTGAAGTATGAGCTCTGAATGGTATCATGAAAAATAAATCAAACTCAATCAAAGTAACACAAATTTTGACTATAAGAACTAAACATGTAGTATAACACAAGAATAACTTTGTAAAGCAATTTATCTTGTGCAACTAAGCATAATTCATGAAATGAAATCAAAATGCTTGTCATTGGTACAGTTATCTTAGATTGTTATTCTAATTATTCTAAATTGTTCATTGTTTTTTAATTACTTATTATTGGTTCTTAATGCTTGACTTCTAATTAGATGACTATCACTTATCAATTATGAATTATTGACTTGCGATATTTTATTATGATTATTGCCAATTTTGCATTATTATCAAATTTTGGATTATTAACAGATAATTGTTTTACCTTAGAGAAAATTACTATACTGTAATACAAATTGTTAACTGATTGATATACTTAACAGCTTCTTACTTGACCCCTCTGTAATTCATATAATGTTAAGCAATATGCTAAAAATTATGAAATAGCAGACCATCATTATATATGATACACTTCATATGTATAAGTTTTCAAATTGCTGTTAATGACTCATGTTGTGTAGTAGATTTTAACCTTGGAGATTAGTATTTGCACTCCAAGAAAACTGAGAAGAGAAAACTACCCAGAAACCCACTAAAAAAGATCCATTTAGTTATTCTGATTACCATTACTCCTATTGAACAACAAGGAATTCAGTCTGTAAACCACAGATCCCATTCTAAAATATCTGGAAGTTGGAATTAAAATAGAAGGGCACAGTGAATGGGCTGTATAGCAACAATGTTACTTGCCACTACTGTGGCTGTGTAAGACCAATAATATCACCACAAAGGAGGGCTGCTAGCACACGTTCTTTGATCTGCTTTTCTAAGGAAAGAAGCTTTAAGGGGTTTACAATCTCACTTTAATCAAACATACAGACATGATTCACTTAGTTCAAGGGGAAAAGCCAGCACCCTGAACTTCAGAGCAAATACAAAGAGAAATTAGAAATAGAGACAATATAAACATAGCAAATAACACAAATCAACAGACAGTATTCTAGCTGTCTGACCAAAGCTTTACATACATAGTTACCAGAGAGAGAAACACCAACATCTGGATTTACAAAGCCAGTGGGCTCCTTAATGGCTACCCAGAGTCTCCACACCAACCCTCTTCCAATGAGTGAGCCCCAAACAAAATGCTAACTATATATATACCTCTTCAGGTTCAGAGCACTTCACACCTCTCAAAGGTTTCAAACCTCTCATGACCTAATTAGAAAAAGGGCGTGGGCCTTTCTACAACCAAAAGCAAGACTCAGTTAAAGGCATTTTCTTGCCTTAGTGCTGAGAAGCACTCCAAAATGAAAGACAACAAAATGTTCCACTATGTTTGTCCTTGCAGGCTGGTACCCTCTCATCAACCTCACAGAGAAGAAAGGGCTATCAACAGATCATATAGTCCCTACAAGTTTAGGGACATTAAGTCATGTTGGTTCACATTAATCTGTGCCGTTGCTGTCCTAAGGAAACCCTTAGCATTTATCTACAAGCTCCTATGTGTTCATTTCCTGTGTAAAGTCTCCATCATTGTTTTGTTCTTATGAATGTTATATTTTGTGACCCTTGGTGTTTGCTATAAATAGACCACAAATAGAATGTTTTGAGTGTATAGATGCAGATTTGTAATAACAGTAACAAAGTGGATTTAAGTGTTTAAACACATTTTGTGAACCTAGTGGATAAAAAAGATGTTTTCATTGTTATGTTATTATGTATTGTGTTACAGCTATAAAACAACTCCAGTATTTTGCATTATTAATGTTAACCCAGCAACAAACTCACGTTGCTCTAAATTATAAGCACTGAAATTTACTGTGTGTGGTGGAACTTCTTGGGGTTGTAATTATGATTTGATCTCTATTTGAAAACTTTCTTCTGCTGAATTGGTACTCCACTATGCAAGGGAAAATACCAAAATCAGTCCATAAAGAGGGATTTCTCGGACCTTCAGTTGCAGTCATTTAAAGGTAACTGCAGATTTCTGGAAAAGTAGATGGCTTATTAAGGCAATGACAAAATCCTTTTGATTTAGTTCCCCCATGGTATAGTTGCTCTTTTAAATGGGAAAGTTTTCAAGCTGTGAACTTGATTTGGCTCTTATACCTCTTTATTAATATGGAGTTATAAATGGAATGCAAGGGAACAAACATTTATTAAGCACCTACTATGTGCCAGGTACTGTGTTAAGCACTTCACAAGTATTATCTCCTTTATCCTCCTAAGAACTCTGGAAAGCAGGTGCTATTATTATCCCTATTTTCCACTTGAGGTAATTAAGGCAGACAGAGGTTAAGTGATTGGCCCAGGGTCACACAGATGAGGAGTATCTGAGGCCAGAATTGAATTCAAGTCTTCCTGACTTCAAGCTCAGTGCTCTCACCATTATGCCATCTGGCACAGTTATAAATTGGTTGCTGACAATTATTTCCTGACATTTACCTAGGATCAGAGTTGAGAAAATTTCACTTCAACTTATTTTGTGAGAGATGTCTGCAATTTTAAAACCCAGGTCTGAGAGTTTATTTCTATCATAGCAGTGCCCAAATTCATCCCTTACAGTAAGTCACTCTGACAATCAAATGCCTTATCAGTTTCACTGTGTATTATTTAAGCCATAGTGATAGAAATACAAAACCAAAGTAGGTTTTCTTACAAAATCAACCATTTGTATATACACCATTTTAGGTGATATTCTGTGCCCAGAGAACGAGTGAAGAGTATTAGCTTAACTAAGAATCAAGACCTTTTTTGTGTCTTGGATGAATTCCTTTGGTAGTCTGTGAAGTCTATAGTGCCTTCTCAGAGTAATGTTTTTAAATGCATAAAAGAAAATATATAGGATTACAAAGGAAAATGATTATGTTGAAATAAATATGCAATTTTCCCATCCAAGTTCACAGGCCCCTTTGAAACCTACCCATGGACATCTTGAGAGTCCATGGATACTAGGTTTAAATACTCTGTAATAGTAACAAAATTTTATCTGTTAATTGGAAACCTGCTTGGTTTGGGATACCATAAGACTTTTACATGGTGTTAAGTTATGCTTTTCTCACTCTTCCCAATATGAGAATTGCTTTCTGCTAGTCAGTTTGCAGGAGGAAACCATGGACTCTAAAACATTCATTTAAGGAAAGGCCCCAGGAGAGATAACTCCTCATTTCCCAGCTGGCTGCATTACTTTCTTATTTCTCTGACTACTCTGTTATGTCCCCATGTCAGATACCTTCCTTCTTCCCTCGCTCTCTCTTTTTAGCTTTTTTTGTATGCTGTCTTACCCATTAGATTGTAAGTTCCTTGAAAGCAAAGACCATATTTCTTTTTTTGTATTTGTATCCCTAGTGCTTGGCACAGTGGCTCCCATATAGTAGGTACTTAATGATAGATGTTAATTCAATGTGTATGAAAGTGATGAGAGGTTTCCAATTAACAGATAAAATTTTGTTACTATAGTATCTGCCGGAGCTCTCATTCTGTGCTAAAAACAGAACAGCTAATAATTTCTTGTTATCTTAATGATAATTTCATCTTTTAAAAGACAGAGTAAACAATGGGGGAAATTCTATTCTATATATAATGCTAACCAAAAGTGAGAGACTGGATTCTGGGATAAAAATTAAAAGAATTTTGGGGTCAATGACTACTGCATCTTGGATTTTGTGGGATCTTTTTATCTAATATGAACTCTTTGTTTTACAGGTGAAGAAACTGAGGTCCAGAAAAGACAAATAACTTTGTCTACATTTGCATGTTTGGTCAGTAATTACGTAGTTGCTAGTGAGCAGAAATAAGACTCGTGGCAGACCTCTTTAGCTAACCTTGTGGCCAACAGGTACTAATATAACCAACTGTGAAAACTGATCTTGGAGGCTGATGGGCTGATTTTGGGCAAAGAAGAGGTGATTCTCTGCTAGAAAGTACATTTCTTTATCTACCCCTCAGTACCTGAGACAGTGTGTTGGTAGAGAACCAGACATCTAGAACTTAATTTCCACATAACTCATTCTACACGCCTACAGATATCATCATCCCTGACCCAGTGTATGTTTCAGCACTTGCTTTGTGTTAAATATTGTGATAATTAGAGTTGAATCTAAAGCTCCCATGTGGAAATAGAGTTCACACTGGGGCTGCCCATTGCTTACTATTTCCCATTATTTAAGAAAGTCTGACCCATATTCCCCAGAACAAATCCTCTTAGCTTAATACAGTGTTGGGGCTGAGGGATGAATATGAAAATTGCCCTTAAAAGTAGTAGACTTAAAAAATAAATGAGTAGATGCATGAATAAATTAATTAACTCCACATCACTAGGAGCTCTTAAGTAAAGACCAATTGATCATTTGTAAATGAAAATATTAAGAAAATTCTTGTGTTGAGTAGGAAGCAAATTAGATGACTTCTAGAGGCAGTTAGGTGGCTCAGTGGATAGAGTAATGAACCTCAAATCAGGAAGACCTCAGTTCAAATCTGATCTCAAACACATACGAGCTGTCTGACCAAGTCACTTAATTTTTCTCAGCCTTAGTTTCCTGTAAAATTAGATAATAATAGTACCTACCTCCCATGATTGTTGTGAGGATCAAATGAGATAGTACTTAGAAAGTGTTTAGCACAGTACCTAGAACATAGTAGGCATTTAATAAATGTTGTTTCCTTTCTAATTTCCCTAAGGTACTGTATCAACAAGGCAAGATTTGTGACCTCGAGGATGACCATGATGGTTCAGAATTTCAAAGTATGAAAAACTCTCTAAGCATAAGGCAGAGGAAGTATAACATTTATTTAGATACCAGGGGATCAGACCCCAAGACCAATAACTACAATTTGATGTAGCAGTAATTATATTCCAAAACTAGTAAGCCCACCTCAATGTAGGAAAAAGGAAATTATAACACAGTATTATGGCAAGGGACCAAGTCATCCTGTAACCTTCCTCCCTGCTGGGGCCTCCCCATAAACGCTCATAAATCCTAACTGTCTGCTTGCCTGCATTCTATCCCCCCTCAGTTCTCCACTCCACTCTTGGCTCTAAACTCTTTCTGCAGCTCTGTTTCCTCCTTGCACTGGGTTCTGAATTCTTGCTCCTGACTTCTGAATTCTTTGTTCTCAATGGCTACCTTCTGGGTGTATATACTCTTTTTAGGGCCCAAGGGCTTCATGCCCAGTCAGCCAAAGGGTGTGGGCCTGAGCTTGGTGCCTAATAAGTAAAGGGAGTAGGTCTGCTTACAAACAAACCTTTAATCAAGTTTCCTTTAATTGGCCCCACCTAAGTTCTATTGAATGGGTGGGAAAGGTCTTTAATCACTGATTGGCATCACAAAGGTGTGGGCCTGCCTCTAATCAAGCCTCCCTTAGTTGGTCCCACCTGAGGCTTATTGAATGGGTGGGAAAGATCTTTAATCTTTAATCACTGATTGACATCACAGGTGCTTAGATATCTAAGACTAATTGTTCACATGTTTATAGTGCACATACAATCTTTGAAGTTAGAAATCGCTTAAAGTTAGGAAAATTCCTTTATTTTTTTCTCTTGATAAAACTTACTATTTTCAAATTTGAAATTAAGCATCAACAAAAATTCTCACAGACACAGCAGAACACCAAAAGAGGGTTCTATATATGTAGCAACAATCTGCTAGCAGTTCCTGTAGGGGTATAAGACCCACCAACATCCAGCATATAGAAAGCTGCCAACACAGGTTCTTTGATCTGATTTTCTAAGGAAAGCAACTTTAAGGGGTTAACAATCTCAGTTTAATCAAACATATACACACACACACACACACAAACACACATACATACATATATGTGTGTGTGTATCATTCATTTAGCTCAGGGGGAAAATCAGCTCCCTGAGCTTCGAGGCAAGTACAAACAGAAATTAGAAATGGAAACACAATCAGAATAACCCAAGATCTAGCAGCTTCTACATTAAGAGATCGAAGGGCTTGGAATGCGATATTCCGGAGGTCAATGGAGCTAGGATTAAAACCTAGAATCACCTACCCAGCAAAATTGAGTATCATGTTCCAAGGCAAAATATGGACTTTCAATAAAATAGAGGACTTTCAAGCTTTCTCAGTGAAAAGACCGGAACTGAATAGAAAATTTGACTTTCAAACACAAGAATCAAGAGAAGCATGAAAAGGTAATCAAGAAACGGAAATTGCAAGGGACTTACTAATGTTGAACTGTTTTGTTTACATTCCTACATGGAAAGATGATGTGTATGATTCATGAGACCTCAGTATTAGGGTAGTTGAAGGGAATATGCATATATATATATATATGTTTATGTATATATATAAGTGAATGTGTATGTATGTATGTATCTATGTGTATATGTATGCATGTGTATGTAGGTATATATATGTGTGTGTGCTTTTATATATGTATATACATATATATATGTATATATATATATGTAAAAGAGAGAGAACAGACACAGGGTGAGTTGAAGATGAAGGGAAGATATGTAAAAGAAATAAAATGAAATTAAGGGATGAGAGAGCAACATACTGAGAGAGGGAGATAGGGAGAGATAGAATGGGGTGGATTATCTCGCATAAAGGTGGCAAGAGGAAGCAGTTCTGTGGGAGGAGGGGAGAGGGCAGGTGAGGGGGAAATGAGTGAACCTTGCTGTCATCAGATTCGGCCTAAGGAGGGAATACCATACATACTCAGTTGGGTATCTTACCCCACAGGAAAGAAGAGGGAGGAAGATAAAAAAAATAAAAGGGGGGGGATGATGGAAGGGAGGGCAGATGGGGGTGGAGGTAATCAAAACAAACACTTTGGAAAGGGGACAGGGTCAAGGGAGAAAATTCAATAAAGCGGGATGGGTTGGGGAAGGAGCAAAATGTAGTTAGCCTTTCACAACATGAGTATTGTGGAAGGGTTATACATAATGATACATGCATGGCCTAGGTTGAAGTGCTCGACTTCTTAGGGAGGGTGGGTGGGAAGGGAAGAGGGGAGAGAATTTGGAACTCAAAGTTTTAAAAACAGATGTTCAAAAACAAAAAAAAACGTTTCTGCATGCAACTAAAAAATAAGATACACAGGCAATGGGGCGTAGAAATTTATCTTGCCCTACAAGAAAGGAAGGGAAAAGGGGATGAGAGGGGAAGGGGGTGATAGAGGGGAGGGCTGACTGGGGAACAGGGCAACCAGAATATAAGCCATCTTGGAGTGTGGGGGAGGGTAGAAATGGGGAGAAAATTTGCAATTCAAACTGTTGTGAAAATCAATGCTGAAAACCAAATATATTAAATAAATAAATTTAAAAAAAAAAAGAAATGGAGACAATAAAAACAGACCAAATACACACCAACATCTGGATTAGCAAAACTGGGAGGAAGTTACAGCTTGCCCAGAGTCTCAACGACTCCTTCCATGAGTACCCCAAAACCCAAATGCCAAGCTCCCCTTAATTATATCCTGTTCAGTGCCCTGAGGGCTCTGACATCGCCCTGGCTGGGTGTGTAAAAGTTCACCATCCCCAGTATCACATGATATACAATTTAATCTCAATTGTCTTAATGCTGAGAAATACTCCAAGGCAAAGTCCCACTTATCTATCCCATTCAAACACAAGGGAGTCTTGATAGTCTTAGCATCTCAAAAGGGAAGAACAGGGATAAAAGTCTGATTGCCATAACAATATGACACCATGAATTTCATATCAGCTACATTTTAAAAGTACCTAATTCTACATGTTACATTTCAAACTGACCTACTCTTCTGTACTTCTTCTGAACTTTCTTTTACTCTTTTCTGTGCATTTAAGAAATATCACAATGGCCCTCTTTGTTGTATCAGTTTTGCCATTCTCTCTCTCCTTTCATTCTTACAATTAGACCAGAGATAGAAAGGAAAAAGAAAAACTTGTACCAAATAAATATATTTGTAATTGCCAGATGAATCTACACTGTAGTGGGAAAATTCATAATTGGCCTAGAGTACCTACTTCTTGAGTTTGCCTCTTCAGTATTTCCAAGATTCCCTTTAGAAACATCTAGGTACAAAATATGAGTTGGTTTATGATTCACCCATTCATTTCTGAAAAATTGAATTTAAAGCTTTCTTATATTCTGCAGTATGTTTCTTCTGTCGAGAAAATTATGGTTAGTTACTCAGTTTTGTCATTTGTAAAATAAAGGAGGTTAGACTTCTAAGCTCTTGCTAGCTATAAATCCTTGCCTTGTTACTCTAGTCCAAAGCTGTTGTGAAAGAGTTACACAGAAGGAAAATATTAACAACAGATCAATACATATTCTCCAATATTAACAGAAGAGGGTAGAAGAACAAAGTAACTGAATTCAAATTCACTAGTGAGTCACCTCTTACTTTCTATTCTTTATCAGAGAAAAGCACAAGTCATTCCAATCCTTGAGGTTTATGGCCCTATAGATACTCATGAATTTGGACCGCTACTTTGTGATTCAATTCAATTTAGCAAATATGTATTAAACATCTGTCATGTGCAGAGCATTGTGATAAGCAGAGAAGGAGGTACATAGTTTTAAATTTTAGAATTTAAAGTCTAGTATGAGATTAAGACATATACACAAAAAACTAGAATATGAAATTAGACATTGAAAAATGGATAAGAATGGAACATGCTATTTGAACTCTGAAGAGGAGTAGGGGGATTAAGGAAGACTTCCAGGAGAATAGGGCACTTGAATTAAGTTTGAAAGGATATGTAAAATCACAGGTAATAGGACCCTGACATCATAAACTTAGAACAGAAAGATACTTAGAAGTCATTTAATACACTGCCCCTCCTTGTACATATGAAGAAACTAAGGCTCAGAGAGGGAGGAAGGGAAGGGAAGGGAAGGGAAGGAAGGAAGGAAGGAAGGAAGGAAGGAAGGAAGGAAGGAAGGAAGGAAGGAAGGAAGAAAAGACTAAAAGATGGAAAGAAGAAAAAAGCATTAATTAAGTACCTACTGTATACTAAGCATTTTACAAATATCCCATTTGATTCTCACAACAAATTCAGAAGGTAGGCACTATTATTACCCCAATTTTACAGATGAAGGAACTGAGGCAAAAGAGACTGCATGATTTGACAAGGGTCATATAGCTAATAAATGTAAGGTTTTGAACTCAGGGCTTCTTAGTTCCAGGCTCAGTGCTCAATCCACTGCAACACCTAGCTGCCTTAAAAGTTTAACCTCAGAGAGATAAAGTTATGTACCTCAGATTAAACAAATGGTAAATGGTGGAGCAGAAGATCCACCTTTTTTCTTCAAATCCTATACATGTTCTTCTATTCCATGTTGTCTCTTGAATTCAATGGCAGAACTTGGGGGTAGAATTGGGAATGGGAGAAGGAATGTTCTGGTCAAAGGAAGATGCACTAGTAAAGGGAAAGAGACAGAAAAATGTAAAACACCTGTGAGTATGAGCCATGGCTAGAAAAGTAGAGTGAGATCAGTTCACAACTCCACCAACAATGTAACAATGTTCCAAATTTTCCACATCCTCTCCAGCATTTATGATTTTCCTTTTTTGTCATGTTAGCCAGTCTGACAGGAGAGATGCATTACCTAAGAATCGTTTTGATTTGCTTTTCTCTAAAAATAAAAAATGAATTAAAAAAAAAGAAAAGTAGAGTGGGACAGAGTATGGAGAGCTTTGGCTGTCAGGTTAAGGAGTTTGAGTTTCACTTGATAAAAATAATTAATACTAATATTTATAGTAATAATGCATCACACATAGTATATAGTGCTATACTCCCGTATAATATACATAGATATAACAATAATAGTAATCACAAAATAAATAATATCTACATATTGATTTAGGATTTATGCAGTGCTTTACTCACAACAACCTTGTTATTGAATAATTGTTACAGGGATAATGATCATTATCCCTTTTTGCGGACGAGCAAGATATTCAGGGAATTTAGGTGACCTGATTAGGGCTACATAATCAGTAGGCAATAAGGGTTTATTGAAGGATTTCAAGAAAGTAGTGGCAGGCACAACCAGGTCTATGCATAAGGTAGAATAGTCTGGTAGTTGAGTGAGAGATGAAACAGAAGAAGATCCATTGGCTTTAGATTTGGAAAAGACTTTAGAACTGGTTCAATCTCTTCATTTTAAGATGGTAAAACTCAGGCCAAAAAGGTTAAATCACTTACCAATAGTCACACAAGTAGCAGAATGAGGATTAAAACTCAAAGCTGATTCCAAATCTGGTAGTCTCACAACCAAATCTTATAGATGAGTAGGCAGAGGAGAATCTTTTAGGAGGCTACTGAAATGATTCAAGTGTGTGGCAATGAGGGACTATATTAAGATTTTGTTAGTAGAAATAAATACAAGAGAATAGGTGTAAGAGATGTTACAGAGATGGAAACAGTAGGACATAGTAACAGGTTGGCTATGAGAGGTAAAGGGATGGGGGAGGAATCAGAGATAATCCTAAAGTTATGAAGAAGGGTGATGGGGTGAATGGTAACAACAGTTGGGGGAAAAGTCCTGATCACTTCCTTCTTCTCTCCTCTTTACTCTCTTCTCTTCTCTTTCTCTCCTGTCTCTTCAGAGATGTCTTCAAAAATTTCTGATGTAGAGGGAAAACCGCACTCCAGCAGTCCTTATCTATGTTAGTTTCCTCTCCTCAAACTAGGGGAAAAATACAACTGCTAGCATCTTTAGTGCCTTAGGACCCCTTACAGGTAGCCAGCCAAAGTCTTATCCACAGGTTGCTGCATTCAGAAAACACTATAATAAAAACAAACAAACAAAAAACAACCAACAGCCTAACTGACCTCTAGTATGACTTTCCAAATTCTACCATTATTTTACTTATGGAGTGGAAGGGTTAAGCACGCAATCATAGTGAATCATTTAGCAAAGTATTAGCGGATAAAGAACAAACAAGCCACTCCTTCTAAAACTACTCTTTAATTATCTTTTACATCCTCAGAAATAAAGCAAACATTAAGCTGGTTAATCACCGTCAACATGTCAGTCATAAGAAAAACACTTCCAGTTAATTATACAGACATAGTGCCCGATAAGAGAGTGTCTGAGCCCAAATGAATCTAGTTTCTGTCAATAACATGCCTTCAGCAGTGGAAAACCTTCCTATATTATAGATTCAAGTCTATTTTGGTACTTACTTGAAGATTTTCTCTTTTTACTTTGGCCCAATGAATTATACACAATCTCCCTGTCCCTCCCCCCACCCCAGAGTACTTTAAATGTCCTTCGGTAAATGTTAAATTTCTTTGATGTGGATTTAAATTGATTGGATGGGGAAATTCTTTTGCTACCCAAGTCAAGTAAAGAGAAGCATTGTTGAATCAGCTTCCAGTAACAATGGAAACATTTCAGCTGAACCTAGCTCTCCTTAGAAATTCCCCAGCAAAGATGAAAAGAGGCACAGAATGAAGCAATAACCAATAAAACAAAAGAAAAACATAAATAAACTCTTCCATATATAGTCCAAGATGGAACAAGAAAATAGCCCAAATTCTTCAGGTACTGTTTTCAGGAGAATTCCAGGGGAGCTAAAGCCAACTACCTCTTAGACCTGTCATTTCAAAGTCTCTCAGCAGGAAACAAGGCCAGCTTATACTATGCCACCATACTAGGAAGAGATAGGAGGCAACACACTTGGGGAGAGGGCACTCTAGAAGGCTGGCAACTACTAAGTCTCTGATACTTTGAGGGCCAGGGCCAGGGGATCAAGGAACTGGACATGGAGTAGAGGTTTCTGGGATTCTTCAAGAGGCCTGAAGCCAACATGATTACTGACCTCTAACTGGATCTTGTCAGAACAACAGGAGGGGAGAAAACTGATTCTTGGTGAGTGATTGTGAAAAAAAAGGAAGGGAGAGAGATAGGACAGAGACTCACAACAATATTGGTCCACAAAGACACTGAGGCAGAAGACTTACACTAAGGCAAATGGCAGAGCCTGATCCCAGGTCCAGGCCTTTTTCCCTGTTCCAGGTCAGGGCTACAGAAGAGGGGTAGCATCAGAAATCAGGATCCAGCCATCCCACCCAAAACTATGGGAAGGAAATTCCTCTTGAAGAAAACAAAAATTGACAAGAGGATAAATGTGATTGAATAAAACAAAGAGAACTCAGTGATTCAATAAGATATCAGGAAATATTAGAACAAAGCCAAAACTTCAAATTAGAAGACCACATGAAGTACCTACTATAAAAAACCACAACCGACTAGGTAAACAGACTGAGGAAAGATAATTTAAAATTCATTAGATACTCTAAAAACTATGACCTAACCGAAAAGCAAAACAAAACAAAACATGTGTACTCTATTTCTAGAAATCATAAAAGAAAATCGTCTAGGTCTATGAAAACAAGGAGGCATAATTAAAATAGAAAGAATCCATCAGTCACCTCCAGGAAAAACAAAACAACATGAAAGAAAAATCTATATACTATGAATAGCCAGATAGAGTTTATATACTAAGGACTCATACTGTCATGTGTTACACTATGTAGCAACTATTATAAAGGAGAAGAAATCTGCAAATATGATATATCAATGGGTAAAAGAAAAAGAAGCTTACAACCAATACTACATTATCCTTAAAAACTAAGTATATTTTACTTAAGTAAAAAAGAACTTTGAATAGAAGAATTTTGAGAATCCCTGATGGAGACCAGAACTAGATAAAGCCTTTGAAACACAAGCACAGGAGATAAACGTAACTTAGAGACTCAAATACATTTGAGAAATTATAATGGGCTAAATGATGATCAGATCTTTACATTTTAATAGTGGGCAGAAGAAACAAGTGTTGCCTACCTTCAGTGGTCACAGAGGAAACAAACTCAGGGTCTAGGTATGGTTTTGTTCTGTTTGATCAATTTCAAGAGGGGGGAAAAGGAACAAAAAGAGGAATGCATCCTGGGGAAAATGGGGAAGAAAGAGAAAGAATTTATGATTTCTTATAATTGTGCTATTCCAAAAGAGTGTATATAACCACAGAACTGGGGAGTAGGAGAAAGGAACATCTCATGTAACTGAAGCAGGCAAAGGACGGTTGATCTCACATGCACTTTGTGTGTGAATGGATTCATGGGAACACAAACACACATGAGTTTGATGCAGAAATAAATTAAATTCAACAGAGAAAGAAGCATGGATGTGGAGAAGTCAGCACAGGATTTAAGATGGATTGTGGTATTGGGGAGGGAATAGTCACAAACAAAAGAAACTTCAACCGTGGAAAGTAGATAATAAAGTGGGGATAAAAAAGAGAGAAAGAAAATGTTAAACTAGTGATTGGAGTCCTAGGATGGATGAAGAGATGTGAGGCAGAAGAATGGGATCAGAAGACTTAAATTATAGATTGCTTGTACTGCTTTCATTGCTTGTCTTTCCCTACCTCCCTCATAAAATGGAGGCAGGTACTAGAATGATTTAGAAAATAGAATTCAAAAATATGGTCTATAAAGAAAAACCTACTTGAAACATAAATATCACCCTAGAGTTCAAAAGAGGGGTAGGAACAGAATAGCTATGCCTCAGGCAATAAAAAAGTAGATACAGCAATGATAGCCCCAGAAAAAGCAACCCTAAAAAGAAATATGGTTAAATTTTAAAAACTGTGGAAGCCTCTTCACCTTTCCATTGTCCTGGATATTGTCTAGCTTAGCAACATTATTCTTAAGCTGTGGTGTCAAGAACTGAATATAATATTTCTGTTAAGGTCCGACAAGGGCAGAGTACCGTGGGACTTTCACCTCCCTTTTCCTAGAAGTGATATGTCTTTCTTAAAGCAGTTCACCATCACATTAGCTTTTGTGCCTCCTATATGACTTTTCTGATTCATTTTGGGCTTGTAGTGCACTAAAACCTTTAGATACTCTTTCAAATAAACTGTATTCTAATCATATCTCCCACATGTTTTACTTGTAAAGTGGATTTTTTAATCCAACTGCAAGACTTTACATTTATCCCAATTAAATTTTATCTTATTGAGCTTATCAGAGTGCTCTAGCTTGTCAACGGCAATGGCTAGCATTTATATATTGCTTTAAGCATTGAAAAGTATTTTATATATGTTAACTCATTGGATCTTTACAACAACCTTGTTAGGTAGGTGCTATTTTTTGGAACCTCACTGTGTCATCCAACATGTTAGTTATCCTTCCCAGGGTTGTTGATGTCCGAAAATTTGATGATTAAATCATTAACAAAAATGTTAAATGGCAAAGAATTAAGCACAGATCACAGTGATACTCTATTGGAGACTTCCTGCCACATTCCCACTGAACAATTAACAATTGTTTGCTGAGTTGGGCTATCTAATCAATTCCAAATTCATTGAATTGTAGTCTGGTCCACATCCCTCCATTTTCTCCACAAGATCTGCTAAGATACCTCATGGAGAGTTTTGTTAAGATCAAGATAAAATATACTTCCCTCACCTACTAATTAAGAAATCCTGTCAAAAAAAGGAAATGATGTTAGACTTACATGAATTGCTCTCAATGAAATCATGCTGTTTCTTTGTAATCACCACTTACCTATCTGAATGTTCACCAGTCATCTCCTTAATGAGATCTTCTCAAATTTCCTCAGAATTCAAAGTCAAGGCCCTTGGATTACAGACTCTATTTATTTGTCTTTTAGAAATAATTCAGAATAGTAACCCTTCTCCAATCTCATTTTCAATGATCTTTCAAATATCACTGACTCTGAGGTCAGTAACCATACCTGCCAGTTCTTTCAGTACCAGAGGAGGAAGCTCCTTTGGACCAGGTGATTTGAATTGATCAAGGCACATTAGTTTCTCTTTTGCTATCTCTTCACTTATCCTTAGTATCCATTAATCATTTTTTTTCTGCCACTTTCAGGGCAAAGATAATTTTCTTTGGCAGAAAATATGAAACAAATAATAATTCAGAATATCTGCGTTGTCTTTTGTTTTCAGCTATCATCAGTCTTGGGAAAAGTTCCTGTTCCTTAGTTGAGCCTCATTTTTCTCCCCACATCACTTTAAAAAGTACTCCCCTTTGTGTTGTCCTCAACTTTCCTCAACAGCTTCAGCCCATTCTGAGATGTAGCATTCCTATTTTTGTAGAACCTGGCTAAATCTTATACTTAACTTGTTTTCTTATTGTTGTTAATTATTTTTATTTTCAGTTCCAAATTTTCTTCCTACCACTAGGCCCTCCTCTACCCATCGAGAAGGCAAGAAATATAATACTCATTGTCCATGTCATGTAAACACATTCTTATATTGTCTGTGTTGCAAAAAGCAAGAAAAATAAAGAAAGTGGAAAAAAATGTTTTAATTTGCACTCAGAATTCATCAGTGCCCTCTGGAGGTAGATAGCATTTTTTATCATGAGTCCTTTGGGATTGTTGTGGATTATTATGTTGATCAGAGTAACTAATTCTTTCATAGTTGGTTATCATTACAATATTGCTCTTACTGTGTACATATTCTGGTTTTGCTCACTTCACTTTGTATCAACTCATATAAGTCTTTTCTTATACTCAATTTTTTCCTTGGCTTTCTCTCCATTTTCTATACTTTTTAAATAAGAGTCTGTACATTTCTTTCAAAATCTAATTTGGTTGGTGAATTCCTTATGCATTTATATCAGTCTCTTAAGACATAACCCATTTTTTCCTCATGGAAGTTGTTTCCCTCTGGGACTTCAGAATTTCATTCTTGAGCACCTCCCATCCATCCTAGGCTGACTGAAGCACTTGCCTAGCTTTCTTTTTAGTCCTTTGAAATCTGATTTCTAAAAATCTGAGATGCATGTTAGACTATGCCTATGTAGCTGGAATTGCAATGAGCATGTATAGAACTGTTCCTTCTGTTTCCAAATAGCCACATGCGCATGACTCAGTGCCAAGATGACTCTTGGGCTATGAGATCATGAAGCAGTCTTCTCACTGGCTGCTGAGCTGGAATATCCATTGATTCAATGGACTCAAAGGTGAGTGACTCCAATTCCCTCCTCTTATATGTTATTTCTCCCTATTAAAATGTGAGATCTGTGAGAACTTTCCTATTCACATTCCCAGTGCTTAGCATAATACTTTGCACATAGTAAGCACTTGTTAAATGCTTTTATCTTGTCTTAAAATTATCACTAAGATATTCATTCATCATCTTTTGAATTCAGGAGGCTCAGAAATACTGGGTCATGTAGTTGGAGGTGACTGGGAAAGGGAAGGAGTCTCTGACTTTTTAATTAAATCTTTGGGAGTACTCTTGGAGGTGATAACTACTGGTCACATGATGGCCCCAATTCTTGGCCTGGATCTCCAAAAAGCATGAGGAAAAGTAAGGAAGAACAGAACCCAGGAAAAATGTGAAATATACAATCAGTAGTCACAAAAAATGAGTCATATTTAGGTGGCATCAACCTCTTGGCAGAGTATAACAGAAGTTAAAATTTTAGTTTAGTTCTTGAAAATCTTTTTTTTTACCAATGTGTGCTTGTGTTTTAGGTTAAGCAATGCTATTATGGTTAGGAAATAAATGCCTGTCCCATATCTGATTCATATTGTATATGGAATACCCTTTCTATGCCTCACCTTTAGGAATACCCTAGACACGAACCATAACCTAAGCTTTAACCAATTTCTCCCAAGACTTGTAATGAGCTAATGAGTGTGACAAAAGGAAGTCCACATTCTTCAGTTCCTAGGACTGAACGCAGCCCAATTAAACCTTGAAATGCATACTTGAGTATGGAGTCAAGAGGAGCTTTTTAATGGAAAGGGAGTAGATGTCATACCCTACTAGGCCCACTAGTTTTTAATGCTATCACTACCACCATCAACAAGCACTTAGTAAGCACCTGCTCTGTGATAGGTACTCTGTCAAGCACTGGGGATACAAAGAAAAGCAAAAGTGGTCTCTGCTTTTGAGGAGCTCACAGTCTAATGGGGGAGACAGTATGCAAATAATTACCAATGTTAGATCTAGATTTCTAATCTCTACCAAAAATTCTAGGAGTGTGTGGTTACTCCTCCAGGGTCCCTATCATTTCTGCCTTAACAACCAGTCCCTCACTGTTCATGAGCATCAGATTTAGAACAGAATTTTCCCATGTTGGATCCTCTCTCTTTTGAAGCATGAATTTATCACTAAAGCAAGGCTGGAAATTATTAGCTAATTTACTTTTGACAGAGAGAAAGCTCCAGTAGATGTCTATGTAACAGAATTCTCCCATCACTACTTAAGCTTTCAACAGTGGCGCCTTATTCCTATAGACTCTCCTAAGGGCCTGGCATCATACTTTCCTTAAATACATCAGAGGTGTCAGACTTGCAGTAAGAGGATACAAATGGCCTGCAAAACTCCCTAGTGCAATCAAATTAAAATATAATTGTGAAATGTTTAACAAAAGAAATAAAAATATAATATAACATAAACAATTTAATTTGTTGTTTTATAAGTCAATATGTGGCCTGAAGGAATAGTTTCTATTTGAGTTTCACAGCATGGATACAGCACATATTACCCTATATCTTTTACTTTCTCTCTCTCTTTTCTTGGATGTTTAGGCTCAGGTTTGCAGGATATATAGTAAGTGCTTAACCTATATTCCTTGACTTGGTCTGACTTATCATACTTTGGATTGTATCTTGAATGCCTTTGCTATGAGGGCATATATTATTCTTTTTCCCTCTACAGTTTCTTGAGATCACAGAATGATCTTTTATAGTTTGAATTTTTTTCCATTTTATTTGAAAATTTTCTTTGTTGCTTGAAGAATTCATTGTTTGTTATTGGAATTGTTAGATTTAACCACTATGTTTCTTGGCACTTAAAACATAAGACATATTTCTCCACCTCAAGGCAATCTGCCTTCTCTATTCAAAAGTTCTTGGCAGTTTTCTTGTATTACGTTGCATTATGTTGTTCAGGTACAGTCAGTTCTGCTATAGCGGGTACATTTGAATTCATTCAAGGCATTGAGCTATTCAAGATCATGCAATAAAAAAACAGAGGGCTTATAGGAAAATGAGTTTGGGGTATAATGTTCATAAGCTTTATCAGTAAGAGATAAAAATATCAGAACCTAATAAAAGTGATAGCACAGTTTCATATGTACCAAATGGTTAAGGAATACACAAATGCTACAATAAATAGGGGTAGGTGGTAATAGCAACCTTGGACAGCAAGTGTCCTTTTCCCTTGTTCCCAAAACTCGAGGCTTTAGGAGTTGGAGGCCTAGTCAGAGTAAAACAGCTCTTCTCTGTCATCAGCTCCTACTGAACCATGAGATATACAATAGATATGGCACTTTTCTTCAACAAAGACTTGGTGAAGTGGGTGTCAGCAGAATTATAGCATTCTCACTCTTTCTTGGGAAGAAAGTATATAGAAGCAAACTGAAATTTGCATTGTATTCAAATTGTTCTTATTGAAACAAATTCGTGTTTTCAAAACAAGAATTATAAACAGAACTGACTGTATTTTGACTTATCGTGTTCTTCCAGTCTTTGCTAAGAATATGTTTTGTTTATTTAGAGATCATTTATTCTTTTAACATTGTTGACTTTTGCTCCTCTTCTTCCAGCTAAACCCCCACTTCAGAATACTTTGCATTCTCAATCTCTTCTCTCTTTTACTTTTTTAGAGAGATACACTTCCTTGGATTTAAGTTTTTCTATTTTGCTAATTATTTCTGCTGTGCAGGCCATAAATTCTACCATTTCTTCCTTACTAACTTTTCTCAAGGTTCTGATTTCTGTCTTGAACAATTCTGGAGAATCTTGCTATAGTTATATTATTCTCCAATGTGAATTATCTGGGTTCTGGATCTTCTCTGTTGATTTATCTATTTGTGCTCAAGATTTTTAGTTGAACTTTATAGCTGTTGGGATCTTTGGTGATTTTAGTCTTTTCCCCCCTCTTATATTCTCCTGTTGTGCAGTTTTTGACTTGTCTCCCTTTTGCCTCATTTTATCTTGGGATTGGACCTCAAAACTTTCTCAATTTCTGACCACATTGGATTATTTTCTTTTCATTTCTTTTTTCCTTTTTTTAATTTAGTATTTTATTTTCCCCCAGTTACATGCAAAAATAATTTCCAACATTCTCTTTCAAAACCTTGAGCTGCAAACTCTCTCCCTTCCTCTTTCCCCATCCCCTCTATTGAAAAGGCAATCAACTTGACACAGGTTATACATGTGTAGTCATGCAAAGCACATCCCCAATAGTCATGTTGTGAAAGAAAACATAGACCAAAAAAACCTAAAGGAAGTTAAAAAAATATGCTTCAATCTATACTCAGATACCATCAAGTTTTTCTCTGGGGATAGACAGCAATTTTATCATAAGTCCTTCAGAATTTTCTTGGATCATTGTATTGCTGAGAATAGCAAAATCATCAAGAGATGACCATCATACAATATTACTGTTACTTTATACACAGTACATTTCACTTTGTATCAGCCTGTGCAAGTTTTTCCAGGTTTTTCCGAGACCATTCTGCTCATCATTTCTAATAGTACAAAAGTATTCCATCATAATAACATAGCACAACTTGCTCAACAATTCTCTCATTGATGGGCATCCCTTAATTTCTAATTCTTTGCCACCAGAAAAGAGCTACTATAAATATTTTTGTACATATAGGTCCTTTTCCTTTTTGTTTTTATCTCTTTTGGTACATAGACCTAGTAGTGGTATTGTTAGGTCAAAAGGTATGCATAGATTTATAGCCCAGTGGGCATAGTTCCAAATTGCTCTTTTGAGTGGTCGAATCAGTTCACAACTCCACCAACAGTGCATTAATGTCTCATTTTTCCCACATTCCCTCCAATATTTGTCATTTCTGTTTATTAGCCAATTTAAGAGGTATGAAGTAGTACCTCAGAATTGTTTTAATTTGAATTTCTCCAATCAGCAATGAGTTAGAGTATTTTTCACAAGGCTATAGATAGTTTTATTTTACCTGAAAATTCATGATATCTTTGATAATTTATCAGTTGAGGAATGGCTCTTATTTTTATAACTGTGACTCAGTTCTGTATATGTTTGAGAAATGAGGCCTTTACCAGAGAAACTTGTTTCAAAAATTTTTTCAGTTACTATGGCTAATTGTGTTTTCCTCCATCATATCCCCTCCCCATTTATTCTATTCTCTCTTTCTTTTCACCCTACCCTTCCTCAAAAGTGTTTTGCTTCTAACTACCACCTCCCCCAATCTGCCCTACTTTCCATCACCACCCCCTTTTCTTATCCCCTTCCCCTCCTAATTTCCTGTAGGGTAAGATATCCAAATCCAATTGAGTGTGTATGTTATTCTCTCTTTGAGCCAATTCTGATGAGAGTAAGACTTCGTCACTCCCCTTTACATCCTCCCTCTTCCCCTCCACTGTAAAAACATTTTCTTCCCTCTTCTATGTGAGATAATGTACCCCATCCTGCTTCTCCCTTTCTCTTTCTCCCAGTGTATTCTTCTCTCATACCCCTTAATTTTATTTTTTTTATATATCTCTTCATATTCAACTCACATCTGTGCCTTTTGTCTAACTACCCTGGTAATGAGAAAAGTCTTATGAGTCACGCATATTGTTTTACATGTTTGAATGTAAACATTTTAACCATAAGGCTCTTATGATTTCCCTTCCCGGTTTATCTTTTTATGCTTCTCTTGATTCTTGTATTTGAAAGTCAAATTTTCCATCCAACTCTGATCTTTTCACCAAGAATGCTTGAAAGTCCTCTATCTCATTGAATGTCCAATTTTCCCCTTGAAGGAATATACTCAGTTTTTCTGGGGAGATGATTCTTGGTTGTGATCCTAGCTCCTATGCCCTCCAAAACATTATATTCCAAGTCCTCTAATCCCTTCATGTAGAAGATGCTAAATCTTGTGTTAGCCTGACTGTGACTCCATGATACTTGAAATGTTTCTTTCTGGCTGCTTGAAAATTTTTTCCCTCAATCTGAGAGGTCTGTCCTTTGGCTATAATATTCCCGGGAGTTTCCATTTTGGGATCTCTTTCAGGAGGTGATTTATGGATTCTTTCAATTTCTATTTTACCCACTGGTTCTAGAATATCAGGGCAGTTTTCCTTGACCATTTCTTGAAAGTTGATGTCTAGGCTCTTTTGTTATTGTGGCTTTCAGGTAGTCCAATAATTTTTAAGTTATCTTTCTTGTATCTATTTTCCAGGTCACTTGTTTTTCCAATGATACATTTCACATTGTCTTTTATTTTTTTCATTCTTTTGGTTTTGTTTTATTGGTTCTTAGATTTCAAGTTAGCTTCTATTTGCTCCATTCTAATTTTTAAGGAATTAGTTTCTTCAGTGGTCTTTTGGACCTCCTTTTCCATTTGGCTAATTCTGCCTTTCAAGGCATTCTTCTCCTCATTGGCTTTTTGGAGCTCTTTTGACATTTGGGTTAGTCTACTTTTAAGGTGTTATTTTCTTCAGTATTTTTGTGTCTCCCTTAGCAAGATATTGACTCATTTTAATGATTTTCTTGCATCACTGTCATTTCTCTTCTCATTTTTTCCCTGGCCTCTCTTACTTGGTTTTCAAAATCCTTTTTGAACTCTTCCATGGTCTGAGGTCAGTTCATATTTTTCTTTGAGGCTTTGGACGTAGGAGCTTTAACTTTATCTTCTGAGTATGTGTTTTATTCTTTCCTGTCAGCACAATAACTTTCCATAGTGAGAGGTTTTTTTCCTGCTGTTTACCCTTTTTGCTGGCCTATTACTTGATTTTTACCTCTTTGTTAAAATAGGGCTCTGTTTCCAGGGTGGAGGGCACACTGTCCCAAGCTTCAGGGGGTTTGTGCAGCTGTTTTGAAGAGATACTTCTAAGGACTTATAAACTTTCAGTTCTTCCAAGGTGGTATGACCTAGAGAGAGGTGTTTACTTCTCTCCTGGCCTGTGTTGTGGTTTTTGAGTGACCACAAGCACTCTTTTTTGCCCTTGAACTGTGAGGAGAGTCCCCCCTCCACTGTGGCTACAAGACTTTCTATGCTAGTGGCAGTGCCTTACCTTGGGACTGCCACTCAGGACTATGACCCAGTTCCAAGTATGGGCTAAGCAATAGAGTCCTGCCTCAATACTAGCAAAAAGACCCCTGTAACTTCTGACCAGTTGTTTGACCCCATTACAGTCTGTTGACTGAGAACTCTGGAAGCAGCCACTGCCACTGGTGTTGATTCAGTCATCTGCACAGCCTGCTCCTGGTTTGCTGTGGTCAGGCATGTGCTGGAATGGCCTGCACTGGTCTGTGCTCCTCTTTCACCCTGGTGGGACAGACCTTTCCTGCTCTCCTTCTAAGATGTTCTTGGCATCTGTGGGCTGAGAGGTCTGGAAACTGCCACTGCTGCTGGTGATTAAGTCACCCTGATTCCTGCTCCTGGTTTTCTGGGGCCCCAGTCTGTGCTGTCATGGCCTCTAATGATCTGTGCTCCCCTCTCACCCTGGTGTAACAGATCTTTCCTGCCAACTTTCCAAATAGTCTTGGGCTGGACATTTTTTTCATTCCATTTTTCTTGGGTTCTGCTGCTCTAGAATTTGTTTAGAGTCACTTTTAAAGGTATTTGGAGGGATTTGAGAGAGGGCTTAGGCAGGTCTGTGCCTTTACTCTGCCATCTTGGCTCCTCCTTGGTGTATTTTCTTTTCACCAGCCTTTGTCCCTGCCCCAAGTAGCTTCTGGGCAGAAAGATATAGAACTGGATCCAACTGGATTCTGGCCCCATCTCCTCTAGGTCCTGGCCCATGCACTGATCTCACTTCCCTTCATTTCATTCTCTGGTTCAGTTGAATAATTATCTACCATTTTTTTTGCAGGCTTGACTGAGGGCTGAGTGTTGTATTCTGGACAAGGTTTCTGCCACCTTGAGTTTTCCTATCCTAGGGAGACTAATGAATTTTCCCCATTTCTACACCTCTCTCCCCTCTGACATGTAGCTACACTGAGTTGAGATTTACTATTGGGCAACAGGAGGTCATGGAAAGGGTGGGGTGGGAAGTGTATAAGCAGAGACTACAGAAGGAGGGAATTCTTGACTAGATCACAGAGCACAAATCAAGGGAAAGCTCTGGGCACACAGAACTCAAACATACTTGAGTGGGAGCAGTAGCAGGCCCAGGACTGAAGTGCTGGCTGTGGCAGTGATCCCCAGGCATTTCAGCCCATGATGGGAGTCTGTCAGAGCTATGGGAGACAGAAGTGCAGAGCCTGGGGCCATGGCCTCAGCTACTACTGAGGCTTTTACTCACAGTCTAAAGGTTTGAAACTAACCTTCTTGAACTTCTGGGAGCCATAATGACCAGGCAAAATGGCTCTCATCCCTCCCTTCTCCACCCAGAAAATACTGCCCTGGGGGAAACCCTGCAGTAGAGGATCCAGAAGTGGGGCTTCAGAAACCTATTAGCTTGGGAGGCTGGGGAAATGGCCCTTCTTGTGGTAGCAGAAGGAGAGTAGTGTAGGAAGAGAGGTGTCCCAGAAGGCCCCACCTCAGCAGACCAGCTCCAGTTCCTGAGCTGCAGGGAAGTGGAGCCAGCAAGTGTCAACACCAGGACCCCAGACATGCCTTCGCACAGCCAGGGGAAGTGGCAGACACCAGCTGAGACAACTGCTGTAGTGCAGCCCAATGGGAAAAGAAGACTTCCAGCAGCCAGATCACCCCTCTCCCACACCTCACACCAGGAGCTTCAGTGTAACCCAGAGGAACTCAGAAAGACTGCACCTGGCCTTGACCTTCACACAGCAGGAGCTTCAGCTCAGCATCAGGTGAGCAGCAGCATTATATAGTCTCTAGCTGACAAAATCAGAGGGAATAGCATACAAAGCCTGTAACCAGGCCTCCAGTTCCCAGCATGAGAAGCTTGGGACAAAGCCCTCTGTATGCCAGAAGCAGAGATCCACTTTAAAAGCCAAGAAAAAGGCAACCACCATGAAGAAGCAAACCAGAAAAACAAAGAGCATTTATTCTTACTATGGAGATGGGGAAGATCAAAATACCAATTCAGAAGAGGACAGCATTAACACTATACCCATATCTGAAACCTCTAAAGGGAATATGAACTGGTCTCAAGCCCAAAAAGCATTCCTGGAAGAGCTCCAGGAGGATTTTAAAAACAAAATTAGAGAGGTAAAAGAAAAAATGGGGGAAAATTCACTGATGAGAACAAATCTTTAAAAAGTAAAATTGGTGAAATGGTTAAGGAGGTTCACAATCTAATTGGAGAGAATGACTCCTTGAAAAGTAAAATTAACCAAATGGAAAAGGAAGTACAGAAGCTAAATGAAGACAACAATTTGTTAAAAATTAGAATTTGGCAAGCAGAAGCTAATGATGCTATGAGGCATCAAGAATCAGTCAAATGAAATCTAAAGAATGAAAAAATAGAAGAAAATGTAAAATGTCTGATTGGAAAAACAACTGACCTGGAAAAGAGATCCAGGAGAGAGAATCTAAGAATTTTTAGTCTACCAGAAAACCATTATGAAAAAAGAGCCTGGACAGTATCTTCCAAGAAATCATCAAGGAAAATTTCCCTGAGGTCCTAGAACCAGAGGGTAAAATAGTAATTGAAATACCCACCAATCATCCCCTGAAAGAGATCCCAAATTGAAAACTCCAAGGAATATTGTAGCCAAATTCCAGAATTATCAGATCAAGGAGAAAATACTGCAAGCAGCCAGAAAGAAACAATTCAAATATCGTGAAACTACAGTCAGCCACACAGGACCTTGCAGCTTCTACATTAAAAGCAGGAGAGATTGGAATATGATATCGTGAAAGGATAAACTACCCAGCAAAATTGAGCATAATTTTTCAGGTAAGGTGATGGACGTTCAATGAAACAAGGAAATTCCAGACCTTCTTGCTGAAAGAGGCCAGAACTCAATGGAAAATTTGATCTTCAAATACAAAACTCAAGAGAGATATAAAAAGGTGAACAGTGGGGGAAAACCTTGTTGTTCAATAAGGACAAATTGTTTACATCCTCATATAGGATTATATTGTTTTATATATGTTATATATATGTATATATATATACATATATATATATATATATACATATATATATATAGGTCAATCTTGAGAATGGTACAATTATTACAACAATTAAAAGGGACATACAGAGACTGAAGGTGTCAGTATAAAGTAACTGATGTGACATAAGTAAGGGGTGCAAAGGGATTGTTCTGGGAGAAGAGGTGAGGAGGAGGTATAAAAGTGTAAATTACATCACACGAAGAGGCACAAAAACATATTATAGTAGAGAGAAAGACGGGAAGGAGAAGAGCAGTGTTTGAGCTTTACTCTCACCAGATTTGGTTCAAAGAAGGAATAACTTACTCTGGTAAGTATAGAAATCAAACTTGTCCTACAGGCAGTAGGAGGGGTAAGGGGAAAGAAAGGGAGGGTGGTTAGAAGGGAGGGAAGAAGTAGCAAGGGGAAAAGCATAAGATAAGGGAGGGGGTCAATAGGGAGAGAAAATCAAAGAAGGCAGTGGTCAAAACCAAAGCATAAATCCACAGGTCAGTTTGTGTGCTATCATGGAAGGGATAGTAGAGGTTGATGGGTAGGGGTGGTGCTAAGTGAGTAGTAAAGATTACTATATTGTTCATTCATAAAGCTGTTACCTTGTTGGGCTTCTTGCTTTCTTATCTTGTGAGAATAATTAATTGCTCTATGTCAAAATATTCCTTTTTTTAATTAGTGAAGACTGGAGAAAACATCTAATCTTCCTTTTTTTGTTACATTAGTCTCTCAAATGCATTCTTTGTAGTATTTGGTAGGCATTATTCTCTTTTGACCAGGAATCTGTATTGGCTATATTTTAAATTGAGGTCCAGAAGTCCAAATCTCATTCTCATATACTACCTTCTTAGCAGCTGTTCATTTCTCAAGTTAATTTTTCTTTTCCACAACACTTAGCTTCAATGGAAAACAGGAAGGAAAACCAAACCTCTGCCTCTTTCGTGTTTAGTTTCTTGCCCAAGATTTCATAATGATTGATAATAATTTTTAGGATTTTTTTGACAGCATCATTTGTGCCCCCATGAATCACTAGAAGTATGTAGTTATTACTCATTTTGGTAGGTCTTCAAAAGATGTGACCTGATGAGTAGAATCTTTTCATTGTCTACCAATTGGAAATTATGAGGGTGAATTGGCACAATGCTCATTACAGGGAAAAGTGAACTTGGGAATAAGAGACTAGGGAAAATCAGAAGATGAAAGGTGAGTAATACAAGACTATTTCTTTGCTTTAAGGGTGTGCTAGTTTATTGTATGTATGTCTCAAATCTACAGGTTCTTAGACAAATGAATTTTATACTCAGAATGACATTAAATTACAGTTCCCCTTTTGGGACCTTTGTTTTAAAATTATTTGCCTTGCTTTAGAATCAAAAAGTGAAACTAGAAACTATTAAGCTAATGTTTCCCTCTGACCATTGCATGTCTGGCATTTAGAAAAATTGTGATTTGTTGTTTATTTTGGGGGGGGCAAGAATTGTAACTATGCTATGTGTTGACATATAAAATAATGTGTCTTTCTTAGCAAGAGATCATGCATCTATATCACCGACCAAATTGTAAGTGCCCAAGATTCCTCAAAACACATTAGGAAAAAGAGTAATTATATAGAGAAAAGAATTTTAAATTGACTTCTATTTCTGTGACTAATTTCTATTTGGAATCTTTGATCTTTATGTTGTATGTAGACTATGTACATTACTTGTAGCCTTGAAATTTGTATGGTCGTGACAATTATCTGGTATTGCCTTTTCCTAGCAACAAGAAAAGAAGTGCACAGTATCTATACTGCAGGTGGTCAGGCGAAGAGTACAAGAAAATAGAAATAAGGGCCTCAATACTTATCCTTAATACTCATAGCTAGCATTAGACAATATTTGAAGATTTGCAAAACACTTTGCAAATGTTATTCCATTTGATTCTCACAACAACCCTGGGAGGTATATGTTATTATCATCCAGATTTACAGATGAAGAAACTAAGGAAGGTTAAATGATCACACAGACAGTAAGCGTCTGAGGCCAGAATTGAACTGAGGCCTACCTGACTTCAGGTATAGCACTGTATCCTCTGCACTGCTTAGCTGTTTCTACACCTTGAGATTTGAAAGAATCCATTATTGTTTTCACTCGTACCATTTGTGGCATTTATATGATCAATGTATCTATTTATAGATATTTCAAAATCCAACTGCCTCTTTATTTTTTACATGTATTATTGAATTAACATACAACTTAAATGGAGATTATTGCATCTTTGAATTATAACTTTATAAATATTACACTTAATTTTTATTATTTTCTTAATGCTATGACACAAATTATAGAATTATTGGCATTCTCTAAACTCCCCTACTTGCATTATCTACCAGTCCTATAATATTGGGAAATAATAGAGAATAATGAAATAGGAGACTACCATTATGTCTTTGTGTATGATAAGTTTTCAATGATTATGAAACATGAATGTTTAGTGTTAAGGACCAGAATCTCTTCTCAAGGCCACTGAAAAGAGAAATCATCCAGAATCTTGCTGGCAAAGACCTACAACAGGTGTCCTAGATCCAGATGACTAACACTGATGTTGAATTTCAGAACCTTCAACCTTGAGCCAAGGGTATCACTTTAAAGCCTCTTTTTCCTCTCGAGGTTAATATTACAACAGAAAAGCAGGATGTATATGCTGATAATCACTTCTCTATCTGAGAATAGAAAGAAAAAAAATGCAACCCTTGCAACCTCAGAGACATTGAGCCACGTTGCTAATCTTAACCAGCACTTTCAAAATTTGTTTTGAATGAACCTCCATCATTTTATAAAAGCTCATAATATCATTGTTTTATTTTTGTGATTGTCATATTTTTTGATTTATATTTGCTTGGAAACACATTATGAAGGGCAAGATACAAGCAATTAAAAGGTAGGATAGGGCTAGTAACACTGAGAAGAGGGGTTAAAGTGTACAAATCACATTATATGTATTAAATGGATACAAAAATGTTTTCAATATTATATTTTCATGCATTGTCTTATGATTGTAAAGCACTCCTCATACCTTGTGTTATTAATGCTAATACAGTAATGACTATACCCTGCTTTAAACTGTAATCAGTACTACTTACAGTGTGAAGCAGAATTTGTTGGTACTACTTTTTTGTTACTTAGCAATGCCCCTCTTCCCCTCTTAGTGTAAATCCCTTTGACCAGTGAATGCTTTATAATGTTTCAAGGTCACTATGCAGTCTTGAATTTGTAGCAGATAAATTTTTCTTGTAAAATTAGTCGTTTTCCTAATTATTTTATTTACAAATGTTCAAAGTGATTCCACATGCTCAAGAATATTGATATGATACATAAAGCTCATTAAGATAAAATAGCATATAAGCCTCAGTCCATGAACAAGTTCAGAGGAAATTAATAAATTATCTCTTTCTCTTAACATGCCAGCTCCAGAAAAATAGTGGTTTAAATCCCCTTTTCTTCCAGGGACCTGGTTACTCCCTTTAATGATGCCTCCAAGAACTGATATACAAAATTTAAAAATTAATCATTGCTTAATTGCATAAAACTGAAGACCAAACATAGACACAAAACCTCAATATTTGGTCTTTAATCAGTCACTAAGAGAAGAGAGACTGTGGTGGGTGTATGAAATCAGGAAGTGGTTGAAGAAACAAGTGAAGTCCCCCTTTGTGTCATCAAAGAGCTTAATAAAGGCCTGTATTTTTTTTCTTTAAGGTCCAGGGCAATTGGTCTCATGCATTCTCATTAATTCTTTCCCCTTGCCATTTTGGGAATCTAGTTATGTCAAATATTTGTGGAACTCAGAAAGCTCAAACCCTCCCTAGTCACTGAGTAGAGATTGACCTATCTGTCCTCTGGAAAATCTACACTAGTCACTACATTTCTTTCTCTTACTCATTCTTCTATTTCAATAATTTACTCAGAATTCCATAAAAGGTAGCACATCTTACCCAGAGATAAAACCCATTGTAAAACTGCAATCAGCAAATAAATAGGGCTAAGAAAAGCAAGGAACTTCAAAGTGCTGTTGGTTTATCAGTTAGAGACAATGTAGGGGAATGGGGTGGGAGTGGAGAGTGGATAAATTGACCAGGTCCCAGCAGTGCTATAAGGCAAAAACATTCAGGTATACAGCAAGTTCAGATAGATCATCCTTTAAGTGGATCAGTAAGCTAGATAAAGCTCACCTTTCACTTTTCATGTGGTCTCCCTGGTCATTTATACTCATGCCCTGCCACCCTCTCCACTGAGCTCCCACACTTCTGCATCTCCAGCCTCTTATGATCTTCCAATTTCTCCTTTAAGCTACAAAACTACAATTCTCAGTAGCTCTTGCTGCCAATAAAGAGCTAGATAAGGAAATGAGGGAGTAGACTATAATGTGAACTATAAAGCTATAATGCTGTGGACTATAATAAAGTCTCTCAGTGATAGACACCCATCATTTCTGCTCCTCTCACTTTCATGCACCAGTGATTCATCCTTCACTGCTAAACTCTGATCATCTCTACTGACTTCTGCTTTCCACTACTCTTCATCAAAAGATGTGAAGAACTATACCTTGCTCACTCTTTCTACATAACCATCTTGAACCTCTCCAATCACAATCTTTCAATTCCCATCTCTTACTATACAAAGTTGTCTTCTTTTCTCCAAGAGCTCTTTTATTCTCTCTTTGGGGGCGATGTTCTTTATTAATTTATTTATTTTTAGTTTTCAATATTTAATTCCACAAGAAATTTTGAGTCCCCAATTTTCTCCCCATCTCTCCCCTCCCCCCACCCCAGGATGGTATGCATCCTGATTACCCCTTCCCCTCTTTTCCATTACCCCTTCTCTCTTTTCCATTACCCCACTCTCCCCACTTATCTCCTTCCCCCTTACTGTCTTGTAGGGCCAGATAGATTTCCATACTCCATTGCCTGTATATCTTATTTCCCAGTTGCATGTAGAAACAATTTTTAACATTTGTTTTAAAACTTTGAGTTCCAAATTCTCTCCCATGTTCCCTCCCAGCCACCCTCTTTGAGAAGGTAAACAATTCCATATAGGTTATCCATGTGTAGTTATGCAAAACACTTCCACAATAGTCATGTTGTGGAAGACTATATATCCCTCCAACCTATCCTGCCCCACCATTTATTCTATTTTCTCCTTTGACCCTGTCCCTTTTCAAAAGTGTTTGCCTCTGACTACACCCTCCCTTAATTTGCCCTCCCTTCTATCAACCCCCATCCCCTTCTCTCCTAGTTTTCTGTAGGGTAAGATACCCAAATAAGGGTGTATGGTATTCCCTCCTTAAGCCAAAATCCTTCAATATTAAGGTTCCCTCATTCTCTTTCACCTTTCCTCTCTTCCCCTCCATTATAAAAGTTTTTTCTTGCCTCTTTTATGTGAGATAAATTACCCTATTCTATCTCTCCCTTTCTCCTTCTCCCCATATACTCCTCTCTCTCTTCTTAATTTTATATTTTTACATCATTCTTTCATATTCAACTCACTCTGCCATCTATCTATCTATCTATTCCCTCTAACTACCCTCATGTTAAGAAAGGTCTCATGAGTTAAAAGTTTCATCTTTCTATATAGGAATATAAACAGTTCAACTTTAATAAGTCCCTTATGATTTCTCTTTCCTGTTTACCTTTTCATGCTTCTCTTGATTCTTGTATTTGCAAGTCAAATTTTCTATTCAGCTCTGGTCTTTTCATCAAGAATACTTGAAAGTCCTCTAATTCATTGAATATCCATTTTTTCCCTGAAGGACTATACTCAGTTTTGCTGGGTAGGTGATTCTGGGTTTTAATCCTAGCTCCTTTGGTCTCCAGAATATCATATTATAAGCCCTCCAATGCCTTCATGTAGAAGCTGCTAGATCTTGTGTTATCCTGATTCTGTTTCCACAATACTCCAATTGCTTCTTTCTGGCTGCTTGCAATATTTTCTCCTCAACCTGGGAACTCTGGAATTTGGCTACAACATTCCTAAGAGCTTTCCTTTTGGGATCTCTTTTAAGATGGGTTCATTCAATTTCTATTTTACCCTCTTGTTCTAGAATATCAGGGCAGTTTTCTTTGATCATTTCTTAAAAGATGATGTCTAGGCTCTTTTTCTGATCATGGCTTTCAGGTAGTCTAATAATTTTTAAATTATCTCTCCTGGATCTATTTTCCAGGTCAGTTGTTTTTCCAATGAGATAGTTCAAATTGTCTTCTATTTTTCCTTTCTTTTGGTTTTGTTTTATAATTTCTTGATTCCTCACAAAGTCATTAGCTTCCATTTGTTCCATTCTAATTTTTAAGGAATTAGTTTCTTCATTGAGCTTTTGAACCTCGTTTTCCATTTGGCCAATTCTGCTTTTTAAGGCATTCTTCTTCTCATTGATTTTCTTGAACCTCTTTTGCCATTTGGGTTAGTCTATTTTTAAGGTGTTATTTTTTCAGTATTTTTTGGGTCTCCTTTAGCAAGCTGTTAACTTGCTTTTCATGATTTTCTTGCATCACTCTCATTTCTCTTCCCAATTTCTCCTCTACTTCTTTTACTTGATTTTCAAACTCCTTTTTGAGCTCTTTCATGGCCTGCAACCAATTCATATTTTTCATGGAGGCCTTTGATCTAGGAGCTTTGACTTTGTTGTCTTCTTCTGGTTGTATATTTTGATCTTTATCACCAAAGTAAGATTCTATAATCTGAGATTTTTATGTTGTTTATTCATTTTCCTAGCCAATTATTTGACTTTTAAGCTCTTTGTCAAGGTAGAACTATGCTTCCAGAGTGGAGAGTGCACTGTCTTAAGCTTCAGGGGTTTTTGTGCAGCTGTTTTCGGAGATACTTCTAGGCACCTGTAAATTTCAGTTCTTCTAAGGTGGTATGATCAAAGAAGAGGTGTTTACCACTCTCCTGGCCTGTGCTCTGGTCTGTGAGTAACCTTGAGCACTCTTTTCTTTTTTGGAACTGTGAGGAGGATTCCCTCTAAACAGCCACCACAAGCTCTGCCACACCAGTGCTCCTCCTCACCCCATGACTGCCATCCAGGACTGCAACCCAGATCCAAGCAAGGCAAAGCAAAAAACATCCTGCCTCAGTGTCAGCAAAGAGATCCCTGCAATCTCCCTCTGATAAGCCACCCCACACTGTCTGTGAGCCTGGAAGCAGCTGCTGCTGCCCCTACCTCCACCACCATGGGGCTGGGGCTGAATGGCACTCCTCTCTCACCCAGGTCTGACAGAGTTTTCTCACTGACTTTCAACATTGTTTTTGACATTTGTGGCAATTGCTGAGCAGTCTGGAAACTGCCACAGCTGCCAGTGATTCAATCCCCTGAGGCCTGTTCCAGTCCTGTCTGTGCCAGTGTGGCCCATGCTGGACTGCACTCTGCTCCCAGCCTAGTGTGATAGACCTTTCCTGTCAACGTTCCTGATTGTCTTGGTCTGGCAACTTGTTTCACTCTTTAAGTTTTTGGTTTCTGCAGCTCTATAATTTGTTTAGAGTTCTTTTTACAGGTATTTGGAAGGGTTTGGGGGAGAGTTCAAGCAAGTCCCTGCTTTTACTCCACCATCTTGCCTCCACCCCTGTTATTAGCTTTTAAACCTCAAAGAACTAGAAGTAGATGAAAGCTTCCATGCCCCGTTCATCTCCAGATGATCAATTCTCACTAGTCTAGGGATAAAGGTGTAATATTCACATGCTGCTTTTCTACTTTCTTCTTTTTCCTGGATATACCACTGGTGCTGACAGAGCACAAATTTACCTGATTTTGTGAGCTGAAGGTGGAGAGTTTTCTCTGAGAGACACAAAAGCCTGTTTGTAGAGTAATTGATTTGGTATGGTGAATTAGCTCAAATCTATATCTTCTTGAAAATTAATATAAACTGAGCCTCTGTGGGACATGAATCACTGATATTTATGAGTCACCCGTTAATTACCTGACATGGGCAGAGAACTGTGCTGGATGATGGGAATAAAAAAATAAATGAGATATAGAATATGAACTTCTGGGATTTATACTTGAATCAGATAATAAGGTAGATCAAAGGTGAATAGAAAATAAAATATGTTAAGGGCGTAACAGCACTAGAAAATGGTATATACTGGGAAATGACATAACAATTATATTTTATTTTTCTATAGCACTTAATGGTTTACAAGTACTTTTCTCACAGAAATACTGTAAAATATCCTCATTTTACTTTTAAGGAGACAGTGAGGTTTGGTGTTTTTGTTGTTGTGGTTGTTGTTGCCCAAAAATACAGCATTTAAGCAAGAGGGAGTCACTGTTGACAATAGACATGCATAACAAAGTCAAGATAGGCTAAGTAGGTCGAGAACAACTGATCCTTTGTTCTAGCTCAAATTGATTTGCATGCTAAGCCAGAGAGGAGCTTGGGAATCACTAACTCTCAGTTAGGTACTTATCTTCAACTAAAAGCTCTAGAAGACATGGAGGTTTAAAAGAAAAGCCAATGTCAGCCAGGAGGCTGTTTGGTTTTTGGCTCTTTCCTCTTTGTTAGCTGACTTCAGAGGCTGTGACTAAAGTTTTCAGCTGACTGGTGCTGATATCAGCAGAGCAATGCCTAGCTGAGAGCATGTGATCAGCAGTTACCAAGAGTCATCATGAGACCCATGGAGACTAGTAGAGTGACGCTCCCAATGGGGATGTTATACCCAAAAGAGGTCAGGTCCAATGACAACGAACACCAACAAAAGACATCGATGGTCCTACAATGTCAGATATATGTGTGGTTGCTCCATATATATGTCCAGACTGTAGCTGTTTCCTATGTGTGTGCATCTCATGAGTGATTCCCATTCATGTACACTTTCCTCACTGATGGCAGATTTATATGTGGGAGTGTGTCCTGGATTTATGGAGAGAATGTTCTATTTCAACTCTTATTCTTTTTCATTAAATGCCTTTGCTTTGAACCAATTATCTTCTCATTGACTAAAAGTGCTATGGCATTCACTGAAAGTATTGTTGGAGTTTCATGAAGGAAGAAGCATTAAATAAGATTGGAGAATTCAGAACCCAATCGCTAGAGGTCTAGTTCAACTTCTTCCTTTACAGATGAGGAAAATGAAGCCAGAGAGGTGAGGTGAGTTACTCAAAGCCACATAGGAAGTAGGTACAAGAGCCAGGTTTCAAACTTGGACTTTTTGATTCCAAATTCAATCTGATTCTGAATTCTATGATCCTTCTACTAGCAAACACTGGCTTTGAACTGGGCTGTATTCAATCAGCAGGAGAGATTTTTCCTAAAAAGAATCAGAAGAAGGAAAGGCAAAGTAGCAGAAAGGTGTGAGACATGTTTAGAATGTGATGAGTAACTTTTTGCCTGCAGCATAAAAGGAGATAAGGTCAGGAAATGCTGCTTGGAGCCAGATTATAAACCATATAAACCATGCCCAATCAATATACTCTTTATTTTATAGGAATGTTCTGGAATGTTCCGAAACAGGTGGAGAGACATGAAGGGTGCTAAGTGGTTTCTTTTGATAGTTCTAGTTATAGTACCATCCTTTATTTTGGGAATAAGGTAGGATGAGATAAGACCATTTAAAGGTCAGGTATAGCCCCAGCAGTAGCCACATAACCTTTTTCACTTTACCCAAAACTTAGCAGTTTGGGACTTAATTGATAATGATGAGGAGGATAAAAGTATAAAAAGGTTAGGTCCCATAGCCCCACTCCAACTAATGAAACTAACAAGATGCTCTAAGTCATGAAAACTTCGAGTATATCAGGGTATTTATACCTCTGAGTTACAGGGAAAAAATCAATCACAGGAGTAAGGTAAGCAGAAACAATTCTAGTGATACTAATTCTCCTAGTGGCGAAAGGCCTTGCCAGGATCTTCTAAATCCATCCTGTGCTCTTTCAACTGACCAACACTGCTTTCCATAGACCTATGATACCAATTCTCCAGTCTGCTAGCTGAAGGATCATGGAATGGCTGGAGTACTCCATTGAAAAAACTAAAACAGAGACCTCAAGATACTCATGACTTTTGATGCAGTTTTTTCTTTATAAACTATGGTTTGTATTTGGGCATGGCATAACTAATCCACCAAAGTGAACAGAGAAGTTGCATAGATACACCTACACTTGTACCTAGTTATGTGTGGCTAATGACAATGATTGAGACATTCCAAATTATTAATGAAACTCCAGCACATTTAGTCTCCTTAGGCCATAGCTATTTTCCATGGATAGCTTGTCCCTTTAAGTCTGCCTCTGCTTCAGGGTGCATATAGAAGAACTATCCCTGGATCTTATAATAAGCAACAAGCTTCCAACTCCCCAAAGAATGCCCCTGATGAGAAGATCTCTCCTTTGCTGTACCAGATAAATGAAAGGTCCAGGACCTTCCCTAGCTTAGACTAGAATAGAGACAAAGCTGCATGATATGGTGGGGAAAAGCATTGCCTTTAGGGAGAAATGACCCCACCATGTACTCCCCACCATATACTTGATACATGACCCTAGAGAAGTCACTTACCTTTTCTGGGCCTCAACTTCTTCATCTATAAAATAAAGATCATAGAAATACTTACACTACTTACCTCCCAGGAGTGTTGTGAGGAAAGTACTTTGTAAATCTTCTTAAAAAATTTTGTAAGTCTTAAAAAATGTGATTAAAATACAAATTGTTAATAATAATAAATGAATTTCTTAAGAAAAAAATGTCAACCAGGTTGACTGGTTTACATTAAGTGTTACTGCAGTTAAAGACAAGATGTGAAAATATATGTGTGTGAAAGGGTGAAGACAAAACTTCATATGGAAAGAGACCAAGGACTGTACTCTCAGTTCTAATATTGGTGAAATGTTGGGGAACTTACTTTTCCTTTATAAGTCTCAATTTCTTTATCTGTTGATTGGAATCAAGATTTATACCCTCAAAGGGTGGTTGTGAAGAAAGTGCTTTATGGAATGAAAATCACCATAAATATGATCAATTATTATAGAAAACTGAATTCTAGGCATTCTCTTGTAACTGGTCAGCACTCCAGGTAGGACAAACAATCTCCTTATCATAGACTCTATAGATAGATGTAGTAATTTCCTGGTTAAAAAAAAAAAAACAAGTGAACACAGGACGTCAGTCTGTGGAAGTGATGAGAGGCAGCGCAACACCACTGACTGTGAGACATCAACTCCTGAGGCTTGCAGTCCAAAGGTGTGAAACGTGGCTTCTTGAACTTCCGGGAGACATAATGGCCAGGTAAACAGCTCTAATCCCTCCCCTCCACATCCAGAGAATTCCTCAGAAAAAAAAAAACACTGGAATAGAGGAGACAGAAGTGGGGCTTCAGTGGCCAAGTAGTGGGAGTTCCTGAGTCCCAGAGGGGCAGAGCCAGCAGAGGTCAACACCAGGAGCCCAGACATAATCTTGCTCCCCCAGGGGAAGTGCCAGACGCCAACTCAAACAACAAAGAGCTGAGACCATTGCTGAAGAGCAACAGAGCTGGAGAGCAACCCTAGGGGAACAGACTGCAGGCAGCCAGACCTCTCCCCCTCAGGAAACTAAAGGCTATAATTCACAAAGCCAACAACTAGACTCACAATCCCCAGAATAAAAAAGCTAGGACAGAGAGCCCTGAGCCCCAAAAGCAGAAATTTATTGTAAAGCCAGGAAAAGGCTAACCAAGAAGAACACGAAAAAACCGAGGACCATTGATTCTTTTTATGGAGACAGGTATGATCAAAATACCAATTTGGAAGAGGATAGTAATGACATTATTCCCACATCTGATACCTCAAAAGGTAGTGTGAACTGGTCTTAAGCCAAAAAGCATTACTGGAAGAGCTAAAGGAGGATTTTAAAAACCAAATTAGGGAGGTAAAAGAAAAAATGGAAAAAAATGGAAAAAACTGGGAAAAAAATCCACTGACAAAATCAAGTCCCTAAAAAATAAGATTGGCAAAATGGCTATAGAGATTCAGAATCTAAATAGAGAAAATGACACCCTGAGAGGTAAAATCAACCAATTGGAAAAGCAGTCTCAAAAGCAAAATGAAGACAGTAACACATTAAAAATTAGAGTTGAGCAAGTGGAAGCTAATGACTCTATGAGGCATCAAGAAGTAGTAAAACAAAATGTAAAGAATGAAAAAATAGAAAAAAATATGAAATATCTGATTGGGAAAACAACTGACCTGGACAATAGATCCAGGAGAGACAATTTAAGAGTTATTGGTCTACCAAAAATCCAAGATGAAAAAAGAGCCTTTGCAGTATCTTCGAAGAAATAATCGAAGATGACTGCCCAGAGGTCCGAGAACCAGAAGGCAAAATAGTCATTGAAAGAATTCACTGATCACCCCCTGAAAGAAATCCCAAACTGAAAACACCAAGAAATATTATAGCCAAATTTGAGAATTACAAAGTCAAGGAGAAAATACTGCAAGCAGCCAAAAAGAAACAATTCAAATATCGTGGAACTACAGTCAGGATCACGCAGGATCTCTCACCTTCTATGTTAAAAGACAGGAGAAATTGGAATATGATATTCTGAAGGGCAAAGGAACTGGGACTACAACCAAGGATCAACTACCCAGCAAAATTAAGCATCATTTTTCAGGCAAGGAGATGGACATTCAACGAAATAAGGGAATTCCAGACCTTCCTGATGAAAAGGCCATAACTCAATGGAAAATTTGATCTCCAAATACAAAACTCAAGAGAGACATAAAAAGGTAAACAGGGAGAAAACCCCCACAAACCTTATTAATCAATAAGGGCCAATAATTTGCACCTCTATATAGAATTATATCATCTTATATATGTTTTATATACATATATGTCAATCTTGAGAATAGTACAGCTATTATGACAATTGAAAGGGATACACATAGCCTGTGAATGTCTGTATAAAATAACTGATATAAGGATAAAAAACATAATTAAGAGCCGTAAAGGGAGGGCTTTGAGAGAAGAGGTAAGGAGGTAGTAGAAAAGGGTAAATTACACCAAATGAAAAGGCACAAAAACACATTTTAGTAGAGGGAAAGAAGGAAGGGAGAAGGGCAGTATTTGATCTTTACTTTCATCTTATCTGGTTCAAGAAGGGAATAACATACCCTGATAAGTATAGAAATGAAACTTGTTCTACAGGAAGTAGGAGGGGAAAGGGGGAAAAAAGGGAGGGGTTTGGTCAGAAGGGAGGGGAGAAGTAGCAAGTGGGAAATGGTAAGATAAGGGAGGGCAATCAAGAGGGAGGGTAAACTGAGGAAGGCAGTGGTCAAAAGCAAAACTTTTCTTAGGAGTGGAAAGGGAAAGGGAGAAATAAAAGCATAAACAGAGGGAAAGAGGATGGAGAAAAAGGCACAGATAGAAATCATAACTGTGAATGTGAATGGGATGAGCTCTTCCATAAAATGGAAGCAGATAGCAGAATGGATTAAAAACCATAATCCTACAATATGCTGTTTACAAGAAACACATTTGAAACAGGGGGATACACACAGGGTAAAAGTAAAAGGCTGGAGTAAAATATATTGCACCTCAGCTAAAGTATAAAAAGCAGGTGTAGCAATCCTAATCTCAGACAAAGCAAAAAGTAAAGATAGATTTAATTAAAAGAGATAAGGAAGGACACTACATCCTGCTAAAAGGCACCATAAACAGTGAAGCAATATCATTGTTTAACATATATGCCCCAAGTGGTATGGCATACAAATTCTTACAGGAGAGGTTAAGGGAGTTACAGGAAGAAATAGACAGCAAAACTATAATATTGGGAGACCTCAACGTTCCCCTTTCTAAACATGATAAATCTAACTTCAAAATAAACAAGAAAGAAGTTAAGGAAGTGAACAGAATTTTAGAAAAGGCAGATATGATAAACCTCTGGAGAAAACTGAATGAGGATAAAAAGAAATATACTTTCTTCTCAGTGGTACATAGCACATACTCAAAAATTGACCATGTACTAGGGCATAAAAACCTCACAATCCAGTGCAGAAAAGCAGAAGTACTCAAAGCATACTTTTCAGATCATGATGCAATAAAAATTATTTGTAATAAAGAACCATGGAAAAATAAGCTAAAAATTAATTGGAAACTAAATAATCTAATTCTAAAGAATGAGTGGGCCAAAGAACAAATCAGAGAAACAATTAATAACTTCATTCAAGAGAATAACAATAATGAAACAACATACCAAAACTTATGGGATGCAGCAAAAGCAGTTCTTAGGGGAAGTTTTACATCTCTAAATGCTTACATGAATAAAATAGGGAAAAAGGAGATCAATAATTTGGGCATACAACTGAAAAAAGCTAGAAAAAGAACAATTTGAAAATCCCCAATTAAATATCAAATTAGAAAGACTGAATATCAAAGGAGAGATTAATAAAATTGAAACCAAGAAAACTATTGAATTAATAAATAAAACCAAGAGATGGTTTTATGAAAAAAACCAGTAAAATTGATAAAGCTTTGGTCAATTTGATTAAAAAAGAAAGAAGAAAATCAAATTACCAGTATCAAAAATGAAAAGGGTGAGTTCACCTCTAATGAAGAGGAAATCAAAACAATAATTAGGAATTATTTTGCCCAATTCTATGCCCATAAATTTGACAACCTTAGAGATATGGATGAATATCTACAAAAACATAAATTGCCCAGGTTAACAGAAGAGGAAGTAAAATTTCTACATAACCCCATCTCAGAAAAAGAAATTGATCAAGCCATCAATGAACTCCCTAGGAAAAAATCTCCAGGGCCAGATGGTTTTGCATCAAACATTTACTATCAAACATTTAAAGAACAATTAATTCTTATACTTTGTAGACTATTTGGGAAAATAGGTGAAGAAGGAGTCCTACCAAATTCTTTTTGTGACACAAATATGGTACTAATACCCAAACCAGGTAGAGTCAAAACAAAGAAAGAAAATTATAGACCAACTTCCCTAATGAATATTGATGCAAAAATTTTAAATAAAATATTATCAAAAAGATTGCAGCAACTTATCACCAGAATTATACACTATGACCAGGTAGAATTTATTCCAGGAATGCAAGGCCGGCTCAATGTTAGGAAAACAATTAGCATAATTGACCATATCAACAACAAAACTAGCAGAAACCATATGATCATCTCAACGGATGCAGAAAAAGCCTTTGACAAAATACAACACCCATTCCTATTAAAAACACTAGAAAGCATAAGAGTAAATGGGGCCTTCCTAAAAATTATAAATAGCATCTACCTAAAACCATCAACAAGCATTATTTGTAATGCGGATAAGCTAGATGCATTCCCAATAAGATCAGGGGTGAAACAAGGATGTCCATTATCACCCCTACTATTCAATTTGGTACTAGAAACATTAGCTGTAGCAATAAGAGAAGAAAAAGAAATTGAAGGAATTAGAATAGCCAAAGAAGAAGCTAAATTATCACTTTTTGCAGACGATATGATGATTTACTTAGAGAATCCTAGAGAATCAAGTAAAAAACTACTAGAAATAATAAACAACTTTAGCAAAGTTGCAGGATATAAAATAAACCCACATAAATCCTCAGCATTCCTACACATTACTAACAAAGCCCAACAGGAAGAGATAGAAAGAGAAATTCCATTCAAAGTTACTGTAGACACTATAAAATATTTGGGAGTCTATCTGCCAAGACAAACCCAGGGCCTATATGAACTAAATTATGAAACACTTTTCACACAAATAAAGTCAGATCTAAATAAATGGAAAAATATCAGTTACTCATGGTTAGGCCGAGCTAATATAATAAAAATGACAATTTTACCTAAATTAATCTATCTATTCAGTGCCATACCAATTGAAATACCAAAAAATTATTTTATAGAGCTGGATAAAATAATAACAAAATTCATCTGGAAGAACAAGAGATCTAGAATATCTAGGGTATTAATGAAAAGAAATACTAGAGAAGGTGGCCTAGCCATACCAGATATTAAACTATACTATAGAGCAGCAGTCATCAAAACTACCTGGTACTGGCTAAGAAACAGAGTTGTGGATCAGTGGAATAGGATAGGTACACGAGATGGAGAAGTCAACGACTATAGCAATCTACTCTTCGATAAACCCAAAGAGGCCAGCTTCTGGGCTAAGAATTCACTATTTCACAGAAACTGCTGGGAAAATTGGAAAATGGTAGGGCAGAAACTGGGCATAGACCAATATCTTACACCATATACCAAAATAAAGTCAAAATGAGTTCATGATTTAGGAATAAAGGCTGAAACTAAAAGCAATTTGGGAGAGCAAAGAATAGCTTATCTTTCAGATTTATGGAAAAGTAAAGAATTCATGACCCAACAGGAGATAGAGAGCATTACAATATGCACAATAGATAATTTTGATTATGTTAAATTGAAATGTTTTTGTACAAAAAAAGCCAATGCAACAAAGATTAGGAGGGAAGCAGAAAATTGGGAGAAAATCTTTACAACTAGTGTCACTGATAAAGGCCTCATTTCTGAAATATACAGGGAATTGAGGCAAATATATAGAAATATAAGTCATTCCTCAAATGAGAAATGGTCAAAAGATATAAACGGGCTGTTTTCAGAAGAGGAAATTAAAGATATCTATAGGCATATGAAAAAATGCTCAAAATCGGCCAAGATGGCGGCTGGTAAGCAGGGACTAGAGTGAGCTCTGTACCGAGTCCCTCCAAAAACCTATAAAAAATGGCTCTGAACCAATTCTAGAATGGCAGAACCCACAGAACATCAGAGGGAAGCAGGGCTCCAGCCCAGGACAGCCTGGATGGTCTCTGGGTGAGGTCTATTCCACACGGAGCTGGGAGCTGGGAGCTGGGAACGGAGTGGAGCAGAGCCCAGCCTGAGCAGCATGGAACAACCAAACTTGGAGTCGGGCGGATGGGGCCCCTAGCGCCCTGAATATGTGAGCTGCGGCAGTTACGAGACTCCTCAACCCACAAACACCAAAGACTGCAGAGAAGGTTAGTGGGAAAAGCTGCGGGAGTGGAAGGAGTTCGCGGTTCGGCTTCCAGCCCCGGGGGCAGCGGAGGTGGGGCAGCTACAGTTGCTGCTGCTTCTGGCCCCAGGCCCACCTGGTGGGAGGAATTAAGTGGCGGATCAGAGCAGGAGTGCAACAGCCTGCTGAAGATCTAAGCCCAGCCCGGGCTGGGGGTTCTTGGGGAAGGAGTAGTGCAGGTCTGACAGAGCTGGCACCTCCCCCCCAAATGTGGAACATAGAACTCGTTAGTCTACAAGCAGTCATACCCCACTGAAAAACTCAAGGGTCAAGTTAGTTGGTTGGGAATATGGCCAGGCAGCGAAAACGCGCCCAGATTCAGTCTCAGACTTTGGATTCTTTCTTTGGTGACAAAGAAGACCAAAACATACAGCCTAAAGAAGACAACAAAGTCATAGAGCCTACAACAAAAGCCTCCAAGAAAAACATGAACTGGCCCCAGGCCATAGAAGAACTCAAAAAGGATTTGGAAAAGCAAGTTAGAGAAGTAGAGGAAAAATTGGGAAGAGAAATGAGAAGGATGCGAGAAAACCATGAAAAACAAATCAATGACTTGCTAAAGGAGACCCAAAAAAATACTGAAAAATACACTGAAGAAAACAACATCTTAAAAAATAGACTAACTCAAATGGCAAAAGAGCTCCAAAAAGCCAATGAGGAGAGATAATTTAAAAATTATTGGACTACCTGAAAGCCATGATCAAAAAAAGAGCCTAGATACCATCTTTCAAGAAATTATCAAGGAGAACTGCCCTGATATTCTAGAGCCACAGGGCAAAATAGAAATTGAAAGAATCCATCGATCGCCTCCTCAAATAGATCTTCTACATTAAGACATCGAAGGGCTTAGAATGCAATGTTCCGGAGGTCAATGGAGCTAGGATTAAAACCTAGAATCACCTACCCAGCAAAACTGAGTATCATATTCCAAGGCAAAATATGGAGTTTCAATAAAATAGAGGACTTTCAAGCTTTCTCAGTGAAAAGACCAGAACTGAATAGGAAATTTGACTTTCAAAAACAAGAATCAAGAAAAGCATGAAAAGGTAATCAAGAAACGGAAATTGCAAGGGACTTACTAAAGTTGAACTGTTTTGTTTACATTCCTACATGGAAAGATGATGTGTATGATTCATGAGAACTTCAGTATTAGGGTAGTTGAAGGGAATATACATACATACATACATATATATATATATATATATGTTTATGTATATATGTAAGTGAATGTGTATGTATGTATATATCTATGTGTATATGTATGTATGTGTATGTATGTGTGTATATATATATATGTGTGTTTATATATATACATGTAAAAGAGAGAGAGCAGACACAGGGTGAGTTCAAGATGAAGGGAAGATATCTAAAAGAAATAAAATGAAATTAAGGGATGAGAGAGCAACATACTGAGAGAAGGAGATAGGGAGAGATAGAATGGGGTGGATTATCTCGCATAAAGGTGGCAAGAGGAAGCAGTTCTGTGGGAGGAGGGGAGAGGGCAAGTGAGGGGGGAATGAGTGAACCTTGCTCTCATCAGATTTGGCCTGAGGGGGAATACCATACATACTCAGTTGGGTATCTTACCCCACAGGAAAGAAGAGGGAGGAAGATAAAAAAAAATAAAATAAAAGGGGGGGATGATGGAGGGGAGGGCAGATGGGGGTGGAGGTAATCAAAACAAACACTTTGGAAAGGGGACAGTGTCAGGGGATAAAATTCAATAAAGCGGGATGGGTTGGGAAGGAGCAAAATGTAGTTAGCCTTTCACAACATGAGTATTGTGGAAGGGTTATACATAATGATACATGTGTGGCCTAGGTTGAATTGCTCGACTTCTTAGGGAGGGTGGGTGGGAAGGGAAGAGGGGAGAGAATTTGGAACTCAAAGTTTTAAAATCAGATGTTCAAAAAAAAAGTTTTTGCATGCAACTAAAAAATAAGATACACAGGCAATGGGGCGTAGAAATTTATCTTGCCCTAGAAGAAAGGAAGGGAAAAGGGGATGAGAGGGGAGGGGGGTGATAGAGGGGAGGGCTGACTGGGGAACAGGGCAACCAGAATATATGCCATCTTGGAGTGGGGGGGAGGGTAGAAATGGGGAGAAAATTTGTAATTCAAACTGTTGTGAAAATCAATGCTGAAAACCAAATATGTTAAATAAATAAATTTAAATTAAAAAAAAGAAAAAAAAATGCTCAAAATCACTACTGATTAGAGAATTGCAAATCAAAATAACTCTCAGATACCACATCTCTCCTGTCAGGTTGGCTAAAATAACAAAACAGGAAAATGATAAATGCTGGAGAGGATGTGGGAAAATTGGATCATTGCTGCTGGAGTTGAGAACTGATCCAGCCATTTTGGATAGCAATTTGGAACTATGCCCAAAGGGCTATAAAAATGTTCATACCCTTTGACCCAGCAATACCACTTCTAGGGTTGTATCCCAAAGAGATTACACAAGTGGGAAAAGGACCCATATGTACAAAAATATTTATAGCAGCTCTTTTTGTGGTAGCTAAGATTCGGAAATCAAAGGGACGTCCATTAATTGGGGAATGGCTGAACAATCTGTGATTTATGAAGGTAATGGAATACTATTGTGCTATAAGAAATGCGGATGATACGGACTTCATAACAACCTGGAAAAACCTACACGACATAATGCTGATTGAGCGGAGCACAGCCAGGAGATCATTATACACAACCACAGATATATGGATTCTGTGAGGACTAACCCTGGCAGACTTTACTCTTCTCAGTAACACAATGTGCATAGACAACTCCAAAGGACTCACAATGGAGAATGCTTATCCACATCCAGAGAAAGAACTATGAAGTATGAATGCAGATTGAGGCACATTTCATGCTTGCCTTTCCCCTCCTTTTTTTCTCTCTTTTGTTTTTGTTTTTGGGTTGGTTTTTTTTCATTCTGTTTCCTCTTTCTCATGATTCATTCCATTGGTCATAATTCTTCTCCACAACTTAACTAGTGTGTAAATTAATTCAATGCGAAGTTATACGTGGAAGTTATATGGGATTCCATGCTGTCTTGAGGAGGGAGGGGGGGAGGGAGGGAAGAAAATCTGGAACTCAAAATTATGTAGAACCATGTGTGGTAAACTAAAAATAAATAAAAAATTTTAAAAAATAATATATATTCTATCTAAAAAAAGTAAAAAACAAAAAACAGACCCCCAAGTTTAAGCTCATTGAGACTTAAATTCTTCCTATCCTGATTGAGATGAAAAGAAAAATGACCCCTCTGGTCCTCCACTGCTCCCCCACTTAGGAAAAAAAGGTTCACACTCAGTTCACATTTGACATTTTCAAGAGTAAAAGGGAAATTGGAAGCCATTTGAGAATGTGTGTTGAAATCTAAAATCATTATCAAATCAACAGCAAAGAGCCTTAGAGATCATCTAGTCCAAACCCGCCTATCTGAGATGTGATTTTCTCCTACAGCAGCCCTAATACTGCTGATGAGGCTTCAAAAGATCCCATGAGAGTTGTGTAGAAAAGAAATCATGGATGCCTGTCTCTTCCAGGGGTGGAGGCAAGATGGCTGCCGGAAAGCAGGGACTAGCATGAGCTCCCTGCCGAATCCCTCCAAAAACCTATAAAAATGGCTCTGAATCAATTCTAGAACTGCAGAACCCACAAAACAGTAGAAGGAAGCAGCGCTCCAGCCCAGGACAGCCTGGGTGGTCTCTGAGTGAGGTCTATCCCACACAGAGCTGGGAGCTGGGAGCTGGGAGTGGAGTGGAGTAGAGCCCAGCATGAGCAGTGCGGACCAACCAGACCAGGAGCCGGGCGGAGTGGGCCCTAGCACCCTGAAGCAGTGAGCTGCAGCAGTTACCAGACTTCTCAACCCACAAACACCAAAGACAGCAGAGAAGGTTAGTGGGAAAAGCTGTAGGAGTGGAAGGAGTTTGAGGTTCAGCCACCACCCCCTGGGGCAGCAGAGGTGGGGCAGCTACAGCTGCAGTTGCTTCCGGCCCCAGGCCCACCTGGTGGGAGGAATTAAGTGGTGGATCAGAGCAGGAGTGCACAGCCTGCTGAAGATCTAAGCCCAGTCCGGGCTCGGGGTCCTTGGGGAAGGAGGAGTGCTGGTGTGGCAGAGCTGGCGCATCCCCCCCAAACGTGGAACATAGAACTCTTTAGTCTACAAGCGGTCATACCCTGCTGAAAAACTCAAGGGTCAAGTTAGTTGGTTGGGAATATGGCCAGGCAATGAAAACACACCCAGATTCAGTCTCAGATTTTGGATTCTTTCTTTGGTGACAAAGAAGACCAAAACATACAGCTTAAAAAGTCAACAGAGTGCAAGAGGCTACACCAAAAGCCTCCAAGAAAAACATGAACTGGTCCCAGGCCATGGAAGAGCTCAAAAAGGACTTGGAAAAGCAAGTTAGAGAAGTAGAGGAAAATTGGGAAGAGAAATGAGAAGGATGTGAGAAAACCATGAAAAACAAGTCAATGACTTGCTAAAGGAGACCCAAAAAAATACTGAAAAATACACTGAAGAAAACAACATCTTGAAAAATAGACTAACTCAAATGGCAAAAGAGCTCCAAAAAGCCAATGAGGAGAAGAATGCTTTGAAAGGCAGAATTAGCCAAATGGAAAAGGAGGTCCAACGGACCACTGAAGAAAATACTACCTTAAAAATTAGATTGGAGCAAGTGGAAGCTAGTGACTTTATGAGAAATCAAGATATTATAAAACAGAACCAAAGGAATGAAAAATGGCAGACAATGTGAAATATCTCATTGGAAAAATCACCGACCTGGAAAATAGATCCAGGAGAGAGAATTTAAAAATTATTGGACTACCTGAAAGCCATGATCAAGAAAAGAGCCTAGGTATCCTCTTTCAAGGAATTATTATGGAGAAGCTGCCCTGGTATTCTAGAGCCACAGGGCAAAATAGAAATTAAAAGAATCCACCGATCGCATCCTCAAATAGACCCCAAAAAGAAATCTCCTAGGAATATTGTTGCCAAATTCTAGAGCTCCCGGATCAAGGAGAAAATACTGCAAGCAGCCAGAAAGAAACAATTTGAGTATTGTGGAAATACAATCAGAATAACCAAAGATCTGGCAGTTTCTACATTAAGAGATCGAAGGGCTTGGAATACAATATTCCAGAGGTCAATGGAGCTAGGATTAAAACCTAGAATCACCTACCCAGCAAAACTGAGTATCATGCTCCAAGGCAAAATATGGATTTTCAATAAAATTGAGTACTTTCAAGCTTTCTCAGTGAAAAGACCAGAGCTGAATAGAAAATTTGACTTTCAAACGCAAGAATCAAGAGAAGCATGAAAAGGTAATCAAGAAACAGAAATTGCAAGGGACTTACTAAAGTTGAACTGTTTTGTTTACATTCCTACGTGGAAAGATGACGTGCATGATTCATGAGACCTCAGTATTAGGGTAGCTGAAGGGAATATGCATATATGTATATGTTTATGTATATACATATATATATGTGAATGTGTATATATATATACACATTAAGAGAGAGAGAGCGGACACAGGATGAGTTGAAGATGAAGATATCTAAAAGAAATAAAATCAAATTAAGGGATGAGAGAGGAATATGTTGAGAGAGGGAGATAGGGAGAGATAGAATGGGGTGGATTATCTCGCATAAAGGTGGCAAGAGGAAGCAGTTCTGTGGGAGGAGGGGAGAGGGCAGGTGAGGCAGGAATGAGTGAATCTTGCTCTCATCAAATTTGGCCTGAGGAGGGAATACCATACATACTCAATTGGGTATCTTACCCCACAGGAAAGAAGAGGTAAGAAAATAAAAAAGGGGGTGATGATGGAGGGGAGGGCGGATGGGGTTGGAGGTAATCAAAAACAAACACTTTGGAAAGGGGACAGGGTCAAGGGAGAAAATTCAATAAAGGGTGATGGGTTGGGAAGGGGCAAAATATAGTTAGTCTTTCACAACATGAGTATTGTGGAACGGTTATACATAATGATACACATGTGGCCTATGTTGAATTACTTGACTTCTTTGGGAGGGTGGGTGGGAAGGGAAGAGGGGAGAGAAGTTGGAACTCAAAGTTTTAAAAACAGATGTTCAAAAACAACAAAAAAACAGTTTTTACATGCAACTAGAAAATAAGATACACAGGCAATGGCAGGTAGAAATTTATCTTGCCCTACAAGAAAGGAAGGGAAAAGGGTATGGGAGGGGAGTGGGGTGACAGAAGGGAGGGCTGACTGGGTAACAGGGCAACCAGAATATATGCCATCTTGGAATGGGGGGGGAGGGGAGAAATGGGGAGAAAAGTTGTAATTCAAAGTCTTGTGAAAATCAATGCTGAAAACCAAATATGTTAAATAAATAACTTTACAAAAAAAAGAAATCATGATATGCATAGCTGTTCTTTTTTCCCATTGCACCTTTATTTATTTTTTACTGTAGTTTGCTGTTCAGCATTTTTACATAGACTTTCCATAGTCATATTACACGTCCCTCCTCTTCTCATTCAGTCCTCTTCCTAATCAGTCTTCCTTGATACTGCTGCTGATTTTCATGCTATTCTTTCAATGTATATATTGCTCCCGGGGTTTGGGTTGGAAGTTTGGGGTGAGGAAAGTCAGCCCTTGGTAAAATTGTGACATAAATGAAGTTTATCGTTTAAGCCTGTCACATCCCCTTTCTGGGTCTTTTGTTCTACTAGGTACCGGACGTTGGATTTTTTGTTATTGTTGATATTTGGGTTTTTTTGTCTTTTCTGTTTGTTTGTTTTATATTACCCAGGCACTTGTTAGGATAAAAGTCACTAACGCCTTAGTATGAATTAGTTGAAGAGTGAATCACAGAGTCTTAGAGTGAGAGATTATTTAGTTCAATCTCTTCCCTGTGTCAAAATTCCAAGAGCATTTGTATTAAAAAAATCTAGCCCATGGAATGAATCCAAAGGAAAAAACTGTCTCCCATAGTAAAATAACAGGCATGTCCCATGTGCTAGATGAGTTATTTTTGGGCAGGAGGACTTCTTTGCTCCCTAAAAATGTCACTATGTAAGTGATTGCCAATTTCACCTGCATAGAAGGCCAGCCTCAGGTGAGGGTGAGGTGCCATTCTTAGGGAGGCATTTAAATACTAGGAGAGGTTGATCAATTAGTGTAAATATATCCAAAGTCTGTCAGAGAACAAGCTTTTGGGGTGTGAAATCAGGCATTTTACAAGAGTATGTCAGGGCATTAGTGGGTACCATTTAATGCAATGGAGGAGTCATTTATGTAAATGGTCCCCTGAGTGAGTAAATATATGCCCCATGGTGTGTAGAGACTCTCAGGGAGATTATTGGCAGGGTCTGGCTGACTACCTTCATTTTAAAATTTACTTATTACCTTCTGCCATCTTCTCTCACATTTTCCTGATACATCTGTCTGATTTATCTCAATACGCTTGTAATTTAAATCATGATATGATAAACTGATTGTTGCAATGATGGAATTGTAAATTATTAAGAACTGGATGTTCTATGTGGGTACTCTCTCTTTTTAAAAAAATGTTCAATTAAAGATAGGATCTTCAAATACAGTCATGTCTCTCCAACCAGTCTTCAGTGTTTGTCTCTGATTGACCCATCACACAGGCCTTGTTCATGCACAATCCTCAGTCAAGATAGCATGCATCTCAGGTCTGCATGCCCATGATATTTTCATATTTCTGACAGTTCCACAAAAAACCTCACCATAGACTGTTTCATCTGAATTCATGCACTAATGAAGGCTGAGTTTGATACTTTTTAAAAGTGGTTTGGAATAGAAGTAAAAGAGATTAAAGAGGCAATAAATAGTCATAACTTCTAGAGGAAGGGACACATCATCAAGGGATCATTTCAGAAAACCAAATCAAGTTTTGGATATCCAAGGGGACCTCTCTTTTTTAGCCCATGCTAAAAAAGTAACATGTATTAAAAATAGAGATTTGTAAACACCAGCATGAACTGATACATATGTCAGGCCAATGAAAAAAAGAAAAATAAATTATTCCCCCATCTTCTCAGTATCAAAGACTGAGACACATGGTATTAATGGGATTGTTGATAAATAATTGCTCCTAACTTAACCCCACTATGTGGACTCCTCAATTATGGGGCAAAGAAGCTGAAAAAGTTTGACCAGTGATGAATACAATGTTGATTTTTGAGAGGACATAATCTGTGTTCACATAGTCATATGTTGGATATGCACCTCTCTTTTCTACTGTGTTAATGAACTGTTCCGCTTGACACCATTAATCTCATGAGGCTTCTGCTATGGCCCATCCTCACGTAGAAGTTTTTCCTGATGCTGCTCAGACAAGTTTCACTGAATCCATTGTGCTTTTGTGTCTGCTATTTGCAGATTGGTGTATTTTGTTGATAATTGGTTTGAAGAGTTCAAAGGGCCATCTGATCTTGCAGGATGTGGATAGCTGTGGCGCTTAGGCTTCACTTAACAGCCAATTTCTTTCCCTGCAAGAGTCTGTGGTGTCTCAGCTGAAAGATCTCTCCCTGTTCTGCCCTTCACAAAGTTGTATAAATATACACAAAGATGATGACAATGAGGTTTAGGATGGTCCCAATAATTCCTAGCATGGCTAGGATACTTTCTTCTTTGTTTTCCTTTTCTTGGCTGCCTCTGTCTTCTTCATTACCACTAGTGATTACCATCTTGGTGGCCAATGTCTTTATCCTCCTCCTTAGGCTAACCTGGAATTAAAGAAACATAAAAGGATATTATTCTTTTGCCAAGGCTTTTACTTGGCTAAACATGCTCCATAATTTTGGTCAGTCAATGTGAGGGCATTGGATAGAAATTTGTGTAGAGTAGCTGGGGGTAGTGGTGGAAGCTATGAGTGGGAGAAGGAAGTGGGTCAACTTGGGAGGGAAGACATAAACAAATATTTATCAATTTTGGGGGCACACATTTCTTGACCATATATATAGGACACATACATGGTGGGGGGAGCACACTGGACCTATGACTTCATTGGTGTAGAGAAATCTCATTTAGAATGCGCACTAACTGCTCCACACTTAAAGTACTAGTTACTTGATTGAGTGAATTGTCCAGCTTTGGACTTGAGAATTGAACCCATCTCCTTGATTTTGAGGTCAACCATCTATCCATTATACCATATACCACCTTTCATAATAACATATAATACCAAACTTAAAGTAACAAACTTAGAAGTATATTTTAAAAAACACATGTAATTACTCATCAAACATAATACAATCGTCCAAGACAATCTCAAAAGACTAATAATGGAACATATTATCTGCCTACAGAGAAAGAACTGATATTGTTTGAATACAGACTGAAGCATGCTGTTTTTCACTTTCTTTCATTTTTTCTTTTATTCAAATACAAAATATCTAATATGGAAATGTTTTACATAATTGCATATGTATAACATATATTTGCTTGCTTACCATCTCAGGGAGGGGGAGCAGAGGGAGGGATAGAATTTGGAACTCAAAACTTTAAATTAAAGTGTTAATACAAAAAATTCATTGCTTATAATTACGAAATATTTAACAAAGTTAATAAAAATATATGTAAAAATAAAATAACTAGAAAATATATAAAATGTCTAGGAATTAGTCTCTAGGACATAAATAAGAATTTTATAAATATAACTTCAAACATTGTTTTGAGAAATAACGTGAGAAAATTATTAGAAAATTAGTTACTGCTCAGAGTTGGGCCATGGTAACATGGTTGAAATGACAATATCATCTTAATTCATGTATAGATTTAGTACTATACCAATCAAACTGGTTAGGAGTTATGCTTTCGTAACTACATAAAATAATTTAACAACTTAGCTACTATTACAGTAATTTAAAACAAAAATCTCAAAGGGAAAAGTATAAACAGAAAGGGCACAGAATTACCATACGTCAAACTTCACTATAAAGCACCACTTTTCAAGTAGTTAAAAAAAAACAAATATAGGATTAGATAAACAAGAAATGGAAGCATTTAAAATAGTGGCCTAGCGTTTCATATACCCCCCCAAAATCAATTTCTGGTGGAAAATTTCCTTTTTATTTACAATTTTTTTTTGAGAAAACTAGAAAGCAATTTGACAAAAATTACAGCTGATTTGGACTAGTATCTCATTTCTTAAGTCACAATAAGCTCAAAGGGGATAATTTACATATAAAAAGTTGCATTATTTAAAAAAATAAGAATAGAACAAGTTTAGGCACTGTTCATGACTTTGATTAAGGTGGCAGTTCCCAACTATACCAAAGATAAAGGAGATCATAAGATATAAAAAAAAATACAATTTTGAATATCTAAAATCGAAAATGTATTTAGTTGAATAAAATAAATGAAAATGAAATTATAAGAAAAATGGTAAAAAGGAAAAACATTTTCATGAAAGACCACCAACCAAAATCCAATGTCTGAAATATATAGGGAAATGATGCAAATATGACATCACCTTATTACCTTAAGGTGTGTCATCTAAGTGTGAACAAATGGTTTTTAATAGAACAATTAGAAACTACAAATGACCTCCTGAAAATGCTTGAAATCACTAATATTAGGAACAATCCAAATTCAAACAACCTTAAAATTTTCCCTCACATGATGCAAATTGTCAACAATTGCAAAAGGCAGGAACAGTCCATACTGGCAGGGCTTTTGGAGACTACGTGCCATAAGAAATGATGAATATGAGTTTAGCAGGGGTTTAAATGGTTCCTAGACCAATCTGACCTTTGTGGTTCTAGCCAGACTGACTCAGTGTGGAGGGTCCTTGGTGCTTGGAGATGAAAAGGCAGTGCTCATTAGTTACTGAATCTTGTTGCAAGTCTTTCAGTTAATGAGTCCTGTAAATCTTTTGTGACTTGGTATTTCTTTTCTGGGTAGGAAACAAATACTGGTTGAGGTACCTAGTTGTTGTACCGGCTAAAGTTCTGAGCCTAGAGTCAGGAAGACCTGAGTGGCTTACTAGCTATGTGATCCTGAGAAAGTCATCTAATCTTGGTTTGACTTAGTTTCCTTAGCTGTAAAATGGGAATTATAATAGCACCTGCTTCACAGGGTTATTGTGAGGATCAAATGAAATAATAATTATCTGGCACGTAGTAGATGCTTCCCTTCCCTTCCCCTGACTCAGACTTGATTCATATTGGACAATGAATATCTAACACTCTCTCATACCCCACCCTTACCATGTAGAGTCCAGCCTTCTGAAGAATTGAAGTCAATCTTGGAAGTGCATGGGTAGGTCTAGAGCAAAGGATCTCCTTAGGGACAAGGGAGTGGGCAGAGTATTCCAGACTCAGACTGGCAGCAGTCCCTCAGTACTTTTCATGCTTCTCTTAATTCTTGTATTTGAAAGTCAAATTTTCTATTCAGCTCTGGTCTCTTCATTGAGAAAGCTTGAAAGTCCTCTATTTTATTGAAAATCCATATTTTGCCTGGAGTATTATGCTCAGTTTTTCTGGGTAGGTGATTCTCAGTTTTAATCCTAGCTCCTTTGACCTCTGGAATATCATATTCCAAGCCCTTTGATCCCTTTATGTAGAAGCTGCTAGATCTTGTATTAACCTGATTGTGTTTCCACGATACTCAAATTGTTTCTTTCTGGCTGCCTGCAATATTTTCCCCTTGACCTGGGAACTCTGGAATTTAGCTACAATATTCCTAGGAGTTTTGGGGGGATATTTTTCAAGAGGTGATCAGTGGATTCTTTCAATTTCTATTTTCTCCTCTGGTTCTAGAATATCAGGGCAATTTTCCTTGATCATTTCTTAAGAGATGATGTCTAGGCTCTTTTTTTGATCATGGCTTTCAGGTAGCCCAATAATTTTTAAATTATCTCTCCTGGATCTATTCCCCAGGTCAGTGGTTTTTCCAATGAGATAATTCACATTGTCTTCCATTTTTTCATTCTTTTGGTTCTGTTTTATAACTTCTTAATTTCTCACAAAGTCACTAGCTTCTACTTGCTCCATTCTAATTTTTAAGGCAATATTTTCTTCAGTGATCTTTTGGACCTCCTTTTCAATTTGGTTAATTTGGCCTTTTAAGGCATTCTCCTCATTGGTTTTTTGGAGCTCTTTTGCCATTTGGGTTAGTCTATTTTTAAGGTGTTATTTTCTTCATTATTTTTTTTGGGTCTCCTTCAGCAAGTCATTGGCTTGTTTTCATGAGTTTTTTGCATCACTCTCATTTCTCTTCCCAATTTTTCCTCTACTTTTCTTACTTGATTGTCCAAATCCTTTTTGAGCCCTTCCATGGCCTGAGACCAATTCATATTTTTCTTGGAGGCTTTTGATGTAGGCTCTTAGACTTTGTTGACTTCTTCTCGCTGTATGTTCTGATCTTCTTTGTCACCAAAACAGATTCTATAGTCTGAATCGGAGTCCTTTTATGCTGCCTGCTCATGTTCCCAGCCCACTACTTGACCTTTGAGCTTTTTGTCAAGTATGACTGCCTTTAGAGTGGAGAGTGCTTTGTCCCAAGCTTTAGGGTCCTTATGCTGCTGTTTTCAGAACTACATCTACTCCACAGGCACCCCAAGCTTTGCCGCACCAGCCCTCCTTTTCCTCCAAAAACTGCCAACCAGGACTGCAACCCAGATCCAAGCAAGGCAAAGCAAGAGAACACTGTCCTTGCATCAGCAAAGAAATCCTTGCACTCCTGCTCTGATCCGCAGCTTGATACCTCCCACCAGATGGGTCTTGGGCAGGAAGCAACCAGAGATGGAGCTCTGGAAGCAACTGCAGGAGCTTCCTGTTGCTGCCACTGCTCAACCTGCACTGCCTCTGGGGGCTGGGGCTGGACTGCACACTTCTTTCACCCGGATCCAAAAGTTTTCCTATTGACCTGCTCCTTGGTTTTTGGTGTTTGTGGGTTGGGAAGTCTGGTAACTGCCACAGCTCAGTGATTCATGGCCCTGATGCCTGCTCCCCCTGACTCCCAGTCTGGTCTGTCCTGGTGTGGCCCATGCTGGCCTACACCCTGCTCACAGCACATTGTGATATACCCTTCCCAGTGACCATCCAGGCCTTCTTGGGCTGGAGACTTATTTCCCTCTGTTATTTCATGGGTTCTGTAGCTCTAGAATTTGTTCAGAGCCATTTTTAAAAGACATTTGGAGGGATTTGGGGGAGAGCTTAAGCTGTTTTCCATCCTCCATCTTGGTTCCCTTCCCCTGACCCAGAATTTTAAAAAGGAGTAAATGAAACCCATAGAGGGGAAATGACTTGTCCAAGGTTTCACAAAAAGTACAGTGGAATAACTTGGGACCAAAACTCTAATTCCATGCCTCCCAGGCCAGCATTCTTTCTTCTGTGTTAAAGAGACATAAATAGGCTCAAGTCTATTCTATTTAGTGTGCACCTCTAACTAAAGAAGTTTTATTCATTAGGATGAAGACACCACTCTTCATATTTGCTTATTTTTCTGCAGTTATTTCCTCATTTCTTCTGCCTGAATACCAGCAACATTCAGAGTTCCATATCACCCAGATATTTTTTCCTATACATTGCTCAAAACTTCCCCTTGAATCTCTGAGTCCTTGAGCTTAATCCTTTCTCTTCTATCTCTGTTCCCTTTCCTATCAATCAGGTTGATTGATAGAACTAGATCTAGGAGGAACCTCAGTGGTCATATAATCCAACTCCTTCCTCCAGTTTTTAGGTGATAAATGACGAATTTTATAAAGAATAATAGTTTCAGGAGATTGACCTTTTGTCCAGTATCTAAAAGGCTAAGCAGGCTCTACATTGAATACTTAATCAATTAATAAACATTTATTAAGCTCCTGCTATATGCCAGGCATTGTGTTAAGTGCTAGACATCCAAAAAAGCCAAAACCATTCCCACCCTCATGAAGCTGAGCTACATAGTGGAATGGATAGAGAAATGGTCCTGGAGACAGGAAGACATGAGTTCAAATCTAGCCTCAGACACTTACTAGCTGTGTGGCCTTAGGAAAGTTGCTTAATTCCAATTTCCTTCCAAAAAAGACACTAACAATCAAATGAGAAAGAATTTGAAAATTAATATATACAAACAAGCTATATACAGGATTAATAGGAAGCAATTAACAGAGGGAGGGCACTAGAATTAAGAAGGGGTCAGGGAAGAATTCCAGCAAAAGAAGAAATTTTAATTGGAACTTAAAGGAATATAGGGAAGTAAGTAGGCACAGTGGAGGAAGGAGAGCATTCCAAACATGGAGGATATCCAGAAAAAAATGTCAGAGATTATAATGAAAAAGTGAAGTCCTTTAGCAGTACCTATGTGTTTTCAAAATGTTGCCCAAAAGGTCAGAATGATGGATACTCTTTTGCATTATTCCTGTTGAGACAAGTGACTTTCATTCCAAGTATGTATTATCTTGGCCATGCTATTTTTTTATTAAATTACTCCAAACCTTAGAAAGTGAAAACAGGAAATTTGGAATTAATGCTTTTTAACTCTATTTAAGTCTTACTCTGATGCCTCATTGTGGCGTGGAGGTGACCCTGAGAATTCCAAGACTATGCCAGCAGGGTTTAAGAAGTTCCCACCGCACAGCAAAGCTTCAAGTACAGTCCTTGTGATAGTGTCTGATGTCTGAGGGGCAGCCTGGATGAGTCTAGAGAGGTTCAGTATCAGTAGCCCAACGCCTAAGTGATAAATCCATAGAAGCCCACAAAATAAGTAAGAATATAAGCTGGCCTTTAGTCCACTCTAAGGACATCAGTAGCCTACTGGACCACCAAAGGAAGAAGCCAGATAAGCCCAAATCCCCTGATTGAGGGTTGAGCAATGACCTAAAGCTCCTTTTCCCTTACAGTGGTGAGTTTTAATATCAACTGGCACAGCATAAACCAGCAGCCACCCCTGAACTTTGATCTGCCTACAAGATCCAAGATCCCCACTCCCTTTTCTTAAGGCCTGATCCTGCTTGAGCCCAATAAGAACCATATCAAATCCCAGCAAGTTCTATTCTACCGGGAATCCCAAGGGACCTGACCTATTTCCATCCACCTCGATTGTTTCTCATACGGTGAGTACTTTCCTCTCAGCAAGTTGTCTTCTTTTCCTTGTCCTGTGTTCTGTTGTAGGGTACCCTCCCCATAGGTAAGCTTTCTCATTTAGAAGCATCTGCTATTATCCAGGGCTGAAAATAATGGTCTTGGAAACCTTCCCTATTTCCCAAGCCCAGGCAGGTATGGGAACTCTGTGCCCCAACAGTAGGATCTACACTCTTCTTGCTGACATCAAGTATGTGAGTGGGGCTAGCCTAGAACCACTTAGAGCAAGGGCTCTTCCTCTGACAACATAAAGGGCAATTAATGGAAATTGCTGATGCTCTTTTTTTACTGTACCTTGAAATCCCTAATCTCTCTCTCTAGCTGCATTAAGAATCCCTTGCCTTCATGAAAGGGCATGGTAGCATGGTAAAAATGGTAGCAGAAGAAGCTAATAATCAAAATTCTTAATCCATCCGTAGGCAACAGCTTCAATGGTGATACCCTTGATGTGAAACCATTAGCCCAATGACTAACAAGGCACATGCTACTCAAGAACCTTGAATGTACTAATATTGACATAAGCATCAAACCAGAAGATGGAAGGAAGTTGTTGCTAAATGGAAGGGTGGCCAATGGATTCTCCTTGGGCACAAAAATAGTGGAATAGGTTTTATTGTTCATCAAAAGGCACCCATCCTTTAAAAGAGATGGTATTTTAACATTGGATCTATAGGCCCCCAAGGAGTCTGTGGATAGAGTTCAAAGTGTCTGTGGACTTAGATGGAGAAAATGTTACATTTTTATTTTCACTAACTTCTTATTGAAATCTGATATTTAGCATTTCCTTCAAATATTTGTTCTGAGATGGAGTCCTTAAGCTTCACCAGATTGCCCAAAGAGTCCATGCCATAAAAAGTTAAGAATTTCTGCTTCAAAAACCTATTTCAAATTCTGCTTTCCTTGATTCCCCAATTTGGTAACAACCCTTAGTCTGGATCTCAAATAACACTTCTTCACATAATTCTCAAATTCACTCATTATGTAGCATATTTATAACAATACCTCCTGTTATAGTCCCACCCTAATAGTATATAACCTCCTTGAGGGCAGAAACTTCACCTTTTCCAAACTAGGTATAGTAAATAGTACCATGCTCTAGAGGCAATAAGAACTTGAGAAATATTTGTCGTTTTGTATGACACTTTACAATACACAACAATACCCAGAGCAGAGGTAAATGAAGCAAAATGAGCCACCTCACTATGTTTGGATGAAGCCCATATTCTTCCTAGCCAAGTGTATCGGTAGTCACTAGTTACTTTTAAAGCCATTTTGTCAATGCACGCTATGATTCTTCAAGAATCAGCACTGTTGTCTGTGCAAGAACAAATGGCGTTCCCCATTTGATTTATATTATGTATATATATATAATATTATATATACATATAATATTATATTATTGATTTATATTATGTACTGGATATCTCTCTTCAAAACTCCCTCTCTTTTCAGGACTCCCGTAGATTTTTGAGCCATAACTATTACTATATTTAGAAGCTTTCTTTGGGACTACAGAGATGAGGGTTGTGTGTCAACGATTGTGAGAATGAGGAGACCAATACACGGAGGAGAGGTCAAACTTTTCCAAACTTGAACTTGACTAAACTGCAATTTCTGGGTAAATGTCTTATCCTTCTTTGTCATCTCCTCTTCCTCCTCCTCCTCTTCCTCCTCCAGATACCTTATATCCTGATCCTTCCATGCCCCAACTGTGGTATTGCCTCCAGCACTAAACTATTCTCTGTATACTTCATTTAATTTGGCTGCTTCCCTCTATCTGTTTCCTTTAGTACTACTTCTTCCTTCTCTGTAAGTTCTTTTGAGACTGTGATGTTAAGGTTCAAATGGTTTCACTATCCTTGATAACAACACCATAGACACTAAGTCTAGAAATTGACATCATTTCTATGATAGATATTGACTTGATCATTGTGTACATCATAGAACTATAGATCCAGAGGTGGGAGGACCTTAGAGGCCATGTAGTCTGCTCCTCCTCCAGTCTCCCAGATCAAGAACCTAATGGGAGGACTAACCCAGGGTCACAAAGATAGGAATCGTCAGAAGTGACATTTAAACCCAGGCTTTTGACTCCAGAAATCATAATCTTTCAATAGTATGCTACCTACCTATGCGATTTATTTAAGCACAGTACTGGGACACATAGAAGGCACTTAATGAATACTTGTTGATGGTCCAACCATGGACAGTGGGTATCTCTCCAGCTGTTTAATTATTCCTTTATTTCTGTAAATATAAGAATATTTTGCATTTTGTATTTGACTATATTCTGAGTATTAAATGTTTTTGTATTCACATGAGTTTTGAGTATGTCATGGTAGGTTAATTTTCAAATATATATGCATATTATAGTTATTTTGGGTGATTTTTTAAATATATCTCCTCCATCCGGGTTTTGTTAATAACAGACAGGAATAGGGACTGAACCTGGGATTGCATTAGTTTAGGCAATGTCTGGATGAGCAAACTCCCCTTATCCATTCAGGTCAGCTCCTTTTCGGCAATTTAGAGTCTTAGAGGGGTGTTTGGGACACCGACTTGCTTAGGATCACAAAGTCATTATGTGTCAGAGACAGGACATCATCATCATCGTAAGAAACATTTCTTTGATGCTTTAATATTCATAATTTGCTTAATACATTTTGTTTCAATTGATCCTCACAAGAATTCTGTGAGGTGGGTACCATTATTATTCTCATCTTCCGGAGGTTTGCCTAATTTACCCAAACAGCTAGTACACTTTTCAGGTGAGACTCAAACTCTGGTTTTCTTGATTCCAAGTCCAACACACTAGCCACTCCACCAGGCTGCTTCCTACTATGCACCAAGGTTAATTTTTGTTATTTTTCCATTGTCTACTATGACTAGATGAGTTCTAAGAGCTTTTCTTGATCTGACATTCTATGATACCTCAGAAACACTGAACTTGAGCCTGCATTCTTAGCACTTGGCACAAAGCTCCCTCTACAAGGGGCATAATACTAAATGCTTTCTATTGTTCTCATCTTAATTTTGGGGGGGGGTAAGAAAGAGGGCAAGTCACATCCCCCTCTGAAGCTCTCTTCTGCTATATATAAAGCATAATAAGGAAGTTGGGTTCAATGATTTCAAAGGAAATGAATGAACACTCCAAGCCATGATGTTTTTATTCAGATTCTAAATTCCCTTCTAAATCTATTATCCAGGGATTCTGTGATTTTCATGTATAAAATGAGGGGAGGGGGGAAGGTAAGATTAGATGGCTACCAAGATTCCTTCCAGTATCATAGATTTTGGGTTGAAATGGGCAGTGGTCATTTATTCCAACTCCCTCATTTTAAAAATGAGAAAAATTGAGGTTCAGAGAAGGGAAGCAGATAGTTCTGAGACAGGAAGACCTGTGTCTTCTGACATAATGCCCATGTGAATCTGGGCAAGTGATTTAGCTTCTCATTGCTCTAGGAAACCACAATTATAAGGTCCTTGAAATTCATTGATAGTGTTCCCTCATCTAGGAGTTTCCTATACCAACATTCAGTTTCTATCTTTAGTCCCATTAAAGATACATAGGGAATTGATGCAAATATGTAACAACACCAAGAGACATTGCTGACTAATAGATAAATGATAAAGGATGTGAATATTCTTTTTAAGGAGAATTACAAATTAAATTAAATTAAAATAATTTTGAGTTTTCACCTTTTATCATGAGAATTAACAAGGATTAATACACAATATATATCTCCATGAGAACCCAAGAATGCTTAATGCTGGAGGCAGCTGTAAGAAAAGATATGCGTTGATTACGGAACTGTGAATTGACCTAATTATTTTACATATCATTTTGAAATTATTGAAGAAAAGTCACTAAATTGTTAATGCCCTTTGAGCTAATAATCCCAATATTAGACATTTATCTACAGAAAGTCAAACACAGAAATAAGGGTCCAATAATAATATGATATATAACAATTCGTTACATAATACATGACAATTGCTATATAAGCAAATAATTAAAGATAAAGTGGGTACTCATCAACTGGGGAATAGCTTAAAAAATCCCCTTAGTATATGAAAGTGATGGAATGTTTTTATCCTGCAAGCAATGACAAATATAAGGAATTCAGAAGAAAAAAATGGGAAATTTGTAAGAACCAATGCAGAACAAATTTGCCAGAGCCTCCTCCCCCAAAACAATGATATAGGCATTGCCTCTGACACTAAAAGTGAGAAGAAAAAACACAATGAAGGCTCAGAAGAACAGATCTCTCTTCTCATGGCAGAGAGGTATTATATTACCAGGACAGAAAGGTGTAGATGTTGTTAGATGAGATAGTTTAACTTGCTTTCTTTGTCATGAAGAAGATTCAATCTGAAGAGTGGAGACATTCTCCCTTGCCCCTCAAATATTGGGATATAGAGTCAAAATATATTTTTTTCAAAAGATAGTTCTTATTGTCTTTATTCTTTGTTATTGAGCACGACTTGCTGAGAGGGGGTGGAAAATATGCTAGGAAATGTAGGTGATATAAAAATAAAATATCAAAAAAAATTTTAAAAGGAGTTTGTAAAAGAGAAAAGAAAAAAAGGTAGAGATCTTAGCTTAGTTAGAGCCATGCAATTAGCCAGCTGGCCATGATCAACTCAGTTAACCTCACTGAGTCTCAGTTTCCTAACTTATAAATTGAGGAAGTTGAAGTAGAGGATCTCTAAAGTCCCATATATTATAAATTTTTCTCAATCTGATGTCTTGTTTCTTAGCCATGTTATAAAATATGATAATGGTGATGATTAATGACAATAATAACACTCTCAAAATCAAACTTATCCAAATTATTTATTTTATTCCTTGAGCTCCTTTGACTTTTTGTATTAACTTTAATCTATTAATATTGATTTTTTTCTGCCAATTGCTGATTAAAGGAATCTAGAATTTTTAATATGTTTTTATTTTCCAGATTTATTTTCCCAGGTTTCTCTTTTGTTGACTTTATTTAATAAATATTTCATTGTTTTCCACTTTGCATCATGGGTAGATATTGATATAGTCTTTCAATGCCTATAAATAGATCTCTAATAGCTCTCTATTGTCTCTCTTGCTATACTGGAGTGTGATTCTTGACTTTATCAATATTTCTTGAAAATCTGTGTTTTCTCCTGTTTCTTACCCTAGCATGGCCATTGGATATACCGTCACGTGCAAGTCATGACATTATTCACACTTTTGCCAAAAAATGTAGAAGAGTGTATTTTTCACAATAGTTTGTGGACCTCAAAACATCTGAGGGAAATTAACTAATAAACTGTAGTGAGCTCACTATTAACGTAGACTGAATGATAATTATTACCTACAATCACTCAGACATAACATTTATTTACAAAAACTTAAGGACGATATTTAAAAAGATATTGCCATGGATCACAACAAAACATGGCAAGTCCTCAAAGAGATGGGAGTATCAGATCATTTTACTTCTCTCCTAAGGAACCTGGTTGTGCAGCAAGAAACAACAGCTAGAACTGAACATGGAACAACTGATCAGTTTAAGATGGATAAAAGAATATGAAAAGGCTGCGAATTGTCAACTTATTGAATTAACCTACATGCAGAGTACATCACGCAAAATGCCAGACTAGACAAATCGAAAGCCGGAGTTAAGGCTGCTGGGAGAAATACAATCTCAGGTATGCAGATGATACCATTCTGATCACAGAAAGTGAAGAAGAATTAAAAAGCCTCTTGATGAGGATGAAAGAGGAGAGTGTAAAAGCTGGCTTGAAGCTTAATGTTAAAAAAAAAAACAGCTGAGATCATGGCAACTGGTCCCATCACTTCCTGGCAAATACAAGAAGAAATGGAGGCATTACCAGATTTCATGCTCTTGGGCTCAAAGATCACTGCAGATGGTTACTGTGGTTATAAAATTAAAATATGCTTGCTCCTTGGAAGGAAAGCTACTGTAAATCTGGACAGCACGCTAAAAAGCAGAGACATCACCTTGCCAACCAAGGTCTATATAATATTTAACTATAAAATTTAGCTATATAATAGTTAAAGCTATGTTTTTTTTTTCTCCCAGTAGCAATGTATGGCTGTAAGAATTGGACTTTAAGGAAAGGTGAGCGCCACAAAATCCAAGCTTTCTGATTGTGCTGCTAGAGAAGACTTTTGAGAGCAAGGGGCTCAAGTCAGTCATTACTTAAATTAATTCAGATTATTCATTAGAAGTACAAATACTAAAAAGGAAGCTCAAACATTTTGGCTACACAATGACAAAAAAACAGAACTCATTAGAAAAGACCTGATGTTGGAAAATATTGAAGAAAAAAAGGAAAAGGGGATGGCAGAGGGTGAGATGGCTAGATAGTGTCATGGAAACGATGAACATGAGCTTGGACAGACTTCAGGAGACAGAGGAGGAGAGAAGCGCCTGGTGTGCTTGGTTCATGGGTTCATGAAGAATTGGGCATGACTGAACAAATGAACAGCAAATAGCAACATACCAATTACTCATAACCTTCAAACTATGTGGAATCAAAAATTTTCCAAATGTAAACACCTAGCAGAGCAGATCAAAATCATGAAGCAACTTGTGGTGCAGCGAATAGAGTGCTCAGCCTGAAGTTAGGGAGACCCAAGTTCAAATCCAGCCTCAGATGCTTACTAGCTATGTGACTCAGGGCTGGTCACTTAAGTAAATGAGGACACTTAAGTCTAGCACTTAGCACAATGCCTAGCACATAGTAAGTGCTTAATAAATACTTATTGAGTGATAATCATTGTCTGCCTCAGTTTCCTCAACTTTAAAACAGAGATAATAGTAATACCTATTTCATAGGGTTGTTGTAAGGATGGAATGAGATAATACTTGTAAAGTGCTTAGCACAGTGCTTAGAGCTGAGTAGGTGCTTAATAAATGCTTATTAAAACATTAAATGTGAGAACAGAAGGAAATCTCTGTCCATAACTAAAGGTCTCACCTCTGTGGCCATGGACTTCCATTGGTGAATGTTCACCTTAATATGCCTGGTCTTAGGCCCACCATCCCACTTCCCAGCCCTCTGTATGTCATGTTATGAAATACTTTTTCATTCATTCATTCATTCATTCATTCATTCACTTATTCGTTCATGAGGGACATATCATCTCTGTCTGCTACTGCAGTTGTAGCAATGATGTTTTCGGTGAGTCTGTGGGGAATGAGTTTATTCATAATGCTTCTAACAAACTGCAAAAGTAGTCATTTTATCCAGCTGCACAATAGTCCCTAGAACAGCTGGCCATGGTGGTGCATACCTGTAATCCAAGTTACTAGGAGAGCTGAGGCTGGTGGATCTCTTGAACACAGGAGTTCTGAGCTGTGGTGGACTATGCTCATGAGGAGTTTTCACTAATAATAAGTCTGACATCATTATGATGAGCCTCTGGATTTATAAAGAGTGGATCATTTCAGGTTCAAAATAGGTCAAAATCTTCTATGCCAATCAGTAATGAGATTGGACTTATGTTTAGCCTCTGAATACCCAACCTTATCAAGATGAAGATACTTAGATTTGAAAAAATATTCCCTATTTTTATTTAGGACATTATGTTTAAAAGAAAAATAGTTGGATAGTAACTTACCCTAGAACTATTTCTAACTATACCCCCCAAAAAGGATGACCATGAGATAATAATATTCATAATTGATATATAATTCTATATGATTAAATATGTTTGAGGATAGTTATTAATAATAATTTGCTGTTTTAAAGATTCGTAAAATGTTTTACATATGTTATCTCATTTGAGCCTCACAACAACCCTGTGGGGTGGGTACAGAAGGTATTATTCCCTTTTTATAGATAAAGAAATTGTGGTTCAGACAACTTAACTGATTTGTATATGGTCACACAACTTGTAAGTCAGGAGTTCAAACTATATGTCTTGACTCTTTAAATCCCATAATCTATTCATACGAAGCTAGCTTTCTTCATTTCCAGGTGATTTAGACCAAAGTGCACTGGATTTGAAGTCAGAACACCAAGAATTGTACTCCATTTTTGCTACCTACTCTAAGTAATTTTATACAACCCATTTATTTTTCCAAGACCTCAGTTTCCTTATCTGTAAAATAAAGGGTCGAATTAGATGATTTCCAAGTTCCACTCCAACTATCATCCCATTATCTGTAGTCTTGTTTCTATTATTATTTCCTCCCAATTTGCCTTCTTCTCCCTCCCTGGCTTCTGCTTTGCCGTGCACTCTTAGTAAAGTATATTTTCTTTTTTCCCTTTTCAAAGTCCCACTAAGAAAAAGAATAATTTTATTCAAGAACACCAACAACACTGTCCTTGATCGTACTAGCAATATAAGTGTTTGAAGAAAGTCCAAAGGAAATTATTTTCACAGCTCTTGGAATTGGATTAATAAAGGGCACCAGAGACTTGGCCAATTTCCCACCACCTATCGTCTAGAAAATGAAACATTATGGAAATGATCTAGCAGTCCTAGATGTAGTTGTTTGTACTTTTCTTGATGAGACTGCAGTCTTCATTCATTCATGTTTCCTTTGGTGAGAGGCACCACTCCGGAGAGGAAAGAGCACCGGATTTGGAGCTGGAAGCTTTGGGTTTGAATCACAGCTCTACTACTCACCATCTTTGTGACTCCTTGGACAAGTTGCTCCTTGTCTTTGCACCTCAATTCCCTTGTTTATAAAATGAAGACTAGGTGATCTCACAGGGCCCTTCTAGCTCAAGATCTAAATGAATCTCTGCTTTCAGAAGGTACAAATATAAAGTCAACCTGGGGTTTTGACCTTGGAACACTTTTTCACATAGAACTAGAGTCATGGAATATCATATTTAGAAGAAACTATGAGATAATATGGCCCAACCTCCCCTCATTTTGGAGATGTAGTTCAGCTAGCTCAGCAGCAAGGCTGGGACTTGGCCCCGGGTTTCTGATGCCAATGTCTAGTTTTCTTTCTACAGCATCAGTGACTGCAAGTTTTACAGTTTTCAGGTTTTACTGAGTAAACCAGATAGGTTCTACCTGCCTTGAGTAAGCAACCTATATTTCATAAATATTTTGCTTTGGAGCGCTGTACCCATCAACAGTTCACTTACTCAGAAGCATTTGCATTTTTACGTGATTTTCACTACAGCCAGACAGCAGAGTGTGTTTTTTTAAATCATATCTTAACTATAAAATTCTCATCATCTCTGTATATGGAAAATTCATACTGAATCACAGAATCCAAGATTTGAAAAGTACCTGAGAGATCATATCTAGTACAACTTATATCTGGATCATAATCCCTTCCTTATATCAAGCCCGAATTTATCCTTCGAAATTTTACTGATTGCTTTTTTCTTTTTCCCTCTGTGGACAAGGAGAAGAAGTCAAATATGTCTTCCATGTTAGCCCAGTTCCTTCAACTAGTCATTATATGTGAAAATGTGAAGATCCTGTAGCATTCTGATTGCTTTCCTCTGAACATTCTTCAGCTTATCAATGGCTTTCCTAAAATATAAGACCCCAAACTTACCAGAGTACTACAGATATGATCAATGAGGATACAGCACAATAGGATTATAGGTCCCCACGTTCCGAGATATTTCTTAATATAGCCTAAGTTCACAAGGGCAGCTAGGTGGCACAGTGATTGCGAGGCTTGGAGTCAGGAAGAGTCATCTTCATGAGTTCATATCTGGCCTCAGACACTTACCAAATAAGTCACTTAATCCTCTTTGCCTCAGTTTTCTCATCTGTAAAATAAGCTGGAAAAAATGGCAAAGCATTCCAGTAATTTTCCCAAGAAAACCCCAAATGGGGTCACAAAGAGCCAGACACAATTGAAAAATGATTGAACAGCAAAGTTCATAGGAGTTCTCTTATTTACAATAGCATATTGTTGAACCATATTCAGTTTGTAATCTATTAAAACTTCTTTGATCTTTTCCAGATGAACATCTATCCAGTCATAATTGGCCATTTTGTACTGAAGCAATTGATGTTTTTGAACCTGAGTATATATCTTTCTATTATTCCTTATTAGATTAGATCATTTTATTAGATTTGGTCCAGTGGTCTAACATGGCAAGATATTTTAGGATTCAGGTTGTCAACATTTAGTGTGGTAGCTATGTCACCCAGTTCCATATCATTTGCAACTCTGAAAAGCCTATTAGCTATACCTTTATTTGCATTTGAGTTCGAATTGGAAATTGTGTAGGTCCAAATGATGTATATCTAGCATTATAATAATAAATCTTATAGGGCTATGGACCCTGAGGGGAGAGTCAGATAGATATATGATGGAGACCTTGTCCTCCACCCCCAAACAGAGAGAAGTTAATCTCCACATTTTTGAGACTTGTCAGGGATAGAACTAGATGACTTACACCAAGGCCTTGCCAGTGTTGGTATCTAGCCATCTAACTACATAAGAACCCTGCCCCCTGTCCCCCTTGTTATACTTCTTGCTTAAAGAATTGTAATCAAGTTACTATAACATTGGTACTGGAAAAGAAGCAATAGTCTATTCTAATCTTTGTGACTGCCTAAGCCAAAATTCCCTTACCTGGCCACTACTCCCTGATATGTGTCACATCCTCCAAATAAAATATATTTATTTGAAGGTAGGGATGATTTCACTTTTATATTCTACCCACAGTACCTTAGTACAGTGCCAGGAACACAGTAAGCATTTAATAAATGCTTTTTGACTGATAGTAAAAAGTACACTGGACTTCAATGTCAGAAAATCTAGGTTCAGCTCACAGGCTCACAGTTCTGACAATTTCCTTGGCAAAGTCCTTTAGATTTTTCAAGGATCACCTTCCTCAGCTGTGAAACTGGGATAATACCAGCAAATCTATTATGCAGCATTATTAAGAGAAAGGCATTTTGCAAACCTTAAAGTGAAATATAAATGAAAACTACTTCAGATCCATTTATTGTATGGGAGAAGGAACACACACACACACACACATGCACACACACACACACACACACACACTTGTAAGGGTATTTGTCATTAGAGAAAGAATGATTTTTTACATAAGAAAACTATATCCTAAATTATATCCATATTGTAGAACAAATGCCCGAGCATGTAAATAAGGAATTTCAATTTTAGACTGTCATAGTGATGGTATAGCCTGTGCTCCATAGCCATAGGTCTTGATTTACATAAACTTTACTTCAATCTTACAGATGTCACAGTGATCATAATTTCATACTCTTTGGCTGGTGCCTCTACTCTTGGAGCATCAAATTTTTGTTCTTGTCTAGGTATCAAGAGATGCAGCGTGGCATAATGGATAAAGAAATGACCTCAAAACCCAAAAGACTGGGGTTTAACTCCCACCACTGACATATACTGGATGTGTTGCTTATATCAATAGAGGGAGTTTCCTTTGCCAGTGAAGACTTGAACCCACAATGTCTATCCACTATACAAATGGCGTAAAACTCTAATAGAAATGGATTGCTACTGGACAGCATTTTGACTTAGAAAACCACAAATTTACTCTATGTAATAATCTATTTTTATCTGTTTTGTTAAAATTTCCCAATTACGTTTTAGTCTGGTTCCAGGTACACTTGGGAGTTTTGCAAGCACCCAGGGATTATCAATTTGATACATCTATGCTACAAATGGTGCCTCTCTCCCAGCACTTTAACTTCTTTTAACCTTTTTTTTGTGTCACAGTCCCCTTTGGTGGTCTAGTGAGGCCCTATGGATCCCTTTTTCTGAATGATGTTTTTAAATGCATAAAACGGGATTATCAAGGAAACCAACCATATTAAAACAGTTATCAAAATAATAAAAAATATTGACAATACCCCTGAAATCTCTCCACAGATCCCATGTAGATTGCCAGTTGTAGATTGCATCTTGCCTTAATAATCCACTGTAGCTGGTTCAATAGTACTCTTGTAGCAGTCCATATGTACTCATGAATTCAACAAATCTTAGTATGTGTCCCCATCACTAATCCCTGGACAATCATGGTGCTTACATTCACTTTCAACACAAAATTGTATAATGTTAGCCCTTATAAGAGCTTATTTTAACTTTCCCAATGTGTGTAGAAGGTCAGTGATCACAGACAAACCCCAAAACAGGACCAAAGTTTTGTGCCTCAGTTTAAACAAGAACATTCTTTTATTGGCCTCAGCCAATAAACTGGATCTGCACCAGGTGTCAATTCTTCCATGAAGCTAATAGTTCTATGATAGTTATTTTAATGTTTCCAATAATTATACATTATATTATATAATGTAATTACAATGTTACATAATGTAATTATATATAATATTTTAGCACATGAGGTACATCATTTTACTTTAATCTTATAACCCTGGGAATTAGTGAGGGACAGTGTCATTATCTGGATTTAGTCAGAAGATCTAGGATCCAGTCTTAGCTCCTCAGATCAAAGCCTGTCACTTCCCCACTGTGATCCTCAATTCCCTTCCCCTGAAAAATTGAGAATTAGACAAAGATTTCTCAGTTCCATTCCATCAAACAAATTTAGGACACTTTGGGGATGACAAAACAAGGTTCTAATTGTAGGAAGGGGATAATATCATCATGTTATAAGGATCTTTGAATGATGATCCTGACATGTGGGATAGCTATGGAGAATAGTGATAGTCAGTCAATGGAGTGCTAGTAAAACTGTTAACATCCTGTATGGGGCAGTAAGCTCCTTTCTGCTCTAATGAAGTTCAAAGCAACCCTTAAAGTTTCCATCCAAGTCAGCCAAATCATTCTACCCAGAGTCAAGAGACTTCTCCTAATAAAGAAGTGAGGTGATAGGAGGCCACATGCCTGAATCACAGTGTCTTGGAAATGGGGCAGATTTCCAAATATATAAGAAAAATGCATTCTTGCTCCTAACACATAGTAGCACTATGACAATGGGCAAGTCCTTTAACCCCAAGACAGCTGAGATAAGTTCTAAAACTATAAGTTACAGGAAATTTACTGAATTCAACTGGTGGAGTGAGTTTCCATACCACCAACTCTCCACACCCAAGTCACATGTCTGGACCAAAAAAACAATACACCTAACTAAGTTTTCTTGGTTAACTCTTTACATGTAAGGTAATTGATTTGATGTGAAAAGATCTTAACAACCTTCTCTCTAAGTCCCTATCAGGATTCTTTATTTTTTTTTTATTCTGAAGTTGAAAAACCAATAAAAATTAACATTTCCATATTGAAAGAACAGCAAATGAAGATTGTATATGAAACCACAAATCTCTTGGTTCTTTTTACACTATAAAACACATGTAACACATTAGTTTTCAAAGCTGTTCTGCTCTTCTGTGTTTCTAAATATCCTTTTGTTCTCTTCTGTGATTTTTTGGGTAACTACTTCAATAATTCTCTTTTATCTTTTGCTTCTTTTTTTTAATACCGCTATCACAAATGTCCCTCTGTTCCCAAACCCACTCCCATTTTATAAATTCTTCCTTGTAACAAAGAAGCATTGTCAAATAAAACAAATCCATGATCAAAAATGTATGGATCATTCAGCACCATCACCCCTCTCTCAGGAGGTAGACAACATGCTACATCATTGATCTCCTGGAGTCAAAATTGGTTGTAGCTGTGAATTCCACAAAATGGAAGCAGAGAGCAGAGTGTCTTAAAAAAACAGAATCCTTGGGGCAGCTAGGTGGCACAGTGAGTAGAGCACTGGCCCTGGAGGCAGGAGGACCTGAGTTCAAATCCGGCCTTGGATACTTGACACACTTACTAGCTGTGTGACCTTGGGCAAGTCACTTAAGTCACTTAACCCCAATTGCCCTCCCCCTCCCCCCCAAAAAAAAACAAAAAACAGACAAACAGAATCCTACAATATTTTGTTTACAAGAAACACATTTGAAGCAGAAAAATAAGCAAAGAGTAAAGGTAAAAGGCTGGAGCACAATCTATTATGCTTCAGATGTAGTAAAAAAAAAAAAAAGCAAGGGTAGCAATCCTGATCTGAGACAAAGCAAAAGCCAAAGGGGCTCTAATTAAAAGGAATAAGGAAGGAAACTACATAAGAGTTCTGAAGTTCTTCAAATATCTTTATTTACAATGTTGAAGCCATTGTATAACTTGTTCTTTTTAGTTTATTCACTTCACTTTGCATCATTTTACATGTCTTCCCAGGTTTCTCTGAATCCATTCCTTTCATCACACCTTCCAGTGCAAGACTTTTTACTTTGGGCAAAAATATAACACCCATTTCTGTTTAAAATAAAAAGCAGTATAAGAATAAACATGGCTTTCTTTAATTTGTTAATGTCATCTATCTAAAAGTAAGAGCAGCATTACAGGTAATGTAGAAGTGCTAGGGGCCCTCCCACTAAAGTTAGTAGCTAGGCAAGGATACAGATTATCAACAGTGATATCTGTGATAGCATTAGAAATGCTAGTTGTAGTGGTAGTAATTGCTAGTATTTACATAGAACTTAAAGGTTTGTACATTTCATCCTCACAATAACTCTCTGAGTTAAGTGCTATTAATATATTTTATAAATGTATATTTTTATAAAAAAAGAAAATTCACACTTTGTAGTGCCATGACTCCCCTATTGCTGTCTAGGGTACCACCATCTCCCCGGTCACTCAGCCTTGCAACCAAGGTGCAAGTCTTTGACTCCTTACTCTCTCACTTCCTACATAGGATGTATTGCTAAGGCTTGTCAACTTGACTTCTGTGACATCTGTAGCATATGTCCCCCTCTCCTCTGACACTTCTCTCTTTTATTTATTTCCTATTTATTTTGTACATGTGCTTGTTTATAATAAATTGCTTGTTGTCTCCCCCATTAGATTGTGAGTTCCTGAGGTAATCAGTCAGTCAGTTAATAAACATTAATAAGTGCCTCCTATATGCCAGGCACTTTGCTAAGTGCTAGGGATACAAAGAGAAGCAAAAAGGATAGTACAAACAGCTGCCAAAATAATCTTTCTAAAGCATAGCTGTGTTCAGAGCCTGAGTTAGAATCCTGATTTTGCTACTTACCACTACATTTGACCTTTGGGAAATGATTTAACCTTCCTATTTCTCAGTTCCTCACATGTAAAATGAAGAAGTTGGATCAGATGGACTCCATACTCTCTTCCAGTTCTAAAGCTATGATTTCATGCCTTTAGGATAAAACACAAACTTTTCAGTTTGATATTTAAAGCCTCCAAAATCCGGTACTCCTCATTTCAAATTTATTTCTAGTCTCATTTCAAATTTATTTCCTTTCATTCAGTGTATGTTCCAGCCTACCTAGCCTTCTTGGTGCACCCTAAAGCAGAATTTTCTCTTCTATCTGCATCCCTTCTCCAAGTGGTCCTCTATATCTTCTATCTATTTCCTCTTCTTCTTCATCACTAGACCTCTATTGCTCTCTCTCTCTCTTCAAATTACCTTGTCCTTATTTATGTGTGCATATTGTTCTCCTCTTATCCTGGTAGAATGTGAGATTTTTTTTTCAATTCTGTATTTCTATTCCCTTTTAAATGGACAGAGAGCTGGACATGGAATCAGGAAGGCCAGGGTAGTCACTTAACTTTTGAGGACTCTAGGCAGCTCTCTAAGACTATAAATTGCAGACCAGTTGTCAATACACATTGGTAGACAGATTTTTCTCACTAGAGGGACAAATGAACCCTAAATGAGTGAAATTGGCTTGCTAATTCAATCACTTTTTAATAACCACCTCCTACCCATCTCATACTGAAGGATAGAAAAAAAGTATAAGACATAGTGAATAATCCTTGTTCTCAAGGAGTTTAGGGGGCTAGCTATTGAGATAAGACTAACACATGAAGCAACAATGAACAATATAAGATAATAGATAATTAAATGTTAAATTGTGTGGTATAGACATAAAGTGCTATGGAAATTCAGAGAGGAAAGGCTGCTGTAAAATTTAAACTATGCACTTGGGGCTTCTCATCAACTCTTTCAATCTTCAGTGTCTTGCTATCACCTTTAGCATAATTTCTAAATTAATGTATGCAGACTGGCATATTGCCTTTTACTAGCTCCATGTTCCAGCCAAACTGGAGGACTAGATATTCTTCAATTTCATCTTGCCCTACCTTGTCTCCAGGTATTAGTGTTGCCTGAACCCCATTTCTAGAATGCTCTGTCTCCATACTTCCACCTCTTGAATTCTTCTTTTTAAGGATCAATTCAGGCAACTCTGCTCCATAGAGCCTTCTATTAATCATCCCAGACCAAAGGCTCTATCCTATTCTGACTCATATAACGCTTATTTTGTACAAACTACCCTTCTGCTATGAAAATTTACAGTCTTCGAGGACAGGGATTACAGCTCAGATCATTTGAGTGAAAATAATGAATTCTCTTGAAGTGGTTGCATTACATGATCCTCCCTGCATATTTCCACTGAGGTGGAACTAATCATCACATTTTACATAATTATAACTCTGAATAGTGCAAATCTGAATATATGCAACTATTTCAGGGGACTCATTATTCACCCATTATTGGGATCTAGCTATATAATTTTTCATCTTTATTTCACCAGTACATAGCACAGGTCTGGCAAATAGTAGATGCTTAATACATTTTTTTAAAGTTTAAATGGCATTATTATTTTTATATGAGATTTAAAAAATTAATTTATTTTAAGTTTTCAATATTCATTTCCACAAGATTTTGAGTTCCATTTTTCCACCCCATCTCTCCCTTTCCCCACCCCAAGATGGCATGCATTCTGATTACCCCTTCCCCTAGTATGCTCTCCCTTCTATCATACACGCCTTCTCTTTTATCCCCTTTCCCCCACTTTCTTGTAAGGTAAGATATATTTCTACACCCCATTGACTATATATCTTATTTCCCAGTTGCATGCAAAAACAATTTTGACATTCACTTTTAACATTTTGAATTCCAAATTCTCTCCCTTCTTCCCTCCCACCCACCCTCATTGAGAAGGCAGATGCTTAATGCATTTTGATGAAGTGAATTATAGTTGGCATTGTTTTTCTTGTATACTTCCCACTGTGGTTATTCCAGATTAACAGTTGCAAGGGATAGGGATAACAGACAGGTTGCCCTTATGCTGCACTGGTGCCCATGAAATGTAAAAATACCTGGGAGAAGGTATCTTTGTAGAATATCTATAGAAGAATATGGGCAAGAATTGCACAGGATGAAAAACATAGAGGGATTGTGATCTATACCAATGGGAAGAATATTCAGCTTCACAATTCCAGGAGAAGCAATCAGACTACCATAGGACTAGTCATCCTTTTACTAAGATCATCAAAGGAGTTAGAAACATTAGCAATGGAGAATATATGATGAAAGTTGGATGTAATGACAATTGGACTAGGTTCTCTGTGCCTCTGTTAGTCTCTCAAATTGGCAGCAGTCTGGGTAAATGGGATAGGTCTCAGAAGGTTAGAAGAATAAGGATGCTTTCACCACAGACTGCTTTTATCTTTCAAATACTAGATGGCAAGTCAGCCTGTTGGTCACTTCAGCAAGTGTCAAACATATTATCTATGTGACTTCAAGGCATATGGTTCTAAACTTTTCCCTTTCTTTAATTTACAACTGTATTTTTCACATAGTTAAGTTTCCACTGTGCTGCCCCCAAAGAAGTATTTCCATATCCTGACTATGTAAACAACTGGGACTTGGGGATTGCAGCAGGGCCTGGCTTAAACGAACCTCAGCGAGATCACAGATCCGTTAAAGAATTCAAATGAGGTATCCCAGGGCAGGCCCTTTCCATTATTCCACACAACCATTTTTCATAATGAATTCAATACATAAAACATGGAAATAAATAAATAATAAATAGGTTAAAAACTATTGATTTAATAACATTTTGTTCGCTTATCTCAAAATATTATTCATAGCCCTTTATTTTAAATAATAAATTTATTAATAGCTTTTGTTTTGCCACTATCTAAAATTCTCTTATCCCCCCTTAGAAAGAGCCATCTCATATAGAAAAGCATATTTTTTTAAAAAGAGGAAGAAGAGAAAAATCAATCTGCAAAAGAAAAGAATATGCTGAAAAAAATCTCTGTGATATATGCAGTATTGTACAACTGTCGACCTTCCACATCTGTAAAGGAATGGGGGAAGAGGGATGTATCCTTTCATATCTCTTCTTTGGGGCCATATCTGTTCTTTATAATTTTACAATTTTAATTTTTATTGTTTTTGTAGTGGGTTTTTTGTTTATATTTTGTAGTCATGTATAGTTTCCTTTGCTCTGTTTACTTCACTCTGCATCAGTTCATGTAAGTCATTCCATGGTTCTCTATATTCATCTTATCTTTTGGTTCTTAAAGCACAGTAATATTCAATTACATTGATATACTTCATTTTGTTTTGCTGTACCTCACTTAACGGGGCATAGCTGGCCCTCATTAAACCATACTTTGTTTATAGTCCTTTGCTATTACAAAATGCTGCAATAAGTATTTCAATGTATAGAGGGAAATTCTTCTTGACAGCAATATCCTTAGGGGCACATGGCTAGGAGTGGAATCTCTGGGTTAAGGACTAAAGATATTTTGGTCACTTTATTTGTATAATTCCAAATCGCTTTCCAAAATGATTGTAGTGATTCACAACCCACCAAATACACTAGTGTGTCTATATTCCCAGAACCCTTTGTGAAATTTGACTATTCTCATCTTTTGTAATCTTTGCAAATTTGTGGGTGTGGAGTTCTTTTGATTTGTATTTCTCTTATTATTGATTTGGAGAAGTCTTTAATATGGATATTAATTATTAGCAATTCTTTTTATAACTTTGTTCATGTCCTTCGGCCAGTCATGTACTAGGGAAGTCTTTTGGTCTTATGTATACATGTATATGTTTATATGTGTATGTATACATATATACACAAAACACATAATATATATACATATATACATAAATATAAACATGTGTATGTGCTAATTGTCTATTTATTTTGGATGCAAAACCTTTATCTGAGAAATTTGATACAAATATTTTTTCTCATTCATTTGAACGTTTGGATATATAAATTTTTTTGTGCAGAAGTTTTTCAGTTTCATGTAATCCAAATTAGTTTATGTTTAACTGCCTCTTTCTCATACTTAGTTAAGAATATGTCTCTGTTCATATCTGTGAAAGGCATATAATCTACTTTTTTTCTAATCATTAATATTATAGTAAGGTATCAATTTTGAATTTATCATGGAGCACAGAGTAAGATGGTCTAAACTTAGTTCCTGCCAGATTGCTTTCCAGTTTTCTCAAAGTTATTTTTTATTATTAAATAGGGAGGGATTTTTTTTACTAATTTATGTTTTGAAGTTTATTGTACACTGGGTTATTGAGTCTCATTGTTCCTAGTTCTCCCTTTTCTGGTCTGTTCCATTGATCTATTTCTCTATTATAAAACTAATATCAAATGATTGTGATGACTGATGCTTTATGATGCAGTTTGAAGTCTATAAGAATCACTTCCTCTTTATTCCTACATTTTTCATTATTTATCTTGATCTTTAGTTGTTCAAGATGAAGGTTGTTATTCTATCAAGTTTTATAAAGTTTCTAATGTATCTCCAATGCATACGATGCTTGATTTTACATGGATACTTTTGTGTTATTAAAAAGGTCCCTCTATGCCTGCTTTTGTAGAGTTTTCACATAAATTACTGCCATACTTTGTCAACAGCTTTTTTCTATATTTGTTGATATAATCATGTAATTTTAGATTTTTTTGTTTATAATGCAATGAAATATGCTGATTGGTTTCATAAGGTGGAATCACCCTTGCATTCCTGGTATAAATCCAACTAGATCATAATGAATGATTTCTTGGATGAATTTTTCTAGTATGATAATATTTTATTTAAATTTATTGAAGCAATATTCATTAATGCTATTGGCCTGTAATTCCACTTATTTGCTTAATCTTTCCTGGTTTAGATGTAAGATCTATATTTAGCTCATAAAAGGAATGTGATATAATGTTTCCTTTCTCAATTCTTGAGATTAATTGGAAAGAATTTCCCAGTGACTGTATCAGGACCAGAAGTTGCTCTCATACTCACTGCAATTTTCTTTTCTGATATTCAATAATTTAAAATTTTTCTTTGATCTTCTGTTAGTTTGGATTTTTAAATTTTAAATGCATTTCTCTATTTCTTTTGTGTTTTAAATTTTGTTAGAATGATGGATTATCAATTCTGATAATTCTTTTTAATTCTATTTTTATTGTTATTCTGCCTTGTTCATTTGCTATTTTGTTGATTTGAGTTTTCTGGCCCCCTCCCTCTTTTTTATTTAGGTTGTCGAAAGGTTTATCAGTTTTGTTACCCTTTTCAAAGAACCAGCTTTTCATTTTTCTTTATCATTTCTATAGGCTTTTTGATTTCCAATTTATCTATTACTCCTCTAAATTTCAAAATATCTTTTCTTCTACATATTTTAGGTTAGTATATTGTTGGCTTTCTAATTTTTAAAATGTTTATTCATCTTATTAATCCAATTTTTTTTTCTATTTTATTGATATGATTTTCCCCTTGAGAACTGCATTAGTGTATCCCAGAAATTTTTAACCTATTGTTTTTGTCATTGTGACTTTCTTTCACATAATAATTAATTGTTTATGTGATTTGTTCTTTGGCCCACTAATTAATTAGGATTCCATTGCTAATTATTCACTTGAGCCTGCATCTTTTTTGTTTGTACTTTGGAAGCTCATTAATAGTTTCATTGCATGATGGTCTGTAAAGGATCCTTTTAAAAACTGTTTTCTGCCTTTTTACATTTAGTTGCAACACTTTTGTGCATGAATACATGGTCAACTTTTGTCAAATTCCATGTGGTCTCATATTCTTTAGGAGTCCCATTTGGAAGGTGCTATAAGACATTTAGTTCTAGTTTCTCTAGTGATTTGTTCAATTCTGTACTTTCTCTGTTGTTTATCTTTCTGTTGTATCTGTCCAAAATTGAGCAAGGAACATTAAAGTCTCTTGATATTATTGTATTATTGTTGCTGTATAATTATATGCTAATTATTTTTTTCCTTTATGAATTTAGATGCTAAGGCATCAGTAGTCCTGAGAGACTCTAAGTGCTATTTTCCCTTCATTGTTTACCATTGACATGATCAGGGTACATTGCACACTTCCCTCTATTTTTTAAAATTTAATTTGTTTTTAATTAATGGAATAAAAGAAACATTTCCATAAAATAGTATAATAGAATAGATGATTGCACATGAAACTGCAGGTCTACTACATGTACAACTATTTCTATTCCTTTTAAATATACAACAAATTTATGATATAACTTTCTCTTTTTCCCTCTTTTTCTTCCCTCCCTCTCACCCTAGAGATGGCCACCCTTACAGACATGTGCACATGTGCGCACACACACACACACACACACACACAAATTATACTATACATATTTCTAGTTATCAGTTCTTTCTTTAGATGCAGACACCATCTTTCTTCTTACATCCTTTATAGTTAATTTTTGTATTTATAGTAGCCAAAATAATTTCTTGTAACAACAATGTTGCTAGCAGCTACTGTGGCTATGTAAGACCAACAACAAGAGCACACAGAAGGGCTGCCAACACAGGTTCTTTGATCTGCTTTTCTAAGGAAAGCAACTTTAAGGGGTTAACAATCTCATTTTAATTAGACATACATATATCATTCACTTAGTTCAGGGGGAAAAGATCAACCCCCTGAACTTCAGAGCAAATACAAACAAATGACAAGCATATATTATATAAACAGAGCAAATAACACAAATCAGTCGATCCATAGCAATACATAGTTACCAGAGAAGCACCAACATCTGGGTTATCAAAGCTGAGGGGGGGACTATTTCAAGGGCTTTCCCAGAGTCTCATCACTCTTTCAATGAGTGTACCCTCAAAAGTGAAACACTAACCTTCCAACACATATACCCTGTTCAGGACACTAAAGACTGGGGCCAATTTAGCATTTGGAGTGCGGGAAACTTCCTCAACCACTAATACCACATCACATACAAATCAATGACTTTTGATTGTCTTAGTGCTGGGAAACACTCTGAGACAAAAAAGATCCCACCTTACCTGCCCCATTCAAGCAAAGGCTAGATTCATTAAAAACACGGGATAGCCTTAACAGCCCCAAAGAGAAGAACAGCAAAAAATCCTGCCCTGATTACCATTACACTTATTCACTCATAGTCTTTCTTTAAAAACTATTGCTGTTACTGCATACAATATTATCTTGGTTCTGCTCTTTTTACTTGTCATTATTTCATGCAAATTTTCCCTGTTTTTCTAAGATCATTGTGTTCGTTTCTTATAACACAGTAATATTCCATCACAATGACATACTACAACTTGTTTAGCCATTTGCCAATTGATGGACATCCCTGCAATTTCCAGTTTTTTGCCACCACAAAGAGAGCTGTTATAAACATTTTAGAACATATAGATTCTTTTCCTTCTTCCTTAATCATCTTTGGAAACAGATCTAGTAGTGGTATTGCTGGGTCAAAGGGTTTAGGTCATCTAATAACTCTTTGGACATGATTCCAGATTGCTCTCCAAAATGGTGGGATCAGTTCACAATTCCACCAACAATTTTTCCATGTTCCCTCCCACATTTGTCATCATTCCCTTTAATCATCTTAGCCAATCTGGTAAATGTAATTGGTATTTCAAGGTTGTTTTTATTTGCATTTCCCTAATCAATAATGATTAAAAGCATTTTTTCATATGACTATGAATTGTTTTGATTTCTTCATTGGAAAACTGCCTGTTCAAATGTTTTGACCACTTGTCAATTAGGAATGACTCATATTCTTGTAGATTTGACAAAGTTCCCTACATATTTGAGATATGAGACCTTTATCTGAGAAACAGTCTAAAAAATGTAAAGGAAGGAGGTTTAGCAGTACCTGAACTTAAACTACATTTTAAAGGAGGAATTACTGAAACTATTGGGTACTGGCTAAGAAATAGAATGGTAGATCAATGAAATAAAGTAGTCATACAATTTGTAGCAGCAAATAAACATAATATCTCCTATTTTACAGGTGTAAAGACAAGGTTTGCGGATAGGAATTCATTATTTTGTAAAAATTGTTGGAAAAACTGGAAAGCAGTATGGCAGAAACTGAGCAAAGACCAATATCTTACACTATTTACCAAGGTAGGGTCAAAATGGATACATGATCTAGATATAGAGACATTACAAGAAAATTAGAGCATTGAGCATATTACTTAGCAGACTTATGGATAGGTGACCGATGTATGAATAAGTGAGAAAGAGCAAAGTTAGGTGTAAAATGAATAATTTTGATTAAGCAAAAAGGTTTTGTACAAATAAAACAAATGTAGCCAAGATCAGAAGGAAAGCAAAAAATTGGCAAAAAAATTATAGACAGTTTCTCACATAAAGGACCCTCCAACTTCTAAATTGCTTCTCCTTTTTTATGTTCCCCTTCATTTACAGCTTAGGCCACAGAAAAGATTAATTTACCTGTAAGGAGATGGGATGTGAGATTTATTCTATGATTTTTCCAACATGTTCATCAAACACCACTTCTCTTATTTAACTTGTTTTAATTCTTAACCCCTTAGGGGAAAAATCTCTTAATAGTTCCTTTGTTGTGTTGTTGTATTTTTAACATAGGTATCTTTTTCTTTCTAGTTTTTCCTCCTTCTAATACCGTCTAGAAATGTAGGAATTAATTGCATTACTTTTGCTTTCTTTGGCAGCTGTATTTATCTTTCTTGTTTCTTGTTTCTCTTATCTAGAGTGTTTGGGGAGTAAAAGCAGGGACTTGCTTGAGCTCTCCCCTAAACCCCTCCAAATGCCTGTAAAATGACTCTAAACAAATTCTAGAGCAGCAGAACACACAAAATGATAGAGTGAAACAAATTTCCAGGCCAAGACAACCTGAAAGGCTGACAGGAAAGGTCTGTTGCACCAGTCTGATAGAATGGAGTCCAGAGTGGATCATGCTGGCAGAGATGGGCTGGATCAGGCCTCATGGGATTGGATTATCATCAGTCTGAGAGAGGACCGTGGTCTGTTCCCAGCCCCAGGATGGCGATGGCAACAGGAGCAGCAAAGCATTAGTGGCTGCTCACAGAGCTCTCAGCCCACAGATGATAGGGGGATCCAGCGGCTGATCAGAGGTGGATTGCAGGGATCTCTTTGGTGGTGCTGAGGCAGGATTCTCTTGCTTTGCCCATGCTTGAATCTGGGTTGCAGTAGTGGGTGTCAGTCCTGGGGTGAGGAGGAATGCTGGCATGGCAGAGATTGTGGTGGCTATGGAGAGGGAATCCTCCTCACAGTTCCAAGGCAGAAAAGAGTGCTTGTGGTCACTCACAGACCAGAGCACAGGCCAGGAGATGAATAAACACCTCTTCTTTTATCATACAACCTTGGAAGAATTGAAAATTTATAGGTCCCTAGAAATATCACTGAAAACAGCCGCACAAAGCCCTTAAAGCTTAAGCCAGTATGCCCTCCACACTGGAAGCAGAGATCTACCTTAACAAAGATTTTTAAAAAGTCAAGTAATTGGCTGGGAAAATGAGCAAACAGTGGAAAAAAATCAGACTATAGAATATTACTTTGGTGACAAGGAAGATCAAAACATACAACCAGAAGACAACAAAGTCAAAGCTCCTATGTTCAAAGCCTCCAAGAAAAATATGAATTGGTCTCAGGCCATGGAAGAGCTCAAAAAGGATTTGGAAAACCAAGTAAGAGAAGTAGAGGAAAAATTGGGAAGGGAAATGAGAGTAATGCAAGAAAATCATGAAAAATGAGTCAGTAGCTTGGAAAGGAGACACAAAAAATGCTTAAGAAAATAGCACCTTATAAAATAGACTAACCCAAATGTCAAAAGAAATCCAAAAAGCTGATGAGGAAAAGAATGCCTTATAGTGCTTGCAAAAAAAATCTGCCCAATTTAACTTTTGATGGAATGCTTAAAAAGCTTCTTTTGTTGAATGTCAATCTTTTTTTTCATTGATGATCAGGCTCAGATTTTCAGGATGTTATTTTGTGTTGCATATTGAGCTCTTTTGCTTTTCAGGATATATTGTGGTTTCTGTGGTTTCACAATTCCAGCAACAATGAATTAGTGTCCCAATTTTTCCATATCCTCTCCCACATTTGTCACTATTCCTTTCAGTCATTTTAGCCAATATGGTAGGTGTAGAAAAGTCTTTTTACTTTATATAGGAAAGTCTTTCTCCTATTCACATGAAGAATTTGTTATTTAATTGTTAAATTTAATGAATATGTGTCATGGAGCTTGGAGCAGGTTTTTTACCCCCTAAAAATGGTCTCTCAGGGAAAAGAACCTATGTATACAAACATATTCACAGCATCTTTTTTTGTGGTGGCAAAGAATTGAAAATTTTGAGGATGTCCATCGATTGGGAAATAGCTACACAAGTTGCAATATATGATTGTAATAGGATACTATTGTGCTATAAAAATGACAAGCAGGATGATTTCAGAAAAACCTGGAAAGATTTACATGGACTGATATAAAGTGAAGTGAGCAGAATCGGGAGAACAGTGTACACAGTAATAACATTATTATGATGATGATCAACTGTGAATCAGCAATGCAATGATCCAAGACAATCCCAAAAGGCTCGTGATGAAAGATGCTATCCAGATCCAGAGAAAGAACTAACAGAGTCTGAATACAGAGGGAGGCATACTATTTTTCACTTTCTTCATTTTTTGTGCCTGTGTCTTGTTTCAGAACACGACTAATATGGGAATATGTTTTGCATGACTGCACATGTGTAACCTATATCAAACTATCCCATCTCAGGAAAGGGGGACAAGGGAGGGAGAGATTTTGGAACTCAAAATTTTAAAACTGAATGTTAAAAATTGTCTTTATATATAATTGGGAAAAAATAAAATCCTGTGAGCTCATTTTGACTTTATTTTGCTGTATGGAGTAAGATATTGGTCTATGCTCAATTTTCTAGTTTTCTGGAAGTTTTTGTGAAATAGTGAGTTCTTATCCCAGAAGCTGGACTCTTTGGATTTATCAGAGAGTAGGTTATTATATTCATTGACTACTGTGTCTTGTATAACTAACCCATTCCACTGATCCATCACTCCGTTTTGTAGCTAGAACCAAGTAGTTCTGATGATTGGTAATACAATTTAATATCTAGTATGGCTAGGCCTCCATCCCTCAGCATTTCTTTTCATTATTCCCCTTGATATTCTGGATCTCTTGTTCTTCCAGACTAATTTTGTTATCATTTTTTCTAGATCTGTAAAATAATTTTTGGCAGTTTGATTGGTATGTCACTGAATAAGTAAATTAATTTATGTAAAATTGCCATTTTTATTATATTAGCTCAGCCTAACCACGAGCAACTGATGTTTCTCCAATTATTTAGATCTGACTTTATTTGTGTGAGAAGTGTTTTGTAATTGTGTTCATATTGGTCCTGGGTTTGTCTTGGCAGGTAGAATCCCAAATATTTTATAGTGTCTACAGTAACTTTAAATGGAATTTCTCTTTCTTTCTTTTGCTGTTGTGCTTTGTTAGTAATATACAGGAATGCCAAGGATTTAACGAAGGTTTATTTTATATCCTGAAACTTTGCTAAAGTTATTTATTATTTCAAGTAATTTTTCACTTGATTCTCTAGGATTCTCTAAGTAAATCATCATATCATCTGCAGAGAGTGATAACTTAGCTTCTTCTTTGCTGATTCTAATTCCTCAATTTCTTTTTCTTCTCCTATTGCTAAAGCTAACATTTCTAGTACCAAAGTGAATAATCGGGGTGATAATGGACATCCTTGTTTCACCACCGATCTTATTGGGAATGCATCTAGCGTATCCCCATTACATATAAAGCTTGATGATGGCTGTAGGTAGATGTTACTTATCATTTTAAGGAAGATTCCATTTGTTCCTATTCTTTCTAGTGTTTTTAATAGGAATGGGTGTTGTATTTTATCAAAAGCATTTTTCTGCATCTATTGAGATAATCATATGTTTTCTGCTAGTTTTGTTGTTGATATGATCATTTATGCTGATAGTTTTCCTAATATTGAAACAGCCTTGCCTTCCTGGAATAAATCCTACGTGGTCATAGTGTATAATTCTCTTGATAAGTTGCCACAATCTTTTTGCTAATATTTTATTTAAAATTTTTGCATCTATATTCATTGGAGAAATTGGTCTATAATTTCCTTTCTCTGTTTTGACTCTTTCTGATTTAGGAATTAGTACCATATCTGTGTCATAAAAAGAATTTGGTAGGACTCCTTCTTTACCTATTTTCCCAAATAATTATAAAATATTGGAATTAATTGTTCTTTAAATGTTTGATAGAATTCACTTCTAAATCCATCTGGCCCTGGAGATTTTTTCCTAGGGAGTTCATTGATGGCTTGTTCAATTTCTTTTTCTGAAATAGGGTTATTTAAGTATTTTACTTCCTCTTCTGTTAATATAGGCAATTTATATTTTTGTAAAATTCATCCATTTCCCTAATATTATCAGATTTATTGGCATATAATTGGACAAAATAATTAATAATTATTGTTTAATTTCTTCTTCATTGCAGGCAAATTCACCCTTTTCATTTTTGATACAGGTAATTTGGTTTTCTTCTTTTTTTAAATCAAATTGACCAAAGGTTTATGAATTTTATTTGTTTATTTTCATGCAACTGGCTTTTAGCTTTATTTATTCATTCAATAGTTTTCTTGATTTCAATTTTATTAATCTCTCTTTTGGTTTTCAGTATTTCTAATTTGGTATTTAATTGGGGATTTTCAGTTTGTTCTTTTTCTAGCTTTTTCAGTTGCCTGACCAATTCATTGATCTCCTTTTTCTCTATTTTATTCATGAAGCATTTAGAGATATAAAACTTCCCCTAAGAACTGCTTTAGCTGCATCCCATAAGTTTTGGTATGTTGCTACATTATTGCCATTCTCTTGAATGAAGTTACTGATTGTTTCTATGATTTGTTGTTTGACTCACTCATTCTTTAGGATTAGATTATTCAGTTTCCAATTAGTATCTTTCCATGGCCATTATTACAAATAATTTTTATTGCATCATGATCTGATAAAGATGCATTGACTATTTCTGCCTTATATACTTCCCGGAGTACGCTATTCCCTCCTTGAACCAAATCCAATGAGAATTAAGCTCAAACATTGCTCTTCTAACCTCCATTCTTTCCCTCTATTATAATATGTTTTTGTGCCTCTTCATGTGATGTAATTTACCCTTTTCTACCTCCTCCTTATCTCCTCTCCCAGAGCAATCCCTTTGCGCCCTGTAATTATTTTGTTATCATCACATCAGTTAATTTATACACACACCCTCTGTCTATGTATATCCCTTTTAATTGTCATAATAACTATACCATTCTCAAGATTAACATATATAAAATAACATATATAAAACAATATAATGCTATATAAGGATGTATTCAATTTGCCATTACTGAATAACAAGGATTTCCCCCCCTGTTTACCTTTTTAGGTCTTTTATGAGTTTTGCATTTGAAGATCAAATTTTCCACTGAGCTTTGACCTTTTTATCAAGAAGGTCGGGAATTCCCTTATTTCACTGAATGTCCATCTCCTTGCCTGAAAAATTATGCTCACTTTTGCTGGATAGTTGATCCTTGGCTGTAGTCCAAGGTCCTTTACCTTTCAGAATAGCATATTCCAATCCCTCCTGTCTTTTAATGTAGAAGCTGCAAGGTCCTGTGTGATCTTCACTGTAGTTCCACGATATTTGAATTGTTTCTTTCTGGATGCTTGCAGCATTTTCTCCTTGACCTGCTAATTCTGGAATTTGGCTACAACATTCCTTGGAGTTTTCAATTTCGGATCTCTTTTAGGGGATGCTCAGTGGATTCTTTCAATGACTATTTTACCCTCTGGTTCTAGGACCTCAAGGAAATTATCCTGGATGATTTCTTGGAAGATACTATCCAGGTTTTTTTTTATCATGGCTTTCTAGTAGACCAATAATTCTTAGATTATCCCTCCTGGATCTATTTTCCAGGTCAATTGTTTTCCCGATCAGATGTTTTAGATTTTCTCCTATTTTTTCATTCTTTAGATTTTGTTTGACTGATTCTTGATGCCTCATAGAGTCATCAGCTTCTACTTGTCCAGTTTTAATTTTTAACAAATTGTTTTCTTCATTTACCTTCTGAACTTCCTTTTCCATTTGGCCAATTTTGCTTTTCAAGGAGTCATGTTTTTCAGTTAGGTTCTGTACCTCCTTAACCATTTCACCAATTTTACTTTTTAAAGATTTGTTCTCATCAGTGATTTTTTTCCCATTTTTTCTTTTACCTCTCTAATTTGGCTTATAAAATCCTCTTTGAGATCTTCCAGGAATGCTTTTTGGGCTTGAGACCAGTTCATGTTCACTTTTGAGATTTCAGATGTGGGTATAGTGTCAATGCTGTCCTCTTCTGAATTGGTATTTTGATCTTCCCTGTCTCCATAGTAAGAATAACTGGTTTTTGTTTTTCTGGTTTGCTTCTTCATGGTGGTTGCCTTTTTTCTGGCTTTTAAAGTGGGTCTCTGCTTCTGGAGCACAGGGGGCTCTGTCCCAAGCTTCTTATACTGAGAACTGGGGGTCTGGCTACTGGCTTTGTGTGCTGTTCTCTCTAATTGTGACATCTAGAGGCTATATAATGCTGCAGCTTACCTGATGCTGAGCTGGAGCTGGCTGGTATCTGCCAAGGTAAAGGCCAGGTGCAGTCTTTCTGAGTTTTCTCAGGTTACACTGGTGCTCCCTGTGTGAGGTGTGGGAGGAGGGGTGGGCTGGCTGCTGGAAGTCTCCTCTTCCCCTAAGGCTGTGCTATAGCATAGGTGGTCTCAGCTGTTGTCTGAGCTGGTATCTACCACTTCCCCTGGCAGTGCAAAGGCACACCTTGGGTCCTGGTGTTGGTGCTTAAAGGCTCGAACCCCCGGGGCTCAGGAACTCCTGCTTGTCTGCTGAAGTGGGGCCTGCTGGGACACCTCCCACCCTGCACTGGTCTTCTTCCACCACCACAGGAGGGGCCCATGTTCCCAGCCTCCACAGCTAAATGATTGCTGAACCCCTACTTCTTGCTCCTCTATTCCAGGTTTTTCCCCCCAGGGCAGTATTCTCTAGTTCATTCAAGGTGAGGAAGGGAGGGATGAGAGCACCCACATTTTACTAGGTCATCATGGCTCCCAGAATTTCAAGAAGGAGAGTTTCAAACCTTTAGACTGTGGGCTGAAAGCCTCAGGAGTAGCTGCTGCCATGGCCACAAGCTCTGCGCTTCTATCTGACCTAGTTCTGACAGACTCCCATCCTGGTCTGAGAGGCCTGAAGATCATCACCACAGCTGGCAATTCAGCCCCAGGCCTGCTCCCCCTCCCACTCTTGTATGGTTTAGTTCCACAGGCTCAGAACTCTCCAAGCCTGGTCTGCAGGTTGGGTTCCACTGCTGCTACTGCTCTGGTGTGGTTGGGTGCAGTTCTGTGTACTCAGTGCTCTCTCAGCCCACAGATGTGTCCTGTCAACCATGCTGACTCTATTGGCTTGGAAATCTGCCACACTCAGTCTCCTAGTGGCTTCTACCTCTCTCAAATCTGCTCAGATTCACTTTTTTAGAGGTATCTGACAGAACTTGTGAGAGAGTTCCAGTAAGTCCCTCCTTTCACACCGCCATCTTGGCTCCACCTCCATCCATTACCTTTCAAAGCAGCCCATTCCCTTTTTTGGCTAGTTAAAAATGTTGGGAAATTTTTGCTATAATTTAAAAAATTTTAAAAAACCAATAAAACTTATTAAAAAATAAGATATGGCTTCATGAACTGAACAAAATGTTTTCTCAGTCATTATTCAATATTTTGCAATGTAGTCTCCTACCTTATCACTCAGGTAAAACTGCTCTCTCAAAAGTGAAGGTGATCCCTTAATTTTTCCAGTCCAATGGTCTTTTCTCAGTCTTTCTCTTCCTTGAACTTTCTGCTTCATGGACATCGTTGTCCAATCTGGCCTCTTAGACATTCTCTTGTCTCTAATTTTCATGACACTTTTCTCCCACCTGTGGGACTGTTCCTTCTCAGACCCTTTGCAGGATCCTCATCCACATTATATGGATAGTGTGGGTAATCCCTAAGATGCTTCCCTGGGTTTTTTCCCTTCTCTCTACATGTTTTTTAAGTGACCTCATTAGCTCTCGTTGCATAAACACACGTATGATTCACATGTTTATAAATCCAGCCTCATTCTCTCCCTTGAGCATTCTTCCTGCATCACCAACAGCCTGGTGAACACTTCCAGTTGGGTATCAGACACATAGCTCCAACTCCATATATCTAAAATGAGGCTCATTATTTTATCCGCAAATACGCCTCCCTAAAACTTCCCTATTTCTGTCAAATGCACCACTATTCTTCCAGTCTCCTAGGTTCATAGCCTTGACATTATTCATAGGTCCTCATTCTTCCTCACCCCACATACTCAGTGAATTGCCAGTGCTGGACTTGAAGTCAAGAAGACTCCAAAGTCTGGACTCTGGCACTTACTACCTGCATGACCTTGGACAAATGACTTAACTTCTGTTTGCCTCAGTTTCCTCACCTATAAAATGGGGATAATAATAGCACCTACCTATTGGGGTTGTTGCGAGGATAACAAAATGGTAACCCATCATTACCAATTCTTGCTACTTCTATCCCTACGACATCCGTCACATACAACTTTGTCTCTCTACTCACACAGTAACCACATGAGCACAGGCCCAAACAGTCTCTCCCATAGATTAATGCAATAGCTTCTTCGTAGGTGCCTTTGACTCTATGCCCTCACACAACATTCTCACCTACCTGAGCTGTAGTCAGGGATGTGCTGGAGCCAGCTCTAAATGCCTTGCATATGACTGCTAAATTTTCATTGTGAGCATTTACCTCTCAGAAATCAACAATTCCTACAAATTAAGGGGTTGATTTATGGTTTTGTTGATTGTCTAGACTTAAGAAACTACTAATAATGCAGATTAAACCTGAAAGTATGTGTGCATACATTTTTCTCATTTGTTAAACATTTACCAGCACATCCCTCTCTTGGTGTGTAAACACTGCTTGAGCTCAGCAGGAGTGCAATGGAATGAAGTCATCAACTGTCATTTATGTAGTGCTTTAAAGTTTGCAAAGGGCCGGACATCAATTATTTCATTTGAACCTCATACCACAGAATATACTTCTTCACCTCCACCTCATGGAATTATGCCCAGGGAGTTATAGAATTGTGTACCCTTTGACCCAGCAATGCCACTATCAGGTCTGCTTCCCAAGGTAAACCAAGGAAAAAGAAAAAGAACCCATATGTTCTAAAATATTTATAGCAGCTTTCCTTGTGGTGGCAAAGAACTGGAAATTGAGGGGATACCCATCAAATGAGGAATGGCTAAACAAGTTGTGGTATATGATTGTGAGGGAATACTACTGTGCTATAAGAAATCATGAGCTGCTTGAGTTTAGAAAAATGTGAAAAGACTTATATGAAATAAGAAGAGTGAAATGAGCAGAACCAAGATCACATTGTATACAGTGAGAGCAATATCATTTGAAGACTGTGAATGACTATGTTGCTTTGATAATTATAAATTACAAAGGACCTATGAAGGAAGATGCTATCCTCCTCCAGAGAGAGAGAGAGAGAGAGAGAGAGAGAGAGACAGAGAGAGAGAGACTGAGAGAGAGAGACAGAGAGACAGAGAGAGAGAGAGAGTTGCTAAATAGAAATATGTATAATATGGTTTCATGTGTCTGAAGGCAGCCTTCTCTAGTTTGGGGTGGGGAGAGAGGGAGAAAAAATTAAAATTGCACAGCAGAGACCAAAAGAAAACTCAGAAAGAAGCACAGAAAAGTAGAGTAGTTTTGGAAATGGAGTGTAGTATTTATTACATAGTTTTTTTTTAAGTGAACAGTGTAAAATGGAGATTTATAGCTTCATATTGAATCCTTTTGTGTGTTGTGCTGTGTACAAGGAAATTTTTTGTCTTCTCGTATTTAAGTTAAAAATGAATTTAAAAACGAAATAATTACAGTGTGATAAGAAAATTCCATTTACCTATTTATATTGCCTTGTATTTGTAGAAGGGAGAGATAAAGTTAGATGTCTAGCTACTAGATTAAATGAGCAACATGTGTAGGGCATCTTAGGTCCACCATGCCATTGGGGGGCTTCTTGATGGGATGAGTGTAAATTTTGGATTAGGAGGATGAATGAATGATTTCCATCCAGAGAATACAGAGTAGGGTTAAGTCTGAAAATGGAATAGCTATATCCTGAAGGGAGGAAGAAATGAATCTATAAAAATACATGGCTACCTTTAGTTTATACATCACATTCATTTCCAAATATATAGTTTCCCTAGAAAGAGGTCATTCCTTTGTAACAAAGATTTTTTAAAAAGAAAATAAACAATTCAACAAGAATAAATACATCCAAGGGGAATTATGGTATATTCAACATAGCAAATCCACAGTCTTCTGTTTCTGTAATAAAGTGTGGGAGGCACATTTTCTCCGCTCCTCTCTGGGGTCAAGCTTGATGATCATAATTGCAGACCATTTAAATTCTGTGCATATTCTTGTTCTCGTGTCTGTTTTCCTAGTTCTGCTTGCTTCATTCTGTAGCAGGCCACATGTCTTTCCATGTTTCTCTGAGTTGTTCAAATTTGTCATTTCTTATGGCAGGATAATATTCAATTTCCTTCATGCACCACAATTCCTCAGATCATTCTACAGCTGATACAGAATGAAGCAAACTTTTACTAAAGGTCTACCTACTGTGTGCCAGGCATTGCGCTAGGTGCCAAAGATACGAAGACAAAAAAGACAACGTCCCTGCCTTCAAGGAGCTAACAATCTAGTGGGGTGGGTAGGAAGCACACATATAAAACTATATACAGAATAAATGAAAATATGCAAAGGTAGTTTGGAGAGGAAGGAAAGAACTAGCAGTTGGGAAGATCAGGAAAAGTTTCTGGTAAACAAGTGTTGCTTGAGTTAAGTCTTGAAAAAGTAAAGTACACCATGAGGTAAAAGTGAGAATGTATTCCAAGCTTGGGGGATGGCCAGTGCAAAGGAACAGGGGTGGAAGATTGAGTGTCATTCGTGAGGAATAGCAAGAAAGCCAATTGGGCTAACTGTAGGCTATAGAAAGGGAAGTATTATATAATGAGGCTGCTGCGGTCAAGTTGTAAAAGGTTTTAAAAGCCACACAGATGAGGTTGTCTTTTATCATATATACATATACATATATATTTTATACACACATATATCTGTATGTATGTGTAATATATGCGTGTGTGTATATGAATGAAATATCCCCTACAACTAAATAAGTGAGTGACATTGTCAGACCTGTCTTTAATGAAAATCACACGGGCATCTGTGGGAAAGATAGGTTAGAATGGTGGTTTAAGACAGAGAAATTAACTAGATCAGTGCAATAGTGGTGAGGACCTAAACCAAAGTGGTTGCTGTGTGAGCAGTGAGAAGGATTCAGACACAAGTCATATGGAGCTAGAAAGAGAAAGAATGGGCAACTTATTTGACACATAGAGTGATGGAGAACAAGTGGAGGATAATGCCAAAGCTGACAGCCTAGGAGTCCAGAAGGAGGATAATCCCTTCAACAGAAACAGGGAAGTTAGGAAGAAAGGTAGAGGAAGATGTGTTCTGTATCAGACAGAAGGGTGTTTGTGTTTGAAGTATCTATTAGATATACAGTTTGAAATATCCAATTTATGTGGAATGGGACCTCAGGGGAGAACTTGGCTTTGAGTATATAGAACTGGGAGCTATCTTCAGAAAGGTGATCATTAAATCTGTAAGATCAGAAAGTCACCAAGTGAGAGACCATAGAAAGAAAGAAGAGAGCTGAGGACAAAGTCTAGGGGGTGATATAGATAATTATGCCCACAAAGAAATCCCAGAAGGAGTGGTTAGACTGGTAGGAAGAGAACTGGGAGAGAACGGTATCACTAAAACCCAGATTAGAGAGAGTTTCCAGGACAGATGAAAAGTATAAAATACCACAGAGAGATCAAGGAAGATGAGGAATGAGAAAGAATCATCAGACATAGCAATAAGGAGATTAGTAACTTTGGAGAGAAAAGTTCCGGTCAAGTGATGAGGTTTAGATTGGAAAGAGGTGGGAAGGCTCACTCTCTTCAAAACAGGAAATACAAGACAAATAAGCACCTTCTCATTTTTATAGCCATGCTTTATTCCCTGCCCTTGTTTCAATCTTCAAAGTAAGCCATCATCCAGGACTTGCAGGAACCAGGTTTAATACTGGGCATTACTCCAAAAATCATCTCTCTCTGTAGTTCATTTTGCCCCCAGCTAAAGTTTCTTCTGGAAATCTTGAAGTAAAGCTTAAAAATAGCTCCTTTAAAAGTGTGTGTGTGTGTGTGTGTGTGTGTGTGTGTGTGTGTGGGAGTGTGCACACCTGCTGTGTGTTTAAAAGCTTTACTTCATTGTCCCCTCAATGTGATAATAGTTTTCAGGTACAGGTTAATCTTCTGTCTACTTCACAAGGAAATACAGAAAACAAATAAAGAGTTAATGTTAGCCTAGAAATAACAGACACAATTCTCTTGCTTCTCCTATAGTATACTACACTCATAGAACCAACTGTGATTCATGCTACTTTCACAAGAAAAACAAATTTGGGATTGTTGTAGAGGCAACCCCTTTTCCCACACACTTGCACTGTCCAAATAATTCACTGTAGTAAGTGAGGGTAAGATCCATGATTTTCACTTCCCCATGCCATGGTTCTAGGGCCTTTCTTCCTCTCCAGGTATGTGGATGATAAGTATAATCTTTTTTCCCCCAAGAGTTTGGCCCTACTCAAAACCTCTCCCTCTTTCTAGAAGGCAGGGTCCATGACCATGGAGATTAGGAACTCTTCTCTCAAGCCACACTGGGGAAGACATATGCAACCCCAACACATCTATGCCTGAGCTAGCTGTTAACTACTCCTAGTGGCTAGAAGAGAGCCCAGGCAGTTATTGGCTCTGTTGCTCTGTGGTATGTTTTCCAAGAGGAGAAAAAGCAGAAAAGACAAGTGTACAATAAAGACTCCCTTTTATAGGCTTATTATTACAGGTTCTATTCCACAATGGTCCAAACAAGTCACTTGCTCCTCAATAGATGAGATATAATCAAACTCTCAAATAACAGGTCTGTGCAGTCTAAGATCATCAAACTGATAATGGAATTAAAATTGGAGCTAGTCAGTGAGGTTCCTGAATAGTTACCTCAGGCTCTTTAGACACCTCTCCTTTCGAATCTTAAAAATAATTTCTTCCTGGAACTTTCCCACATCTCTCCTGCCTTATCTCCGCATCTTAGCTTTCCTGGATTCAAAATATTTAGCCATTTTATTCTACTTTGTCTTTCACCAAATACTTTAAAATCTTCCTTCCCAAAATCTGGAGTACGTGTTATCTCTCTCACAAAATTTATGAGATGCTGTCTCTCCCCAAGACTCTTGCTCTTCTACTTCAAGAGTCAGTTCTTCCTGGCTAGTTAAAATCAGGTCTAGTACAGAATTTCACTTCAGGCTAACAACTACAGTAGCTGCGGTAACAATAATAATGGATATTTACATAGTTCTTTTAAAGTTTATGAAGCACTCTATGTTCTAATTTAATATCCTGCCAGGTAGGCACTCACATATTATCACCTCAGTTTTACAGATGAAGAAACAGTCTCATAGAGGTTAAGTGACTTACCCATGAAGACATGGTTGGTAAATGTCAGAATCGGGATCATAATTTGACTCTAACTTCAGAAATTAACCAGTTAGTAAATATCTACTCTACACCTCTTGTGTGCTCAATACTGGGAATGCATCACCAAAAAGGAAACAGTTGATGCCCTCAAGGAGCTTATATTCTAGTAGGGGAGAAAATATGGACGTTACAGAATCATAGAACTTGAGAGTTGGAAGGAATCTCAACAACTTTCTATCCCAATTGAATTGCAAAAGGAAACCTCATTATAAGATACTCCGCCCCCCTCCCCTGCCAAATGTTCAGTCAGCCTCTGCTTAAAGACTTCCAGAAGAGGGAACCCACCATCTCTCAAGGTTGAATAGCTCCAAGTTATAGAAAGTTTTTCCTCATATGAAGCCTAAATTTGTCTTTGAGCATCATCTACTTATTTCTCCTACTTATATCTTCTAGGGTTAAACAGCATAGATCCAATCTTTCCTCCTCATGATAGTATATCAAATATGTGGTTATCATTTATCCTCTCAGTCTTCTTTTCATTAGGCTAAACACTTCTAGGTCTTTTAACTGATCATCAAATGTCATGGACTCAAGGCCCTTTGCCATCCTGGATGAGTCTTCCTCTCTATGCTCTCCAGTTCATTAATGTACTTATTTAAACAGTGGTACTCAGAATTGAACACAGTAGTCCAGATAAGGTCTGATGAGAATAGAGTAGAATGGCACTGTCATCTCTCTATCTCTGTATTCCTCGAAAGTATGTCTCTCTTGAGAAAGCTAGGTGGTATAGTGGATAGAACACTGGGCTTGTAATTGGGAAGATTCATTTTGATGTGACCTTGGGCAAGTCACTTAACCCTTTTGCCTCAGCTCCTCATCTGTAAAATGAGCTGGAGGAGGAAATAGAAAACCACTCCAGTATCTTTGCCAAGAAACTCCAAAATGGGGTCAAAAAGAGTCAGACACAACTGAACAACAACATGACTCTCTGAATGTAGGCCAAGGTTATGTGAGTGGTCTAACTACGCTTCTCCCATATTGTGCTGTGAAGGTGGTTTTTGTACTTAATGGAAGCCTTTAGGCTTACCCTTTCTGAATTTTGATTTATTAGATACAGCCCAGTTCTCCTTCCTGTCAAGATCTCTTGGGATCTTGACATGTATAAGTATATACAAAATATATGTAAAATAAATACAAGATCATTTGGAGGGGAACTCTAGCAGCTAGCAGAATCAGGAGATACTTCATGTAGAAGGTAGTGCTTGGGTAGAATCTTAAAAATGTAAGGGGATGCTACAAGGAGGACATGAAGAAGGAATGAAATTTAAGCATGAGGTTCAGCTAGACCAAAGGCTAGATAAGAGATAGAGTATCATGCGTGAGGAATGGCAAGGACAATTAAGCTGTATCATAAAGTTTGAGAAGAGAAGCAATTTATAATAAAGCTCAAAAGGTAGGTTGGGGCCAGGTTGTAAAGATCTTTGACTGCTAATCAGCCATTAAATATTGTACCAAAGATTCATAACACATTTGCTGTTTAAACTTACTTTTCAACTGTATGATAACAGGATTTTTTTTGCTAAGTTGCTTGTGCATTTATTTTGTTCTCACTTATCATTAGCTGATGGGGTCTAGTAAATATAGAACTAGCCCTGGAATTAGGAAGACCTGAGTTCAAGTCCAACCTCTGATATATACTGGTTATTAGGCTCTAGGCAAGTTACTTAATCTCTTGTTGTCCCCAGCAATTCTTTAATACTGTAATTTGTAGAGCAAGAGCCCAACCATATTAGCAGTAGACCCTCATGAAGAGTTCTCTACACCAGTAAAATCCCAGGTCCATCTCCCCTGTCCCAAATTATTATAGTAAAATTTCTTGTAATTACAAGTATAAATCAAAGATTTGTTGGGGATAAAGAAAGGTGAGCAAAAAATGATGTCTGTTGTATAAAATGTGCCCCATTTCCCCCCAAAGTCCAATTTTTAAAAGTAGTATATAGTTTCATTGAAAAAGCAGTTGATTGCAATAAATACTAATTTATTGGATCACAGATTCAGACCTGAAAAGGACATCATAAATTAAAGCTATCTAAAATCATATGAAAAAAAAACTCTAAATCACTACTGATTAGAGAAAGGCAAATTGAAACAACTCTGAGGTAGCATATCATACCTATCAGACTGGCCATATGAAAGAAAAGGAAAATGATAAATGTTGGAGAAGATGTGGGAAAATTGGAACACAGATGCATTGTTGGCAGAATTGTGAACTGATCCAACCATTCTGGATAATAAGTTGGAACAATGGCCAAAAGGCAACCAAACCATGCATAGCCTTTTATCCAGCAATACCACTACTAGGTCTGTATCCCAAAGAGATCATAGAAAAGAGAAAAAGGCCCACATGTACAAAAGTTTTCATAGTAGTTCTTTTTGTGGGGGCAAAGAATTAGAAATTGAGGGGGCATTCATCAATTATGGAATGGCTGAACAAGTTGTGGTATATGAGTGAAATGGAATACTATTGTTCTATAAGAAATGATGAGTGGGCAGATTTCAGAAAAACCTGGAAAGACTTACATGAACTGATGCTGGGTGAAGTGAGCAGTACTAGGAGAATATTGTACACAGCAATAGCAACATTGTACAATGATTAACTCTGATAGACTTAGCTATTCTCAGCAATACAATGACACAAAACAATTCACAAAGACTCATGATGGCAAATGCCCTCCACAACCAGAGAAAGAACTGTGGAGTCTGAATGCAGATCGAAGCAGACTATTTTCATTTTTTGTTTTTTCTTTCTTGAGGTTTTCCCTTTTGTTCCTATTCTTCTTCCACACCATGACTAATGTGGAAATATGTTTAACATGATTGTACATGTATAACCTATATCAGATTGCTTGCTGTTTGGGGGAGGGAAGAGGGAAGGAGGGAGATAAATTTTGAACTCAAAATTTTACAAGAATGAATGTTGAAAACTCTCTTTACATGCAATTGGAAAAAAATAAATACTATTAAGGAAAAGATAGAGACTTCATGTTCCTTCTCTATGTTTTCTCATCTTTGTCATCTTTCTAGCCTCAGCTCAAATGCTGATTTCTACGTTAAGTCTTCCCAGTTTATCCAGTCACTTGAGCCTTCCTCTCTAAGATTACTATCCTTCTATTTTATATTTATCATGCAGGTACCTGTTTACGTATAAGTTTTTTCTCCAATTTCTGTGTATGCTCTCTGAGAAAAAAGACTGTCTTTGCCTTTGTAGCCCCGGCTTAAGTAAGCATGGTGCCTGGAACATAGTAAATGTTTAAACATTGGTTTTTGTCTGATTGATTGTATCCAACACCCTCACTTTCCAGATGAGGAAGCTCAGGAACTGAGAGATTAAGTGACAACTTACACTGTCAGTAAAATTTTCTGAAGCAGCAGTTGAACCTAGGTCTTCCTGTCTCCAAATCCAACACTCTAGCACCCAATGCCTTTGAGTCCTATATACAGCTCTAGTAACATCATTTTCCAAGCTGACTTGAATTTGGGGTACTGTTTTGTGCTGTCTTGTTCTATCACTATCTGCTTTCTGTCCTTTCACAAAACTACCTATTGAGATTTTAAAATTTCTTCATGCATGTCCTTTGGAATCCTGATAGAATTCAACTAGAAACCACCAAACCAAGTATTTGTCTATCATCTCCATTCTATTAGGTCGGCTGTCTTTGAGTCTATGTTTCCAAAGCAAGTTGGACTCCTCTGCATCCCCTGCAAACACCTTGTGTGTTTCAGCTCCCATTTTCTTATGCCATGGCCTGTGCTCAGCATGTTCCCTATCTATCTTTGCCTTAAAGCCCAACTCAAATGCCACTTCCTTCATGAAATCTACCATGATTTTCCCACCTATGTCAACTTTCTCCTTTGGATTTCATGTTATACTTGGTTTGGGGCCTCTATGTTGTATTTACCCTGTAATATCATGGGTAAATATCAGGGCAGCTAGGTGAGACAGGAGACAGAGTGCCACTCTTGGAGTCTGAAAGACCTGAGTTCAAATTGGGCCTCAAACCCTTACTAGCCATGTAACCTGGGCAGGTAAATTAACCCAGTTTGCCTCAGTTTCCTCACCTAGAGAACAAAATGGCAAACCACTCCATTATTTTTGCCAAGAAAATCCCAAATGGGGCCATGAAGAATCAGCCATGACTGAAATGTGCAATCATGCACAACAATTATCTATTATCCCTTTATTATACTGTTTTTTCCACTTGAGTAGGAATTAGGTCTTAACTAAACTTTATCTCTCTTCCCTTCATCAAATGACAAACACCAGCAAATTTTATAAATATACCATTAATGCCTAACTTATATGGTACCAGACAGATCCATGTGGAAAATATTATTTGCCAAGAGTCAGTCAAAAACCATTTATTAATCACTTGCTATGTGTCAGTCACTATGGATATCTTTGCTTTGGTTAAACCCATTTATTATGGTTGGACCATTCTCCTTAGTCCTCATCTATTCCTTTAATTCTACTGATCCTTCAAAACCTTCCTCTTATACCATCTCCTGGATGAAGTTTTTCCTGATTTCTCTGCACAATAAATCTTAACTTTGCTTCTCCAATCTTTCTCTCCTTGGACTCCACACAGCACATTTACAATTCTCCAGTTCACTTAAGGTACTTGTGTTCTACTTTGTACAACAGTTATTAGTATCCAAGTAAATAGAAAGCTCTGTGAGGACAATGGGGTGATTTCATTTAATCCTTGTAGAAGTCCAGCACAGAGCAGTGTGGAATTGTTGGTAGACCACTGGAGTTGCAGTTAGAGTTCGATTGAATTTTAGTCCAGAGTCTTCTACTTCCTACCTTTGTGATGCTAGGAAAATTTCTTTGTTTCTCTGAGCCTTGGTTTTCTCATCTATAAAATGGGAAGAACAACACCTGAATTACCTCCTCCACAGGAAAGGAAAGCTCATTATGCTGCAGAACAATGTAGAAATGGGAGCTGTTATTAAGATAGTTGTTTACTGTTCATTAAATTGAATTGTGTTGCACTGAAGTGCTTAGTCCAGAGTGAGACTTTTATCTCCTGAAAAAGGTGATGCAACCTCTCCCAAAATGCGTAATTGACTTTCAGGGATTATATTACTGAGTGAGATAATCTAGCCCAAAATGTTTCATTCTTTAGATGAGAGATGGGGAGATATAAAAAGGCAGCCCCTTTCAATGTCATCATACTATGCTACCAGTCCCACCTTGATATTTCTTGAGGGGAAAAGACAGTTCAGATACATGCAGTGCTGGTTTTTAGGAGCCCCAGGTTTCAAAAAGAAATAGTGAAAGCGATTTTTTCTAGTTCTGTGTTTTCCAGAAAAAAGCATTTGTGAATAAATAGATCTGAGCCTGCCTTCACTTGTGGGCTTTATCTAGACTTTCTTGTGATCTTCACTGACCTCTTTCAAAAGTCGGTCATCTCCCCAGTGAAGTAAAAGGGAAAAACATGCTGTTAATGATGTGCCATTCTGCAGTCCAACAGAGCATGCAAGAGGTAGTGTGGGGGAGGCAGCACTTTATAGTAGAAATATCACTTGTCTTCAAATCAAAAGACCAGTGGTTTTGCTACTAACTGTGGAAGCCTGGCAAATTCCTTCTCCCTCCTTGGTCTTAGTTTCTTCATCAATAAAGTGAAGCAATTAGGATTGACTATTTCTAATGCCCCTTCTTACTTGAATATTTTGTAATTCAGTGCTTATCAGCAAAGGCAGAATGGTATAAGTAATAGAGAGCTGGCTTCAGAGTCAGAAATACCTGAATTCAGATCCTGCTTCTAACATACCTTGGCTATGTGACCCTAGGAAAGTCATTTAACTTCACGGTGTTCAAGGCAATCTTCTAAACCTGTAATAGAGAGAATTTCCTCACCCATGAGTTCCCTATACCAATAAAATCACAAGTTCAAAACTTTCCCCTGTAATTATTTGCAGAGCTCTATGGGAAGGGCTTTGAAAAAAATCAAAGAAAGAAAAAAGAAAAATCCAGTATTTTTAGAGAAATCATTATTGGTCTACTAGACTCCTACTGTTTTTCATGGCTGCTCCAGGTATTTCTCCCTTTCTAGTCTATTATTTACAAACAGTTAAATGCAGATTCCAAATCTCCTTTGCATGAATTAAGGAGCAGCTATTGATGGAGAACCACAGGATTTAGAGCAAGGATTCTTAGCCTGGGCTCCACAGACCCTTAAAGGGTCTGCAAATAGATTTTAGGGGGTTTGTGAACCTGGATGGGGAAAAAACATTTCTTCGTTTTGATTTACCTCTATCTGAAATTCAGTATTTCTTTCTATAACAAATTTTAAAAAATAATTCTGAAAAGGAGCTCACAGTCTTTTCTAGACTTCCAAAGGGATCTATGACACAAAAAGATTAAAACCTCTGGTTTAGAACACCTCCTTCTTTTACAGAGGGAATTAAGGTGTGGACAGAAGAATGTGATTTGCCTACCATTACAGTGTCAGAGATGGGACTAAAAGTCATTCTCTTGAATCTCTGGCATTCTTAGACACCATGCCCAGTCTTTAATTTTAATGGAAGGCTGGTTTTAGTAGCTGCTTCTACATGAAAGAAAAACGTGAGACCTAGTTCTTGGTTTCCTCTGGTGACACAGCATCTAGAAGCGAAGGCAGAAAAACAAGCTTCATCTGAAGTGGAAAGGACACTTAGATGGAATGTTGGAGCTGAAAAAGTCCTTTGAGACCATCCAGTTTCTACTCCACCCCCATCATGTTACAGACAAAAATACTAAAGTCCTGAAAGAGGAAACTATCGAAAGGAACAGCACTAAAGTCCAGAGATCCCCAGATTCTTGGGAGATTTCACTTAACACACAGAAATTCACCGGTCTAGCTGAGATTTTAATACAAGGCTCCTAGCTTCAATTCTTTAGTTCTTTCCACTACATGATTTTTGAGAGACCTGAGGATTCTTCCTTTTCCTTTTCTTTTTATTTCTTTGCTCAATTCTTTCATTAAAATAATGGTAAACAGGGTAGGTGAAGCCTGAAATTTGCCAACAGATAGATTAGTTCTGTCCAAAAATGTGGTAATTTATGGGTCTTTTAAGGAACATAAAACCTATATTCATCAAATTTGGGAATGCTAAAACCTGGAAACTTTGCTGCCATTTCTTCTACATTTAGCACAGCAAAGACACATACTTTATATGAGAATGCTGGCAGGACTTCCTCATGGAACTAACTTTTAAAGCTTCAGGGTTCCATTAAGTGCCATCTAATATTGACATGCACCAGTCTCTGCATTAGACACCCCACAGTGCCTAAATACAATGGCAAAAAAATAACAGTCCCTGAAATCAAGGAACCTCAAATCTAGTAGGAAAACATTTATGCATGTATATGATAAAGACAAAGCAGGAATCTAGGCAAAGTGTTAAAAATTTTGTTGAGCGAGAAGTCATTTTCAGCTGAGGAATTTGAGAAGCTAGGTGGCAGTATCAGAGCTAAGCCTTAAAGACAGAATTTCAGGACAGAATATTTCAGTTATGGCAAATTACCTGTGTGGATACAGAAAGATGGAAGAGGGCAGGATGAAACTGAGCATCAAGTTGGTGGAAGTTTTTAAAGAGTTAATAACAGTTTCATCAGCCTCTCACTCATTTCACACAGAATAGACCAGGTATACCTGGCCACCCTGACTGCTTCTACTTCTCACAGGATGTCCTACAGTTACTTGATGTTGCCAGGAGGGTTGAAGGAAATGAGATGCAAGGGTGGAGTCACTCCCTTTTCTAATAAAGGTCCTCCTTAACTCATTAGCTCTTTCTGGATCACTGCCTTGTCATCGTGGAGAGGCTTGTATAGCTCAATGAAACTAAGAGCTATTCCATGCAAGGTTGCCCAAGATGGATAGGTCACAGTGGAGAGTTCTGACAAAAGGTGATCCACTGGAGAAGGAAATGGCAAACAACTCCAGTATCTTTGTCAAGAAAACTCCATGATAAAAATAATGACACCAGAAAACAAGCTCCACAGGTTGGAAAGTGTCCAGCACATTACTGGAAAAGAGCAGAGGACAACTACAAGTATCTTGAGAAAGAATGAAGCAGTTGGGTCAAAGTCAGTTGGGTCAGCTGTGGATCTGTCTAGGGACGAAAACAAAGTATAATGCTGGAATCTGAAATGTAAGGTCTATGAACCAATGCAAATTGGATGTAGGCAAATAGGACTTGGAAAGATTAAACATCAACATCTCGGGTGTCAGTGAACCTAAATGGATAGAAATGGATTGATTTAATTAGCGTGATTATTACATGTACTACTGTAGGCAAAAATCCCTCAGAAGAAGTGGAGTAGCCCTAATAGTCGATAAAAGGGTAAGAAAAGCAGTACTAGTATATAATCTCAAAATCTCAATGACAAAATTCTGTATGAATCCAAGGCAAACCATTCAGCATCACAGTAATGCAAGTCTACACTCCAACCACTGATACCAAAGAGGCCAAAGGTGATCAGTTCTATAAAGACCTACAACCAGAAATAACATCAAAACATCAAAAATGATGTCACATTCATCATAAGGGACTGGAATGCTACAGTAGGAAATCAAAAGATAATTGAAATAATGGACAAGTTTGACCTTGGAATACAAAATGAGGCAAGGAAGATGCTAATAGGGTTTGGTACAGATAACTTGCTGGTCATAGCAAACATTTTCTCAACAACCCAAAAGGTGGCTATACACATAGACATCATTAGATGGTCAATATCAAAATCAAATCAGAAGAAGCTCTATAACTTATATGCAGAATACATCATGCAAAATGACAGGCTGTATGGACCAAAAACTGGAATTAAAGTGCTAGAAGAAATACCAACCATTTCAGGTATGCAGATGATAATACTCTGATGGCAGAAAGTGAAGAAGAATTAAGAAGCCTCTTGATGAGGGTGAAAAAGGAGAGTGTATAAACTGGCTTGAAGTTTAACATTAAAAAAAATAAGATCATGGCAACTGGTGCCATCACTTACTGGCAAATAGAAGGAAAAGAAATAGAAGCAGGGTCCAATTTTACATTCTTAGGCTCAAAGATCACTACAGATGGCTACTGTGGCCATGAAATTAAAAGACGCTTGCTCCTTGAAAGGAAAATGATGACAAATATTGACAGCATACTAAAAAAGCAGAGACATCACCTTGCCAACCAAGATCCATATAGTCAAAGCTATATTTTTTCCAGTAGTAATATTTGGCTGTTTGATATGGACCATAAGAAAATGTGAGCACTGCTGTGTTCACATGCTTTCAAATGTGGTGCTGGAGAAGACATTTGAGAGCCCCTTGAACATCAAGGAGCTCAAATCAGTCAATACTTAAAGAAATTAATTCAGACTATTCATTGGAAAGAGAAATACTGAAGTGAAGCTTAAATACTTTGGCTCCATAATGAGAAGACAGGGGTCACTGGAAAAGACCCTGATGTTTGGAAAGATTGAAGGCAAAAAGAAAAAGGGATAGCAGAGGATGAGATAGTGTCATGCAAGCAATGAACATGAGCTTTGACAGACTTCAGGAGATAGTGGAAGATTGAATGGCCTAGTGTGCTATGGCCCATGAAGTCGTGAAGAGTCAAACACGACTGACCAAGTGAGCAAAATAAGTCAACTCTTCAAGTTCACTGGGCAATAAGGGGGTTTCTTTGTCATTTTCCCCAAACCTAAATCTTCTGATACTGAGTCCCAACCAAATAATTCATCATACCCAAATTGCAAAAGCACTGAGTTAGCACGATTGATTGGTCAGAAGGAGGCAGAAAAGCTCTGCATTTCGTGTTACCTAGAGAACCTAAGTGGTTTCATACTGTTGTCAGAGAATATCTACAGCCACCAAGTAGCTACACTCTCATTTGCTTTTCAAAAAGGTTCTTGCCTTCTCTCAATTCTAATTCTCTTTGGTTCAACTTTAGGCCTTAAAGACAATGTCCATTTGCCTGATACTGAACTGAAATCCTCAAATTTCATTAAGTACATACACAAAAAACAGAACAACTGGCAGAAAGTGGTGAAATTTAGGGGCAGTTTCTATTTCCAAGAAGTCTATTTATCTTTGATATCTGTCACCAGACCTGGGTTCCAAAAGAAGAAAGTCACTTCTTTTTTCCTGCTTTAAAGATGTGGGGTAACCATTCCAGAAAGCACTTTCAATTATGCAAATAAAATAGTTAAAATGCCCCAAACCTTTGACCCTGACATTCCACTGCTAGGCATACACCCCAAGCAGGTCATAGACAAAACAAAGATCCCATATAAACCAAAATATTTATAGCAGCACTTTTTGCATCAAAGAACAGAACTAGAAACAAAATAGATGCCTGTCAACTAGGGAATGGGTAAACAAAGCATGGTACATGAATATAATGAAATATTGTGCTGGCATAAATAACCAATATGACAAATAAAGAGAAGATGACTTGCATGAGACAATGCAAAACAACCACAAAACAAATGAAACTGAATGTTGTTGAAATTACATAAAATAAACTTGGACCCAAAGAAGAGATATAAGTAGAGATATCCTTTCACTCCTTTGAAGAGGTAGGAGTCCCTGGGTGTGGGACATTGTATACAGTGTCGGATTACTTTTCTATATATTGACTGGGTTTACTAGATTTTCCCCCTCTTCTTCCTCTCTTTATTTTAAAACAAAATTATTTGTTATAAGGGAAGGCACTCTGTGAGGGGGCAGAGGTAGACAAAAAGAGGAAAAGTCAGGCATAAAAACAAAAGATATCAATAAAAATCTATTTTAAAGAAAATGAAGCAATGTAAGAGACACAATTTCTATGTCTGATTTCTAAACAAGTAGATTGCTTCCCACATTTTTATCCAGATGCCTCTTACATGCCCTACTGTTAACAACTTACTAAGGTCATATCCAATTGTGGCAAAACCATGTCAGAGGACTAATTATTATGACAGACTCGCTCTCTTGGCCAACTTAATGATCCATCTGTAGTATGTGTTCAGTTGGGCTACAGCAAAAAGCAGCAAAATGTGTAGGCAGAATTGTAACAAACCAAATACCTTAGTTCATCCATACCATGGTTTGATGGTTTGCTCCATATAGAAAGAGCCAATGTGAAAAGGATGATATTTCCGAAGGGCCAGATTTCTTGGAGTGAGGGGGAGTAACAGAGTACTTGCCCAGTGATCTGGGGGAATCTTCATTTCCCCCCTCTTTTCAGTGGTTAAAGGGAGATAGAATGTAGTTTTACTAGCCTGCAAAACACAACATGCTGATTTTTAAAAAAGGCACTTAGCAATTACAATATAATTTTCCCCCATAAATGGAATTCATAGCTCACAGAGGCTTGTATGAGTTACTGTTGGTGGGGACCTTGAGGTCATTTAATCCAACTCTCATTTTGCAAATGAGGAAAGTCAATCTCAGAAAGTAAACTTGCCGGAGGTCACACATGCAGTAGGTAGTGTATCTGGGAGTGAAGCCCAATTCCTCTGACAACAAATACAGGGATCTTTCTATTATACCCCAGCCCACAGCTTCTGTTAACTGTTGCTACTTCATGCTCTTGTCACTCTGAATGACAAGCCCCATAGCCAATGGACAAGAGGGTTGGGTCCACACTGATGAGCTTTTAAAGCTGTGAGATGTTGTTAAATACATGGATAAGAATGGCCCAAATAAATTCTAGGGATCTGATGACTTCCTCGTCTCTAACACAATCTAGTCATTCATGAGCAACTTTGATTTCCAAGAGCCTTCCAATTTATAATGCTGTAGGAATGACTTTATTGTTTTCTTCCATTAAATTACATTCTGGGCAGATGATTTCCAATGTTGGTGTTCAGACACAGCCACCACCTAGTGATCTTCATTTCTGATGGAAATCAAGTCTTGTTGGCTGGTTAGCAATTTAGATATCAGATGGATGATTGCTGACAGATATGTATATGGGTTTTTCCCACATAAATTCTCCAAGGAATTTATCTATAATAAATACTCATTATTTTTGTACCTACACTTACCAAAACATGTTTATATGTTGACTCTCTTATTTGAATGCATAATTCTGAGGGCATCTGGGTTTTTTTGCCTTTATATCCCTAGTGTTTAGCACAATGTCTGGCACACAATAAGTATGCTTATTGACTGACTATTCTCTCCAAACTTTACACAATTATTCAAATTTTACAGAGACTAGACTATGGAAAGCAACACAGAAAAGTAAGAAGAACTAACCTGAAATTCTGGGTCCTGGTTCTGTCTTGGCTATTAACTTCCTATGTAACATTGGACAAGTCACTTCCCCTTTATGGGCCTAAGTTTCTCCACCTAACATGAAAGGATAATATTCAATGCTATCTAAAGTCCCTTATAGTTCTTGTGTCCTATTTGTGTTTCTATCACTGTCCTTTTATCTGTTTGGTCCTCTTTCTCTCTCTGTCATACTCAACTCTGTCATAGTTCATACTTTGACAGCATTATTTTTAGGCTGAGACTGTACCATAGGGTTTTCTGAGAAAGCTGGATGTATAGCTCTATGAATCATGATAGGGTCAATGCATGCTTCATTTTTACATTAGCTGTCACTCCTCATAGCTATGCAGGCATTTTCAAAACAATGAACTCTGTTACTCTCTCTTGAAAGCCTTATAACATCTTCAATAGCTGAAATTAGGGGTGGGAAGGGGTCTAAAGGACAATAAGAAGCTCAGTGGACTGGTCAGCTAATTCGGGCATAAATCTACTGACAAGTGGAGACCTGTGAAGAAGCCGAAAGCATTTAGGGAAGAGATATGACCCAAAGGCACTTGAAATTGAGGGAGCTGAACCATATTTACAAACATTTCTCCACAGTTTTTATTACTATGTATATTACATAAGCACTACACAGTATAAGTGAATCACACGCAGAGTATGAAGTTATTCTGGTCTGGGCCTGATTCAGACCAGTCCCCTGGTAGTTTAGGCTTGATATTGCCAATGAGACACATGTTATCCAACAGTTAACAAAAGGATATTTATGTAGTCACTGCAGGAAGAGAATATTATATGGATAATAAGAAGGGGCACTGAGAATCCCTTGAGTTGATTTGGCTGAATGAAGCTTCCATTGCAATCCCCTAGTCAAGCATCAGCGCACCCCCAAAGCTCCTTGTGGCTATTTTGTACTCAGGTGATGAGCAAGTGACATCAATGGTCTGAGTCGTTAGTCCTCTAGGTCAATTAAATCTCAAGAATGAGTTCAATACCTTTTAAGGAAAAAAAAACCTAATCTAACCTTTACAGGGGAGTAGGGTAGCAAAGGGAGATATGGAAAGGTCAGGATATTGCTCCCAATATAGAAAGGAATTTTTTTTTAAAAAGAACTTTCACTATCTTGGGTGGGGGGCAGGACACAAGGGAGACAGTTGATGGGAGGACCACCAGTATTAGGATCAGAAGACCTAGGTCTGGGTACTCACTAGTTCTGTGATGAAGGACAAGTCACTGAATCTCTCTGAGTTTCAATTTTCTTTAAAATTGGGGCTGCAACAGGGCTTCAAGGAAAGCACTTTAGAAACTTTATAGTATTACCAAGTGGTGAGCTGTTATTGTCAATTAACTCTATTCAATAGAATATCTGTGCACATGATACCATAACAACAGCTCACCTTTGTCTAGCACTTTAAGGTCATCACAACAGCCCTATGAAGTATGCAGTGAGAGTAGGAGTAGCAGTAATGATAGTAATAAAAATAACTGAGAGATATTTAGTGCCCTAAGGTTTGCAGAGTCCTTTACATGCATTATTACTTCTTTTACTTCTCACAACAATCATGTAAACTAACTGCTAGAGATATATTTTCCATGGATCTTCCATATTGTCATTATAGAGAGGTCCAGTTGGGGGACTCCCTCTTTCAATGGAGATCAGTATCTGCTCTGTAACTGATAGACTTAAAGAATTGCCAGAGGCCTCTCAGAAGTCAAATGACTGGCCTTGGCTCCCAAAGCCTGTTTTGGTCAGAGGTAGGGTTTCGGCCTGGAGTCGTCGGCCTTTTGAACTCCAAATCCACCTTTTTATCCACTAGGCCATGCTGCTCCTTGTTCTAGGTATTAGTTTCATTCTGTAGATAATGTAACTGCAGCACTGTGAGTTGCCCAAGGTAATACAGATAGTGGCTGTGGTGGAATTAGAATCCAAGCCTATGTGATTCCAAGTCCTGGGATCTATATGCTTCAAACAGGTATTATTTTCATTTTACCTATGAAGAAACTGAGTCTGATAGAGGTTAAATGTCTTAGCATCATAGGATTTGGGGCTGGAACAAACTTCAGAGAATGATCCCAATCAACTCAGACACTGAGGTGTGGAGAACAGAGTGACTTTGCCAATGGTTATGTTAACTGCCAAGTAGTGTCATCAGCATTTGAACTCAAGTCTTCAAATTCTAAATCAAATATTCTACAGACTAAGTCATGCTACACGATGCCTGAGAATAATACAGTAGCTGAAATCCATTCCCCTGTACATTTAGAATGCATCTACTACTAGTTTTGCCAAGGATACTTATAGTGGGCTCTGTTGAAAAGTTTGAAATTCACTGCTTGTTCTTTAAATTTAATCAGGAAGACTGGAAAGTCCCTGCCAAGTAAGGTAGTTTTATTTGTTTTTTCCCTAAAAGGCATTGAAGCCATCTTTGAAGCCTGATGGGTCCAAGGGGATAAGGCTTCAGATATTAGTGGAATCTGTGGTCACCTAAGCTCAGCATAAAAGAAGTCCTCCTATAGTCCAGCAGTTTATTCCCTGTTCATGAGATTCCATCTTTGTCTATGTTTCTCTGCTCATGTTCTTCCCTACACCTGGACTATTTTTTATCCTTACCTCTACCTCTTAGAAGCCTTAGCTCCCACTGAGGCTCAACAAAAGTGTCAGCTCCTTGAGAACACCTCCTTGGGCTTCACGGTCTCTCTATTGCCTTGCCAAGAGTCAAACCCCTTTTCTGGGGACATGCGCAGAAAGAGGAGCTAAGATCAATTAAGTCAACATTCTCCTTTACCTACTGTTTTTGAATAAATTATTTTGGTTAATCATTAAATGGTCTAAAACAGTGGTGTCAAACTCAAATTGAAACTGATCCCTGTTGGCCTGCCTATTGACCTTGAAAACCACCAATTAACATAATTTGTGTTGCATTTTATTGATTTTATTAAATGTTTCCCCATCACATTTTAATCTGGTCTCACAGTAATACTCCGGGCATTTGCTGGTCACAGCTTTGACAAGTCCAATTTAGAAGTAAATTATTTCCCAGTTCCAAATCCAATCCTACACCACCGTGCCAGCCAAAGTTGGGCCCAGGCCTGGGCTTGGAGTGGGGGGTGTGGATGGGGTGGGGTGGGTGATAAACAATTCTCTTTAACAAGTGAGACCTAGTTGAGTCTGAGAACAGTCAGCTTTATCACATTGATGAATTGCTCTGTAGGCAGAACTACCCCTATTTGACGTGTTGTACAGTATATTTAAAAGCCTCTATTCATCCTCCCCACAACTCACTTAACTTACTTTGATGGTAAATCTAAGCAGAGAGTATGCACCTCCATCCCTCTAGAAATTGTAAATATTTCTCTGCAAAGATTCATCAAACCAGAACAGAGCAGGGAAACATTCACATCTTTCACTCAGAAAGCTGCCACTGTTTCTCTTTTATTCATTAACAACAACAAAAGGAACCCAACACGTTGTACAATATTTGCCACACTCTATAATTCTACTTATTTTGGAAGACATCAAGCAGTAGGGTTACAGAGTCAAAAGATGGCTTAGATGATCACCTAACTTATGTCCCTGCAGAAAATTGTGCCTAAAGCAACCAGGGAAACAAAGCTTTTGTCCGGGATTTTTTAATTGGGTAGATATGTTGGTTAGTTTTAGTGAACTGTCTTTTTTCCACCTTATTTATTCCTTATTAAAAGGGATGGTATACTGGAGAAAGAATGGGGAAGGACAGATTCAGAGATAAAAGTGATGGAAAAACAAAAGATATTATTACTCATTTTAAAAGTCAGTCAGAGATTCCCAAACATCACTGAAGTAATCCGTTTCTACGTTTAACAGCCCTCAATAATGTAATGTGTAAGATGTGGAGGCTTGCTCTCGGTAGCTTTTAACCACATTTGGTTGGAAATTCTGCAGTAGAAAGATCCTTGCTTTCCCCTGAAGCCTATTCTTCTTCCTCATTTGCCTCCTCCAGCTGTTAGGCGAAAAACCATTCTGCCAGCCAATTTGGTTCATAGCCTCTGAATCATCCTCAGTTCTTTGCTCTTCCTCATCCCCTTTCTAGTCCCCTCCTCCCTTTATATTCAGTCATTTGCCAGGTTTTGTTGATTCTATCCCCACATCATTTTCATATGTCTTTTTCTCTCTTTTCACATGGCCACCATCCCATTTCATACCCTTATCACCTCTTGTCAGACTCTTGGAATAGTCTCCCTGCTGCCAGTCTCTCCCATCTCAAATTGATCTACCAGGAAGAGGCAAATTGAAATTCCTAAAGCACAGCTACAGTTCTGTCACTCCTCTGCTCATGAAGCTTCAATGGCTCCCTAATGCTTTTAGGTCAAAACACAAAATCCAACACTTAAATCTCTTCATAGTTTGACTCTAACCTATCTTTTCAGACAAGTTTCACATTATTCCCCCTCACATATTCTATACATCAGTCAGTTTATGCTCTGAATGTGAGATTTTACCTTCTTCCTGCTTGTCTTTGAATGGGCTGTTCCCCACATACAGAATGTCCTCTTTCTTTACACCTCTGTGTCCTAGAAGGCCTCATTTTCTTCAAGGCTCAGATCAAATCTGAATACCTTTCTTGGTAGCCTCATTGCTAATGTTCTACCTCCTATCCCTAAATTGCACTGAAGTATTCATATAGCAAAACAGTTTCTGAGCCTCCTGACCCTACATGTACATAAATACAGAATAAGACAAACACAAACATTTATTGAACATGTACAAAGTGCCAGGCACCGTGCTACGTGCTTTACAAATATTATCTCATTTCATCTCATCCTGAGAAAATATATATATATATATAATATATTATTATTATTATTATTATTATCTCCAGTTCACACTTGAGGAAACCACAACAGAGGTGAAATGACTTGCCCAGAGTCACAAAGCTAGTGAGTGTCTGAGGTCACATTTGAACTCAGGTCTCAGAGCACATTGAATTGACCAGTCACATATTTAGGCATCCTGGGACAAATGATATGTTCATACGTACAAAGATTCCATACTATAATGGGATAGCCTTTCAGAATTCAACGAATTTAAAGTATTTAAAACACTGTAGTGGGGCAAGAAAACCACTCACATTTAGATTTTGCATCAAGGTTTAGAAAGTATTTTACCCTCCCACAATGCAGTGTGAGCATTTTTATTATCAACATTTTACAGATGAAAAAACTCAAGGCTTAGAGGGGTTAAGTGACTAGCCAAGGTTTATATAACTAGTGTCAGAACCAGGTTTGTTAAATGAGAAGGTGCTGGTAAATGTTCAAAGTCAATTCTCCAATAAAATATATGCAGGACACACTTTTAAGCTTAACCTTCATTATTAACATTTTCTTCATCGCTTTCCTACATCTAGACCATCAACAAAACAATGAATCAAGCCCTGATTTGTAGCATTTGCTGGATTCTGGGGTTTACACGCTCACATTGACCACTGGCTCTTGAGCCTGTACTATCTGGCTCTAGCACAATGCCGGGTTAGGCCAGATGACTTCTGCTGTTTCTGATTCAGCTCGAAATCAAGGATGATGCTCTGATGACTCCAAATCCATCACTATTTTTATTCAGCTATATTGCCTCTAAAAAAGATTGCATTTATTTTGGTCACCTCCAAAAGGGAAAACTAGGCCCACTGGGTAGAAGTTACGTGGAGGTACATTTCAGTTCACTATAAAGAAGAATATATTAGATTAAAGAAGAGCTGTATGGTAAAGACTGCTCTGGGAGGTAGTAAGTTAGTTCCCCATCAATAGAGATATTAAAGAAGAACAGGAACACCCCACGTCAGAATTATTGTAAAACTAAACTATGCACAGGACAATGGCTTGGACTAGATACTTCTCCCAACTCCTTCTAACTCGGAGATCTGACGAGCATGAGAGAAAATGGGTGCTCCCATCTTTGTCACATCAAGGATAATAGCGTGTTTGTTCCATACCTGCAAACTCCATCACAATGTATGATGGTCATATCAAACACCCCTAAATCAAAACCAACCAACAAACAAAAGCAATAGCTTTGAATACTGCTGCATGTGGGTCAGGGATTAGTCACAAAAACACAAAATATCATTACTGCTGGTTCCTGGTTCACATGTGATGGTAGCCAAAGCATTTTGTGGTTGGTTTTTAGATTTGGGTGAGGGGAGTGATATGGTTTGTCAGGATTATTTCTAGCGCGCTAGAAATAAGTTGGGCCATACGAAGAAATTTACATGGCAATTTAGGCTTTAAAAGTGCTGTACTCATATTTTCTCATTTGCTCCTCACAAAAAATGCTCTGAAACAGTAGAACAGTGACTGAATTATAGGCTCCTAGCCTTAAGAACAAGAGGAGAGCTTAGAGGCCATACAACCCACCCTCTCATTTGACAGCTAAGGAAACTGAAACTCAGAATGATGAAGCGAATTATCCAAAGTCACACAGTAAATACCAGAGCCATTTTACACAAAGAACCTGAGGCTCAAAAAGCTGAAGTGACTTCCTCAAGATCCCACCATAAAGGGTAATACTGGTCCATGTCAGAGCCTGAATTCAAACGCAGTTTTTCTGGTTGCAAGTCTGGTGCTCTTTGAAATAGTCTGCTTTACCTCACCACCACCCCTATTCCACAGAAGTGCTCTATATCAGTAATGCCATCCCCATTTACTCCAGGAATTTTTTTCTTATTTCTCTAGATGTAAGTGATTTTTCCCTCATCTGATCTCATAAGACTTTAGACTCATCTTATACACTTAAATACCATACAGATTTAATGGGTCTGCTATATGCCTGTCTTGTTTCTCCCCATTAGACTTTAAGTTACTTGAGGGTGAAGGACCTGGCTTATTTTTATTATTCTCTCTCATTGTGCATAGTACAGTAGATAGATGGCACATTGTATGTCCTTAATAAATGTTTGTTGAGTGAATAAAAGCTCAAAAAGTTGAGTAACTGCACAGACTCTGCTCCTTCTATAGATGACGCATGCCAACTACATTTAGAGCTAAAGTGATGCTTTACAGCAAAGCACCCCCTTTTACAGGGAAAGGGACCCTTGTTTTCAAACCATTTCACCACTAAACTGTTTACTTTTTTACAACTTCCTTGGGTTAACATAGCACGTAACACAAACTCATAATTTAATCTCTATCTTATGCATGAAAGTGTCAGTGTATAGTTGTACTATTTAACATATAAATTAGCTAAACATGGATCATTAAGACAAAAGCAACAACATCAACCTCTGCAATTAACCTTTTGAAAAACACAGTTAATCAATCTGAAATTCTATGGCTCATTTAGCCTGAGACCCTCGAGTGCTCCCATGCTTCATTATGGTGTAGAGGGCAATGGAGAGTCCTCAAAAGGCCATGTCAAAGAAAGACTGGTTCATCAAGGTCCCACCAAGTTAGAATGACTTTGGGGAAGGCTTAGTAATGGACTCGTCACCAGAATGGTGTTCATTAGTTGATGCTGTTTGGGTGCATAGCACCTCATAAAAATCACCTACCAAGGTATGGAGAGAATTGGCAATGAGGGTTAATCTGTGGTGGCAGCAGGAACACTCAGACTAATGAAATAATTGTCCTTTTGAGGTATTAAATAGCATATCAGATTAAAGAAATGATTCTTGTCCACTAGGTAGTGAGCTCCTTGAGGGCAGGGACTCTTTTTGCCTCTTCTTTTATCCTTAGCACTTAGCACAGTGCCTGGCACTTTACAGGCTTTCAATAAATACTTATTGATTTATCATCTTGACTAGTTGTATAGTAAAGGCACATAGTATAGGCAACAAATAAGAACTTACTTGGATTACAACAAATGTTCCCTGTGTCTGGAATGCCCTCTCTTCCTCTACTCCAATCTGTAGATATTTTACCCATTCTTCAAGGACCATCCCAAGTGTCACTTCATCCATGAAGTATTCTTGATTCCCTGTTTTGAAAAGTGATCAATCCCTCACACTTTATACTTTTCTACCTTTAGATTATATAAAAATTAGAGCAGCATTTAGTGATTAGAAAACTGGCCTCAAAGCCAGGGTTCAAGACCTGCCTCTGACACATTCTAGCTGTGTGTGAATCACTCAGTACCTCAGACCTCTAGGAAACCGTCTAGGACTATAAATTGTAGAGAAGGTGCTGACTTGATGTTTCCTAAAACAATGAAATAACAGGTCCAATTCCTGCTGTTTTCCATGTATAGGCCCTATATACCCCTACTAGGTTCTATAAAAGCAAGAATCATGACTTATTCATGTCCGTATCTCCCCCAGGAACCTAGCCGACTGCACCTAGCATTGTATGTCCTTATTTCAACTTTAAAAGACCATCAATTTCAGCAGTGTGGATGCTCACACCACTAATACAGACCTCAGTCTTCATGAGTTACTATAGCCAAAATGAGTAATTTCTTGGTGGCCAATTTTTAGACTGTGAATTTCTTTGAACTTAGTGCAAGGATATTCCTCAAATGACAGTCATAGTCAGCCAGAGCCTGAGCTCCTTTAACAATCACAGATTATTTCCACACTATGATCAAGCCTTGGAGGAAGACCTTAGAGGAATGCTACACATTGTCATAGGCTTCTCATAAAACTCTTATGAATTAATCAATAAGAAAATAAAGGTAAAAAGGTTTAAAAAGAAGTAAGAAAAAGAATAAAGGTAAAAAGATATATACAAAATACATCTAACACTATGTGTAGCCTTTTTATTTATTTGGTATATGATGCCAATCAACTAATAATATGTATAGCTTTTTTATTTATTTTGAATAGGAAGCTAATTGAGGCATGGGCTTTTATTCAAACTGTCTTAGAATTCTATACATATCTGCATTCGTCAGAAGAAAATGAAAAATGAACACAAATTGGTAATAAATAGAACAAGATTTTAATTACTAAGCTTTCTTTGTTAATAGCCATGAATGATATGTGGCCAGCCTATTGATAATAATAATAGGTAACATTTCCATCGTGCTTTAGGGTTTGCAAAGCCCCTTTACAGATATCTCATTTTATCCCCACAACTCTGGGAGGTAGGTGCTTTTATTTTTCCCTATTTTATAGATGTGGAAACTGAGGCAAACATGGGTTAAGTTACAGCCCAAGGTCATATAGGTAATAAGTATCTGAGGCAGTATTCAAATCGAGGTCTTCTTGACTTCAAGTCCTGCACTGTCCAATGTACCACCCAGCCGTCTCCAATTCTAACATTTACTGTTTAAAGAAAATCAGGTTGCTTTTAATCCTGTATGAACCATAATTCACATTTCTTTTCATTACCCTATTATAGCTTTAAAGAAGTACAGGAAGCCCAACCCCTCTTAATTCTAATGACTTCTGTCTGTTAATTATTTCTTTTTTATCTTGTACATAGTTTGCTTTGCATATATCTTTTTGCATGTTGTGTCCAATATTAGACTCTAAGCTCCTTGAGGTCAGGGATTGTCTTTCCTCTCTTTCTGTATCCCCAGTGCTTAGTACAGTGCCTGGAACATAGTGGGTGCTTAATGAATGTTTATCAATTGAAGTATTAGAACTGAGGGATTCTGTGCTTCTTGAAGCTTTTGCCTCATTGCTTTGCTACCCTTACATCTATTTGGCACTTAACACTTTTCCCATTTTTTATTTCATTTGACCCTTACAAAAACATTGTGAAGTAGCCAGGGCAGGTTTTATGGCCTCCATTTTATAGATAAAGAAGCTGAGGCTCCAAGTTTACATGATTTTTATGGAGGTCAAGTAGAAAGTAAGTTGTCTACTCAGGACTAATTGCAGGTGTCCTGATTTCTAAGCCAATTTGCTTTCTAGTCACAAAACCACTCCTCAAATAACTATTGAGGTCAACATGACCTCAAAGGTTCTCCAAAAATTGCCCTTCAACCCTATGCTTAAAAACCTCTAGTGTTTGGGAACTTACTACCTCCCAAGGCAGCCCATTCCATCAGCGGACATCACTGGGGTCCAAATTAACTTCTATACAACATGCCCTCCTTGCTCTAAGTTTTACGTTCTGGGCTAAAGCAGGACAAGTCCAATTCTTTCCTAGTGACAGCTCTTTAAATGTTTTCAGATAGTTTTCATTCCCATTAGTCTCTCCTTTATCAGACTCTACATTCCAAGTCGCTTAACCTGATCCTAACATGGTATGGCTTTCATGCCCCTCACTGTCCTGGTCAATTTATTAGTGTTCTTTAAATTCAGTGCCCCAAATTGAACACAATCCTCCAGATGTGGTATGACCAGGGTGAAGTACAGCAGGACAGTCACCGCACCCTCTTTTGGAAACTAGAAATGTAAACTTCTAAGCTCTAAGTGCATTTACCCTGTTGGCTGTGTGAGGAGGCTTATTCTTGACTGCTGAAATTATAGTAATAAAAAGTGCCTAAGGCATATTCCAATAATCTCCATTTTTGATAATATAAATATCATGTCTGATGGAGAAATTTGTGATCTCCTGGGCCTTGAATAATTAAACTCATTAGCTAAGAAAACATATTTATGATGTGAACTTCTGTGAACTCATAGTAATTATGTCAAATAGGGAATCAAACATTTGAAGCATAGAATGTCAGAAATGAAATAGACTTCAGAAATCACGTAAACCTAACTCCTTATTTTTGGAGAGAAGCAGTAACCCAGGTACAGGAAATGACTTGCCTAATGTCACAAAATATATTTATAGCAGACCTGAGCCTAAAACCTTAGTGTCTTATTTCTCAAACCACTATTCTTCTATTTTCTTTTCTTTTTTTCATGGTCTTAAAAACATTTTAAAATATATATTTTTCCACTGTGACTTGAGTTGTACATGAATTTATAAAAGCTTTTCTGCTCTTAGAGTTTTTCTTTGCTTCATGTAAAAGGAATAACTTGTAAAGCTCTTCAAAGAGAAAGCATACAGTATGCTTTGAAGGGGCTTTGTTACATAACATGGTCTTTGTTTAAATATGCAAGCCAGGTTGCATTATCTATAGTAAAGCCTTCCAAAAAGTCCCACTCATCAACATGCCCCAGAGAATCATTGAGCTAGAAACAGAGCTGTACTCAGGATTTTTATACCAGTGAAGCCCCAGAAATTGCTGGGAGGCACATTAAAAAAGAAAAGAGAATTAAAGCTCATCTTTCTACAGCTCTTGTAAGAACACATTTCTCCTAACCATCATTTTAGGAAGGCATCATCAGTGCTATTATTTCCATCTTAAAGATGTAGAAACTGAGACTCAGAGAGGCGATGGGACTTGCCTAACCCCCATAATTAGTAAGTGGGAGAACTCAGACTTGAAGGCACAAGTCCCCTAGCTGACAGTCCAAGGTGGTCAAAGAAGGGAGCTCCTAGTTGGGATCCAGAAAGCAAAATGTAAGCACCCAAACCAAATGTAAGCAGGGATTATCTTTCTTTTTATCTTTATAGCCTCAGTCCTTAGTGCAGGCTTTGTCCATGGGAAATTTTTAATAAATTTATTTATTGATAAAGTTTTTGATTTATTTATTAAAAATTATTTAATAAATACATATTTAATTGAATCTAAGCATCCCCAAATGGGGTTATCCTTTCTTTTTAAACAAATGGAATGGTTTACTTAGGACCATGAATATAAAATACTAATACTTATCTCCCCTTCCCCTTACCTCCAGAAAACTAAGGATGGACAAACACTTCTGGGGGTATGATATGGAAGGGATTCTCAGTCAGGTATTGATTGGGCTGTATTGGATGCCTTGTGAGGTTCCTTCTAACACTGAGATTTATACTGTAATAATGCTCCAAAAATTACAGCATCATTCTGACATTGAAGCATGTATACTACCCACTACCAATTCATTTTGTTATTCATTGAGCTTTAAAAGGTTATCATGTATGTATATGCAAGATGGTGTAATGCTTGGCATGGTCATTTTCCCATGGAGCTAAAAGTTTTGAGTAGCTCTGATATGTTTTCCATACGGTATTTGTGGTACTATTTATAGTGCTGTTCATCTTCAAAAACAATTACGTATATTAACAAACAACATGCCATCTCCACCTATCACCCAGGATTCAAGTAAGGCTGACATAAAAATCATTGAGTTCCCTGGGTAGAAGTGTAGTCTAAATGTAATGTTCCATTATTTATATCCTCATTGAATCAAATAGCACAAGGATCCCTATAAGTCTTGCTGCATAGGTCTCATTTGTAAAATTGTCTGATCTATAGCATGTAACATTATTCTATTATACATTTATACTATTGGAGTACCCCACATACTGGACAATAATTTCAATTGAAATGAAAATGCTGAAAGCAAATAGTCATAGACTGTAGAATACTAGAACTGGAAGGGGCCTTAGAGCTCTTCTAGTCCAACCCCTCTGATGCCCATCATACCAGAGGTTGTTCAGTGTACTTGAAATAGCAGTGGATTTGCAAAATTAGCTGCCAAAATCATCTTCTTAAGGCATAGCTCTGACCATGTTACCCTTCTACTCAAAGACCTTATTTGGCTCCCTCTTGCCTCTAAGATAAATACAAATGCTTCAGCTTGATATTTACAGCCCTTTACAAACTGGTTCCAACCCACCTTTCAAGCCTTATTTCATGGTGCCTCCCTTCACATGCTCACCATTCCAGCTAAACTGGATTGCTAAGCTGTTCCCTAAACTTGGCATGCTATCTCCTACATCTTTGTTTTGACTTAGAATGTACTCTCTTTTCATTTTCAGTTATCAAACTCTTTTCTTATTTCAGGTCTGAGCTCAAGCGGCACTGCCACGATATTATTCCTGATATACCCTATTGCTGGTGTTCTTCAACTTAACTTGCGTTAATCATACTGATCTTTATATGCACCGTGCATTCTTGCTCCTGGAGGACAGATACTGTTAAAATTTTCTTTTTCTATCATCAGTACACAATAGGCATTTAAAAAAATGTTTGTAGAATTTGATGATATCTACTTGGAAAAGCTATACAATCTTAAAAAGGTATGTTTCAATGGCTATTTGTTAATACACATTTGTATTTGTATGACTTTGTAAACAATGTAGTAAATGACGAGGTATAATACAGTGAAGATTGCTTTTTCTAGGAGAGCTAATCATTGGAGTCAGTGAATTAAAGGTAATAATGAGAAAAAAATTCAGAGTATAGGGCTAAGTGCATCTAGTTCAGTGCATCTATTTCTGTGCTGGAGTCTTTCTAGAAGAAGTGGGTCTTAAAGAAAAGTATAAAATTGCAAAGGGAGAATATGTGGTGAAGTCAAAAAGGGAAAAGAAGATCCAGGAATGGGAGAAAGTTAATGAAAACAATCAGTTAGAAGACGAATATTAGAAGCTAAGGATATTGGGCAACTGGCCATCAGAACACTAACATTACAGCATTTAATATCAAAGAAAAAATTAGTCTTGTTTCATAATGACATGTCCTTATCATTTACATTTTTCATAAGCTGCTTCCCTTTCCTAATATTTACTCAAAACACAAGTGATCCAGAATGAAAACCAAACTGAGTCACATAATTTAAATATGTGCATAAAATGCAAGATTTCCTATATGCAAGAATTCTCTGTGAGATAATAGGTGTAAACATAGGCCCACTCTACTGATTTTTGGGGATGGAACAATTATGTAATATGTCCCAGCTGGTATTTAGACTTTAGGAAATATGTAGGATGCTAATGTATTTAGAAGTATCATGTTTCATTTATAATTCAATAATTCTTCATTAACCCAAGTCTTAAAATTAGCTATGAAAACAATCTTAATTCCCATAGGTCAAGTTGATTAATTTAACTATAATCAAGAGCCAGGAAAGGAGTAATGAACTAAAAGTTTTTTATCCACAATTCTAAGATAGTGACGGTACCTCTAGTTACTCGGTAGAATGATTACTAAGGTAATTAGTAAGCAGGATATGTGGAAGTGTTTGAAAAATTAGCTTTTTTTACTTCTACTAATTATTTGACCAAAACTGTCTAACCTGTGAAAAAAAATAATTGTGATTAGAAGGAAAATTCAAGGGGTATATACTTGCAGCTGGACTTCATGGTCATACATTATATCTCCTCCTTCTAAAGGATCACTGTGGCACACATTTAGACAGGCTCAAAGTATATAACCAATTTCATTTAGCACCATGGGGTGCTAAATTGAACATCTTGAAGCACTGGATAGTTTCCATCCATCTCTCGTAGCATGGGCTTTTAAAATATGTTTGGCTTTCAACCTTCTCTTGTTCTATCATACTTGACTCATGTACTCCTTCCTACATCCACCCTTCTCTTTGGAAATCAACCGCCTCTTCATTTTGTGACCTCTGGCCCCCATATGATTCTGCCACATTAATTCCCTAGCACAGATCAGTATAAGTACACATACTTCTTGCCATCCCCCAAAATAAAAAAGTGAATTTCACTTAGTGAGCTGAAAGTGGACCTCTAAGACTCCATAGTCATCCAGCCTAAATTTGAACTAGGGATTCTGCTTATAAATTGCCTTAGCTATACAGAACAAGATCTAAATAAACTTTTCTATACGACCTTGCTTTCTTATCTACCTAAGAATGAACCAAGAAGGTGTATGAGAATATTTAAAAGCTACAGAGGGGGAATGGGGGGCCAAATGAGGAAGTCCACTGTACCATGTTATATTAAAGTGGCCTTTCCCCTCTGAAAAGTAGGAAGTGTCACTTGCAATAGGGAAATTTATGGCAAGCATGCATTGAGGGACCATTATCAACAGGGCTTGTAATTTTTATGCTGTCTCTTTATGATCACAGCGATAATTGGCAGAAATGACTAATTGCAGAATCACAGAATCAGCTGACATGAACAAATTGGCTTTTCCAGCTCAGATCTGATAGACGTATCCAGGTTGCGGGCAGAAAACATGTAAAACAAAGCAACATAAACTCACATGCTAATTACAGGGCAGGCACATTAGAACAAACCAAGTGTTGCATGTTATATCATTCAAGAAGTCATTTGTAAAGACAAAATTCCAAGCAAAGCCTCAGACACTGATTAAAAGAAGTATTGGGCATAAGCTTAAATTCCACACTCACTGTGCTTTAGAACTAATGTTTTGTTTTTTGCTTTTTTTAAAATAAAAGGAAAGAAATGCTGGTTTAATCTGCTTGTTCAATACTTACAACATATATTTGACCAGACATACATACACTCCCCTTCCCCAGTACCAAAGTAGCTATATCTAGAAAAGATGGGACATACCTGTGTCTACTGGGGGCCAGGATAAAGAAGACTATTCATTCCAGTTTGAATTTATTGTCGTTCCTACCAAACATGTCTTTCTCTTTTTCTTTTTGGTGGACTGTGGGTGATTAAACCTGGTTCAGTAAACCAGGTGTCTTCAAACACGCATTAAATATGCAGGAGTATGAAGGAAGCTACAAAATGTTAGTGGAAACTATACTGTCAATCAGGTGTCCTCAGCCATGGAAAATGACAACTCCGGAAAACAAATGGGTTAAGAGGCTGAGGATGGAGGGGAATAACAGAAAGGGAAGCCTTTTAAAAAGAATTTTGTTAAGCAAAGGGGCATTATTACAAAGGCAGAAAAGGGCCTTACCATGCAGTGCATCAGGAAGAGAAGAGGGGCAGGGAGCATTCTGCAGACATTGGGCTGAGCATGGCATCCAGGTATCCTGTGAACTGGGCAGGCGTTTTCAGCACCATTCTCCTGGACAAAGCGACAAGTTTTCAGCGGACTTCAGATGGCCATTGGGCGCCAGATCCCCAGAGCTCATTTCATTTCCTTCTCCTGCAAAGATTTTTCCTCCAGTGAAGTCTCAGCTCAGCACAGCCATTTCCCTGCTGCTCCCAGGGGATCTTCATGCCCAGCTTCTGGGGTCATCACACAGACTTTGGAGAAGCAAAAAAGAGAGACCTTGTTGAAGCCTACGCACTGACTACGGTTCTAAAGTGGATAGAGAGAGGGTGGGTGGGGAGGCCTTAGAAGGCAAAGAAGAATAGCCTTAGGAGAACCATCCCCACCCATGAGGGCTCCTAGATTATCTGAGGACCGGGCAATCTTCAGAAAACACCGAAAACTTTCCCACGCGGCGAGTTCGTATGGTTGCTTCTCCGGGGTGCGCCAACAACCTACATCCATTAAAGGAATTTGGGAACCATCTTACCGACGCCAACAGCAGCAGCAGCAAAGGCGGCGGCGGCAGCAGTAGAGGCACCCAAAGAGGCAGGAGTGACCACCTCAGCTTCCGCGGGCCCAACTAAGTTGGGGGCACTGGCAGAGCTGTGGGTGCCAGACAGCTTGCGAGGGTGGTTTGCAGTGTCAGGAGTCCTGCCTCCCCCCCCCCAACCACCGGGATGGGGATAGAGTGGGTGGAGGGTCCCCTCTTGCCTTCTCTCCAGAGGGCTAGGGGAGCGGAGCAGGTCAGTACATAGGGAGAAAGGTGGGGAGATGGAGCATGCCTCTATGTTTGTGCATATGTGCGTGTGTGCGTTGTGTGTGTGCGTTGTGTGTGCGTGTGTGTGTGTGTGTGTGTGTGTGCACGCGTATCTGAGGCGGGGGCTATTCGGGAGTGCCTGGTTGGAGATGGAGGGCGCGGAAGAGGGGTGGTTCCTGCGCCCCCTCCTGCCTTCAGGGTGACGAGCAGCTCGGGCTTCCCCACTTCTTGGTCTGCGGAGCTCGGTTACCTAGCGACTCACTCCGGGGAGCCCACGCTGACGCCTGTTAGCTGGAGCTGCGGCAGCCGGCAGCCAAGAGGAGGGGGAGATGCGGAGGGGGCGGGCTCAGAGCCTCACGATCTTCTAGGTTCCTTTCCTCTCCTCTCCTCTCCTCCCTCCTCCTCCTGCCGCCCCTCTCCTTTTCTCTTATTCTTCTGGGCCAAGGGGGGTGGTGGCAAGTCCTCACCCCTAAATCGGGAAGGGGAGAGGGCAGACGGGGCAGCAGAGGGCATTAAAGCAATCTTACCCTCTGTCCTCTGCACCTCACGCCCTGCCTCCCCCTGCCACCTACCCCCACCCCCACCCCCACCCTGAGCCTTGCGCTAGCTAGATGTGACCAAAATGGGGGAAAAGGGCTGGGGACAGAACGGGGGAATTGGGGAGGGGGCAGTCATTGGAGAGGGAGACAAGGGAGGGGCGAAAGCCTGGAGAGGAAGGGGATGTCCCTTATTAGGAGGGTAGGGCTTCCCCCAACCGTGGACTGGGACTACCGCACTGATGCTCCCACCCAGGGTCCGCCTAGGGCGGTAGGAGAAGAGCAGCAGGTGGCTGCGCTCCTGCCCGTGGCGGGGGTGAGGGGGTGGGAGTGGCGGGGGAGGGCGGAGAGGGGTAAACTGGGTGATGGGGCTGAAAGGACTGATATCTTCCTGGAGCTTTCGGTGCATCTGGACCATGCGAGCAGAGAGAGATGGGCCCAAGGCTAATTTGGAAGCTTGCGGAATGTAGGCACGTGAGTGTGAGTGTGTGACACACAAACACACCTAAAATTCACGTGGGTTAAATGGGGCCAGTTCTGTTGCTGGCCAACAGGCTTACAGTTTGTCCACTCTTTTTCAAACAACTGTGGGGAAGGTAGGCAGTGTAGGGCAGTAATATCCTCCCAGATAGGCTGTCTTCTCACTTTCCCTTACATTTTTCTCTTCTGTTCCTGCTCTGTGAGAACACCAGGGCTTAGCACAGTGCCTAGCACACAATAGGCACTTAATAAATGCTTGCTGACTTTACTTTCTAAGATCTTTGTCCAAACCAAAGAGAACCAAGTCTCTTACCAATGACCTGTCACAGTCAGTTTCTCTGAAGTCAAAAGCTTAGTTTGGACAGAGGAACATTTGCCTTCTGGCCTCATCAATCTTGACCAGCCTTAGAAATTCTTTATCTAGCCATCTCACCTTATTCCATGACTTAGCTTCTTATTTTCCCCGATGTGTTCATCTTTCTTTTCTCTCCCTTGTGGATTATGGGAGTGGGGATGAGAAGGTTCACTAGAGAATCAGGGAAAGAACTAACTAGATTGGGGGTAAAATCAGTCCACTGCTGTATCTCCATCAATCAATGAGCATTTATTTAGCACCTACTATGTGCTAGGTAACTGAGAATGAAACAGGCTCTATCCTCAAGAAGCTTTCTTGGTGAAATAATATGTGCATGCTCTTGAAAGAAGGGCTTGTTTCAATGTTTTTGCAATCATATCTTCATCTCCTAGCACAGTGCCTGGAATGTACTAGACATGTAATAAATGCATATTAGTTGGTTAGGGAATATACAAAACATATTTCTTCTTGAAATTAACACGAATTCTTGGAAAGGTAGTGGATTTTGCACCTTGTAATGGTGCCTTAGTTATAATCAAGTTCTGCTATATAGAGCCCAACTCCTATCCAAAGCATTTTTCTGCCTCCACATAAGTATGTGTGTATATATGATTTGACCAGTCTAGAAAGTGTCTTTCTTCTGGACCTCCTCTTGGGTGTGTGTCACTGGAGAGAGACAGGTAGAGACAGAAGGGAGAAAGGGAATAAGCCTTTATATAACTCCTACTGTGTGCCAGGAGTTGTGCTAAGCACTTCAGAAAGATTACTTCATTTAATCCTCACAACCACTCTGTGAGACAGGTCATATTATCACTCCCATTTTACAGTAGAGGAAACTGAAGCAAACAGGTTTAGTGACTTGCCCATGGTCACACAGCTAGTAAACGCTTGAGGTCAGATTTGAACTCGTCTTCCTGACTCCAGCCTCAACATTCTATCTGCTCCACCACTGCGCTTTGGGGTGTATATAGGAAAGAAATATCTTTCTCACATCAGATTCATATTGCACATTTGACTACCTTTCTACTTCTACTTTCTTTGAAGGAACAATCCACATATAAGCCAACACTGAAGCTATAGGTATTTTTCCCTGTGGGTGTTGGATGGGTAAGTTGGGTATTAAGAGCCAAAGAATATGAGAAAAGGGGAGCCTAATTTCCATTCCCCCCAGAAGGCCCCATTTTAGGCCAAGTTTCCCCAGGAATGAACTTGGTCAATTCCATATTCTTGAGTTCAGAGCAGATGGGTGGAGAAGGGAATAGTAGTTACAATGCCCCAGGTGGTTGAGCTCAGCAGTAGTTCTTAGTGTTAGAAAAGAATGAAAGAAAGGAATCAAATACACTGGAGCATGCTTTTGTGAGATCCACTGTACATTTTAGCTTGGGAAGACAAGGATTTATTGTTAGAGTGGGAGATTATATCCCAAAAGAGGAAGAGAAAATATAGAGACATCGCCTGAAAAAAAATGCTATCTCCTTATGTGGTAGGTATTGGGGTAGGGATTTCATAGAATACAAATCTAGAAAAGACCTTGGAAATGATGCAACTCAACCAGCATTTTACAGATAAGAAAATTGAGGCCCCAAATAATAAAGTTACTTGTCCAATGTCACACGTTTAGATTATGGTTGAGACAGATTTTGAACCCATGGCATCTAGATCCAAGTTCATTATTTAGAGTCAGAAGACCTGGGTTCAAATCCTATCAATCCCACTTATTGCCTGTGTGGTCTTGAGAAAGTCACAACCTCCTGAGTCTCAGTTTCCTTATCTGTAAAATGAGGAGTTTGTACTAGATGACCTCTAAGCTTCCTTCCAGCTCTAAATTTATTATTCTACAAACCATTCTTTCTCTAGTCAGTGTTTTCAGTTTAAGAGAAAGTACCTTTAAGAAGAATTTTCCTAATGGCATTCTCAGCTGACTTCAAAATGGCATCCCGATATCAGGAATTCAGAATTGTCCCTAAGTACATAGATAGCACGATAGGTGCATTTTTGGAGCTGCCTTCCAAATATGTCTTTATTAAATTGCACTTATGGTTTGCTAGCTAAGTCCAGAGTCTAGAATAAATAGAAAAGCAGAGCTCTCCCTGAATTTCCAATATGATCTACTGTTTTGCCATGATATTCCTTAGAGAAATGTATTTCAATAAAAATGACATTTGACAACAAAATCACTTTATACATATATAGCAAAGATTGGGGAATCACTGGTGCATGAAATTCATAGCCTATAAACCACCAAAAAAATTCAAGAACTTTGGGATTCCTCCATCTTTCCCAACCATTGCATTCATCCTCTCCTTTCTTTTAAAAATGAATCTGAAAATCAATATAGAATTAAGAAATATCAGAAATGCATTGCCCACAACGGCTCAGTATATCCACCCGGAATGTAATTTTGATGTATCTAGCACTTGCGCCTGGGCTAAACTTATTTACAAGCCCAAGAATAGCAGAAATTCTTTGGTAAGATCTACTCTGCCCCCTCAGCTGGGAGTGCATGTCTGCACCCTTAGGAGGAGTTTTTACCTTAAGGAAAGAAGGGAACAAGAAATAACCACATTGCCTAGGAAGAATTACCTGCTGCCGAGATAATATCTCAGAAAGCATTCTAGTTGCATTTTCCTCAAAATATGAAAGATTTTTTCTGAGTTTCAGATGAAGGACTGGAAAGAGTATTTATCAAGTTTGAAAGTAATAATAACTGACATTTATATAGCATTAACCATGTGCCAGGCACTGTTCTAAGCATTTGGTAAGTATTAATCTCACTGGATCCCCACCATAAACCTAGGAGGTAGGTGCTATTATTATCCCCATTTTACAGGTGAGGAAACTGAGGCAAACAGTTTAATGACTTGCCCAGAATCACTCAGCTAGTGTCTGAGACTGAATCTGAATTCAGATCCTTCTGACCCCTGGCCCGGCACTCTATCTGCACCAAACCTGGCAGGAATTGCTGATACATCGGCTGATAGGACCAAGATCCCCAAATGCATAGAAAGACCTAAAAAGGTCAAATTGAATAAGATACAATTTAATAAGGACAAATGCCACATTTTACACCTTGGTTCCAATGATCAGCTGCATAAATATGAGATCGGGAGAGTGTGCCTAAATGCCAGGTCATGATAAAATCCCAGGGTAGTAAGGAGTACAGCAAACCTGATGTGAGTCAACAGTGTCACATACAGCCAAACAAAGGTAATGCGATCTGAGGCTACCTTGACAGAGGGCTGTAGTCCAGAATGAGGCATTTGACAGCTCAGTTACACTTTGCCCTAATACTTTGTTCAGTTCTAGGTGCCCAAGTCTAGGAGGTCCATGGACAAGCTGGCGCATATCCAGGAAAGGGAGTCCTGGGGGAGCAGCGCTGTTGAATATTTCATGGGGCAAATAGTTCAAATGCTAGCTAAGAATCATAAATGGAGTTCAGCGTGCCTGTGAAAAAATAATATGGTTTTAAAAAGCAGAGTGAGATGTGGACAAGCCTTTATTGTGGTGTCATATACTTCATCAGAAAGGTGTGGGGCACTGGATCCATTAGAAAAGCCTCATCTGAAGGCAGATATAGAAATAGATATGTCATAACAAAGAAGCATCACTGACCAAAATTAGGGACTTTCTTGGGAGAGAACTCATTCTTTCCTGGAGAACAACCATAGAAAATCTTATTACAGTCCTATCCTTGAAATTATAGAATTGGAAGGTTTCTAACACACTTAAGGATAGTATGATAGAAAGCCTCAGTGGAAAAGCTTATGTACTTATATGTGGAGGGTTGGGGTGGGAAGAGATGCTGATGGTTGCTAATCCAAATATGACATAGCAAGGTTGTTTACAAAAATGTGAAAATAATTTTGAGGTGGCAAAAAGCAAAGTATGTATATTCTACATTTGTGGTATCTACATTTCTTTAGAGAGGGGAGAAGCCGTATGACTTTCTAATTCACATATATATCAAATTATGGAGAATGATAGATGTTGGGGACATTAAAGACTAAATATGAGGTTAATATCAGGTTGGAAAAAGTATAAAAGGTTCTGAAATGCAAAGCAGGAACAGAAGTGAGTAGCCAAGACTACATGGAATCCTCTTGAAGAGTTTAGTACATAAGATTTAGTACATAATATGGAAGAGGCCAAAGATGTTCAGAAGAATGCCCACTGGGAAGAACCAGCTGCAAAAAACTGAAGAACATTTGACCAAACATGGGCTAAGGAATTAAGGTAAAACAATCAAATTAGGCGCTTTGAGCCAAAAGCAGAAGCCTATAAGAATTAACTCTTAAAGGCTAGTACCATGGACAGTAACAGTGCCCTTGGAAAAGTGCTGGAGCACAGGGAATGAAATGGAACTGATATGTGATCATTATCATCGGGGGAAAAAAATCAGAGACAGAGCTCCATTGTGAAGCCACACATAGCCACATAAAGACTGCATACAAGTAAGCAGTAATATACCACAGGTGCTACAGAAGAAAAGAGTAGCCGCCCTAGTTTTGAGAAAAAGAAGTGAGTCCAGAGAAGGAGATCACTTAGGTCCCCATAAGCGATGACCATGATGTCATTAACAATTCTTAATAGTTCTTTTTTTCTAGCTGGAGTCATAGGACCATATAGAAGAAAATGTGTACCGAACTATTTTCCTGCATAGTAGGGTGCAAGCAACATTGTGTTCCAATCATTCTACAAAAGACATTTGAAGAAAATACCCTTAAAGGCTTATGAAGACTTTGGCCTTGGAAAGCCAAATGCCAAATATCACCCATATTTCAGATACACTACAGTGACTATCACTTATCCCTTTGACATCACCTCCTCACTTCCTGGCTTGTATAACTTCACATAACAGCCCATCAACAATTTGTCCATTTTGACAATTATTCACAGAACTGTGGCAAAGAAGGTGGTTCAATGAAGTAAAGGTCATCTAAGTTTACTGTCATAAAGGTTTCAACCTTTCAACCATACTGCCATTTGCTTATAATCCCATTCGATGGCCATTACACTTTGGCCTTTACTCCTTTAGATTTCATCATAGCTTCAATGTCTTACAAGCCTCTGGAATGAGCATCTGCACCCACATTTGTTTCCGCTAATTGGGATTGAATTCTGAGTTCATATTTGGCTAGTGCTGCATCCCATCTGTGACAAATAACATTTAACTTGACACAATGGTCAGAATATGCTAGAGGGTTATTGTCAGTCCACACTTGTACCTTTTCTCTGTACATTCGGTCTTTGAATTTCTTGGAAACAGCTCACTTTTAAGCCAGAAAATCTAGCTTGTGAATTTAGTAATGGATCTTGCTGTTAGTCAAGCCTCTGCTCATAAGCACAAGTGGTTTTATTTGACCATCATGACTAAGATATCTCTCCACTGAGAGAGAAGCTAACAGAAATATACCATCTATCTTTATCTTCAGCTTGGAGAAATAAAGAGACAACAGTACGATTACCTTGCTTGTTTGCAAGACCTTCAATGGGGCAACAGCGTTCTGGAGAGAAATGTTGGTATTGACAGGCCACATAAGTTAGCTGACTCATGGAAAGTTACTCTATGCCTTGCTGTTGAGAGACTAAAGCACTTGCCTTTTTAACAAAATAGCCCCAAAGACTGGTGGGGACTTTTTAAAGAAAAATAAGCAAAATCGCTTCTTGTACTTCTTGTACTTCCTGTACTTCCTGTACTTCTTGATGGGAAGGTTGGGATTAATGGACACTGACTTCAGTAGGCTCTACAGAAAAGAGAGCACTTGTCAGTGATTCAAAAACTTCCTGATCCAGGAAATGGATCAGAAACAGCTCTTTCAAGTGAAGACTTTGTTTACTAAACCTGTCAAACCAGTTCAAATGATCAGAGAAGACTGAACCCAAAGTTCCTGCTTAGAATTTCAGCAATAGAGTATAATAGGGTACAGACGTAGCCCTCAGAATGTAGGAACAGTGCTTGTCAGCCTGAACCTTGATTTAGGTAGGCAAGACTATGGTTTTGATGAGGCTTGTGATCATCTGATATCATGATAACTGGCACAGGTACAGGGGTAGTTAAGTCAAAAGATGGTGGGAAAGCAGTGACCAGACTAATTTATGGTTTTGAAGTTGAAATTGGTGAAAAAAGTTTAATTATTGCTGTGTGTTGTGATGCAGACCTCTAGTCTCTGATGCTAGGGAGTCTAAGTTGTTGGATTTCTTGAGTTCGGAGTTCTGAGCTGTAGTAGGGTTAAAGCCAATTGGGCACTCACATTAACTATAGCACCAGTTTCGTGGGGCCCGGGAAGTGGACAGGCACCAGGATGCCTAGGGAGTGGTGAACTAGACCAGGATGAAAAAAAATGGAGCAGATTAAAACTTTCACACCAATTAGTATTGGGATCAGGCCATTGCACTCCCAAGCCAAGTAACAGGGAGAATGGTTTAAACATAAACTAGGATATAATGCTAATGTTTTCTGATACAATGCATGCCTTACATGTAATTACACTTGTTCATTGATGAATGTGTTAATTACTGCATGTTCAATGGTGTTTCTTATTATGTTCTTGTAATGCTTATATGCTTAGCATTGTCATCATGTCTATGTTATAGATATCGTTGTGAACTTCTTAGTTCATCTGTTGGCTACGTGTACATAGTTGCGGTATTCTGATTACTTTGAAGGCCTGCTTCAGAATAAGGCATATTTGCTTTTACTGCATGTGCTGCTGTGGTATGTGCATATGTTTTCTGCATGTACTGTAGGCCTGTGGTCACTGAATCAGCCTGTCAAGTAATAGCTTGCATTATTCTATATCTATTACAAATATTGTTGATGTATATTTGCAAAAAAAGGCAATTTAAGGTGATTTCCTAGGGTACTGGGTTAAACATGCTTGTTCTGTTATGTATTGATATGCATTTGATGCTACGATGTATTACTCCTGATACCAAACATTTGATTTTTGCAGAGGACTACAAAATTGCACACCCCAGGGAAGAATGTAGCACTTTATCCCAGGGGCTGAGATGGAGGGTGGAAGGCAGGAGAGGAAAGAGATTATGCTGTAGATCTGGAGATAAGCATTCAAACACTGGCTAACCATCATGGTAAATGTAGTTCATTATGCCCACAGAATGGTTGTGTGATTTAAAACCACAGAGCAAGATTTGGACAATCCTATGCAGTAAGGAAATGGTGGAGCTAGAGAGGGAGAAAAAAGACAGCAGAGGAAGTAGTTGCCTGTCTCCTCCACAGTGCCATGTATAGCACCATAGAGCAAAAATAGGGACAGTGCAGCAGGCTTGAGAGTGTCCAGGTTTGCCTAGAATGGTCACTGTTATGCTCCATAGAAAAATGGTGCATTAATGACAAGAGGGGAAAATAAGACTGAAGTTTTCTTCCTTCTCCTCTGTGAATCCATTTGACTAAGCAAGGATCATTTTTTTTCTCCTTCCACCTTCTTAGTTTTACTTTCTTCTGTCCTTTCAGATGGAGATTTAAACACAGCATATCAAATTTTCCTTTTAAGCTGCTTCCTATGAATGAGTGAATGAATAAATAGGAATGCACCTATTAAGTATTTATTATGTCTTGAGTACAGTGTTAAGCTCTGAGAATACAAATAAAAAAGTGAGATACTCCCTGCTTTCAAGGAACTCAAATTCTAATTTGGGGAGACAACATATACAAGAAAGATGAGCTACTGAGTGGATGAAAAGGTCTGAAATCTTAAGAGTACAGTAGTGGGATGGATGGCAAAACTTAAGGGCCCTCCAGTTATGTAAGTATGTAATATGATTGTGCTAAGGAATTGCAAGGCATAGAGTCATGGAAGATTTTAAGACATGAAAAATACTAGGAAGCAGAGGCAAGACAGATGATAAGGACTAGTGATCACCCATTTCATTGAAAGGAATAGAGCTGCTGAGTCTAATTTAATTTAATCCCAGGGAACAGTCAAGCAGCCCAGGAGAAAGGAGAATACAAGAGCAATCCCAGTGGTGGCATGTCTTAGTTTCCTGGTTGAGCTCTAGGATATCTCAAGCCCAGGGGAAGGCAAGGTGAGGAGGGCACCTGGTAGCAGTGGGCCTTCCTAATGCCTGTCTGGATGGGTTCTATGATTTTGATAGTATTTTAAAACTCGTTCCACTAGGTAACTATTGGGCTCATTCCAACTGTTCTCTCTGTGTATTTAATTTTGTGCAGAGTGCGTGGGTGACATAGACTCAGAATGGGGTTTAACTCACAGTGGTAATTAGCCAGAAGTCTCCTTTGTTCCCTATTGGTGGCTTACAGGCCACTTGGAGGTAAAAATAAGCTAATGATACTGATATAGTTTATTTTTTTTCTTATTACCCAGTAAATCCAGCAGGCAAAGAGAAAGTGAAGTCAGGTTTTTCTTTTCTTCTGTCTTGATAGAGACAGTCTTCATTGTGATTGTAACCCAAAATGACTGGAGCTGTTATCCTTTCTGAACTGGAAGAAGGCAGAGGAGGGCAAAGAGAAGGTTATGGCTAGGAGGGAACCCTCTCTCTGAGCTAGCCGTGGTCAAAGTCAGGTGCTGTCCAAGTGCAGTCTGTCCCTTTCTCCTGTTGGGGTTGCAGACAGGGACAGAGCGAGGAGTGCTTAGCCAGCTGTTCATCATTTACTGCTTCCACCATCACTTACTGCTTCTACCTGCATGGTGAGAAGGCTGGACATCTTACTATCAAAGAATTTGAAGCAACTAGATCTGTCTAGTGTGAAGAAGAAAAAACTAAAGGGACATAACTGACTTCAAGTATTTGAAGGGCTCTTATGTGGAAAAGGGACTAGACCTCTACATGATACTGAGAGGTGTTATAAAAGTTACTTCTGTTTATACATGAGGTGTACTATATTATTCCTGAAGTCCTCTCCACATCAGATTCTGAGAATAAGAAAAAATAAGCATGATATACTATAATCAAATATGTGTATAAAGGGGAAATTGTTCTGTATAACTACTTCACCAAAGGCTGGTGAGAAAGCCCCCTCCCCCACCTACCTCTCTTAATTAGTTGGCCTCTTGCCTTCAAAAGAAACAGGAAAACAGACTGCTGCATGTAATGCTGGTGGAACAACTCATTACATCTGATGTATCCTAAGCATCCCAGAAAATGCAGCCTGAGATAATGGCAGTGTCTAGACAGCAGACCCAAACAGGGTGTGATACAACAGCAATGGTAAATGTGTAGTTCACTGCTTCCATATGCTAAAATTCCTCCAGACATGACACAAACACACACTCACTGAGTCCAGAAATTGTTGTAACTGAATATTTTGGATATTCTGTGGCTCATCGACCAAGCAGCAATATACTAGTTCTTTGCCCATGTTAGGTACTCAATATGTTTTCTTATAGAATATCAGAGTTGAAAGGGCATCAGAGTCCCTAGATGACTAAAGTAATCTAATGCAGCCTCTATATGAACTGGAATCTTTTATTCTTCTCCCCCACAAGCAATCCTGATGAAGAGTTAAACTATCTTCCTTTGGAAGGCTTTCATTAATGGAAAACTCATTATATCTGGTCATCCTTTCCAGCTTTTGAATAGCTCTGGAAAGTTTTTGTTTTCCTAAAATCAACACAAAACATCTGCCTCTCTGAAATGTCCATCTATTGCTCCTAGTTCTGCTTGTTTGGTTCAAGCAGAGCAAGTTAAATCAAGTATTTTGCTAGTCTAATGCATAACAGATAATTTTCATCATTCTGGCATTTTATCTTTATTATTACAACCTAAGATTATGTTAGGTATCTGTTTTGCTGTTGTGTCATAGTAATTCATATTGACATATTTAATCCAATGAGATATTTGTTTCTTAAAAAAGCTTAGCACAATGTCTTATACATAGGTGCTATATATTTATTCCCTTCCCTTATCCCCAGTGACTTTTTCACAGGAACTACTTTCCAAATAAGCATCCCTTCACCTAGATGTATAAATTTGATTTTTTATGTCAATGTAGGGTGCTACATTTATCTCTATTACAATATATCATATTAGATTTAAGCTATTTTTCTACCTTGTGTAGTTCTTTTTGGATTGCCTTTTCTTTCATCAAATGTGTTACCTCCTGTCCCAGCTTCATCCACACATCTGATAATCATTTTTGCCTTTACCCAAGTCATCAATAAAATCAATGAACAGCATAGGGTCAAGGACAGATCCTCAGAAAATGCTACTGGTCCTCCCTCAACCAACACATTTTGGATATTACCATTCAGTTGAATTCTCCTAACCATTCTCTCATTCAGACCACATCTCTTCATGTCGTCCACATGTATATTATGAAAGGTTTTGCCAAGCAACTTGACAAAATTGAAGAAATAGATCTGAAAATCCAGGAATTGAAATATATCTTGGCATTGCCTAGGTCGAGGGGAAGGGGAGGGGGAAGCTGCAGCCTCAAGGACACATGTAGCCCTCTAGGTCCTCAAGTTCGGCCCTTTGACTAAATCCAAACTTCACAGATCCCATTTGTTCTGTCAAGTTTGGATTCAGTCAAAGAGCCACACAAATGCAATTTGTTCTATGAAGTTTAGATTCAGTTAAAATTCTGTACTTGAGAACCTAGAGGGCCACATGTGGTCTTGAGGCCACGGGTTCCCCACCCATGAACTAGATGAAAATTACATAGGAAATGACCAATACTTACATAAATGCAGTGAAAGAAAATTGGTTGAAAAAAATGAAGCAATTTCACCTGAAGGAGAAAAGGTGTAAGTTGGATATGAAAGTTGCCTTTCAAGTATACATAGGGTTATCTTGCGGAAAGATGAATGAGACTAATTCCCATGGCCCCAGGGAGGCAGAATTCACCTAACATAAGGGAAAAAATGATTCATTTGATCAGCCATTTCCTCTCTGTGAGAGCCAGTTTCCTCATCCTTCAAATTAAGAGTTGGACTAGCTGATCTCTAAGGTTCCTTCCAACTCTAACATTCTAGGATTCTGAGTTGCTCAACTCTCTGTTCTGCCTCATTAGGCACAATCTCAGTCTTTTGACTACTGCCTAGGTGCCATAATTTTTGCTTTACAATTTCATCATCAGCATTGAAGCGCAAAAGACAACATGGAAAAGTTTAAAAAAAGTGGAGGAGAAATGGAATTCGAAAGACCTGGGTTCGAGGCTTGCCTTTTACACATGGTGGCTGTATGGCTGTGGATAAGATATATAATTTCTCATTGTCCTCAGACAGTTTTCTAATATGAATTTACAGATGAATGACCTGCTGATGTACATTGGTGGAGGGACTTCCTACACTGGGAGTTACCCATATTGCTGGAATAACAGATTCAGACTCTCCCCAAAATTAAAGTACATTAGAAAGCTATTTTACAACTTTTTAACCAGCCAGGATATATGATATGTAAATTTGAACAATCTCAAGGGTAAACATCTGCTGAAAATGCTTTAATCCATAGGCTTGTTCCCACTAGGAAAAGAACTCTGCCATGTATGCTTTGGCAAAGCAGCAGTAACTGCTGATGAATAGCTATCTGTACCATTTCTGAACCAGTTTATACCCACAGGGCAAGAGCATTATAGCACGTTACAAAAGTATTAGACAGGCATCAGCTAAATTAGCCTTATTCGAGTTCTGTTAGTCTCTCTGGTGTATATTTAATAATATTACCATGGAACACCATTAACAGAAATTTCCTTCTTTCAAGTGTTATTGCAATGGAAAGTAAAATGGTTTCTTAAAAATACTACCAACATTTTACTATCTTAAGCAATAGAAGATTACTAAAACAGGTTAAATTTTCTCTCCTTAAAGTATCACTCGCACAAAATAAGGAGTTAACAAAACTACTTCTTAATACAATCCATCGCCTGTGCACAGAAACTTCTGCCAAGGTTTATAGAATAGCTTTTCATGGATAAAAATGCCAGGAAACAAATCTTAGGAATCCTGTCTTTGACTTATTTGCATAAAAGTTGCTTATCATTAAGTCTAGTCCAAAGCACATCTTAAGAAATCCCCCCATCATTTTTTAAAAGGGAAAATGATAAATTTTAACATGTTACTCCTTCCAAGATCAAGGGGGTTTTCCCCCTAACAGGGCTTTACTTCATTTTGTATACTGCTATTTTCTCACAGGAAGCAAATGTGTCAAGTTATTGGACTTCAGGTTGATGTCTCTAGAATTCTCTAGCCAACAGGAGACATATTTCAACTACATCTCTCTACAAGACACTTAAAAATATTTTAGAGCCTAAAACGCCAGCATCCTGGGGACTCCATCATTCTCCAAGTCCATTAGAGCTAAGGTTCTTCTTTTACTCAAACTATGTAAAATATTAGCGCTCTGTTAGGTATTCACAAAGATTTAAAATAATCTGCCAAGGTCTCTAAGGTCCCTTAAAGATGTAAGGCTCTGTGATTCTATGATGTATAGTGATGTTCTCTGGGCAACGGGCAAAGAAAAGTTAATATAAATTATTTCTATGATGTTTTCACAAGGCAATCCAAAGCAACATTTCATACTATACACTTTAAAAAGTAATTCTTTCTGGATTCTTCCCTTTCTCTTTTCATGCTATGGAATGCACAAACATAAAATTCCTTATCAAGTTGGAGCTTTATTCATAGATCTTCCCAGCACTACCTACCTTTGTATTTTAATCCACAGCAGTCTATACCTATCTTGAACTCATTCTATTTTCAATATATCCCTCATTTATAGATTGAGTCATTTTGAGTTTTCAATTGAAAGTTGTTTCTCAGGCCTTATTTCTCATTTGTAAGACAGGGGGTAGGACAATAATAATTATGTCCTAAGTTAATTTCAATTAAAATTATTCGTATTCTTGGTAATGATTCAAATAAGTAATCGTGAGTAATGCAAGTAAGCTGAGCTGCTGTTCTCATAACCAATTGAGAATACAATGTTTAAATGAAGTATCCCATGTATACTAGGGCACATACTACCATATTCAAAAGATTAATATTAACACATTATCTCAAATCTGCTGGGGAGCTATTCACATAAAAATGCTAAAAATGTGAAGACTGTCCAAGTCATGCAGTCTTTTCATTACTCTCAACCATTTATAATATTAATTGCTCTAAAAGTTGGTAAATATCCTCAGATGACAGGGAGGCTATGGTAATTAAGAGATACAAAGTTGAGTTATGATCAAAGAGATTCCCTTAACACATTTCCCACCCACCCCACACCTCCAGTTAACCTGCTTACCTTAGGAATCAGGACTTCTAACATCAACCACTAATGTAATGCAGGGAATCTCTTGACTAGATGGGAGGAAGGAATTCTCCCTCTCCTTGCATTTCCAGTAGACAGCCTTTTGGAGAGCTTTGTTTGCTACAGCATTTCTGCCAGAGGCAGACTTGTTTGAAAATTTGTGGAAGAAAATTCTAGTGCAGGGAAGCTAGTTTTTCCACCAAGTCATCAGATTTAAAAAATGTTGTAAAATGTTCATGCACTGGTCACGTCACAGAAAATACATTAGCACTGAATTATTTGGGGATTAACATTGCCAGCTGATGTGGGTAAATTTCCAAAGCAGACTTTTCAGAGAATGAAGAGCTAGTGTAAAGGGTAAGAATCACCAGGATGTTTATTATATCACATTTCTGCTATAATGCCCTACTACATTTTGTCTTTGAAAACAGAGCTTCAATTAGGGATTGGAAGACCATTTAGTAGGAAGGATGCATAGAGGGCTGTGCTGAGCATAGCATCAGAAAGACCTTGTTTCAAGTTCCAATTTTGACACTTGCTTGCCAATGAGTTGTAGTTTCTTGCACTGGAAATAGTAGCCCAGTAACAGACTATGAACCCTGCAGGGAACAGTCCTAGTGAGACAAGGCACAAGACCCAAGGAATTTTGTTAGTGGAGAGAGTGTTATCCATAGTTTTCAAGAGTTTAATGGGAATGGAAGAGCTAGAGAGGAACATCTAGGCTAAAAAGCCCAGCTGAATTAGTTGTTGATCAGAGACAGTGAAGCACGATTAGCACTGTGAGGAAACCATGAGAATAGAAAGGAATTAGAATCCTGCCATGCTAGAGGTTTAAGTCACCTGGGCCACATGTGTTCCCTACATGAGTAACTCTCCACTTGCACATTCTATGTGCATGCTCACTCTTCCCACAGATACTTTGTGTGGTTATGGGACTGCCTTGACCATACTTATGAGGAATGTTCTGTTACCGTTGTTTACATGATTCCATCTCAATAGATGCCTCTACTTTGAGCTTATAGTGCCCTTCGGCTGATTATTTAAGGCAAATGTGCTGGTGAGAGCTTATGAGCTATGATTTTAGTAGTGCACATTCACAGAAAACCTTTAATGTAGGAACAGCCATCCTCTTGGACAACTAACCTGTGAGGAGTATTCTAGTGGAGGCATGGCATTGTGGGAGTTCATCCAGTATATATTTGTTGGTTCCTTACATTAGTAGGGACCCACCAGAAAAAGATAAGATTTTTGTTTTGCTTTCAGACTATGATTAGAAATCATTTTTTCTGCTGCATTTCCTTTACAAGTAAGGCTAGTTTATTTGAGATAACTTTTGCACAGTTGAATGTTTGGGTGCTAAGGTTTATTGTATTTCTGTGTCCATTTTGGAAGCTGGTAAGAGCACCATAGATGCTACATCCCTAGAATACTAGTACCTAGCAGATCATCTAGAGCATACTGTGGTAGCTCATCTATGTTAGTTTTCTTTCTTTCTTTCTTGGGCAGATCTAGACTTCTTGCCTTACTGTGAAATGAATATGGACAGCTTGTCTGAGGTCCTTATGGACTGTAGGTCCTTAGTATCAGGCTTGACCAATGTCCTAGAAACCCAGAGTAATGAACCTGAAGTGTTTAATCCCTTTGGAACATTTCTAAATTTATTTGCTTTCTTTTAAAGTCAGCCTAGTTATTCTACTGAAGGGTGAATTTAGGCCTCTGTTTAGAAGACCGCATGTGTTGCAGTAGTCAATTAGAGAAATTTTAGGTGTAGCATGTGTCTCAGGGATGTATAGGAAATTTTTGTCTGAACCATCAGTTGGAATGTTTTATGCGTTGTAGACACTTTCAGTGACTTGTGTGTTTTGGGGACCCAGAGAAATTTTCAGATACAACAGTTTGGTTTATCAATTTAAAAAGATGACCTCAGGTCATCAATCCATCTTGGGAGCATTGTTGGGATGAGATTTTTCCCTCTGAAGAATGGAATTTGATCTTCTTTTATCATGTTTCTTTTCTTTGTTGTCTTTGAGTTAAGCAGTTGGTCTGTAAGCATAGAAACAGGTGTCAACCTCTAAGAATGTGGTAAAATAGTGTTTACTGAATTGTAGAACCATATTTTACAATAAGTATAATTCCCAAGCTCATCCACTAGCTATGATACTCCTGGAACCTCATGTTAAATTATGGAATTTTGAATTGTCCAAGACCCGTACCATGTGGAATTCACCAAGTCACTTTAGTATAAAATAGTGATGAAGGTGCTCTAATGGATAATTCTAAGTATCTCCAAATCCGAATAGCTTATTTTTCAGAATTGGGAATAAAGGCAAGTAGGACTAAATGACCTCAGTCGATTTGCCAACAAAAATTTCCTGTGTGGAGACTGTAGTGAGGAGATGGGAGTTATTGATTGAGTTTCCCCTGAACCAAGCAAAATGGATGGAATTGTACATTACAGAATATAGGGGAAGGTGCAGTTAGTGAAAGATGAGTAGTTGGGGAAGACGTTTCAGTAATGTGAGATGATAAGGTGAGAAGTAGCTCCTTGAAAATGGCCTCAGTATTTTCAGTGAAATATGAAGCAGGTTTCCCTATTGAAGGGTCACAGAAGGTAATGCCATAGGAAGGTTGTGGATGGATAATAAAGTTTGGGATAGCCACTGTGGTGAGTGGGATTGCAAACCAACCAAGGAGGTATCAAAGGGTTTCTTTGCTGCTGTGAGGGCCCAGTTGAGATTATGTAACATAAATTTTTATTGGATCCAACCAGTATGGTTTTGTGATTTTCTCCAGTTCTGTTCAGCAGTCTGTCAATAAAGGATGAAGGAGGCAGATGGTGAGAACAACCCAAAGTTGGAATTTGGCAGTGCATGACTGACAATAAGACAGGGGGCAAGGGACTCAAGAGTAGAGAATAATGTTGAGTTGAATATGTTCCTCCAAGGGTAGATACAGGGAAGGGAGGAGAGCACAGCCAGTGCAAGTATGAAAGCATGAGAAAGTACTGAGGGATTGAGTGAATAGAAGCAATGGTGAAGATGAAGAATAAGGTTAGGGGTTTTAAAGAATAAGAAAATATGGAATGATCAAAATAATATAATCAGATAAAAGAATTGCAGAGTTCATAAAAATCCTAAAAGATTTGCAGGTGATAGCAAAATAGATGGTATGACCCTCTATGTATGTAGCTAAGGTGAAATGAAGAAGAAAGTCATGAGAACTGAGTAGAATGGGTAACTGGAAAGTTAGGGTATGCTGAAGTTACCTAGTACAGGTAGGAGTTGGACTGAAGGGAAAGATTGAGACAAGCACTGATTTAATTGGGGAAGGAATGAGAATGTCCTGGAGAGTAAGAGATAATGGCTACCAGAATCTGGATTAGGTGATAAATTGGTATAGCATGATCCTCAAAGAAGGAAATGTTCCTGAGTGATAGTAGTAGAGAAAGAGTCTGGAAATGGCAATGGGGAACAAGTAGAATTCTAACTTCCTTACCATGACCTGTGAATAGAGGAGAGGAGGGGAGAGGAGGCAATGGGACTGAAAACAGTGAAAAGATTGTCGAGGATTCAGTGTTAGCAGGAGAGAGACATATCTCACTGAGTGCCAGGAGATAGAGTGAGGGAAAAAAGGTTTAAGATGAAATGAAATTTGTTTATGATGGAGTAAGAATTCCTGAAGAATACAGTGAAACAGTTAAATACTGGAGTACAGTGGAAGAGGTAGAAAGATCTAAATTGGGACATGGGTAAGAGGGGAGGGTTGAAATTTATGGAAGTAAGGAAGCAGGTAAATGAGGATAGGGGATGAGACTTACATCTTGGCAGTCAGAGGTTCAGAATCACTAGGATGAAGAGAATATAAGGAAGTTGCTGTATGCTAACATCTGAGGAATGATTCCAGGCAGAGGATCAGTGGTTGGAGGAGGTCTTTTGAGGAAAGTAGGTAGCTAGAATTTCAAAGTCCTCCTTCAAGGCCAAATACTGGGGCAGGTGGTG